>NC_044277.2:63081065-63700232 GCF_004027225.2 Strigops habroptila | reverse complement strand
ATTTCATTAATATTTTCAGTGGAAACCAGAGCAATTATCTTTATTACTTTAATATCAGCATTATTGACTGATACTTTCTAATAAAAAATGCATTCTTTAAGTTTGCAGAAAGGAGGACAGAGACAGTGGGGAGAAAGGGAGATACAATGATATGTATTTACTGCGTTCAGATGTCAAGATGGCAAATTTCTGATAGGAAAAGCAGCACTTGATGTGAAAATAAAGGAGAAACAAAAAAGTAAACCTGAAAGTCAGGAAAAGTGTTTCTTTCTGATTCAAACGTGACACAGGAGTTAGCTGCCAGCAGTATGAAATATTTCATGTTTTAAGATCTCTGTTTCATATTTACATTGCACAGTATTATAAGATTTTTAACATTCCCCTTGGATATTACTTACTCTTCTAAAAATTAAGTACAACTTAAAATAATTTTGTACCACAATAGCTTCTGAGGGTTAAATTTAATCCTCGAATTACATTCTAAAATGGAAACAGGCATGGAATAACTATTAGTTGTTGGTGATACAGTTTTACTGCTCAGGAGAACTGCAATAAATCACACTAGAAGTTCCAGAAGAGATTTGCAGGATTTTTTTTCTCTGGTTTTGTGTTGACTCTTAAACAATTAGTTTAGTTTTTTTTTCCTTATCAGCTTTCCTATGATTAAGGGCTATATAAGGAAGATCATTAAATAGTAAATGGTTTTTCATCAGCCATATGGTCACCTCAGAGATTTAGGAATCTAGTTTAGGCCCCATCTGCGCCAGTAAGGATTTACTGGCAATGTCAAGAACTCCATGCTGTACACAAGTGGACAAGTAGCAGAGGAAACCTAAATCTGAGGTGACATGATGCCGCAGACAGTTTGTGTACAGATCTGATCTCAGATGCTCAAATTCTGCCCTGGCTCATACAAGTAAAGTCTGACATATTATGGAAAAAAGGAAATTCGTAACTGGTTGATGTAAGGAAAGGAGGGAACTTCTAATTCATGTTAAAATTTCCACCAATATAAAATCATCAGCAGAAAAAAAAATGCCTTTTGGGTAGCTATGGTTCCAGGACTTGATATAAAGAAGTCAATTATATATCAGTATCTGCTGAAAAGGAGAATTGACTCTCTAATAGCCTTTGAGGTAGTAATGTTGAAATCAGAACTTACCAATTTGCAGCATCTTGAGACTCTAATCACAGAAACTCTCTCTTAAAATCAGGGCCCACGTATGACAAACTGTGTTGCAGATAAGTTTCTAAATGAAGTCAAAAGGTTGGGTGATTACCTGAAATCGCTAAACTAGAAATTAACTCTGAAAGGTTGGGTTTCTATCTGAACCCGGCATTGACAAAAGTGGTTAGGAGTAACCTTTTGAAATAAAGCTCATCAGCACTTTTGCTTTACCTGATCGGGTTTGAAGGTAAGGATGTAGATATATACAAACCTGTTCCTTTTGGAAATTTCTCTCCTTGTTCTTGCTCTTCATTACAAGCTAGAAAAACAGTTTTTATGCTGCTAGTGATTTCTTTCACTGATTCTGGGCAAGGCTGAAAATTAGAAGCAAAACATACGAAGTAAGGTTTTGCTTTACAGGGATCAACAGGAAAACAGGCTTTTGTTCATTCAAAATAGTTCACAAATGTGCAAAAAGATATCTCTCACTCTCCCACACACACACACACACAAAAAGAGGAAACACTTGAAGTGTCTCAGTTTTTCCTTTTGTTTTTTTGCTCCACTGAAACAATTTTCGGTTTGTTTTTCAAAATTTCAGAAATCCTGGAATGAATTGTTCAAATTACAGGTAAAGAATTTTGCATAAAAAACAGATTTTTTTTTTTTTAGATAGCTTTCTCAAGTTTAAATGAAAATCCCACTACAGTCATCAAGTAACATTCCATAATGAAATGTGTCAGGAAGGGTAGTTAGGGCAAGATTTGTTTAAAAAGTGACTGTGTTTCCAAGTGTACATTTTAGAGTGCTGAATATAAGAAAGAGACCTTTTTAATTTGGGTTTGTTTGTTGATGCGTTTTTTTTAACAGAACACATTTTCAATTCCAATGTAAAGTTTATCAAATAGGTGACCAAATTTAGGGAGTAGAGTCACTGTATTTGTGTCACTAGTATAGTCATATACAGTATATTGCTATACTAGTAGTATAACAACAGCAATAGTATAGTATGGTCACTACTAGTAGCACAAAGTTATTAATATTCATGTCCTAAAGAACAGATTTGAATATTTTCCACCTCCCTGTAGGACATACCTTGGTAGAAACAAATTGTGACCCTACCAAAACCAACTGGGTTGTTGTGATATAAATTAATACAAAACTTAGCAATATCATAACATATATTTAGTGAGAACTAGCTGTTTACAGAGTCAGATGATTTTTTTTCTGTCTCCCTTATAAAAAGATATTAAGGGGCAAATGAAATAAAAAGTGTCATGCTGTCTTTCCAGCCATAATGACTCAGTTACAATTTATGGTCCTAGCTGGAGTAAAGAGGGCAGTGGTCTAGGCCAAGCCCCCTTCTCTAATTCACTTTTAAGACTTCGTACAGCAATGGAGCACAAATAGAATCACTGCTGTCCATAAAGCACAAGGGCTGTGTGTGCCTTGCAAAAGGATTAAGAGTGGGTAGCCCCAGAGCATACACAAAGTATGCATTTAAAAGTTACTTCAGGAGGATTATCATGGCCTCCTGCAACATGAAGCCATAAGGTTTTGAGTTTTAGATGTGGCTGACCACAGATTGACTTGTACATGATCTACTTGTCATCATATACCACACTTAAGAAAAAAAAAAAAAGCTTTTATCTCCTTTGCAAATTTTTAAAACCAAAAATATATTCATGCTATGTGCATGCTGACAGCTGAAACATCAGCAGTCAAGAAACAGTAAACAAAGAAAAAGCAGAATATCTGCAAATAAATTTGGACCAGTTCTAGGGCTGCCACAGTTTAAATGTACTGTCAAAATGGGTAAGGGAGCCCTGCTTCAGAAAGCAAACAGACAAACAAAACTTAAAAAAAGAAAGAAAATACAAATTGACAAGGCCATTGGTGAAACTCATGGTGGTTTTTAGGTAAAGGTTCAGAAGTGAACTGGCCAAATCTGGGGGCTGACTTTACTGCTCATGTATATGAATCATTGTCCTGACGAAAGGATCGTACAGTTATGTACTGTTAAGTTAGTTAGCCAGACACAGTGCTTCAGGATAAACAGTGATAAAGCTACACCTTAAGTTGAGAAGAGCAACCTGCAAAAATTGCATCCTTTCCCATTCATGAAAGGACTATGCACAAAGAGGGAGAAGTCGTTTGTCTCCATCTCCTTTGAGAATTACAATAAAGACATTATCAGACTTTCTGACAGAACAACTCTAGGAGGTGTGTTTTAACAATGTAACTTATGACAGTCTGTCACTCGCCCTTTCCCAACCACTTTGTGACTGCACCTCTCCTGCCCTTCACATATGTCTCTAACCTAAGCCATAGGAGCCCAAAAAATTATTGTGATCCCATGACCGCAAACTGTCTCACATACTCTGTCTAGGACTTTCTTGTTACAGAGTAGTACAAATTGTTTATGCTGAAAAGAAGTACATGCAAGTGTATGACCTAACAGCTATCTGAATGTTTTGCATCTAGTATGTGTTCTACACATCTTCACTAGGCAATGGTAGATTTATCTCAGGCATCTTTGACCCTTTCCAGAAACACATCACAATCTCATGATTACAGAAGAAGCTTAATGAACATAAATTTGATGCAGGACTTTAAAATGTGTTAGATAAGTCCCACCCATGCACATTACAGTTTTCCTACTCAAATTCTGGATCTTGTTCAGGCTCTCAGAATTGTTACACAGTAGCTTTGCTATCTGGAGCATGATGCTCCAGGGCTTCTATGTTAAACACTTTGAGAAGAGAAGAAAGAGGAACAGAAGTACTTCCTTCATTCACACCATCTATACAAATAAAGACAATTGGAGATGATCTTATCATTTTAACAAGTGAAAACAAACCTCAACTATGCTAGAGCAAGTAAAAAACCCGATCTTTCCTTTTGATACAGTAATATGCTTTAGGTCAGTTTTAAGGACAAGTTGAAACTTTTGAGAATGTTCTCACTGATGAAAAGGTTTTCAAGACCTTGGGCTCACTGAGCTAGGTGCTGGACAGATGCTGCCTACTCCAGGTCTCAGAAAAGAGAACATAGAATCTAACCTGAAACATGACACAGTTGTGTTACAATTGTAATATTGTAATATTGTAATATAATAAAAATATTGTAATATAATAAAAATAATAAAAATAATAAAAATACAATTCCAAAATGTTTTGCCAGCTTTCACCAAACAGAATAAAAACAAAAGAAAAAAATTTGTATAGTTTTTGGATCTTATATTTTTTACCCCTCTTGTTTTAGTCCTCTTTCATGCTGAAGAGCATGTGCACTGTAAATTTCTTTAATACAAGTATAATGTACTTTATAAGTACAATGTAAATTTGCTATTTATTAATTTAAATTTAATAAATTTAATTTAGTAAATTCTTTGTAATTACAACTAAAAAGAAATCAAAATAAAAGATGTCAAACTTAAGGCAAAATATACTTTAGTGAGCTTTTAGCAATTAGTCATTAATAGAGATTCATCCTTGAATTGAAAGGAGGAAAACAGATGGGCCCATGTCACCTGTGAATCCAACAGCAATTCTCACACTGTTCTCCTTTCCTCTTTATTCACCTAGAAAAGTTACACTAGAAAGAAAAAAAAAAATAACATTTGTAATAAGAACACCATAAAATTTACCCTCTTCTACCAAGCATCAAAACGGTACAATGAAAAGCAATCACATACAAATACATTCAGGAGTAATGAGATGCTACTAAATGCTGTATTTCAGTGCATTAGTTGTAACAGATACAGCATTGCAATAAGGGTGGGGTTTTTTGTAACAGAAAGATTACCAATAACTTTCAAGCCTATGTCCACAGTCTTGAGACCTGAGGAGAAAATAAACTAGACTAATCTTGATTCCTACTGGTTTATCTATCACTTTCTACTAATTGAATTAACAACAGTAAGTTTATCTTCTCAGCTGTTACATTTAAAGTGATAAGGCCTAAGTCCCCCATAATTTTGAAAAATTCTTTACCTTACAGCCTCAGATATCCAGAAAGTCTTGCACAACTCTCCAGACCTCCAACACTAAAAAGCTTTAGAAACCTGGGGTTTCATAAGTGATATATTCCCAAGCAAGTCTAAGAAATGACAAGCCTGTAAATGATATGTAAAGGCAGACCTTCAAGCAATCTCTTCACCCAAGATCTTCACTCAAGTAAGGTTTGAATAGCTGAATGTTGGGCCTGCATCCCTCTTTGTTCACAAAAATCGAGGGAGAAATACAATTTCATGAGCAAAGAAGCTGGTCATCACACCACTTTGGAAGGGATTTCTGGAGAAGTATTTTCCCTTTTCCTAGAGACTTCACTCAGGCTTTGACATTTTGTTACGAATTCTTACCAAATACATGTGTGAATTTCTACTGAGAGAGCAGAGTACCCGTCCAAAGCACCTCAGAATGCATGCCAAAGCAAACACATAAGAAAACACAACTGATGGAGCACAGACTCTCTGAACATCACTGTAGATTTTATTTCATCACTGATGCTCCACCTCATTCACCTTTGGCTGGAGTACTATGGAGTGCGTGGGAGGGGGGATTAAAATAAGCTAGCTGTCATGGTTACAGGGCTAGCTGCATCCATCTTCCCTTCCTTATTTCTCTGAATACACCTTGCCCTCTCCAAGGATATAATTCTCTAATCTGCCCACTTTGGATGTAGCACTGCACAGCATGTGCCTGCCTCCTGCCTCTGCCTGGGCTGTGAGCTGGCTGGACGCAAACAAGTCAGATCCAGAAGCTGGATAGCCATTAGCAGAGCACTGAGCCTCAGTTGTTAAGTCCCACTGAGAGACTAACTGCTGCTGGCTCATGTCCACGCAGGCAGATACTTCAGCTCTGCCTCAGCCTACAATACCCTGTGCATCAGCTGCTCTTGTACAGCCTGTTAAACTGGTACTGGCACCTATAAAATTTCTGTTCAGACATTCATGATCAGCAGGAAATATATCAGATAAAACAACTTGTTATTTAACAACGCCTTGACATATGAAGAATAAAATTTATACAACAGGTTTGAAAGCTAGAGCTTTCATTCAACTCTACTGTAATTCAAGCCTTTCTATTCTTACAGTTACCAATACAGAAAACTACTCAGGGTGCCTTGGTCCTGGTTTCTCCACAAAACTTGCCTATCCTAAGTTACTAAGGATGTAAGTCTAAGATCTACTCTCAAAAATAAGTGTCTGCCTGGGCTAGAGCAGAGCTAGCAGCTCAGTCAGCTCTTTACTGTTTTTGAAGAGTAGCCCAGCTTGAACAACTATTTCCCTCACAGTAAAACAGTTATTGACTCAGCCCGTGTCTTTGCTAATGCCAGTGGACAGAGGCAAACTAAAGATTAAAATGCCTTCCTGAGCTGTCAGTGGACAGTCTAACTGAAAGGAGATATGGGCATTCTACCTTCCCTTTCATTTTGCTCTTCCTAACAAACTTTCACACTGAAGGGAAACCGGCATTTGTACACACTGACTGAATTACACGGAGCAGCTGCTCTGTCTCAGCTCTGTCCCCACACCACTTGAAGCTAAAAGCTGGGACTGCCTCATTTCTCAACAGCACACACTTCCTTCCCCATTCCTTACACAACTAGTGTTTAGGCAAGTTGATACCTAAAATACAACTGTGAGAGTCCATCGGTCAGCAGCATGATTGTCAGTAGCAGTAGGAATGGATTTTGCTAATAGTCCTGCTGTATATTACAACTAACTTCATCTGTTAATTGCATTTGTGAGTCAGAGCTATTAACTGATCAGTTATGCTCAAATATTTCAGTGCTGCTGAGGAGCCATATCTGGTCAGCTGGCTTCAGCCACTGTTCAAACTGGCAGCAAGGTGTCATAGAACAAGAAAGTCAGAACAAGCTCACTAAGGTAATGTTGTAAGCACTTCAGCTAAACATCAAAGAGACCATCTCGTGTCTTAAATTAATACTGGAGTTCCATACCCATCAAATTTCACCAGGTGCTGCTTCATGAAGGAGATTTTACTTTCGGGGGGGGAATGCCCACAGGTTGCCAAGTCTTCTAATGGTCTAAAACGCCTAAGGAAAAAAGGCGAGATGTGTTAAAAAAAAGCCAACAGAAAGGATATGCTAGTGCATTATCGCTTATGATCAGCCCACTGTGCATTGCTGATCCAGCTCAATGTTTGAAGCCAACAGTAATGTACTTTGCCCATTACTGAGGCCCTGGACAGGACGACTCAGTAGGGGTGGGGTTATCGCAGAATAATCACACCCTTGGGTATTGGGTACACAACCACATCTCAAATCTTGTAACACCCCTGAGGTGTGATTATCTGCTGTCATGCTTTAATTCTTAATTAAAACAAGAGCTGCAGCTTAGATAAGATCTGTGAGAGGATTATGGTCATTCTTGGTTAGACAAGGGGGAATGTGTATCTCTGGAATTAAAATTCAGGTGCTTGGGCAAACTCTGCAATGCTGAACTGTGCTTGAATCCAGCTCCTCTTAGTTTTCCCTTTGATATGATTTAACCAGGAGGCAGCACACACAAAAAGCTTCAATCCAATGGAACCAAACACTGAATAACTCAATAAACTGCACAGAGCTGCCATCATTCAAACATTTTTGCACCTTAATCACTTCTCAGTGTTTTGACTTAAATAAAACTGTAAACTTTAGGTGTGCTTCTAATAATGCTGAAAGACTGATTCTTGTTACTAAGCATTAGTACAAGCCACAGCAGCCATAAAAACACCGGAGGAATGCCTTGATGAAATGTGTACTAAACTACTCAACTTGCACATATAAAGATGGATATACAGCCTGAGGAAAAAAGAACATAAAGCACTTTTGAAATTTTTATTTTTTAAACTTAATTTTATTTTTAACAAATATTAACCCAACTTAAGGTCTCTTTTAAAGGTTACATTTGCATTTACAAAGAACTTTCAAACAATTTAACTTGATGAATTTTAACAAGGCGGCTTCCTGTCCTCACTGCTTACGTATTTTTAAATTTTATGAGACTCTTCTGGCAGTTTTGTAGCCGTTCAGATGAAAGCCTGGGTGCATGCATACTTTAAAAGTGGGGGAGGAGGAAAGAGAAGACTAAAAAGAAGAAAGGAAAATAATCAATTTGGTATCAAATTTATTCCAAAGCCTAAAAGTGCATTTTTTTCTGATTGTGAAAGAAGACATGCAGGGAGGTCAAAGGTCAAGCAAAGAGGAGACAGTATTGTGTAGGAACTGTCACGCATCACCACCTATTTTGACATGCACAGGGCCGTTTGTTGTCTGTCGAACATGCAAATTAAGTGCCTGCTGTCATAGCTAGCCGATATCTGAAAGTGGAAAATGAGACCACCTGTAACCAGTGAATGGAGTGATGGACAAGCATTCAGAGCTCGTCATTTCCAACGCCATTCACACCACCTCCGAATTGCATATGACATGTAAAAATCTTTTCTTAATATTCACAACCGGGAAGTTTGGGGAATTATGGAGGCTTCAACTGCTGCATCTAATGGGTTCTCCAAGCAGACAGCTGTGACTGTGAGCTGGCTTGATAATTAGGTGTCCAGGAAGATTTTATGCTATGAATCATTTTAAAGGGAGAAAAGAAAAAGAAAATAATGGCAAGCAAAACTCGCTGGAATGGAAATTATATTAACCCTTGCATTGTCTTCCTTGGCATTTGGCTTTTCCAAGTCCTGTGAGGCAATATTTGCAGAAATCAGACACGTAATAATTTGTCTTCTGTCTCTGAGCAGCACTGTCTTCCTACTCAGAAAATTGCACTCCAACCCTGTTTGATATTTTGTTTTCCTGAAAAGAATGTAAAAACATCAAATCTGAATATTCCAATCCCTCTTCTATTTGAAAGCAAAGGCAAGGCTTTATTCGAATTTCTAGTTAATATGGTGCATAGGATTTTAGGGAACAGATTTATTGTACTAAAGTCATGTCCTGTCAGGTGCCTGTACATACGAAAATCAAATAGTTTAGCTAGCTGTCCTGTAATCTTTTGCACATTATGCCTACTTTTGTATGCATATCTGTCTTTGTGCATGGAATGCCATAAATATTGCAGGCACTATACTGCTAAGAAAAAAATGTGATCTTCCTGATTTTTACTTCCGCTTGGTAAATAAAGCTCCTCTAAACCACTTAGGATTGGAGAGTTTAAATGTGCCCAGCTGCGCAATAAGCTCACAAAACCTGCTATCTTATTTAGGGCCTAACTAATTAATGCCAGTGTTCATTCCTAAACAAAAAATTAAGCTCTCCAATTTGCAACTTCTATGCTGTGTTCTGGCTGGGTTTCCTTTCAAACATAAAGACGACATACATATGTACGGCAGACAGTCAGCATTCAGGAAGGGTATTCAACCAGCTGAGGATGAATTAGAATTTGGCTGTGGAATATTGCTCACCAGTGCTTCCAAGCATAACTAGAGAGTTTGAGAGGCCCGTGCGAAGTCCTGCTACACAAAGATTGCAGCTCTGCTCCCAAGGAGTGAAGCCGGGCACACAGAACCAGACGCAGGTGAGCTACTAATACAATAAACAAGCTTCTCTGAGTCACAAAATAGAAAGCTTGTATTTAAATTGGCTTTATTTTTAAAAAGCATTAAACTTTTTTATTTACATTGTGCCAAGCTGTAAAACGTGGCAGCTGTTCCACTGCCTTCATTCACTGCTGCTCTGATTTAGGTCTCCAGTGATTCTCTCTTCCCTCCTGTGGCAGGCAGAGTTTAGAGAAGCTGAAACAGGACTTGGTGACCTCTCTGACCAGGGCTGCAGGAGGAAATCAGAAAAGGAAGGAATGAAAAGAACTAGTGACTAGATACCCAAGGGAAAAGGAGCAGAAGAGTCACTGGAGAAATAACAATCATATCTGCACATGTCGAAAAGCAAGCCCTATCTCATCTTCTCTTGAATAAAATGGCTACTACCCTGTCTCTTCCTCTGTGTTCTTGTCCCACTTATTTTAGACCTGCAAGTTTTCTTGGAAGCACTACTTCTCTTAAGTTTCCATATGCTCTATGGAAACAAAAAGAAAGAAGCATCTCAAGGAGTCCCATTTCCCAGCCACAAGCCAGAAAACCCCATTTGATGGTTTACATCTCTAAGACTGCGAGGAAGAAAAATAGGACAGCCTTAATCAGATACCACTCAGCCAGTACTACACTGAGAGACACGGCTGAGAAGGGTGCAAAGGCATAAGTAAACACAACCCTCAAATGCTATCACTCTGTTTCCTTTTTTCTCCCACGTTAGTTCGCTGCTGGGCACACAGAAATGGAAAAGGCAAAAAATGCCTAGCAGGGTCTCTGTTTCATCCCTTCACACCTGCTTAAGAGAATAAGCTTGTTTCTCTGTGCCTGAAATCAAGATCCACACAGGACTTGAAGACAGGCAGCACAAGGGTAGCGTCTCACTAATCATATTCTAATCTACCTCAGGATAGAAAATCTAGAACACCAACAGTTAAAACCATCCAGTGTGTGAATTTCCACAGAACAAAGTGCTTGGCAACAAAGTCAGATTAAAGATTTCTTCTTCAAAACACCTTCCAATTACAATCCACATGCAACATATTCACATGCCCCAGCAGTTCCTTTGCAATTGTGAGACTGTCAGTGTGACCAGGGTTGAAAATATCCCTCGTCTTTGAGCATATTCCAGCCTTTTATCTTTTTTAACTCCCTATAAAAAGGGAGAAGAATAAGCATAAGCCTCACTGACTAGCTTCTGGTATGTCTCTGAGCCAGCTCACTGCCTGCAACATCTGTGCTGGCACAAGCAGGAACGCAGCACACTGCCATGCAAAACCAAAAACCTGCAGCTTCAAGTAGGATTTAAACTGCCACTGTTTCTGAAGGACTATGTAGCACGGATCTACAAACAGGGCCACACTGTTCATCTGCCTATTAGGAAGTCGATGGGTGTCAAAGAAGTTGGGGTCCACCTCTCAGTGTGGCCCTAGGCAGATAGTTCACCTCCAGCAGCAGAGCTACACCAGGGCACTGATGTCCTGACAGCTCTTAAGGGATACCATAGAGAGCCATTAATAACAATTCTCTTTATATTTATTTTACTTTGTTGCTATTATGCGAATTAAACAAGCCTTGTTTTCTACATATGAGCTATTAAAATATGACCCTCCAACCTTCAACATCTGGCAATGTCTTTTCAATATGGCTTGCTCCAAGTTTTGAATAAGAACTAATAATTTTCAGCTGTCAAAAACAGGCCATCAGGCAATATAAGGTTATCTCCGTTACACAATAAGTTAGAGAGAAATCAAGGTCTCTCAGAAAGTTTTTATAGGGTTAGAGGGGAGAATCACAGAATATTAGGTTGGAAGTAACCTCAAGGATCATCTGGCCCAATGTTTCTAAGCAAATCATGATCAAGACTAGCTGAAGTAGGCATCATGTGTCTTCAAGTCAAGCCAAGGAGGGACTTGCAGATAAAAGTTGGGCAACATCGCTGTGAGACTACCAAGTCTCATTCAGGCTAGACTTTTTAGCCAACCAACACATTTCTTACATTTTAGTTTTACTGGAAATGTTTCAAACAGGTCACAAGCTGGTACTAAATACTTTCCAGAAGTCTGAGTAGCAGTGACAGGAGGGAGTTTGTTAAAAGAGAACTCCGTTTGCTACCATATTGCAATACCAGGAACCCAGAACAATCATATTTGAAATGTCTGCCTGCAGTACTTCGGGCCACACATTACCACTCTTTCCTTGCAGTAAGCGACATACCAAGCAGAACACCTAATTTGCCTGTTAACATGGGTAACAGTGGTAGAGTATTTGTGGAAGAAAGATCTCATGAACCTAGTCATATAAGCCTCCTACTCACAGCAGCAAGTCACACTCCTTTGAGCAGATCCAATAGGAGGAATATATTCCATGGGGTAAAGTGTTTATTGCCAGCTTTGTCTGACTTAAGACATGCCCAGGTCAATATAAGCCGCCAAATACTCATCACTTCTGAAAATTTGTCTACTACTTGCATTCCCTTCAGTAAGTATTTTTCCACCTGATCTGAGACTTGTGTTTCTGCAGATACTTCTTGTGGAGGTTTTATTTGATTTTCTTGATTTATTTCATGTGCCTAACTTGAACACTCATCCTGTTGGCAGGAACACAGTCCAAGGACCTAGAAGTTCTTTTTATTCTGGAGAGACTTAAAAGATAGATTGGGCAGACAAATAAGGCCCTTCACTTTTGTATGATGTTTTTATAGAATTCAGCTTATTCTGTCAAAAGAATCTGTCACTGAGAAGTAGCGTGACTGAAAAAGACACAGTAGATGACAAACCGAACATTATTGAACTGT
Organism: Strigops habroptila; assembly: GCF_004027225.2. Taxonomy (NCBI): domain Eukaryota; kingdom Metazoa; phylum Chordata; class Aves; order Psittaciformes; family Psittacidae; genus Strigops; species Strigops habroptila. The sequence goes on along the minus strand of NC_044277.2, from coordinate 63,687,724 downwards.
GTTCAACCTTAAATAAAGCAAGCCAATAGTTTCTATATTAATGGATTTTACCCAGATACAAGACCTATTTATCATTCAAACCCAGGTCCATTTAACCCTAATACTAAAAGCTAAGCATGACTTAAAAGACACACTGAATTTTCCCTCTTCACAAGGCAAATTTTCACCTTAATTAAGCAAATGAAAAAATAAAAATTCTCAGGAGGTTTCCAGTAAAATTTCCAGGTTACATTACCTATTTATTATATTATCATTAGTATGTATTTAACCACTACCTCTAGTATGAAAAATTACCTGTACAAGAAAAGACTTCGCTTGCTTTGGTGCACATGCTAATGAAAATATTCAGTTAGGCTTAACATTTAAAAGCAGCACCAGAAAGTTTTATCCTTATATTACATGCACATGGTACTTCTTTTTCTCATTACATTCTTCAGTTTCCAAGTTAATATACTGTAGCTTTCTACCAAAAGAATTTCCAACAATAGATTGTGCCAGTAATAGGGAAAAAGAAAAGTACAAACATGCTTCTCCACTCACTTTCTAGATAAGATAAATTTCCCATATAATTTTTTAATTGATGGTTTTATAAGTATTTTTCCATATGACTTTTATCTAGTTACTTCAGAAATACTGTCTCTACAGATTTCTGAAATATATACAACAGCAAGTGAGAAGAAAACACAATGTGACTATAAAACATGCTATCGGAAGAAGTAAACAGCAACAAACTACACAGCATACAGCAAAAGAAATGAGCAGCACCGTGCATTGTGATGAAGTTTTCAAACTGGAGTTTTATGATGGCAGCTTAAAGTTTCTTACATGCCATTGTGTTGCGGCGCTGAATGAGACAGGGACAGCTGCACCAATTCTGCACAATTAGTCAAGGTCAGACAGCGGAAAGGGAGGACACTCACTATTTGTCAAGAGAACAATGGCAGGAGGCTCAGCCTTTCTCCGCCAGGAATGACTGTTTGCTACATGCATTCACTCAGCGGTGAAATTATGCCTGGCCCTTTTTTTGTGTAGTAGAGAGGGGCAACCTTTCCAGACAATCGAAATGTAAGAACTAACAAGACAGAGCAACAGCACAAAACCAAGCTTGTTTTAAGTACTGAAAGCATATGTTCTTGACACAAATTAATGTTTTGATACTTGCGGAGATGAAGGTAATAATTTCTAAAGGTTTCAAGAAAAAACATTTAATCCACTTAAAACTGTTGCCTCATAACTGATTATTGGAGTTGCATGTTTAAAAAAAAATCCTGACAAGTTATTGGCATTTATTTTGCTTACTCTGAGGGGCTTTGGTCTTTTGTCGGGGTTTTTTTCTAAACCTTCATTTTTCATAAACCTAGAAACACTGTCGGAAAGAAAAAAGTTAAATTTGGGGCAAAGACACTTCTCTCAACATAGGTAGGCAACCAGAGCTGGAAAACAAGAAAAACAATCCAAGGCATCTCTCACTAGCAGGAGAAGAAAAACAGAAAAGCAAAGTATTTTTAACAATGAGATTTTATTTCAGTGTTCAATTATGTGCACTTGGAGATGTATTTTGAGTTTCTTTATGACACAGCACAAATACAGAACAGGCAAAAAATAGTTATAAATAATGGATATGAAGTAGCTGTTTTGATACAGAATTCTCATGGTACTGTACTGGAATAAATGGATTTAATTGTGTAAATTCTGTCACTTGTATGAACAGTGTGCGGATGCAGAATTTGGTTAAACTATTATGTGGAGACTACACTGAGACCACCTTTTTTAAAAGCGCATTATAGATTTACATATATTAAAAGTGATTCATATTCACTGCAAACAGTATTTAAGCAAGTTTATAGCAGTTCTGAATGCTAACATACTTTTAAGTGTTTTATCATATTTACATTCATCAAAGGCAAACAATTTTTAGATACCTAAGGCAGGAATTCTTACAATTAAGGACTTTGAAAGCATTACTTTAACTATGTGTAATTAAAGACATCAAAGGGCAAATATTCTTTATCTGGACACCACCCGAAAACTAGATCTCATTAGCTTTAGAAGAAAGGAATTTCTCCTTCAGGTAGTTTTTGCAGCTACTAAGGGTGCACAAGCCACACCTGCACTTGCACACTACCATAAAAGAGGGAAGGATGGTAATTCGTGAACCATTGTACCAACTCCTTCTTCCCCAGTAGGAGGAGTAAGGCCAGGCCCAACTGTACGTACCTTTTTTTTTGTTGATGTCCTGAAGACACATCAAGATGTTTGAAAACATTTTTTAGTTTAAATGTTCACCATCTGTTTGGTGTTTTTTTCCTCCAAAAATCTTTCCCGCTGTGACCTGAAGCTAAATCAGCCCTGCAGTTAAGGAGCCATCTGCCCCAGCAAAATAACTGATTCTGAAAAGATTCAATAAGGGGAGGAAATGGGAGAGGTTTTACCTTGACTTAACTTCACACACAAAATATCCTACATTTATTATAAATATCTACTAAATTATATTTGAAAAATCAGGGGTTTACTATAGAACATCCCTTTTCACCTGGAGCAATTTAGAGAAATCCTTTAAACTAGCACAAATTCAGTTCTTCATATATCTAATAAAGACTGAGATCTGGCTCTATGAATTGCACCTGTTAATTGAGACACGAGGCCAGTGCACTACCTTCTAATTCTAACTCTTTAACTTTGTTATTGCACTGTTTACAAAGCAAGGCATCCTTGACTGGTTTCTTTATCATATTTCCAATGTCAATTGAATAAATTAGAACAGGAAAACGTCAGAGTACAATGTACCTTTTCAAGCCATTTGGCTTAGTGAAGCAGGATGGAATCAGGCAAAATTACTTCTTTTCCAGTCTGGTGGCTTTGTAGGAAGTTAGTTTCTTCTTCTTCATGTTTAGCGGTCCCTTCCCATCCTCTCTTTTCTCTAGAAAGAAACCCTGTGAAGTAAATGAAATTTGCAAATAGAAGTAACCACTGAGGTCACTTTCAAGCTGCTTGGCATACATCTTCTGTATTGATAGGCACAATTACTGCTTCCTATAATGAGAATTTAAACTTAGATTTTGTTGTCTAATCCTCCTCTCACCCAACCCAAAGCAGCAGGTTTGCACCATCCTTCCCTGACTGGCTCTTATCTATTTGCCAGAAGGTGAAGACAGGCCCCATGTTTGAACACAGTGCTGATCAACAGAAAATAGTCAATCTTGTCTAACACTGAACAGGAAATTTATTAGAAAAAGGAAGACAGAATTTCTTAAGCTATTCTCATCTTTTCACTAAATCTATCATAAATTAAACAGAACAAAAACCACACTTGGGAATTACTGGATCTGAGGAAGAACTTATTCAAATGAATTCATCTAGCTAAAGGCAACTGTTCTTTAACTGCATATTTTGAATTTTTCAGTATGAAAACCTAGATATTTCTATTCCATACTGACTTTTAACATATTTGGAAGGCTGAATTTTGAAACCTCAGAACACATAAGGAAATAATATTTTGTGGCATTATTGACAGGGCTTTTTCCCAAATGTGTCTACTGCCATCAGTACCTGACTCGTTTGCAAATTTTTGCACAAAGCCCAAAAATGGAGAAATATTGCTTGAAACTTTTATCAAGTATAAACTATGCGAGTGGCAGCATTTTACATAAAAGTTTTACCTTCAGGAAAAAAAAAAAGAATAATAAAAACTATATTAATATAAAATATGTAGTAACTTATAAGCTATTTTTACAACATTCATTTAAAGTCACTATGTCACCTTTTCTCCAAACACCATTAAAATACAACTAGAAATGTTTAAATTGGAGCAAAATCTTGTAATATTACTCTTTCTGAACACTGTGGACTGTAGAATGTTCCAAATATATCTGTTCAAATATACATATTCCTGATAATGAGTAGGTGCTTTTACATGATTGCAAAACATGCTTAAAATGCTTTAATTCATCAGCATATTTTTATGATAGTGTGTATTCTCCTTAAAACTAGGTCTAAGTTTGATGGATGTACAGTTTACCCATATAGTAAATAAGAATACAGCAGCTTCAAGTAGGTTATAAAACAGAAGTCACTGATTGTGAATACAATGCTATAAACAACATTCAGAACAGTATCCAGCCTGTCATTTTGATAGCACATTTATGCATTTCTTAAAGAAGTTAATAGAGTCACAACTTATGTATCACCAAAGCTGATCTGATCTATACAGACTGTCGAGAGAAGGGCAGATAGATAGGTAAATTAGAAAATACTGAAATAACTTTCTCACTGCTATAACAAGGAGGGAAAAGAGGAAGAACTAGGAAAATCATTAATTCCTTTCTGATGTCACTCACAGTGTACTAAGTTAGGTCCCTAACAACCCTGAGAACCTGAAACACAGGAAAGTCAACTATAAAGGCCTGGGTATACGGCAAATTATAAAACTATGCAAAGTTATACTCCAAACACACTGTTAACTCTTAATGCATGTGTCTATGAACCATAGGTATCACTGATTGCTGAATTCATTCATTCTAAATGTTATGCTGTACTGAAAACCTCTGAAATAAAGTTGTTTGAAAGAGAACAAATTGATCAGATACCAAGATACTATGGAGAGATCAAATAAACCACCTTAATTTAAACCTAATAAATATAGTTCTTGTTTTAATAGTATCCATTACTAAGAGAAAGCACTCATGCAGGCAAAATGCAGGTCACTCAAAATTTACATCATAAAACAAATTATCATTGAAAGAATTAGTGTTCTTTAAAGAGGAAAACCACAGCTGAACTAGAATTGAAATAAAAACCTTTTTCTGGCTTTCTAATATTAAAGATATCACGATGACAAGTGTGTCCCTGTAGAATCCAGAAATCAAAATCTACATATTCTCTGAAATATAATATGAATCAAGATCAGAAATTCTACTGTGAACCATCCCAAATATAGACAGAATTATACTGTAAAGCCGAAAATAAGTTCTTACTTTCATAATACTATTCATGAAAATGTATTACTGGACTTTAGCAGGAATTTTTCCTGCTATAAATCCTATCTTTTGCAGAAACATGTTTTGAATAATTTCACTCTTATCCGTTAGTTGTGTGGATACTTGCAGGAAAAGAAGAACACAAAAGTAGGAGCATCCATCTAAGTATCTAATTTAAAATTCAGTAGCAAAAAAAAAAATTTTGAATCTGCATTTACTGGTTATTACCTCCAACATCTGCTAAAACCAACGACTAAGACCTCAAGTTCTGGATATTTGATAAAGGGCCTTGACTTTCAGAGGACAAGTGATCACCAGTTTCTGTATCATTAAGTAGAAAATTACGGGCTGTGTTCCTTCATCTTGGCAGAAGCATATCATATGATTTAAGTGATGAGTCACTGAGCTGGAATTTGATGATCAAATATTCACAATGAGATCCTTGAGAATGAGCTACAGACCAAGACCAAGAATTATTCACAAAAGTTATCGGGTGAATAGTTTTGAATAATGAGCACATATGAGAGTCTTTGCTTATACAATCTGTGAAAAGAAAACATCAATTGTGGAATAAGTTAGTAATTCTAAATTATGTATCTGGCTCCAAAACATATTTGCTATATTACAGTGAATGGTAAGCCTGACTGTAAACTGACTGCTCTTTTTATTTTCTAAGTGCAAAGTTTTCACAGTAGCCATGCACTGCAAGAATAAATGTCTGAATTGAAGTGATGGTGCAAGTTCATTGTGGAATACAAAATATATTGCTGCTTCGATCAAAGGTCAAACCTAGAATAGTAATGTAAATACACACCGGCTGGGCATAGGTGAGAAGTCTTTCATAAATCTAACAGAAGTGAAAGCTGTCACTAGTTTCTTTTTATGAGCTTGTTTGATGACAGTGGCCTGAGGTACCAATTAAAGGGAGTTACTTTATGACATTATTAGTGCAAAGTGTGTTCAAAGGTGAGCCTATTTGTCATGCCTGGTTAGCACCAAGTATGGGAAAAAATTAAAACGGTAACAAACCAAGCAAAATCTGCTTTTAAAAAGATACAGTCAAATTGATTTAACTTTCACTTGCTCAACTACGAATTGTATTTCCTGTCATCTTTGTTTTGCTTTTGTGGGTTTGTTTGGGCTTTTTTAATTTACTGACTCAGAATAATATTTCTTACCATCCCACTGGTACCATGAGAGCTATTAATATTGTAACACAGATAATTTTACTCAGTATTTGGGTGGGATGTTTTGATTTACTGGACTCTATAATCGTGTGGTTATTTCACCCTTTGCTCTTCTCATTCTAAGCCACTTGAATGATTCTGCTACCAGCTCATGACTGAAAAAAAGAGCAAGTTAAACAAAATCTTCAGACATTATACTAGGTGACATCTAGGCTTGCTAAGCATATTTTAAACAAAATCTCAAAATTACCTAGAAAAACTACAAGACTCTTGCCAACTCTTCTGGAGAGTCTAGCAAAATATTTTGCATCCCACAGTCAGGAAAACAGATGAAAATTTGACACTAGACATCCTGTAAGTGAACCTTTTCCTAGAGTGTAATAGTCAGTGGGGCTTTCCCATTTTCCCACTTCCTTAAGTTAGTAAGTTTTGTTAATAACTCCCCAAAATTCTTGATTTAAAAATACGAGATTGATCACAAGTTAGTGATTTCAATAGTCTTCTATTTTATTAACAGTCCATAAAGCTTTCTTCTCATCCTAGTGTGGAATAAAAGAAAAAATTTACAATCAAATTCAATCATATTTCAGAAAGCTCAGGGGGACAGGATTCTTCTGTTGATTTAAATATTAATCCTCATTTTTTTTTTATTTTTCAGTGCAACCTAAGAAATCTTGTGTAAAAACCCCACTACTTACCTAAAAGGTCTTTTAGAATTATATCTAGAATTTAAGTTATGAAACTAACTCATCTTGCCCCTCTGTCCAAAATAAGACTCAACAGAGCCAAAAAAACCAGCATCAAACCTGCATAGCTATCTCCCTTCCTCTGCAATATTAAAAGTCAGCTTTTCATTTCATTATGAATCCTAAATATGAGTCTACATTAGAAAATTCACTAAGATGAATGGCATTTCTTAGACAGTAATCTTTTACCTGAAAAATTGTACTTGAACCTAGTCCAACTTTAAAACAGTGGTTGCATCTAATTCATCTTAAGTAATCAGGAGGATATAGATACAGTACTTGAATATCATATACTGAGAATCTAGTCTCAATTGGTATGCAGTATATAGCCCCCCACAGATGTGCAGATCAAGTACAAAATGCATGTGCTGTGTCCTCATTTCTCTGGCTCATCTCACCCTTTTACAGAGGTAACTCAACACACTGAGATATGCTTGACAACATTATGCAACTGCCTGTTGCATAGCATTGAAAAGTTTATTTTCAATTTTTGCACCCTTCTAAAAATGCAAAAGATGTTACTGCTTTCATTAAAACTGGTACAAAAACAGATTTCTGCCACTGAACTGCATATGCTGTTCATGTCTTTTCACAGATAATATGGGAAAAAGTTCGGACATGGTCTAAATCAGATTCTCAGACTAGGATTTTGTTGGGTTTTTTTCCTTAAAACTTCCTGGAAGATGAATATGCCTATAAATATATATTCAGTTTGGCTGCCCAGAATTCAAAGAGTGTTAATAAATTGGGATTGCAATGTAGGACAAGAGAATTCTATTCAAATCCACTACGAAAAAAAAACCAAACCAGAAGCTAAATAAACAAAAACCCAGTCATCAAAAACAAATGTTTCTCTGGCAGAGAAACAATAAGCAATATTTATTTTAGATTAGACAAGTTAAACCACATTTCTTAACTATACACTTATGCATCTTCATGGGAACTTTTCCTAGGTTTCTAGCAGTTATTAAATTAGTGAACCTGCAACAATTTCTTTCTCTCTTTCCTTACCCTGTCCTTGTCATGAACAAGGAGACCTGATACTTTAAAAAGTAGCCTCACTTAGGCTTGATCCCTCCTTTCTGATCTTTGTCGCTTGTTTATGTCACCTCATTACCCTGTTTATCATTTGCACAGTACTATTTGTGTGTCTTCCAAATTTTTAATATAGAAATTAACAATGATCTCCCTTTATATTATAAACATGGGAGTCAAAATTGTTGAGAAAAAACAATTTTCAGCTTCACCACATTAATTACAAATTACTTTTGGCCCCAGTGTGGGCATGGGTCTTAGAGCACGTATTGAAATGAGAAAATGAAATACTGAGAAAAAATTTGGGGCCAGGTAGAAACAGCGTACATACAAGAAAAAAACAGTGAGGAATGGTGGGAGGCCTATGAAATACTAAGCAAGTGTTATGTAACTTCACCACTTAATTAGGCCCGGGCATGAATGCAAGATTATGAAAAACAGATAACTAAAGCATCTTGTAGAAATCTATCCCTTCTAATAGAAAGGTCAACCAAACAGGCAATAAAGTAGAAGCAGAGAATCACACTTAAGCACTTTTGTTGTGAATTAACACCAATAGTAAATTATTCATTCTTTCCTAAAAAGATTAGGTCAAATTGAGTCACAACAGAGTCACATCAATTGCAGACACAGAGAAGAACAGCAGCAACAGGAAAGCAATTTCTCATTTTGCCTCAAAGTCTTCCTCTTCTTAGTATTTATAGGAGATTGACTATTGACCAGATATTTCAGAGAAAATTAAACTGAGGAAATTAATCTTGCATTCTGACCTGAAACTGTGGAGTCTGTTGCCATTCTTGCAGGAGGAAGCCAAGCTAAGATTTGTCTCTGGCTTTCACCAGCTTTGCCCTTAATGCTTGACAGTTCTGCTATCCCATTACAGCATTTTACCCCAGCACCAACTCACCAGTGCTCTCACATCAGCATTTTTTTCCACTCGGTTGAAAATAGCCATTTTAGTTACTGTTTAAAAACCCTTTTTTTACATTTGTATGGTAAAAATTCTCTCCATTGGAAAAGTTTATTAAGATATAAAAGAAGATCCAAAGACTGAAAAGCAGGTTGAGGTTGCAGTTCTCGTAGAAATGCTCAAATAACTCATTCAAAAAAAGTCTTCAGAGTTTCAAGAGGATCAATTATATTCAAAGGGCTTGGGCCACATTAAGTGTGCAAATATTGTTAGAAAGAGGTTAGTCTGTTAGGGACTGAGCAGTAATTGGGCCTCTCTGCCTAACCTAAGCATGTCCTCTTTATTATTTCTCTGTCCAGAAGGTGGTCTGAACATTTGTTGTTCTATGCTACATTAAAGCATGAAAACAAGTCTTCTGTTTCAAGGTCAAATGCCTGTAGAGTTGGAAATTATTTTTCTCCTTCTTCATTGCCTGTGTTAAGGTCAGGACAGGCTAGAAGCGTCAGAGATCACCTACTGACCAAGGCAAGGTATCGAGCAGCTCCAAAGAGCATGAGCTGCAATGAATACTGAGCACTATTCCCCACATCAGTGTGATATTTGTTGGTTAAATAGCAAACATCATACCAAGCAGTAAAGGTGTGCTGAGAAAGAATCATCACCAGTATCATCTCACTTACAGGACTATCTAATGCCAAGTAATACTGGGATCATTTGGAGGTATCTTGCCTCATCACTTCCCTAATATTGCCGAGGCATTTGGAACTGATGGTGTCCCAGTCACCCCTGTTACTTGTTCAACATGTGCTGGAAGACACCAGAGAAACCAATGTTAGTTATGTTCCCACTGTGCTGTGGCCTGGATACCCAGGGAAAGATGATTGCAGAATACTGAGTGCATCACTTGCGCCTTTCCCAGCACACAAATAAACTTGGTTTCATCGCCAGTAACGTTTCCTTTGTCTCAAGACCTATGCACATTTCCACCCACATGGAGCAAAGACTAATGCAGACTGCATACTTTAAAAAAAAAATAATGTTCTGCTGAAGTGTTATGTACAAGATATACCAAAGCAATAAGAATTATTATTCCCCTTCTTACTCTGTTTAAACACATCAGTATAATAATGTTATTTAACTAAATAACATTTCACTGCCCTAGGAAGTCCGTCTACTCAAAAGCAATTCGCAGACAGATAGCTCTCCATCCATCTCCCTTCATTTGTGCTTCAGCACTTCAAAAAGCCAAAACTTCTCTGATGATTTATCTTAACATGCTAAATTCAGGCAGCTGAGAAATAGCCTAACATAAAACTCCATGCTTCTATCCTGCAATGAAGAAAAAAAAGGTTACCACCCAAAACTTACCCCAGCAGTGCCTGCTGGCATTACAACACAGAAAAGAACGGACAGTTAATTCTGGTCTTTCTGCTGTTATAGTAATTTCTTTTGGGTGTTTGACCTACCTCTTTCTTATCAGTTGCAAAAATATCCCAAAATTCTGTGGCTTAATGCCTGTTAACATCTACTTTGAAACATTCTGGCTCTTTTATTTCCACCAGACTTTCTGCTTTCCAAGTTTAGAGTTACCAGTCTCGAAGACATCTTTGTGAAGAAATCAAGAGATATAAAATATAAAGGAAGCATAAAATATTCTGTATTACTTCCACTAGTTTGTTTTGTTGGGTTTTGGTTAGTTTGGGGTTTTTGTTTTAATCTAATAGGAAGGCTTCAGTATCTATTCTAATCTTACAGGATTATCCAACACGTATCAGTTTGAACAGGAAGCTCTTAGTGTCCTCTCTGTAATGTTAATGTTCAAGGTGACAAAAGTTTTGCTTACTTTATTGTGCAGCAGTTGACACTAGTCACTACATTTATGACTTCTGTTGAACTGTAATTCTAAATTAAGTGTTCCCATCACATTGCAAACTCTGTTATACTCAGTGGTACAAGACTAACTCTCAGATAAAGTGGTGTATTTAGAAAAAGAAGTATTCTTATTGCTAAGAACATGTGAAATGCTCTTAAACCTGGTTAAATAAGTTAGAAACCATTCTGAGATCATGAAACTGGCAATCTCATCTCACATAGTAAGGTGAAAGCCCAGAATCATTAGGAGAATGAAAGAACTATTTTACAATAAAACATTAGATTCCCCTCTGCCCTTTACAGCACAGGTTTCCAGAGGAAAACATAAGTATCCTAACTTTCCATTGCTGTATATACCACTTTGCTGCTTAAAGCTGGAATATTGAGCAATATTTTAACAAATAAAATACTTAAGTGCTTTCAAACATATTCAGAAAATAACTCCATGTTTGATCAAAGACATTTTTTAAACTACCACAAAATGAAAGTTATCTGTATGCATATAAATAAAAAAAATAGTGAATGCAGCACAATGGAAGAGCCATTTAACTTGTGAATTGCAAGGTTATTTTTGTAGCTGTGTCCTGTCTAACCAATGCAGCAGATGATTTATGGTCTCCAGCAGAGCTTCATCATCATTGTTCTCACCTTTATTTCCCTCATAGTTAATTAAAGGGAAGGTCATTGTCACCTTATGTTTTAAACCTTCTTAACATAATATATCACCCTGGGTATGCTTTAATAAGGGAGCCTGTGAAGGAATGCTGTTATAGGAAAAAAACTTTACAGCATAATCCATCCTGTTAACAATTACACCTTAGATTTACACATAATGAAAGTTAACAAGCAGACAGAATGAAGGCTACATCTTGATACTCATTCAAATCTTGATTAATTGGCTGTGTAATCTAACGGAATAAACAGTAGTATGCTTTTCTTGACTTCAGGCATATGTATGAAGAGTGAGTTTGTAAAGGGAAGATCTTCCCTTGAAATAATTTTAGCATACAAAACACTGTGCCAGTGGGAAAGAAAAAAAAAATTAAAAAAACCCATATATTTTAAATATTACCAAAGAAACCTCTTTTGATGTTAGATGTACCAAATAAACCACCTTTAAATTGAAGATTGGCTCAGACAGATTACAAAATATTCAGACAATGAAGACAATGGTTCTTAATACAGTTTCAGTAGGTGTTAGCATTTTTAAGCCCCCTGAGGGAAAAATTCAAACTGACTTATAATTATCTGCTAAAGAGAAGCAACTCTACAAAGCATACAGAGATCTAAGGAAAAAAAATCATTTAAATGTATATTTAAATATTTACTCAAGAAGATGTCCAAATATCTTCTATTTATATTTATATTAATTTATATTAAACACTTTTTTAAACTCTCATGCTCTTTATACAGGCAGCCAGAGTGGGGGCTAAACATACATGGAAAATGGATTTCCACAGTACTTCTATACTCGTTAGCTACAAAGAGTTATAGAAAATCTGAATTCCGAGCATTTCAAGGCTTCCCAAGCTTATCTCCATGCTAGAAGACAAAGCTGTTTCTTATTATAGTATTAGTGGACTGTAGTATAAGACCTAGAAGAGCCAGTGTACAAAAGTACAGTCCTTGTCACTTGCATGTATAGTACCTCCAGCCCTCATGTTGAAAATACAGCAGCCTTCAACTTGCTTATAGGGAGATAACTTACCCAGCTGGAGGCAAATTTTTACCTCAGCCAACTGGCCTGTGCAAGTAAATCATGGACCACAGAACCAATCTATCTACTGAGTGCTAAAAAATGGGACCTGGGGATGAAAGTCCTGATCATCAGCTCAGCTGGAATCACTAATTTTGTCTTCCTTGCTATACACACCAAAACTTCTTTCGCAGTGGAGAAAAAAACTGGTCTATATGGGACCAGAAACATATCAATTCAGGACCTCCTCATCCTGGTTGCAAAATTTCCGGTGCTGCTTTCAGTGATGGAATATGCATCTCTGACACATTAGTACGCTTTTAGATGGTGTTTCTAAGATTTGTCTTGTACTTCAGTAGTTTGAAGAGACAGGAAGAAATTTCATGGTTGCTCTGAAAGAGAAATTTTTATCAGCCCCTTATAATGGGGCTTAGCTGGAGACATCAGGAGAAGAATGGCTAGCAACTGCCACTTGGGCAACTTGCTGGTGAGACCAGCAGATCTTCTGAAAGTATACCTCTCCAGACCACAGAAATATGATATCAGTACTCCCTGAAGACAATATAAATATATTATCTCCTTGTTCATCTTGACTTGTCTCCTAACATCCTTAGAGTCCTGAAATCCAGACCTGTGGGAATTGCCATGGAAAAGTCACAGATCAGCTAAAGACAGCGTGAAAAAAGGTTGCCATACACTCAGCAACATGCTGAAAAAATTGCGGCAACTCAAAGATGAGCTTATTAGCGTAACTCGTGCAACAACAAAAGTCATTCATGCATATGCAGTATGTTGGTGTGTAACTCTGTATACTGTTTTCGGTCACCACAGAAGTAGCCTTCATTCTTAAAACACTGAAGTAAAACTTTTCTTAAACGCCAACAAATAATTTTGGCTAATAGCATAAAGAATATACTGCAACAATGTTGATCTTTTCAACATATCCTGTGCTTATATATAGTCCGCACTTCAGGAACTCCAGACCTCGTATTCTGCTATAAAGCAGCCAAAAAGCAGATCAGGGAAGAAGTGGGCATGGGTGAATTCAGGTGTTATGGTTCCAAATAAAACCTAGCTGTTTGGCTTACTTTGATGTGAAATTCTCAGTCATATTCATTAGAGCAATTCATTTTGCTTCAGACGTATTTCACAGAGCAAAGCCTAAAACCAGTGTTACTACTTTGAATATCCAACTAGAGAAATGTATCAAGGGAGATGTCTCTTCACACACATTCATAAGAGGAAGAACCATGGCAACAAAGCATAATCCACACCAGTTTGAACAGTTGGAAACCTGAAAGAACCACCAGATGTTTTAGTTCATGTCCCTGGCCTTCCAACTGTATTCAGTTCTCCTGTGATATTGCACAAAATGAGATGTTCACCTAAAGAATATCCTTTGCAAAACTGGCATATTGCTTTAGCTCTCCTGAGATGTGAGGAGACCTCTTAAATTTTGAGGCCTTAACATTTCCCACTCTATACTGCTATTGCTAGTTTCAAACATTCACATATCATTAGTCAAACAGAAAAAATCATGACCTCGACGCCATAATCCTGCTGAAAAAAAAATAACGTATTTCTATTACACATTTACAAGTCTTCTGACCTCCCATTAACGAAAATATATGCAAGTTACTGCGACAAGTCTGCTGACATACAAAGATAAACCTGTCCTCTGTTTTAGAAGCTCCTGCTGATTAACAGGTAGCATAAAACTTACAACTTCTTATCAAAACTCCACTACTAAATAACTAATTACTAACTGCGTGAAGCTTCTCTGCTCTTCATACACCTATCAAAGATCCATAATTAATAAAACCTTCAGAGTTCCTACATGGCTTTCCACCACTCCCTGTGGACAATGTACTCATTCCTCCTGCACTTTCAGGGGTCCTCTGTTACCCTCTTCTCCTCTTCAGGCTTGGCTTGACATTAATGTGAAAGAGAGAAAGGATGACCTACACAGTAACAGCTGCAGCTTATCTTCATGATGACTTTTTTGTGGTTTCTCAACATGAGATTGTGAAAATGAGAGAGACATCTGAAAACCTTGGGATCCCCCTCATACAGCAAGTGCCTGTGCAGGTGAGCAATCCTCTTAGTAACATCACCTCTCTCTTGGCACTAGGCAATAAGCCCATCTGCATTAGGAGGCTCTTCTAATTCTTTTGTTTCTCCTAAGGAGGAACAAGCAATCCAGAGTGTAGCAATGCAGTGACCTGAGCCTTCAGAGGCAGCTGTGGGACAGTCACCAGAAGAATTTCTTGGGCCCTCTTCCAAACACCAGGGTATCATTCAAGCCTCCTTTTCCCCTCCACCAATTAGACACAACTAAATATTAGGTACCTCAAGGAAGAACTTCTGTTTGGATGGTCATCGTCAGCAAGAATGGGATAAAATACAAACTGTAAGAGGAGGTAAGTCCTAATGTGCCCCAATTTATAGTGGAGGAAAGCATGAGCTTTTTGGCCTGAGGGACTTGGAGTCTTTACTTGACACTGGTATTTAAAGTGACAGATGATTACCCAGAGATGGAAATAATGTGACATTAAAATATTCCCCAAGACATACAGCATTTGATACCCTAGCTCAAGAAACTTACTCCAAAATACTACTAATAATAAAATAATAATTATAATAGTAATTCAGACTGTCTTGGGAAGCAGCAAAGGCAGCCTGGTTAAAAAAATTGTTAAAATAAACCAAAACACATGGGGAAAAAACAGTGAAATTACTCAATGTCTGAGACCAAGATCTGATCTTAATGCCGAACAAAGCCATATAAAAGTTAGGTAGAAATCAGCAATGAGACTGGGGAACCATAGTGAATGAATTTTTCTTACTGACATGCCTACCTATCCCTGATATGAAAGATTCCATGATCAATACCATACCAGTTGCTGTATATCAGTCTAAAGAGACACAATCTTGTATTTTATATATACCGGTACATTCTCAATTAATATCAAAAAAAGCAGACTCACAACTCACTGATGACATTCATAGGTTGCAAAACAAAGTTTTGCACCCCTAAAAATCATGGCAGTTTCCTTTGCCTTCCCCTTTCCCCCCCAAAACACACCTTTTTCTATTTCCTCCCAAGACTTAGGAAATTCATACTGTTCCAACATACAGCCAGAGAGTTCTTCAACACAGACAAAATATCACCTGTCAAAAAGCACCTACATTTTCTACATTTTTATGGTTTAAAATATGACAATAATGCCACCTACTAATAGTCTGAGGCTGTATTTATTAAAATATGACAACAATGCCACCTACTAATAGTCTGAGGCTGTATTTACATGACTCTTTAAATTTCCCTGATTGTTGGTTTTCAGAAAGCTAGCTGATCTCACATCTGCTTGCCAGTTCAGCATGCCCGAGTCCAATGTGAATGATTTGCTAGCTACAAAAAGTTAAAAATTGTGAAGCAAGTTCGATTTTCAGCATTACACAATGGGGTTAGAGAATAGCTAGCAATAAAATATATATATATATTTCAAGCACTGTTTACTATTTATATCTTTATAAATCATGTATAACATCCTGCTCTATTCATATTTTTACAGCATAACTTACGTAGGTGACAAGTTGTGACAGTCATACAAAATCTGATTTTATGACATTTTTCCACTTGCTGCCTTTGGTATTAAAAAAATCAGGTTAATGTAATTCTGCTTCATATTTATAGTTCCTATAGGATGACATGGATAAATTTCAGAGTAGGTCAGTCACATTGATATGCATTTGTTTTTCCTACATAAGTGAGACTGCTTATACATAAAAATCAGAAATTTACTGTAATCCACATCTCAGCAAGCCAGACTGTTTATACTAATTTATATAAGAATCCTGTACTCTAAGAAATGGCTATAAATATTCTCTTTGGGATTTCTAAATTCACCTGCCTCTTTCAAAACTATTCGCATTTCTCCAGTGACTGAAGAGAAAACACACTGAAAATATAATGGACTACTTCTACAGCCCTAAAAGCAAATGGAATTCTGACTTACTTTAGTGAGAGCAGGACTAGGTAAAACCTTTCTTACTGCATGAATTTACAAATCAAGAGTAATCAGTTAACGCTTTCCTCTGACTTCCCCTACAAAATGTTAAAAAATGAAATATGCCTGGATGACAGGACTCCACACACAAGTCAGATTTTCCTTTTTCTAGAATCAGGGAAACAAAAAACCACCATACAGTTGTCTCATATACTAGCAAACATATAATATTTTTTATGCTGCCAATACCTCTTGTAAAACATGTAATAGCAAATACAGACACACACTAAAGAAACCACTGGGTTTTATTATTTACATTATAGCAAGTGGCATACCCTGCAGATTTCTTCAAATTATGGCAGGAAGTTATAGACAATGTGATGATGTAGTTGACTGGCAAACCTGAACGGCTTTCTTGTGCTCAGCACAAAACTGGAAAGAAAACTATTTCAGGGTCTATCAGAGTTCGCAAAACAAAAGACAGAACTCAAAACCAAAACAAAACCAAACAAAACAAAACAGCAAATGTTAGATTTGTTTTTCCCACTACACTTATTTAGCATACATGGTGATAGACCAGAATTTCAGTTATGACACAACTTCCCTGGACATGCTAAAAAGGAAACATGACAGCACTTTTTGTTGGTTTTTTTTTTTTTTTACCTTGGTGTTTTGTTTTTGGGGTTTTGGTGGGGGTTTGTTTGTTTGTTTGTTTGTTTGTTTTGTTGTACTTTGTTTTTTATTTATTTGGCTAACTTGAGGCTTGTTTTGTTCTGCCTCAGTTTTAGGAAAATTTATTAATATTATGTGGGATTGTTTGTTTGTTTGTTTGTTTGCTTGTTTTTCCAGTTTTTAATATTACCCTTCCATAATGCATGTTACTCTGCATAATGCATGATAATCACTGTCTGCAATGCAATTCCTGTTCCTTTTGCCCTGTGAGAAGAAACAAGGGTTCAGGATTCTGTGCTAACAGGGTTTTAGGACTGACTGTCCAAAATAGGGTAGAAGAGAGAAACCCATGACATAGACCTGAAAAGGAGGCAAAAAAGAAACAAATAAAACCCTTTCACTAGTGGGAGGTTATAGAATCATTTACTCCATTTCACGCAAATGAACATTTCAGATTTAAAATATTTGTCACATTTCATGTTAACAATAATTCTTTGAATAGCTAGTCCACTAAATATAACACACCTTTTTTTTTATGTATTTTTTTCAGGCTTTTTGACAAATTTTTTTTTTAAGCTTAAGTAGCTCCTCTAAGGTAAGTTATTATTTTAATATCCATGGAATACTGTCCAGCATGGCAGTAGTGGTTTTATCTTTGTAGCAGTACATTGTTTAAGCTCATTCACATATATCTTTGCCATTTCTATTTTGTCATAAAGCCATCAGGATGTTTCTCAGGCCAATGCAATATTTCTTAAATACCTGTGTGAAGAATAAGGTTTCAATACGAAGCAGAGCTACTAAACCTTGCTGATATTCAAAATATGAGTAACCTATTTTGTGCAAGTTAGATAAATTGTCAAATGTTGCTCTACACTCCAGAAGGCAAAACTCATTGCTTAACAAACAGTACCAACCTTTTGCTAAACAAAACATTAGTTTTGTTGTAAAATTTTCAATGCAGTTTTTGCTTCTGTCATTGTCTTCTGCCAAAGACTACTCCAATGGTGCACTCAAACAAAGCTTGCAAAGGCACAGGTAGACACGTAAAATCTACTCCAATGATGGGAGGCCAAAAGACAAGAGCTCTTATAAATCCCACTGTTCTGATTCACTGTAGGTTTTTCAATGTGCTTTTACAAAGAAGTCTACAGACTTTTTAATCTTTCAACAAGGTTATTTCTGTACTTTGATAACAGGCAATGGTATTTCAGCCCTTCCAGCACGTTTTTCAGAGAATATGCCGGAACACATCTTACATCACACATCTCTCAGCCACAGTGTTTATTAGAAGAAAATCCCTATTGAGAAAGTAAGCACCTTGGAAGAAATGCATTAAGTAAATGCAAACGAAACTAGTAATGACTATGCCACACATTAATCTGAAAGAACTGCTATCAATATCTCATGTTAATTGTGTCTCAAAGAAGCACCTTCTTGTATGACTACCATACGCTTTTATGCTTTAAAATTGTCAAGTCTCTCTAGTGCCTATCAGAAGGATTTCTCCCAGGTGTTGTGATCATGTTTCAAACCACTTATACTCTTGGACAGCCAAGGGACAGCATTTGCTCTATCAGAAACCTAATGCTGAATACTCAATACTTCAATGCGTCAAATTTATGTACTAACATGAATTAAAAAGCACCAGGCAGTGAACTAGCAAAACTTCAAGGAAAACACACAGTGCTATTCCGATCTAATACTACGTGTATCTCTGTCAAGTTGCCATCTTTCACTGTTTCAATGGAACATTACATGTCGCAAAATCCAAAACATACTACGTTGTCTCCACAAATATTTTTAACATCATGATGCTTAAAAAAGACTCAGGTAAAAAGTAGAAATTTATATTTCAATTATGTTAGCTTAGAAAATAGAATGTGAAAATTTTTAACTTGAATTCTGTTAGGAATTTATTTTCTAATTCCAGGAGAAAGACAAAAAAGCCCCAACAATAAAACCTCCACAGTTATAACTGTCTTAGATTCTTTAAGACACAAAACCTAGCCTAAGTTGTACTTAAGTATGTGGATACCGGTTACTCCCCCTAAATTTTTGCGGTTTTATGTACACCTCATGAATACAAGTTACATTTTTCATGCACAGTGTTTCCTATAGTTTTCCTTTCTTTTTCACTGAGCACTGCATAGTTGCCCAGCCCAGCCCCAGTCCAAGCACAAAAAGGGAAGACTCATAGAAAGTGTTCTTCTCTTTACTGTGCAACTGCTAAACTCATGTCTCCATGAATCTTGGTTAGAGAATCCAAACTTTCAGGCCCGAGATGCAACTTGAGGAATACTCACAGCAGAAATAACCTCTCTCCCATTCCACATGGGGGGCGTGAAATCTGGGCAGTCAGCAAGAGTTTTGTCTGCAAGGCAAGGAATTCACACAGTGTGTCAATAGTTGAATGACAGACACAAAAGGACTTGAAAAGTGCTACGCTCTTAAGATAGATGTCACGGCTGACAGTTATGGTATGGAGCTGTCAGCTGGGAGCAACAATTCATTCACTGCCTAAATATTCTTCTCTCTCTCCACCTCAGGGCTGGTACCGCCCAACTTTTGAATAACTGCAGGCCAAGATTTGGTGCTTAAAGAAACAATTCATGGAAACCCATATCTTCAGATAATTCATTCCTTTCCATAGATCACCTCTTCAAGTTTTGTGAGCTCTAGGCTAAAATTACAAGTTTGGAGCATGCTTTATCAAGCTCGTGCTGATCAAGGGAACTGACAACATAATTGCTTTATCAAGATGAGTTTCTATTTGATGTTCTTTTAAGATTCTGCCCAGCTGGACTGCTATGCAGAAATTTATGAGGTTTTAAAGCAGATGTAACCAGGTTTAGCGCTATGGGGATCCTTTTCTTCCTCCAGATGTATGTGTACTCATGTACAAGTTTCATATTTAGTTTCATCTCTCTCCCTCTTTTATCCCCTTTCCTTGCCCTATACATTTCTTGAGTTGATAATGCCACAGACATTTTAGTTAATCAAAAAAATGTTCAAAATAATATACAGTGCTTGCAGCAGTGGAGGTATTGAAAAAATAATAGTACTTTAAAATACTTTCAGCCCTACTATACACTGTTTCAGACCATAGTTATGCCCTAAAGCTGCTAGCAAGTTGCCTAATCTTTATATCAGCCAGTATGCAGAATGCATGAAAGGAAAACAGCAATATATATTCCTAAGACTAAAACCATACTATTTAAACAAGTATTAAGTAATCTATTGATTTGAAAGGTAAAGTGTATTTCACTGTATGGCAATTTTATGAAGTTTAGAAGAGCAATTTATTAAGCAAAAAAGTGTGCATATCAATACTGTACTTTTATAAAGATATCAGAATAATTTTCTCTATGTAATTACTGCAGTCAGCCCAGATTCAGAGGAAGTTAAACTGACATTGTCATTAAATTTTTATATATGAATTTAAAATATTTTACCAAGAGAATCCCTGAGAGGAACATTTAAAATAATTGCATGCTTACATTAGATAGTAACAATTCAGAATGATCATTCCCTAGTACAGGCTCTGAAAGAACTTTTATGAAGTTAGGATGAAAGCTTTAAACCCATCAAATGCACAACATTCACTAAAGTTTAATGCGATTAAAGGAAATTATTTAAAGTTATATAAATAATCCAGTATTTTATGTATTTATCTTCTATAAGATTCTCTTGTGGAGAAACAGAAGAAAGATGATCGCGGTTGGAAGATCTGTACGAGGATGGGTTTGATGATTGAGCTTTGATTATGTCTTGTGTTTGAGATATAAAGGATTAGTTCTTTACTAATTATTCTACCATCCAGCAATCAAGGGGTGATAACTACATAAAGAACTCAGTGTAAGATTCAGAGAGACTCTAGCTTATCAAGGTAGACTTCCAATTAACGAAATACAAATGTATAATGTGATAATACTAAATACTAAAAATACTGATATTTAATGTTAAAAATAGTTATCTAAAATGATTATTTCCTCATTTAAAATAATTTCCTTAAAGTATTTTCATTCAAATATTGACACTTTAAATCTTCAAATTCTTACATTCTTTCCTCATGGCTTTTCCTAAAAATAAGAGGTAGCTCTGGGCACTGAAGGGCATTTTTGGAAGTATTTTGTATCCAGTGGAATAAATTTTAGGCTACTTAGGCCTAGAGTTCTTTCTAAAGCTTTTAACACTAGAAAAGTATCAGTGAGCTCAAATGTTACTACATTCTGAGCAGCAGCTAGCTGAGGAAGAGACATTTAGAAGAAAAGAAGGATTATTCGAGGCCTGAGGCCAAAACCTGGCTAAAGTTTTAATTCTGATTTAACAATACTCAACATCTTGAAAGATATTCTCAAGAGATTTTAGTGGCATCCAAACTGAAACCAGGAAAGGAGCTCTTCCAGTTTAGGAGGCAATGGTAAGCAAAGAAGCAAAGATTCGGATGAAGTAATTCAAATTACAAAGTAACTACCAAGCTCTGTCTCTCTGTCTCCACATAAGTCGAAGGAGATTTCTTCACTTTGTTTTATCTGATTTTTGGTTGTTGATTTAGTTTTTTTTATTTCTTTTCTTCTTTGTTTCCTTTTTTTCTCTCTCTCTTTTTTCTTTTTTTCTTTTTCTTTTCCTTTTCTATTTTTACCTTTTTTCTTTTCTTTTTTTTCCTTTTTTTCTTTTTTTTTTTCCTTTTTTTCCTTTTTAAAGAGCAGTAACAGCTAATTTACCTTGTTAGCTCTTTCTCTTCTCTGCTTCAGGTTCTTTTTTAGGTAAAATAAACTCTCCCTTCCCATCTGTCCTACACTTTTCTCACCCAAGATTCTGTGACTGCAGGCGCCTGTGCCTCAGCCTTCCAGAAATGCTTCCTCTCCTTACCGGCAAATATTTTTAGGTGACAAAAGAGGATTCTACAGCTCCCCATACCCCACGTAGACAAAAATCCTATATTCCCTGAACTCCCATGAATAAAAGAAGTAGATATTCATCCATGTGCTGAAGGTCAAAGACAACTGTAATGTGAAAATTTACAATATGCGTATACTTAGTCCCCCATCTCTTACCAACAAAAGATTTTGCTCTGATTCTGAAAAGAAAGCAAATAGAAAGTCAAATGAAAGATAATTTAATACAATCCTGGATTTATATGTGGGGGTTTCCCATTCAAACTTTTTAAATATTCTGTAAAATGAATTATCGACTCGTTATATTATCTGAAATAAAAACCACTAGTTCAACTCTGCCTAATTTTTGAACACACTATTCCAGTAAATTTGATAGAAATGCATGATGCTTAATCCTGGGCAGAATATGGTCCATTGTAAATGCCTCCTGTTCTATGACGGTAGTTTAATTCCAATAATATACAAAAGCGTTGCATGCATCTATATTCAAACACAAAATAAAATGCATATTTGGATATTCAGCTTTGTTCTTTGAATGCTGTGGCAAGCTCTTATTCATTTTTGGTGTGTAAACTTTTATGGGTGTAAGGAATATACTGATTAATTTTTCTGACAGTTTAACTCTGATTTCCAAAATAGCCTGAATCAAATATTCTCATTTGACATTATTTAAATTTCCATCCATATACATTTTAGAGAAAAAGCTAAGTGTAGAGATCTTACTCATACACATTTTCTCTCTTGTACTAGTATAAATCAAAACAAAAAAAGATTAGATGGCAATACAAAAAAAGGTAGGATTTTTATAAAAGACCCCCGTCTTGCAGCTATAAATGGAAAAACATATGAACGTGTTCAGTGGAGCTGAAGTTTAATATTACTATCCAAATTCCATTTTATCCCACTGTCACTGCCACCAAAGGAGGGGTTTTATGCTGGAGATAATATGATACCACAGTATAAGCCCTCCTCAGATTTCAAACAGGTCAACTTGTCAAAGCTTTTTAAGGGAGCCAATTACATTAATTTTCCACAGCAGAGAAATACATATTTCATTTCCATCTCCCACTAGAGATGGGGCCCAGGGATTCTGTTTCGAAAGGCTCTTATCACTAAGTAACATTCGTACCCCCAAAGGAACCTTTGGCAGTCACTGGTCCATTGATATAATTGAGCAAGGTATGAGCTGTCTGACACTGCCATGGCATTACTCAATAGCGCTGTGCACTAAGCACTCAGAACAATGAAGCTTCAGCAGACGGCCGCATTGTCAATAAATTTCAATTACACTAATTGCCAAGAGTTCAATGAGTGCGCTTTCAAAGGGGAGGGGGAAGGACGGATGGAAGATTAAAAAAAGCCTATGCCTACTAGGGCTAAAGAATAGGATGCAATAAATAAACTGCAGCTTCTAATGGGGGCATTAATGCATTTTTTTTAACATGGCTTAACAAGATTTTACAAGCTGTACCAGTTTCAGGGATCCTGTTTTACATTTCTTTGTTACTGTCTCCAAACAACCTATACAGAGACTCAATTATGTGGCATTATCTTTCTGGGAAGAATCATTTTCTTAGGTTTTTATGTTGTTCGTGTTCTGTTCAGGATGGATAATGCATTTGAAAGCAGAATGCTGTAATGTCAATTCCATGAGCAAATGAGGCTGCTCATTGAACAGGCATATCGCGACCAAATGCATCACCTTACTGGAGTGACACAGTCATACTCCAAATTAATTAGAGCTAGGCAGGAAACTTATGTATACACATGTGTATTCACTCCAATCACTATTAATATTAGGCACACAGCATTGTGCACAGTATATATATAAGTAATTGATATGCTGAACTCTTACCCATAGATTATTTACTGCAACGTCTGAACTTGCATTAAAATATTATTGACTATTCTGAGCTAAATCTGGGTACACTCAGTTTTCTTTATATCAGACAAACAAAGTATTTCACATTATCTTTACTTCTGTTTTGGTTTTTAATGTGGCCTTCTGTGTAAAAGGGGGCTCAGAGGAAAAGGCACTTTTCTTAGTATATTTTCAAAACTTTATAGAAATTCTAAGTGAGTAGTTAAATGTTTAAATTAATAACTATATGATGAAATAGTATGAGAACTTACAGCACTGTTAACAGTTCCCCCTTCTGTAAGAATAATGATAATCATTTACGTCAGAAGGGACCTAAGAATGTCTCTAGCTCAACCTCCTGCTCAAAGCAAGGTCAACTCTGAGGTCAGAAGAGGTTACTCAGGATGTGAAGCAGTTGGGTTTTGAAAGTGCCAAGGACGGTTTGCCCAACCTCTTTAACCAGCTTGTTCCAATGCTTGACTATCCTCATGGTGAAAAAGATTTTCCTTACATCTGCTCAGACATTCTCATGTTTCAACTTGGGCTTGTTGCCTCTTGTCCTCCCACCACGCCTCTAATTCATCTTCCAATGAAAGTCCTTGTTCTAAACACTGTTTAATTGCATAGACAGAGTGCAACAGCTCTAACAAACATACTACCTGAAGAGGTACACGTGGAAGTATGGCAATATCAAGAAAAGGATTTGAAAGTGGGCTTCCCCCAGTCCAGTCTACTGGATCTACTGGTATTAAAAAAACCAAAAACTCTTAACTTTAAAAAGCCATACATAAAACTTCAGAAGGTTTTTGTGCAGCCCAAAATAGAAATCTCAAAGAACTCTGCAGAACAGAATGACAGCTTCAAAATCAGTCCAGGAAACAAAACACACTTGTTGTTTAATATTTTTCAGGATTTGTTTCTTTAATAAGAAACTAGAGAACATCATAAAGTCACTTCAGCTTGATAAAATTAGGTCTTCAGCATCTCAGTGCACCACTGAGAATGGTGACAATAATGAGTTAAAGCTGTAATGGGCTCTGTAAGACACCAGTAGAATTTACAGTACACTAGCTCAAGGCACAAATGTTAGAAACAGTCACTTATCTACACAGGAGATTTTTAACAATTTAGTTGTGAAACGTGAGCAGATGACCTCAGCCTTCTGGGTGAAGAGAAAATATACTTTCTAGCAAAAGAGAGGAGGAAATGGTGGAACAAGTGGAAGACTCAATTTCCTGCTCTGCTTGATTATGAGTTGATAAACATCTGAAGTTTAAGCACTTTTTTACATCTCAGACAGACCAGATCAAGATTTGCCTGTGGTCATACAGGAAAACTAATGAAGGGCTGAGAACAGGACTTAAACCTCCTGGAGGCAATATTACCCAATCACAGTAAGCAGAGATTTCTGCAGCTGGAATGCTAAGTAGCACAAGATCAAGAACTGCCATAGCATCACATCATAGGAAGGAGGATCATCACTAAGATCACATCTGCATATGCAGGCTAGAGAATGAGGCATGGCTAAGAAAGCTTGGAGGTGACATACTTAGACAGCATGAGTTTCTGGAGAATCTCCTGGACAATTGTAATGGAAGAAATGATCAGTATTTCCACCTTGAAGAACAAAGCAAGCCTTACACAGCAGAAGTAATAATCAGCATTTAAAAGCTATTTCCAGCAATTTGTGAAGATTCTGAAACATCCAAAGAATAACCCCAGATTTCACAGTATGTCTAATGAAAGGCTGTGCTCTTCTGGGGAGTTGGACATTTTGTTGTTGGTTTGGGTTTTTCTCAAAAAATTACAGCAAAAATAAAAGCATATTTAGATGCATCAAGCTTTTTACTCACCCAAAGAAACCAAATTTATGAATACTCACTATCACATTCCTCTTTCCCATCCATCTTCCCTCATTAAATTTCTAGAAGCCAATTTGGAAGTGGAATTCAATGTGAAAAATGTGAAAATTAGAAAAAGCCTTCCTAAAAATTAATGCTTGTAGAAAGGAATAAAGATCAAGTGGTTTTGCACTCAGAAAAGGTAAGTAGCGCTGTGTGCTAGCCACCCTGCACACCTGTGGATCAGTCTTACTGCAGTTTGCATTGCTGCTTATTTAAGGCAGGGTGCTGTAGCCAAAGGATGCAAAGGTTTTTTTGTCATACAGCTCACAAACCAGCTTGTTCAGGGTAAGAATTCTCTGCCAGGCATTTTTGTTAACACCAGCATTTCCTTACAGATTTTAAAACTCTAGAAGAAAGTAATGGTTTCAAGAGTTTTGAAATATGACAGACTGTTTAGTTTCAGCTGCATTAGATGTTCTTATAAAAGATTACGTTTTTGTACTGATGACACAATATTAATTATTTTTAACTACAAAAAAAATAACTTTAAAAAGTTACTGACGTGATAAACAGGTTTTCTGATTAAATTTTTTACACTAAAATTTTACATCAAGTTGTCTATGCATTTCCTTTTTTCCATAGACTATTTTGTTTATGCATTACAGGAAGCTAATGGAACACTCTATACAAAATTGTTAAATCACACATTAACTAAATTAACATATATATATAAGAGGTCAGGAAAAATCTCTCCATTTCACTTCAGAAATTAAGATATTCCCTAGTGTAAAAGAAGAAAACAAGAAATTTGCTTGTGAAGTGTAACAAATATTGTGGATTTCATTTTTGTCATTTTAGAATATGCTTTCATATGTGTCAAAAAATAAGTGATTGTTAATGATATTTAGACTATCAATCGAGGTATTTACTCAAGAAAAAGAAAATTATTCTCTTTTGTAGGAAGGCATGTTTGATGCTATTTCGTCATAATAGTATAAATAGTGTGTTTTGTATCAGAAAATTGTGGTTGTGTGCTTTCTGAGCTCATGGGACAAATGAGTAAACTCATCAAAACAAAATAATTTTAAGCCTAAATCATTATAAGTTTGGAATATTAAATTTCCAATTTCAATTTGTTTATTAATATCAGTTTTATTATCAGGTTTTGAATCTACTCTGCTGTATTCTTCAAATTACAAAAAAGGAAGAACAAGTTTTTCTGGTTCAATCTCACTTTAGTAATAGATCCATGAGACGTCAAGAGTTGTCAAATTCCTGATGCTGAGAGTAATTTTTTTTCCTTCCTTCCACTTACACAACAGAGTACTACTTCCAGGATAACAGGACAGAGCTATATGCAACTTTCTGCATGATCCTGCAGCATTTTAGGATTGTTTTGTTTTCCACAGATAAAAATAAATTTTATTATATTTACTGTGTATCCAGATTGGAATGAAAGCTCTCTTTTAAACTCCTAAATATTTAGTTCCTCTCAGAACTTAGGTCTAAAAAAATCTCATAAGTGTTGTTGAAAACTGGGAATCTATGAGAACAGTATCCTGTCCAAGTATACTACAGAAGTATGATATATTAAACCTGACAGGATGATGTTCATTAATCTTTGAAATGTTGTCGGGACACTGGTAATTCCAAGAGGCATTACATTAAAATGAAAAGCCCCCTTATGGCGAATGAAGGTGGTTTTTTGTTTCCTGTCATCATCCATTTGTAACTGCCAATAGCCGCTAGTTAAATCAATGCAACTGATAAATATTGCTTGACTGAGGAAATCTACAGAATCATCATTTCTTAGCACTGGGTATTTATCTTGTTTTCTTATTCCATTTATTTTTCAGCAGTTCTGTATTCTCAAAACCTGCTCATACCATTTGGCTTTTCAACAATTAACATTGGCCTAAGGGCAAATTGAGAGATAGATGGTTTCAGACCAAAACATATAATAGAGCTGTTGATTTCTTGAAGAGGAAGAGGTTTGTGGAAAGAATTTCATGATTCCTGATTATTTTATTCCACATCTACCTCTCTCAGCTGTATGGTAATATTTGGAAGACTTTGAAACAGAAAAGCACTACATTCCATTCAACTGAGGAGAACCAAAATTAAATGCCGTAACTACAACATGGCTCTAGAAATAGACCTATACCCCAGAGGCAGGTGAAGACTAGATCTAGTCAATGATTTACGCTTCCCTCATTTTAAACCATTACAAAATTCGAGAGAAAAAGAGGAAAATGTTTCACTGTCTATGGTTTAACCTTTTAGCTACAAATCACGTAGTTATGATTTGTGAAGGAAATGAAGAAAAGTGAGTGGGGCAAAAGATGTGTATACTTGATATCATCTTTAAAAATCTCATTTGTTTATTGATTTTGCCTATTCTATACAAAATATGAAGTGCAAATTTAAGACTTATCCATATTTCTTTACACTAAATATTTCTACCTCATGCTTATAAAAAGGCAATATTTTTCAGAAATGCCCTTTTGATTGTTCCGTTATTTTACATGTCTAGCCTGAGATCCATACATCTGGGCAATCCAAGATTAGTGATTAATAGATTTTAAAAGTGCTTATATATGTGTGTATTTTTCTTTAGTGGTAAGATTCTCAAACTCTTCAAATGATACCTTCAGTGACATAGAAAATCTTACAAGATACTTAATTTTCATCAGGGCCAGTGGGAAGCTATTTAACTTAACAATAAAAAGAGGCTCTTTCTAGTGATTTACTGATGGCATTTATTTGCCAGATAGGCAAAGAGGCACAGAAAGCAGCACTTTGGATGTTCTTCTGAAGCACAGAATCAGTGGTCTTCTCTGCCAGAAATTTCCTGTTTGACCTTGACAAAGCTGATCTGAACACCGGCTCTCTGTCTTTAAAATGGAGCAACAATTCCACCCTACGATGCAGTAGCAGTGTGTAGATACAGCTATTACAGAACATGAGGCACACAGGTAAGAGCTTTGAGAGCTGGTGAGGATACCAACAATATAACACCTAAACCAGATAATACCTCAAGGGGAAGTTATTTCATAGGTATGGTATTTGGCAAACAAAGAAGTAAAATACGCTTGACAAATTTGCTAACAGTTTTTGTCTATAGTTTGTTATATTCACTGCCAAATCACTCTTCTCTCCCATGACAGAGAGTTAATTACAAATTAATTGTGTCTCATTATCACAAGTACATTTTGATTGATGACCTCCACACGATTTAGATGGACATGCTTTTATTTTGAGCTATACCTCTTACCTGAGGTTTTACAGGCAGATTTTGCTCAGAATTTGTACACACGCCCCTAATAAAGGCTTGATCCAGTAAAACACTTAATTCATGCATAAATTGAAGCATGAAAATAATGTCACTGATCTCAATCCAGTTGGCTATATATTTGAAGTTACACCTATGTATATGCCCTTTAACCAAAGCTGCAATATATGCTCTGTGCTTTAATCCAGTTACACCCCACCTTGGACAAGGCTACTGTTTTGACTGAAGAACCATGGAGACTATAGTGCTGCCTGGCACTGCACAAGTATGAAGAGAATATCTGCCAGAGAACTGTTCATGCTCTGTGTCCCACCCTGCCTGTCACAAACAATATTAATGCTGACAACATCACAAGCAATGGCCACAAAAAAAGCTATTGAAAAGGAATCTTACCACATTTAGAAGAAGAAAAAGGAAGAACTGATGTGTTTTGTCAGAAATAACCAATATCAATAGCACCTATGTATATAATTGCTGTTATTCCATTTCTGCAGCATCTTTTAATATACTTTGGTGAAGTCTTACACTTTTGTCATCAATGCCATTCATTGGGCTTTATGATAACAATGATCATGATCAGAAATGCTATCATTAAATCTGCTATAAATATAAATCTATAATCTCTGCAGTAAGCTTTAAGATCTGGCTTCAGTACAACCAACACAAGCTTACTCCACTCCACTGATCTACCTTAACCTGTGAGAACCGAAGGCTGATTCAGTGCCTCTACAACCAGTTTTAGTGAAGGTGCCTTTAGAAACCCAGCCCTGGCTGACTGGCATTCACTCTCTTTCTCACATCCTCACTTTCAGTAAGGGATAGATTGCTCTTATGTTTGACAATACATATTTCACATTTGGAAATTATTCTTCATCCCATTATCATAATGTACCATGTCCTAAGGGCAACAGCCTTTTGAGACTCACTTCTCTTGGCCTCTCCCATTAATACAGGCCTACTGGCTGTTTTACATGATTGAGGTTTGACTCACAGAAATACAAATAATATAAATTTAAGCCACTGCCTTTTTAATCTCCCTTTGACTTCTCAGCAAGGCAGATGACAATATTCTAACATGTTTTCCATTATAATTAAGGCTCTCATTTAGTTTATGGTTTTATAATTGAAGCACCACACCTCAAGAAAAATCACAGGTCCTTTCCACTTCACAAGCAATTCAGGGAAATTCTGTACATAACAGAAGAGGCCATAGGCAGTAATAGAAAAGATATTTATATGGAAGGAGAAGAGATGTGGTTCAGAAAGGTTCACATTTCCAAGGTGACGAAAACCATGTCCACACAGCACAATTGGACGCATGTTAGAAAGCAATGAGCAAATTTAAAATTTTTTTATATCCGGTGCAATAAAAGAAAACACTGCCCCATAAGCATAGCAGAAAAACCAGCATGCCTTACTGGCCAAGCTGGTTGGTCCTACTGACAGAGTCTGGTCTGCAGGCAACTCATTTGATACCAGCAACCCATAACTAATGCCATTCCCCATGACATGATTTAGACATGTTCATGACAGTAAAAATAGCTTGGAATTTACAACAGACTTACCCTTTGACTGTTTTTTTTCCAAGAAGTCTCCATGTTGATTTTGGAGAGCTGTTTAAATTTGTTGGCTTTCGCTGGGGGGATGAAGTCAGCTGAAAAGATGGTTCTTACAGCAAGGAATGATGAACAAGGGCTCTCGAGAAAGATGGGAAGCAGTGATAGGAAAAGGCTGGACTACTCATCCCATACAGAACCTTGGTTTTGTTCTGAATAAGGTATTTTAGTTGTTAACAACACTAAGAGCCCAAAGCATGTGTTTGTTCTTTCTGCTGTGAATCATTAACTCTGTTCCAAACCAGGAAAACTTCAGATGGTTTTATTATTATTATCAACCTAAACACATGGTGCTGATTAAAAAGAACACACATCATAGAAAACATTCTACTTTTAATCAGTCACAGACAGGACGACATAGGGTACCAAGGAAGAAGAAAATGATAATATAAGAATTTTATTTATTTATTTATTGCCAAAGTCCAGGAGAATCATGGGAGAGAAACTTAAGGAAGAAACAGCAAAGTGACACAGGTAATCTGGCACTTACTTCAGGAGCAATGAGGACAGGACTGAAACTGTACAACAGTAGTTAGGATCACCACCTGTGCCAAAAGCCATCATCCATCAGCATGGGAAAACCAGCATAACAGCAGCGTGTACTATGAAGTCAGGTTAAAGGACTTCCAGGTCTTTCAGAATGCCCAGAGCTCCCGGACTCCACAAGGGCCAGGATCACAGAACTGTTGGAAAGTTATATTCAAAACAAGTGTCTGCCAAAAGAAATACTACTGTATTGGGCTCTCTGGGGGCATTTCTGACCTGCATTTTCTCAAGTAGCTATGCTTTTTCCAAGCTGGTATATACTCAAAGCTGGTGTTCAGTGAAGCAGATGCTATTGTAACTGACAGGTGAGCTGGCCTCTCTGAGGGAACAGAGAGATGCACATCTTTATTGAAATAAACCAGCCCTTCTCATCACAAGGTTATACCACGAGTAAGAACATGGTCCCAGCAAGGACAATCATGACAGGGTTTGTACTGTAGGCCTGTTCAAACTCAAAATTTATAAACAGGCGTATGCGCTGTATGAAATAGTAACTAATTGCTGTTTACTGTCAGACACATATTTTAATATCTGACATCCACACACCGTATGTCCCTTTCTACATCCCCATCCTCTCACGTATTTTAAGTTTAAAAGAGCTGTCACTCCCTATTTAACCTTTGGTTTTCGGGAAGTGGTTCCAAATTGTTTTCCCTTTGGCTCTCAATGATATCAGTTTAGGTATTACTTGTATGATCTATAAAAACATTTAAGAAAAGTTGTTGTGAGAAAGTTGTTTCAATTTGCTTCCAGAGAAGGGGTTAAAATCAATTCACTTTGATTATGATGAAGTCAACTAGCTTCTTTTTTCCCTATTCAAAATGAACAAAAAAATGAGAAATAGGTATTTTTACTCATTTTAGTTATTGTTATTCTGCAGCTTCCTAAAACTGCAAGAGGGTCTGAAATTGCAGAGAAGTAAAAAGAAAAAAAAAGGAAGAGACTGCATCACAGATGTTATCGATTTCATTGCAAGAAGAAAGATAAGGATGAGAAAAGAACACGTTAGGCCTGCATAATTTTGATCAAAAAATAATGTGATCATCAGTCTACAGTATTTTCCACAAATGGAAAAAAAAAAAAAAAAAAAAGAATCAGATAAAAGTTGCTCCATTTCATATCATGCTAAAAGTAAAAATTCTGAAGTTGCTTCTATTTTGGTGAAATTGTTCTGGCATTTTTCAACACAATCTACTGACATATTATCTGGCTTCATCAAAAACATGAAAGACCTAGGAAGAGATGAGAAGTTTGAACAAGTTTTCTCAAAAGAGGTCAAGTATTTCAAAGACTATTTATATCAATAATATAAGTAATACTTGCTGTTTAAGCTATAGCAGAAGTGGCTGCAAATAAGTCTGCATAACCCTAAAATCTTACCACCAACTACTGACTGAGTTGGACAGTGTTTAACCCAATTATAATGAAGTTTAGATGTCATATACCCCAGTGAAATAGTTGACAGAAAATAACTTCTGCTAGGCGGACTGCAATACCTGAATTTACCACTGAGCCAAAATGAATTTAAAAACGAAACAAATTCCAATTTTACCAATTTTACCACTGTAAAACAGTTTCATAGAAGCTGAACTTCCTTAACTCTTTGTAGAACTTTTACAAAATGATTTGCCAAACTTCACTACTGCTTCGCAGAGAAGGCAGTTAAATGTACCAGTCAATTCACAAAAAGAATCTGCAAACATGCTTACACAAATTGATAAAAATTATTATTTGGTCTAAACAAAAAGAAGACAGAAGATTTATATTTAAACTAGAAAACTTTCGTAGTCTTGGAAGAAGGAAATTAAAAATGAAATCTGACTAAGTGAACAATGGTTAATACTGAGTATCTGAGCCATGAAATCTCAAAGAATATAGGACAAAAAAGCACACTGAAGACCCAGGAAGTTTAGATGTGTTCACAGAATGCTACAGTATCTGTAAATCTTATGTCATAGGGATGAAATATCATCTGTCATTCATGTAAAGCCTAATAAGCGCAATTATCTTGTGCATTAGGTGTGATACTTTTACAATTAATTCATATCGCACAGTAGATGTAAACACTCCAGAGCCTCGCAAAACCCAGAAAATGGAAAACTTACCTGATCAATACTGACTTACTTTGTTGTATGGTTGCATAAAGATGTGATGCAATAAATGATTGCACCATTGTTTAGCTCTTACATAGATTTTCAAAAATTTCTTACAAATTTGCAGCCAAAATCATGCTCAGGTTAACTGACACATGGGCCAAATGAAGTCCTTGAAACACAGAAGTCTTAATATTTAAATCAAAGATATTAAAGGTCAATGAAAAAAAAATCAGAAACTATGTCAAAATACTCTTAAAAATGAAGATACAAAAGAAAAGGATCACTGACAAATAAAGTAGCAATAAAAATTAAATACATTTTATGCTAGAAACACAGAATTCTGACAGATACATTCTGTACTCAGAAAAACCCAATTACCCAAATATGAAGATAGATTTTTTTTTTTTTAACATTCTTTAGATACTGGGTTTTTTAAGTACTTGCCTTCTTTTAAGACTCTGAGAAGAAATTGCAAAACTGGAAGCTACCCAAAGCTAAACTGTTCCAAAGCGCCTGGGCTGGACACAGCCACCACATGTATAACTAGAAATATTTGGCCCTACAATTTGTACTCCTAAATTGAAAGCAGCAGCACACATTTCCCTCCCCTTTCTTAAAAGGATTTTCCTCACTACATCTGAAAAATGAATACAGTCAAAATACAGTCCTAGGAGAGAAGTCAGGACATAATGGTCAGGAAGTACTAATGAAGTACCTAATGGTACTTTATGATATATACCACAGAAATACCACTTCATTATACCTTTCAAAGAGTATCTGTCAATTAATGCCCCTCGATAATTCCCCTTGAGAAATAAATATTACTGTTTTCCATTTTACAGCTGGAGAATTTGGAAAAAGACTGAGGAACTCCCCTCTGGCTGGGTATCAAATTAGTGGTTTCTCAGAACATGTAGTGCTCACTAGCTTGCACAACTTCTTCATTGCAATGATACCAAACTTACATTATACCATCAGAAACATGAGCCTGGCCTAGGACAATATCTTGATGCAAATAAACAGAAGACAAAGCCCACTGTAGTAGGCACAAACACAGACAGTGCACACTAAGTGTTTTTCAGATATGAACACAGGATTTTCTGTTCTGGCTCAAGCTTGTCACCTGCTAGGCCTAATACACTATCTCCAGCAGTAGCCAGCACCAGGTGCTTTGGTGAAAGATTCAAGAAACCCTCACAGATGCAGGATAATCTGTCTCCCTTGATGGTCTCATCCTAATCGTTCTAGTTATAGATTCCCTTAAATCCTGATGCATGGGGATTTTTATCCCTTCAAATACTCTTTTTTAGCGTTACTATCATAACTCTGGATATTCTTGTTATCCATATAAATGCCCCTTCCTTCTTTGAAGCTTGCAAAATTCATGATTTCATCTTCATCCAGAGTCAGTGAGTTCCACAGTTTATATTGACACTTTTTGGTTAAATGCTTCTTTATTCTTAAGAGACAGGGAAAAACAGTCTCCCGATCTTTGTTCTCTGCTGCATTACTTTTTTCTTCCTTGGTTTTTTTTAAACCACAGACTTTATCACTTCACTCTCAGATACTTTTATGTCACTAGCCTTTCTCTCTACTTTCATCTGTGCCTGTCCAATTCTACAATATTTTCTTTCCAGGATGGACTTTCCATTAATGCCCAATAAATTTGACGTAACACCCCACTGCTGGCTGATACAATGACTGTGTATGCAATTACTTTTAATTTTTTCTATATTTCTTCAAAACGAATGTACCTTACGATCACCTCCTCTGACTGAGTCCATGTGAAATTCCTTAAGGCTTCTCTGGACTTGATTAACAAGTAACCTACAAAGAGGTTATCTACCAAAAATGTGGTGCTGCTTCATTTCTCCTTCTTCTTTCCAGATATCTAATAAATACATAACACAACAACAGACCTCGTACAGAAACTTGTGGCTATTAACCTTTTGCCATGATGAAAATGGACCATTTGTTCCTGCTTTGTCTCCTGCCTCTCAGCTACTTTTTGATCCATGATATTACATTGCCTCACGGCTACTTGGTTTCTTTTAGGAGACATATTATCAATCCACAACCTTCAAAACACCACGCAT
Organism: Strigops habroptila; assembly: GCF_004027225.2. Classification (NCBI taxonomy): domain Eukaryota; kingdom Metazoa; phylum Chordata; class Aves; order Psittaciformes; family Psittacidae; genus Strigops; species Strigops habroptila. The sequence continues at coordinate 63,652,368 of NC_044277.2, read as the reverse complement.
GGCTAGCCACAAAATCACACGATAGTTTACAAATCATGACATATTAAGACATGATAACAATTCTGTTTCTCCTGGTGTCCAATTTCTGAGCTAGACTGATTCATGATCATGAGCTTTAATTCGTGATCTTCTAGACTGGAGCTGGTTTAGAATTTGTTTTCTTTTTTGCAAACACTTCTCATTCAATTTCTCGACTTTCATAATGAAGAATTTAAAAGAAACAAAATCAGGTAATATACAGGTTAAGAGAAAACCCTGGGAGTAATGCTGAGTAGTCTTTCACCTATGACCCTGTCTGAACCCTTTTGAAAGGTACACCTAATATCCCCTCTATTTATTTCCTGACACATTCAAAGAATTTTATGACATTAGCAGGCCAAAGTTTGCTTTGCAGAACTATATGATTAGCTATAGATTATTATCTTCCAACTCCTTCGTTATTAATTCAGCTCAGTACCCGGTAAGGTTTATCAACAAATAGTCCCACAGAGCTCTTCTAGAACCTTTTCAAAAGATAGGGTCAGCAGTTCTACCCTGTCATCATCTGGCCAGTTAGCCCATTTTTAAGCAAGCTATTGGTTTTGTTAGAAATTCAGCTGACTCATACTTAAAACTCCTCCAAAACTCTTGGATATATACCATTTTGGCATCATGACTTACTTCTTTTGAAATTATCACAATTTTACTTTTCCGAAGTATAAGTTGAAAGAACAGCCTGCACTTTAATAGATTGGTGAACCTCATCAAATATTCTATGATGAAGGATATACGAATTTTACAGAAAACTTTTTTGAATGAGTTCAACAGTGAACTTCAAGCACAAAGTAGGGGCGGAAGCAGACAGAACAGAATCAGAGAAAGAAGACAAGATATTCAGCGCAAATATCATACCAAGGATTACCTTAATAACTTCACAAGCCATACTTTTGGCTGCTTATTTTTTTTGAGTGGTTCACACATTTAATTTCATTTTTTTTAGCTGTTATGTCTACCCTTCTGGAGAAAAAGAGAGGTTTCATACTGGGATAATATCTTGCTATCAGACCTAGATAAAACAGGTAGTTCTATAACATAGCCTACAAAGAGTGTGTGCTCTTTGGAAAGACCCATCTGCATTTACATTTTAAAATGTAAACTGTGAGGGCTTCATTTCTGTTCAATTGCCATTGTCCCACTCCTTTAAGTCCTGGGCAGTTGTTGATCTATAAGAGAAGCTTGGAAAACATGCAAGACCCTCTAAGAAATTGCAATACTCAAGGTTTGAAAATTTTCCAGAATCAGAGGGTACACAGGATATAACTTGAGACAGTCTGCTTAATTCTGTTACCTACAGTACCTAAAAGTAGACCAGTGAAAAAGTTCTGCACAGGCTGTTGCTAGTTGCTAGCAACCAGGAAGACAAACAGATGAAGACAGAAGGCCAGGATTTAAAGGGGGGGTGGGGAGGGAATAAAGAAACAAGCTCTCTCAGAAAGAGTATATGATGTGGTAAGGAAACATGGCTAGAAGTTGGGAAACATATCTTGCTTGTTTCGCTTGACAGATAAAAACTTTTTGCATGACTAAGTACAAAGTTTACTTATACTTGTATTTCCGTACCTGTTCCACTGTATGTTTTACATGTGGGTTCCAGAAACTCCAAGTTGCACAGTATTTGAAAAGTGAGAGTTTAAAACCAAGAAAAGCAATTCTATTCTCTTGTGAACTTTGACGTGGCAGACTGCGTAAATTGTACTTACCGAAGCTCACATATCAGAAAGAAATTCTGCTGCTTTTGGCTTCCATGCTGACCAAGAACTTCCTCTGAATGGGTAATTCCAAATGCAAAAACTGAGAAGCATAAGAGAGGACACAGGTCAAGTCCAGCCATCATTGCAAAACTCCTGAATTTGTACTTTATTTTTTTATATTGTTATATATTCTGACAAGGTCAACATACAATGCCATATGTGATGCTGCTGCACCCTTTTGGGAATCATAGAATCCACTAGGTTGGAAAAAACCATTAAGATCATCAAGTCCAACCATTACCCCAGGACTGCCAAGACCACCACTAAACCATGTCACTGAAGGCCTCATCTACACAGTTTTTGAACACTTCCAGGGATGGTGATTTCACCGCTTCCCTGGGCAGCCTGTTCCAATGCCTGATTACCTCTCTGTGAAGAAATTTTTCCAAGTATCCAATCTAAACCTCCCCTGGCACAGCTTGAGGCCATTACCTCTTGTCCTATCATTTGTTAATTGAGAGAAGAGACCAACACCCACCTCATTACAGCCTCTTTTCAGGTAGTTGTAGAGAGCGATAAGGTCCCCCCTGAGCCTTCTCTTCTCCAGACTAAACAACCCCAGTTAGTGAGGGGTCCAGAACTGAACACAGGATTAGAGGTGCGGCCTCACCAGTGCAGAGTACAGGGGGATGATCACTGCCCTGGTCCTGCTGGCCACACTGTTTCTGATACAGGCCAATGAATTGCTTAGTTCTCCTGCATCCGGAAAACACACCACATGGGAAATATTGGTTTACATATAATTTTAAAGGAAAAGCTGATTTCCAATAAAGCTTGTAATTGCAAGAAGATATGAATTTACTCACACATAGCGGACAGCACTTACAATTTTTTACGATATTTTTTGGTACAATAGTTATATTACAGTGCCATCCACTGACTCTCTCCTGTAAGTGCATGCGCTGACACACACAGCTGCTGTTTTACATTGAGTTGGCTTAATTCCCACCGAAGGGCCAACCATCCCCAGACAGATATATTCCCAATTCACTTCCTCCTGCAGTGATAACTGTGAAATTTACCCACCTCACAAAGGAAGAGAAATAATTTCTCTAATAGCCTTAATGGGTTTTTAGAGACCTTGGCTAGAAGCCAAGAGAGACTTAGACATGGCTTTGCAGGCAGCATGAATACAGAGCTTACTTTCATATGCGTGTGTGTGCACGTGCGTTGTGTGCATGGTTTTATTGTGAGGTGTATTTCAGGGGAAAAATAAAATTAATTGAACTCCATCAGCACTGATGCGCCCACCAATAGTTCTCCCTCACTGACATCAAGGAATATGAATGGAAACTAATTGTGCTTCAAAGAAAAGGCGAATCACAAGTCTGTTGTAGGATTAGGTTTTTCTTTAATTAAGATTGTTGAAATAAACAGCAAGAGAGCTGTTATGGACTTTTTCATGTATACTTTAGTTCCAGATTCTCTATTGAAATGTGAGACTATCATGTTATTACAAAAGAAGATCAAAGAAAAGAATACACTAGAAAAGCCTGAAAAGCTTTCAGACAAAAAAAAAAAAAAGCCAAAACATTAAGCTTTACTTAAGATAAATTCCCTGAAATAGCCCACCAAAGAAATGTTTTTACTATTTCAGTTACAAATAATAAACTGTTACAATTAGAATCTCATAGATGTGCCTTACTCATACTCTCCTTCAAACAGAAGTAGAGCATGTAAAGACAGATTTTAGAAGAAATAACTTTGGCAACTGAGGAGCTGTTATAATTACCACATTAAAATACATTTGCTCACATTTTGTTATAATACACGTTCATTGACGAGCACATAACACGCCAGCACGGGAGGATTTGTCCACACACCAGCATAAACATACTGCAGAGGCTCTGCAGAGCTTTAAAAATCCTATAGAGGAGGATATGTTCTTTTGTTAACTCCCATACTTAGAAAAGGTTGACTGAGCCATGAAAAGCTTTAAATTAAGAGCAGGTTAGGAAGAAAGGAGCCCGAGGAGCACAAGGGCAGTCCAGCTGGTTCGACTATTCAGTGGCTGTTCTGACCACACGTGCATGCATGTCCTTACGGAGAGGAAGGGCATCAGAAAGCACTATGTTATGTATTCTACCATGCCTGTAATGCATACAGAGTGAACAGAGCTTTAAAAATCCTCCTTGGTGGCTGGCTGTCACTGCATGGAGGTGGATTTAAAATGCGCTTAGCTGCAACAGGGTTTTTAGAAGTTGATGCCCACACGACTGGCAAAAGAAACAAGCCAAACAATGCATCTCCTCAAATCATCTGCCACAGATTCCTGACTTGGCCATACAGAAGGTCAGGGAGGAAATTGTGATGTGGAGCACTTCAGCAAGTATATGTCCTGCATGACTTGGCAGTCTCTCAGCCCCCTTCATCTCTTAATCTTTAGCCCCTTTTGCATTCTACTGGTGACAATCACCCATTACATGCATTCTCATGTATCCTTTTCCTACCTACACTTGGCAATGGAGCAACAGTTGTGTTGCCTTTGTACCACGAGCTGGCTGCCTTCCCACATGTGAACTTCTAGCAGCCAGGTACACAGTGAGACGGAAGCCATCAATCAGACAAGAGCTGTAGAGCTTCACAAGCAACAACCACTATAGTGCAAGTATTGCTGTTCAGTAATTGCCAATTTCTTTGTTATATGGCAATATCTACTATTGCTTCTTACAGTAAGCAATTAAAGAACATAACCAAGTAGTTCATCAGCCATGAAACACTACAGATTTCCACAGCCTGTGATCTTTGTCTTTGGGTAAAACTGAGGAAATCTACATATTTATTACCATTATATCAAAAGGTTTCAGCACACTGATACTGATGCGTGTATGTTGTCATACTGCCCACATGGAGAAGTTTTAATAAAGACTGTACTTGGTTACTTTATGAAAGCTGGAAAAAAAATATTCAAAGCCAAAAAAAGTTGCAACCGGGAAGTTCTCTGTAGGAAGCTGAATTCTGGTTAATGTAACAGTAAAAACCCACCTCCATGGGTTTCAGGTTAGTTCAATGACACCTGACTACAGGGTACAATCTGACTATGAAAGTCACCTACATAGACACAAGAAAGTAGTAAGACACAAAGGTGTAATATTTGGAAGGTGAAGAGAAAAGGAAATCATTTTAACAAACACAAGGATCATGAAGACTACATTTGTGCTCCTGAATCCTGAGACACTGCCTTTTAGCATTACTAGAATAGACTGGTTTTATTTCAACTAGACTTTGTATCTGCAACTATCTTGATTTTTTTTGGTCTCGAAATGTGTGAGTTATTTTTCACAACAGCATTGGAAGCATTTTGTCCTCACATAAAAGGAACAAAAGTCCAAATTCACCAATTTTGCTTTATGCAAAAATTCTTTCTCAGGCCTCTAGTCTCACCATAGCAGAGATTAAATGATGGTTTAATCTCCACTCTCTTGAGACAGGTACTTAAAGGTGTTTGAACATTTCTGCTTTATCCCTTTGCTAAGAGCTACAGTGCTAAAAGGAATTCCCTCCATCAAAGACCATTGAGGTCTGACAGAGATAATATCAAGAATTTGCTGGATTTTAGCACTCATGAAAGTTGGGGACTAGTCATAGAAGCACACCATGTCTCCAGAGGCAAAATTGCTGTATGTCCACAGTAGTTATTTTTTTGTATTTAATATTGTTTCCAGCACCTGGAATCCCATCTTCCATTTTCCCTGCTTTCTCCAATATCTATTAATGTCTTCTGCTACATCTTCTGCAGCACATGTATATCAACTGGTCAGCATATTACTGTCATCTTTTAGGGGCCCAAAACCTCAAAATAACTTTAGAATAGCCGCTAACTGCAGTAGATGTCTTACAGTGCCTAACTTGACAAAACTGTAAAATGAATAGCTGTGAGAGGAACATAATGCACTGTATTTTAGGTACATAACCTTTAATATCACGTACCCAGTACAGCTCACTGTTCAGAACTACTGCAGAGTTCCCAGGTCCAGCCCTGCCAGATGAAAATCTGGTGCCCACAAGTACATCCAGATTGCCATTTGAAAGGAGCTCTCCCTTCGATTCCAGATTCACCATCTATCTAGGCAGCAACCACAGACATGAAGCCCTAGGCAAAGCAGAAGGTCATCCTCTAAAATACACAGAAACCTGTTTCCCTAAGGACTCTGGAAAGCTTTGTATGGTTAATATGCTGCCAGGCATACCCAGGCAAGGTTTTCCTCAGCTGCTTTCAATGCCCAGGAGGTGGACAGAGAGCAGAACACATCATGTCACAAACACTATTGTGGTCACTTATCAGAAAAGCCATATAAATTTAACCAACAAAACTTAATCTCTACTTTAACCAAGCAAAAGCCCGCTCAAACGTCTCTTGAATGCTTGGTGTTTTGTTGTTTTGTTGTGGGTTTGTATTTTTTTGTTGTTGTAGATTGTAAGATCACTGTGTTCTGGTTAGGCTTTCTTCTCTGATTTCCCCATGTTGCACTGCTCTTTTGGTTCTACCTAGATAAAACATAATAGAAATGTGGATTGATACCTGTTCCAAAGAGATAATGGAGAAACAAAAGCCACATATGTATATAGGTTCAAATTTACGTGATTGTCTCCTTATCATACAGGCAGGACCATTTCTCATTTGTCATTTCAATTTCTCAATTAAATTCATCCGTCTTGTTTACAGACTGGAGTTATACTACCTACATGGAAATAGACACATGCTGACCTGCAATATCATGTTCTCCAGCCATTCCTGATATAGTCGCAGCAATGGTTTTTCTGGCATTGTCTTACAGGAAAACTTTGGACCTTCCCTGTTTTGGGCCAGTTTCAGAATTATCCAAGTCCTCTATTAGGATCTCTGCCTAAATTACTTCTCCTTGAACCTAAAATTTCAACATAATTTTTTATCCTGTTTAATTAAGTGATATATATGTATGTCTCAAATTTAGAGTATATGTGACCAAACTAAGCATTCTATGCACATCGTTTTTGCAGCAAAGATTACAGCTTAGAAGTATACCCTAGGTTCATGTCGCATACTCAGACTTTCACTACTATGTGTCAATGTGTGGGTCAGCTGTGACAAACAGCCAAATACCCACCCAGCTGCTCACTCGCATCCCCTCCTCAGTGGGCCAGGAAAGAAAATAGGATGAGAAATCTCCCTGTCAGGATAAAGATAGGAAGATTGTTTACAAGTTACTGTTGCTGGCAAAACAGACTCGACTTGGGGAAAATTCATTTACTTTATGGCGAATTAAACAGATTCAGGTAGTGAGAAACAAACATTAAAATAACACCTTTCCCACCCCCACCCCACCCCCTACTTTCCCATGTGCATCATGAAGTCCTTCACTCCAGACTTCTCTACATCCCCCCATCCCCAGAGTGGCCCAGTGGCAGTGGTGGGGGACGAATGGTCAGTACACAGTGGTTCCTCTCTGCTACTCCTTCCCCTTCACAGTTTCCCACTGCTGCATCATGGGCTCTCCCCATGGGCTGCAGTCCTGCAGGAACCTGCCTGTGTAGTGTTTTCCACCCTTTCTTACCCAGGCTTTCCCAGAGCCACCTCAACCTTGGCTGCACGGCTCAGCCGTGCCCTGTGGTGGGTCTATTGGATCCATCTGGAACTGCCTGGAACCATCTGTGTCTGGCACAGGGTAGCCCAAGCCTCTCCTCACAGAGGCTCCTGCAACACTGCACTGCCAGCACCTGGGCATCCGCACCCATACAGTCAAAAAGGTGAGAATTTACATACACTAAGATCAGAAGGAAAATCAGCAGAAGGCTCAGTTTAACATGAAATGTTACGTTTTACTCATCTATGTGCCACTCTGGCTAGAAGCTTACATTCATCCACAGGAAATCTTCCTCCAGAAGTAGTCAGTCTTGAAGGCTGAGACTACATCACTCATCAGCTTACTTCATTTCATCATTTATGATGTGTGCCTTATTTTTCAGCTCGGCTTGCCTGGTTTCAGTTGAGTTACTCATTCTGATTAGCAAGAAAACAGTATGTTAGCACTCCTGGTGCTTCAGTCTCGCCAGCACTACATATACACTGCTTTGGGCATCCTGAAGTTCTTACAACATTCGGTCCCAAATTTCTCAGTATTACTTATACTTTATCAAATCTCTGACAGCATAACATTGGTCACTATTTTCTCAGCTGTCACTAATTTTATTGTTTTTTCACTAGGCTTGAAACAGCTGAAATAAAGCCTTCTAGGTGAAGGGCTGTCACCTTCGTGTTTCCAATCTCTCACTCTCCAGGCAATGATTAACTCAGTTCAGCAGCCACCTCCTCTTGAGCTTTTGGCCGTAGAAGCCTGTTCCTTTTTTCTCCCACAGAGATCACAGGCCCATGCACTATAAGAAGAATAATTTTCTGTATAATCATTTGTTTAGTATTTAATTCTTTACCAATAACTTCTCTATGGGTGCTCAGAAGTTGAAAATCAAAAGAAACATAAAAATCTCTATAATATTGCCACCTACAGGGCTGGGGAGAAGTAACCCATCAAAGTGTTTACATAGTAACATCCACTCGCTATTTTGTTTCTTTCAGCAAATGTAAAATAAGCAGAAATAGATATGGTGAAAGAATCGATAACAGCTTAATCTAAGAGAAACAAAAAGAACATCTAAAAGTTTAGCCAGCATTAAAATAAGCTAATTGTCCCCTACTAAACAAAGCCCCACAATGTCACATAATCTGGCCCCAAAACACCCCAGGAACTGCACGCAGAATTTGACTGACCTGCAACAGCACCCAATACAGGACTCAGAAGAGAAACTGACCCACAGCAAAGATGCCAGGAAGCTCCCATAAACTAAAGGTAGGCTTAATATAGCACAAGCTCTAGGGTAAAACTCAGGACTGCTGATTAAAGCAGCTTGAAACTAGAAGTTTGGAAACATTCACCTACTCTTCCTTGCAGGGATGCCCTTCCCTTTTGTCCTGATGTTCAAGCTAATAACAAACTCCTAACATGCACAAACCTTACAGTACCCTCTGAAGCTCTACAGCAGCCTCTTATCAGCTCCATCACCTCAAGGCTTGGCTGCATGTCTACCCGCCTTTCATCCAAAGCCCACGTCAATGGGCTATCAATTTGATAGATGGACCACTCGGTGGATAAAAAACTGGCTCGATGGCCGCATGCAAAGAGTTGTGGTAAATGGCTCGAGGTCCAGTTGGAAACCTGTAACGAGTGGTGTCCCTCAGGGATCGGTGTTGGGACCGGTCCTGTTCAACATCTTTGTCGGCGACATGGACAGTGGGATTGAGTGCACCCTCAGCAAGTTTGCCGACGACACCAAGCTGTGTGGTTCGGTTGATACGCTGGAGGGAAGGGATGCCATCCAGAGGGACCTTGACACACTTCTGAGGTGGGCCGATGTCAATCTTATGAAGTTTAACCAAGCCAAGTGCAAGGTCCTACACGTGGGTCGGGGCAATCCCAGGCACTGCTACAGGCTGGGCAGAGAAGAGATTCAGAGCAGCCCTGCAGAAAAGGACTTGGGGGTGTTGGTTGACGAGAAGCTTAACATGAGCTGGCAGTGTGCGCTTTGCAGCCCAGAAAGCCAACCGCATTCTGGGCTGCATCAAAAGAAGCGTGACCAGCAGGTCAAAGGAGGTGATCCTGCCCCTCTACTCTGCTCTCGTGAGACCCCACTTGGAGTACTGCGTACAGTTCTGGTGTCCTCAACATAAAAAGGACATGGAGCTGTTGGAGCGAGTCCAGAGGAGGGCCACGAGGATGATAAGAGGGCTGGAGCACCTCCCGTATGAAGACAGGCTGAGAGAGTTGGGGCTGTTCAGCCTGGAGAAGAGAAGGCTGAGTGGAGACCTCATAGCTGCCTTCCAGTATCTGAAGGGGGTCTACAAGGATGCTGGGGAGGGACACTTCCTTAGGGACTGTAGTGGTAGGACAAGGGGTAATGGGTTCAAACTTAAACAGAGGAAGTTTAGACTAGATATAAGGAAGAAGTTCTTTACAGTGAGGGTGGTGAAGCACTGGAATGGGTTGCCCAGGGAGGTTGTGGATGCTCCATCCCTGGCAGTGTTCAAGGCCAGGTTGGACAGAGCCTTGAGCCACGTAGTTTAGGGCAAGGTGTCCCTGCCCATGGCAGGGGGGTTGGAACTAGATGATCTTAAGGTCCTTTCCAACCCTTACGATTCTATGATTCTATGATTCTATGATTCTATACATTGGTAGTCCATAATGGTATGTCAAAGCATTGTAAAATCAGAACTGAATGTTGACACCAAGAAACAGAGGCACAGAAGGTTTAAATGTCTCTAAGTTACACAGGAGAATAATCACAAAAAGAGTTAAATAATGGTTTTCTAGGGCATTTTGACCAGATTGAGTCCTGGCGTGCATGTTCACGCATTGCAGGGTAGCCATTGTGTTACACAGGTCACAGACAGAATGCAGACAAGAAGATTTGAGAAGAGGAGGATTGGCTTTTAGCATTCTTCACCCCAAATTCTGTCTAAAATGTTAGGCACACAGCTGTATGTTTCTGATGTAGTTCATATAGTAGTTAGCTGTGATGTTGAGCACTGTTATATTACTAAATCAAAATATCTCAATTGTGTTCTGTTATTATACTGAAATAGTATATTATTATTAAGTCCCAGGTGACTACAAGAGACACAAAAATATGCTTCACTGTACATAGCACGAAAATTAATTGGCTTCCAGATATAGAACTGTATCTGGAGAAGAGTGGAAATGTACTGCAGATAATTAGGTCAGACTTGAGGGCCTCCTAAGCCTGCTTTTGACCCATAGTATTTCTAACTCATGGATGCAATTACAGTAAAACTGTTATACTCCAGAGGGAGTGCAGATTTAAAGTCTTTGCTCATCATACCATTTGGGATTTTCTCATAGATAGTGAAAAAAACAAAAACAAAAAAACCCAAAAACCCAAAACTTGTACGAATGAGGATTTAAATCATATATTTATTTCGGTGTTGTAACTGAGCCTATAACACTGTTTTGCAGCTCAGAAGAGATGCTAATTTTAACACATTTTAATGGTTAACAGTATATGCAATGCTGTGAGACTGACAAACACTAACACATTTGTAATTCTAGATTTAATTAATTTGTGGAATAAATGTATTTCTCAAATCCTAAACACCTCAGTTCACCCCTCTGCTCAACTCGCTCACCAGTGCAAGCTTATTCAAAGAAATCTGAGGGGTAGAATTCAGTAAACTGTAGCTGCTTTTCTCTCTGCTTTTTTAATAAGGAAGTATAATAAAACTCTAATTTGGTTCCATGATTATCTAAAATCCAGCACACAGCGAGCCTACTTCCTTGAGCACAAAAGAGTGTGTGTATCTTAGCGTTTTATTCAACTGAAGCAAATTTCTCAATCCATCCAAGTAACAGTGTTTTCATTTGTGTTGTATAGCAATCTCAGAGAGTCTATTTGGTTGAAATTAAACTGGAAGACGCTCCCCAGCAACACACCTAATGCACATCAGATGAAATCAGGCATTCAGACCATGGGAGCAAACTAGAACTAGCCAAAAGTAAATTCCACAGAAATGTGTATAGAAGAGACGTTGGATCCTTTAGCCCTAGAAGGCTGTTCCTGTTACACTGGACTAATTTAATGGTTAACCATTGATTGACATAGCCTGTGAAGGTGTGTCTATAGGCCCAACTTCTGAGGACAGTTCATCTTGACATGCCTAAGGTCTAACTACATAGATCCGTAAAGCTACAGCAATAGAACATTGTGTGTACCAACAGGACAGCCTGGGCAGCTGGAGTCCAGCAAGACATAGATCCATGTTAAGTACCATACTTCCCAGCTGAGTTTTATTATATCTATTTTACATTGTATTTTAAATCCAGTTCCCTCAGTTATGTCCACAAGCTCTGACCATAGTTCAAACAGACTGCGCAGTATTACTCAAACACACTGAGTGCAATCACTCCCTCTCTAAAGATTGGGCAGGGACAAATGTTCTGCACAGAGTAGAAGCACAACATGAGGAGTCCTGGTCTTCTAAATTAAATAAAAGCACAGGACTGAATAACCAGGCAATCACAATCTGAACTGGCTTGGATTAATTAACCCTGCCGCTGCTCTGAATGTAGCAGTTTACCTGATGTCCAGAAATATTGTAGCGAATGATGCTCAAAGCTTTGTGCTCCAGGGCTAAAGCATGTAAATCCTATTTTGGAGGGACTCTGTCTCTCTTTGATGCCTGCTCCTCACTGTTTCTGAATTCAGCAGGTAAGTGCACCATGTCCTAACTCTTCCACATCTGTAACACTTCTTTTTGAGAGCCTGAAGTCAGTCCCATGGTGAATCTGGATCTAAACAACTAGAGATGCCCTTGTTTTTCAAAAGTCATGAAGAATTCAGAAGTTTCCACTGCCTTCTTGGAGCTGCTGGTGGATGGCAGAAGTCCTGAATCCTGGAGGATGTAGCCAGGTTACCAAGAAAAAGAAAGACCAGAGAACAAATCATGTACTAAGCATTACACTAAAAAAGCAAAACAATCAGATGGTTTATCCATGGAGTCAGCAGACCTGCAAGCTTAATTTTCAGAAGCTAGTAATAGAATGTGAACTACCGCAAAATATTCACCATTTCCTAGTTCACTGTAGGAGCAAGAACTACTCAAATAACTGAGTTTCCCATGGGTCTTGTGTACCTAGAGTTTCTGTGGCTGCTCAGTTGTAAGACTTCACAATCTCTAACCTGATAAAAATAGAACTGGTCAGGTAGTCTTTGTAAAATGTGTTACTCAAAGATTAGTGTTATTTTCACCAAAACCATTCTTCAGCAAATGGCTTTTAGCAGCATTTGACCAATTCTGTAGCTGGCTGAATATTATTCACTGAATAAATTAATTCATGTATAATGGCAATATCTTTTGAATAATTTATATGAATAATATCTTTTCAAGTGTTTTACAAGCTCCATTAAGTTCCAATAAAATCTAAGACATTGTTTAATTAAAAATAATTAAAACTCTATTTACAAAAATTGGCCTTATTCTTTGGTAAGTCATACAGGCTTTATGGCATTTGACTAACTCTCCAGTTCCCAGATAGTTTGGATAACTCAGACAGGAAAGCAGATTCAGACTGCTCAGAGCTTTAAACTCATATTTTCACACACCAAGACACATAAAATATATGATGTAAAAAGCTTTGTACATCAGCTATACCTTTGTATCTTGCAGACCACAGTTAAGATTTATATCCAGATGTGTGGTTTAGATTTCAGGCCATTATTCTGTGCTTTCCAGAGAATTTTTTTTCCCTTTCTTAACTATGTTATCCCAGAGGCACTACCACTGTCACTGATGGACTTGGCCTTGGCAAGCGGTGGGTCCATCTTGGAACCAGCTAGCATTGGCTCTATCAGACATGAGGGAATCTTCTAACAGCTTCTCACAGAAGCCACCCTGGTAGCCCACCCGCTGCCAAAATCTTGCCACACAAATCAGACACATCGTATCCCCTCCTATATGTGGCATACAGAATAGTTAAGGACATTTCAGCAGAGGAGCACAGCACAAATTGCAGCTGTGTGCTGACACGTTTTACTAGAGTGAGTAATGGATAAAGGAGACAGGGCAGGGTAAGGAGCGCAGGCCAGACCTGGCTTCCAATCGAGTTTTATTTCATTTCTCCCTTAAACAGAAGTCCCATATCTTACAACTTGTGGAACTGTAAATATGTCTGTGAACGCAGTATTGTTCTTGTATAAACAGAGTAGTCTCCCATGGCTTTTTTAAAACTGGCCTTCAGAGCTCTCTACTAGATATGCCAAAGTCATTTCAGAGCAAGTATGCCACACGTGAGTTACTGCCTCAAGAGCAAGAAAAGGTGTGCAGAATGGCCAAGGTTTGAGTGGCAAAGCTACAGTTGCACTTCTGGACAGATGTACAATCTCTACCTCTGCTTTGGGTTATGCCTCAAAAATATTAATTTACCCACTGGCAGCATCTGATGACAATTAGAAGTGCCAAAATACTGGGCTTGAGTGAAACTTCTGGAAAATTTAGATACTGATTTTTACCTAAGTTTAGATGTAGTAACAATTCCTTTCCATGTTTTCACAATATAACAATACCTCCCTCCCCCAAAACCATTTTCTGTTTTATTTAAATGTTGCACCAGTGAAAAGATGTTCAGAAATTTGTTTACTGACTAGTTACTAGAAACACTACTAGTTTGCCAAATATCTCTCTCCAAAGCCTTCGGGGTGGTTTTAAGAATAAATATTATTCATTCTTTGTAGAATGTCTTGTAGCTATGTCCTCCATTCTGGACTCCAGTCTAAGCTGATCTCTGTAATCATACACAAAATGCAAAACACATTGTGATTGTTTGCAGCATCATTTTGCTGCTCACATGAGAATTCTCAGCCACCCATTGATGCAGAAGAATCAGTGGCCAGCTTTTGTCACGTTTCCGCATTGCTCTATTCGTTAGAAAAGAAGTATTTTTCCTAACACTGGTCTTTTGAATGTTTGCCAACCAGTCTTCTTCCTATTATTGCTGCCTGAAGAACTGGACCTTCAGGACCAGGCTTTATCTTAAATTCTGTAGCTTTTACCTCCCATTTCTCTTTTGTTTTAGTGGGCGTTTTGTCTCCCTGAAGCATTCATTCAGAATTTGATCTCCCAGTGGTTAATCTCATTACAGATAATCCCATGTACTGAAAATTTTTCCAACAGGATAATCTTGTGAAGAGCTTCCCTCTGATGCCTTCTCACAATTCTTTCAGGGATGAATCATTCCAACCTATTAAATAAATGGATCTCATCTATACCTACATAGTTTTCACCTAAGACTAATCACTTGGTACTGAACTACTAAGCTCATGCTTAGTCTAATTTCTTTACTAAGCAATAGAGAACCAGGCTGAAGTTTTGGTCACCACTGACATATATGAAAGAACTGCAACATGGAAAACTAGATTCATACTCAAAGACTGGCAACAGAAGGAGGCACAGGCTTCTGAACAACGTTATTACTCAGTTTATTAAAACCTATCTATTAGCTGTGAAATATGGAGATAATTATTACAGTAATTTCACTGGAAATTAACTACATGGAAATCTAAATGTCATCTTTCAATAAGTAGGTACAAGGCTATGAATTTATACTTGCATCCATATGTGTACGTGCTGCACAAATCATAACATCTGCTACAATGTTAAAATGCTTTCCATAGTGCATTGGGTTCATGTGGCAATGTTTTGGTAGCAGGCAGGCTATACGGGTGGCTTCTGTGAGAAGCTGCCAGAAGATTCGCCTGTGTCCAATAGAGCCAATGCTAGCTGGTTCCAAGATGGGCCTGCCACTGGCCAAGGCTGAGCCCATCACAATGGTGGTAGCACTTTTAGGATAATGTATTTAAGAAGGAGGGGGTGGACAGTCAACACTGCACAACAAACAGCAGCTGGAGAGAGTGAGAGTATGTGAAAGGTGGGCATCTTGCACCCAGCCAGGGTCAATCCACCACACAGGACAACACTGGCTACCTGAGGAAGCCCCAGACTTGCAGGTATGACACCTACAACAGGTTAAAACAGTTTAAAACACCTGCTTCCCATGCCCCCAAAAAGTGTCTGATCAAGAGATTCCAAAGAAGAAAACAACTACTTTTCCTTGAAAAGTTTGTTTCAAGGAATATTTCTGGGAACACCATTTAGTTTATCATGTTTTTCACGCAGATGTGTGCACGTGCGTGCGCGTGAACTCACATTTACTTTCTTTTAGTTCAGACATACAATTAAGTATTATAAGTTTCAAGTTTAAATCATGCCTCCTTAATACAGTTCCATGCAAACAGGTGCTGTAAATCAATTCATTAAACTTCCGTCACGTATAAGTGAAATAAAATTTAAATTTAAACAGTCTCTATAAGATCCATGTTTATCAGATTTCTGCAAACCTGTTTACTCAAGGAAATATTATTCTTACTGTTGTATTAGAGCAAACATAAATTCCACAGGTTTTAAGTGATTAAGATACTCAAGATTTGAAGACTGAAATGCTGTTTCCTAACACAACACTTCTGAAGCTGTATGCATGCTCTACTAAGCATCTCACTACAGTATTCCTGACAAACACTCTATACCTTGTCTTTTTCATTACTGAGCCTTCAAGAATGCTTGATGGTTTGGGTTTGGTTTTTTATCAAAAGCTGACTGGATCAGCTAAGGCTAGTTTTGTTTGACAAATCAAGAAGTGAAGTCAGATATTTTAGAGCAATCGTATATAATTAAATGGAGAGATTTTACATTTTTCCAGGCTTATGTTTTAACATACTCTTGAAAAATAAATTATTAGTATTCAGGCACCAGACGTGAATCCGTCATTCCCATTTCTTCATGTCAGAGAACTGAAAAAATCTCAGTCTCATCTAACATTTTATATTGAACTTTTAACAGCTAGGAAATAATCAAAAATCTGTCATGATCATAAAGATAACACTTCCATATATTTAAGGTTAGGAAACTTCAGTTTTTTTCCAGCAACTAGAAAACACATTGTGATACAATTTAACTGAAAACTTCTATTATGTTTTCTACATGTTCAAATAATGACTAATTTAATCATATTCTTTGTTGCATTACATAGCATAGGAGCAAAGGAATTAGCTAGAAGCAAATCTTTTTCATTATTCATCACAAACTGATTTCCCCCTAAATTAACAGTAGCGTGGTAGGCACTAAATAATGAAAAACTGCCAAAAAAGTCTGAATTCACTTAAACTTATTACTTTATCAAATATTTCCAATGCAATTTGATTGCTGTCTATAAAAAGGGTGGATTATTCTTCTGTATGGTTGGAAACATTACATATTGCAGTTGTTTTGAAGTATTAGCAGCAATAGAGAAACATTCACATTTCAACTAAGGTACCTCAGCGGAACAAAGAACTGCATTTTGCTGACAATACACAGATTTTTCTCTTTCTTAAACATTGCTTTATAGCACTCACTAAACTGGACTTACACATAGATCCTCTGCGGGAGTGACTGGTAGCATACATCTTCTGATTTTTTTAGTAGCAACACTATTTCAATAATTGCGTTCTTAACTGTATAGGAATTACTTTTATGATTTATGTTTGTATTTTTTTTGCATCTGAAAGTCTTTCATAAGGAGTTATGCAACTATTTCTCAGTCATTGTCAACTTGGTCGTGAAAAATACCTTGTTCATCTTTCTGGAAAATGCAACATTTCTCCTCAAAAATAGTCAAGCAAAAAGTAGTTTACACTTTCTGACTATCATCTCATACAGAAAAAATATCAGGAACATTTGATGTTTCTATATTTTGAAGTATCTGTTACCTTCATTTTTTCTGTGTTCAAATAAGTTTCCTTTCGCTTTTGAAGACTGATACAATGTTACTTTTACATTTACCATCAAAGTTATGACACATTCACATCCTATTTACCAATCAAAACACCCAAACAATAATTAGGGTCAGCTTCATATCATTATCACACACCGTGTGGTGTACTGAACTAATTCAAAGTATTGTGTCCCATAAAACCAATATAACAATAGTAAATAAAGCAGCCATGTTAAATAAATATAATACAATCATCTTCAGATAGTCAGCACATTGAGTATGCAACAACTGCTCTACAAATACATTTCAAATGTATCTTTCTGAATTTCAATGGTAGTAGTAATCATAACTTCACAGGTTATTTCAACTTAAGATCCTTTTTTTAAAGAAGTCAGTGCAAGAATAAAGTATGCATGTTAAGCCTACGAGTATAAAGCATTCCTATTTGGGAAGCCTTGATCTTAGACCAGGTGGGCTGAGAATATAACGCAGCCTTCAGAGCAGCAGCTCAGTTTGAGTCATTCTGATATCCTTCTGATGCAGTGAATACTAATATTCTCTCTGTTTGTTGTGCTGAGATTTTTTCCCCTCACTCAGACAAGTGAGGGAAAGCCTTATGCTTCTCTCCTCATATTGCCTCAATAAATGAATCTGCATCCAGCCTGAAGGAAGTTTTCCACCACAGTTCTCTGAAAAGTTCAGCTGGGCTTTACTGTAAGCTCAGAAAAAGACGATTTGTTTTCCCAGTTCCACATCACAGCTCAGAAACTCCTCTCTAAATCTCCCTCAGTAGCAGTACAGTAGAGCGAAGCTTCACAAAGGGTGGAGATTCCTTTCAAGACACAGGCTGGCAAAGTCAAATGGTAATTCAGAAAACTCAATCAAGGCCCTTGGCCTTTAAAGTTGCAATCAGAGGATCTGGCTTTTCCCCTACTCATAGTACTTGCTCGATCTTCGCAATAAAATACAGAGGGCACTCAAAGAGTAAACATTCACATTTCACACAACTGTTAGTCACAAAGGCTTCTTCCTTTGCACAGCTCTACCCTACTGTGGTGCATGAGAGGGGGAAAAAGATCTAACAATTACTATCTCACGAATCAGCTCCATGGTCTGTATTTCAAGTAGTTCAGTGTGCTGTTAGATCAGTACGAAAAGCTTTTATTTTTCTAATTTTTTTTTTTTTTTTTTTGTTAGCATAGGGATCCTGTACTCTGCTTAAGGTTTCTTTACACTTACGGTTGAAAACATCTTTAATCAAGTCCTACAATGTCCTGCAAAGGTTTGATTGATCTTTTCAACCTTCCTCTTATTCACATAATGGACAAAATAGAAGAAAAGCCTTAAAAGTAAGGTGTTGCTTGCTTGAAATTACAAAACGAGAAACTAAAAACATAGGGGGCAGAAAGTAACTGTAGGCACTTTCTATTCTTCTCATTGAAGCTGTGCCATGGTGCAGATAGGACCAAGTGATTCATGCCCGTAGTTCATGCCAAACCCTGTGAGTGTGTGCAGGTGAGTTTATAACATGCCTACTAGTAGAGATGGAACGGGATTTAAGTGCTGCTCATGGAGTTAGTTTCCTTCCTCATCAGGACGATACCTACCTATGCAGGTGGGAGCAAGTACAAAAGTAAAAGGACAAAAGGAGAAAAGCAGGAACATGAGGAACTTTCAGGTCAAACTGGAAAGAATCTCCAGTATTGGACAGCAGCTGAGAAATCTTTTTCAGATGTTAGTTTTGCACCAAGGTGTCCAAGATTTTTACTTTTTTTCAGATGTTTGCCTCAGTACAGGAATTTCAGCTACTTCAAGCAGGTGTTTTGCAAAAATAGACATAGCTTTTGCAGCCCTGCTACCACACTTTAATGGAGAAGAATTGCATCTTTGTGGATAATGGATCAGTGACTGAATAAATAGCCACTAACAATGGCTTATTTTTATCACAAACTAATATCATTAATTCTCTCTCCTTTCCAAAAGGCAATGTTAGCCTACTGCCATCCCTCACTGGGAAGTCATTCACATTTAAGCTCCTGGTGATTCTGTGCATGATGTCAGCTCTTCGAAACAGTCTAAGGAAGATAAGATAGGTTGAATAACTAACTGAAAAACTACCTGGCTCTCACATTTCATAGCATTGTTCACTAACTTAGTACTAATAAACATCTGCAATCTGCTTCATCATTTCCTTTTCAAAAGGATGTGTGACTAGAATCCATCTCTAATCCAAACTGAATATAACATTGCTTTCAGCAACAAGATGCTAGGCTGTCTTAATTTTGTATGATTCCTACTTAAGAAAAATGCATTATCACAGCATTTGATAGGAACAGGAAAGGTATATTTGCAGGGTTATACAATTAATTTAATAACTAATAGCCACCACAAAGAATCAGACTGCCAAATTACATAATATATTATGTCATAAAGAATAGTTTGATGAACAGAGAATGAATTTCAATGAAAGGTTGAGCAGAAGTAAAAATAGCTATTTATCTTCTATTATTTGTGCTTTCTTTAAAATATCTATTTTTCATTTTGGAGTTTCTCATTCCCTTAGGTACAGCATGAACTTAAAAACAACCTAGATTCTTCACAGGATTTTTAGAGTATATGATGGATCAATAATTTGTTGGTTTGTTTATGAAATATGCCAACTTACTGGGACAGAGTCATTTTTAAGAGGAAGGAAAGATCAATAGATATGTGCATAGATTTATGGGTGCTTTTGTTACAATCAAAATAAGTCTTTCTGTTTAAAGAACTCTAAAACTCAAGCTTGGCTTTTCTTTTTCATTGATGCATTGGTTTGAGCAGGCCACTTTAATTCTAAATACTGAGAAATGCTACTTGTGAAACTTTCATTCTGCTAAAATCCTTTTAGAGTTTAAGTAGAGTAAGTTCTAAAATCATAAGCAAGAAGCCTACTAAGACTTTTAAAACATTATGATGACTACAGTTTGTCCACTTTAAATATGTGAAATGTTTACCTAGAACTATGAATCCTATCTGTTGTCATGCTTTTACTTCCACCAGGTTATACGGATAGAAGTTTCTCAGAAGAAAACAGCACTAGATAGGAAGAACTGAGGGCTTAGACCCACCCCTCCCTCAACTCCTAGTTGCGTCCCCCGTGCAGGGCCACTACCTTTTCCTGGTGTTTGCAGCAGTAATGCAGGTGTGATAGGGAGCAAGATTGAGCCTGATGAGGAGATTAAAGCCTCTGACCCCACAGCTGTAGGATGCAGTACACAGTGCATACAGTACTGTCTGTATGGGAGTAGGGAACTTCCTCATCCACATGAGCCTTGTGTTAGCTTTTAATACTCTCAGTGTCATGAAACACTCTAAAATTTAAACATTAAATTTATCTTTCCCCTTCCCTTTTTGGCACCCCATCTGAAGACACAGAAGTCTATCAGGGTGCTAATACTCCTCTCCAATTTTTTGCTACCAGCCATGAATGTAGCTATCCATCCGTACCTGGCGGCACACAGCAGTCTTGCAGCCATTCTTCACATGTCACCAGCCAAACTAGGTGTCTCTCTGCATGTCTCACCCCCAGGGTTCACTTTGATTGTTTTCATGTTCTCACACTCCATAGGAACCATAATGGTTCAAGAGTTACAGTGCTGTGTATACAATATTTAAATTTTACCTAGCAGATACAGATATTTGCCCGGCATAGAGGTAAGAACAGTCAGTCTTTCCTTTTCCTGGGCATGCCAGGTCACAGGACAATTCTGTAAAATAATCCTAGGAAGAAGGATAACATCTTCTTAAAAATGCTGAGCAAACCTTTTATATATGCAGCCTAAGGACTAGAACCTGTATCTATATCTCCTACATAGTCTACTGTAAGGTGACCCAGTAAGTGATGTGAGTTTTGACATTTGCCTCCCATGAAAATATCCAGAATCCACCAAACCCACACCGGTCACTTAGTAGCTGTTATGTCACATTCACAAATAGGTGTGACACATACCTAAACCGAGTGAGGCATCTTTAACCTTCCCTTATGTTGCTTCTAGAGGGGGTATACTTTGAAACATAAAAATACAGCATGATGCAAATCTCACTGTAGTTCATTGAATCCTGGCCACTGGATAGTCTCTTACTGAACACAACAGGTCTGAGATCCAGACTTTTTTTGTGACCATACATTCTCTTTTGTCACTGCTGGTATAGATGCATTCTCGATTTACTGGAAAAAAAAAATTCAGAACTGGCCTCTGCCCCCCTTAGCATATCTGTCCCACTCATGACAGGAAAGGTCTGTATTTCAAATCAGAGTAAATACTGTAATCAAACACACAAAGGATGAAGATGAATACATATGATTACATACACATTATATAATAATAGAAATAAAATATAAATAGGAAGAAAAATATTTACTGGGTAGATAACTGTATTAAGTGATAACCTTTGTTTGAAATTTTCATTAAAGAATGGGATTTAGTACTGATCGTTAAAGAAAAGATATACAACTGCCTATTTTCAGTCCTTCATGGAGGTTAATTTTTTGCATACTTTGTCCATAACTACAGTGCAATTCCACAAACCTCACTTAGAAAACAAGACACCACAGAATTGATTTTTACTGCTTGAGCAACTAAGCTCATTTATTGATCTTTCAATTCTTCATGTGATTTCAGATATCTTCCTTAAAATACACTAGAACAGTCCAGGGTGGTATGTAGGAAGAGGATAACATGATGCAAGCCACCTACTAAACACAGTTAATTCAACTGCTTTCCAAATTCTGGTTTCTTACTTAGTGAATATATTCACTTCCATATTTTCTGTCTTACTTTCCCTCTCCCTGCAACAGCATCCAGAGGTATCAAAGACATCATTAAAGAAACGAAAAGGAGAAATCAAGAAAATAAGCAAGATCAGCTTGTTAAAGAAATTCAAACGAGCTACTAAACTCGGAAGAAATAGCAAATTATATAATTTTTTAAAAATATGCTATTACTAATATCTTGATTGTGATGTGTCTCAGAGCTGAGAAGTGGAACTGCCCCACCTCTTCACTAATATGCTAAAGGTTTTCAAACTTAGCCATTTAAACAAAGTGATTTATTAGCTTTGGTATCTCATTATTCTCAGAATTAAAACAAATGTGTAAATTATTAAGAATTTAATTTTAAATTATTCTAATCTACTAATCTAATTTTATTTCATTATCAGCAAAACACTTGGAAAAACATAAAATAAATAAAGTTTTCAAGGACTTGCAGAGTTGCCTGTAAGTTTATAAACGTAACCAGAGGAAATTTACCTTTCTTGTCTTGTTCTGACTCTTTGGTTGTCATGGGTAAAATTCTTAGTTGCTGTCCTACTGATTAAGAAAAAAAAAAAAAAGGCATCAAACCACAACATTCAGTTCTGTCAGGGCTGTCAAAAAGGTGGAGAAAATTACCCAAGAGTTCTCGCTGTTCTTTGAATAAAATGAAGAAAAAACCCCCACATTTATTTCCTTCATTTATATTTTTATTCCTCTCAATGTACTTGTCCAAATCCAAACATAATTCCTTCCTGGGCTTTTTCTATCACTGTTGATTTTATTGACTAATATTTAAATTAATTCAGTGCAATTTAAGGAGATTACATGTCACAGATAAATACCCTGGATGTGAGTAACTACACAAATGGTGGCCAACTTCAATTTTCTTATATTTATTGTGCTCTACAAAACCATACCACACTAAGTGCTAAATATTAATAATTACAATTTCTATTAGGAATTATTTCTCTGTTAACTGTTTTAACTGCAGTGAGCTAAGCAAAGTGTGAAAATATATAACAGACTTTTTATAAGGGACCTGCAATAATATCCTATTAATATGTAATAATTAATATTCCTCTTTTGTCCTTTACAGTTTAATTCACAAACTCAGAGTTAATTAGAAAAAGTCTATATCAACCCAGAAACATACCCAAGATGCTGTGCTAAATTTTGTGCTTATTTATGCCATAAGTCTTTAGATTAATCCTGTTTGTTGAATTTGAGCTGATTAAGAAGATACATAGTCAAAGATAAATATGGTAGACCTCGACAATACCCAGTTAATTGATGAGTCTACTTAAAATTACTATACTGTTTACATTAGCCTGTATTGGAGATATTATTATTTTCACATTTATATTATGCATGACTGTCTAATAATTAAATGCATCTATTCGATCAGTCATTGAACTATTCATCTTTTTTCTCAATTCCTCTTATTTATAGACAAAAATACCTATTTCAAGAAGCTTATATCTTCTCTATTATAGCAATATTCTGCTTTTCCAAGTTTCTACAATGTAAAAAAACAATTCCTAGTAATAATAATATGAAAAATCTAATCTAAAGTCATAATGCAGGTCGTGTTTTACAAATTCTGTTATAATATAAAATGCCCAAAGTAATGATGAGGTATTAACTGGTTTTGAACTTTCAACATGAAAACTAGAAACTACTTCTTGAAGATGCTCATTTACAGTTTTCATTAGGTTTTGTTGAACTGAGTAGGAAACTCTTGTTTTTATTATTTTTCAATTTGCTGGAAAAGATGTTCCATGACTGAGTAGTTGTTGACTGTGCTTAATGTTCAAACTCATGAAACAATGACTATTTTGTTAAAACCCTTGGAAATCAGATTACACCTCACCTTCAAAGTCCCAAAGGAATGAAATTCATTACAATTGTGATCCCATTCTTTGTGCATGTTGACAATGATGTCTTGAGAAAAAAAACACAGTGATTGAAAAGACCACACAAAACAATTTCAAAATGCTTTAGGCACAAACTATGCGAGT
Source organism: Strigops habroptila (assembly GCF_004027225.2). Taxonomy (NCBI): domain Eukaryota; kingdom Metazoa; phylum Chordata; class Aves; order Psittaciformes; family Psittacidae; genus Strigops; species Strigops habroptila. The sequence goes on along the minus strand of NC_044277.2, from coordinate 63,628,415 downwards.
GACAACTACAAATTTAAAAGTGCTGTAATTCTTTGATTAATATAAAGAAAGTGATTTAGATTATTTTGATAACAGCCTTTAGGAAAAAGTGACACTTAAAGGAATATAAAAATTCGAGGTTTGAATTGCTCGCCTAAGATGTGTTTTTATAAATAACCTGTCACCTATATTTTGGAGGGAGAAGAAAAAAGCTGAGTTATTGGCTTTTTACAAAGTGAACTACCTACTGTATACCCCAGAAGTGACAATTACATTTTTTCTTACCATATCCAAAACCTCAAGAACTTAAAACATATAATAACCTATTACAGAACCAGAGTATGGACATGATAAGAAAGCAAATTCAGAATTTGCTTCTAGTTCACTAAAAAGACCAAAACTATGCTCTCTTCAGAAAAATGGTTCAATATGAAGGCTTTGCTTTATTAATAGCAATCTCAAAGACTGGCTGCACAGATCAATAATATATAATCATTTAGTGCCTAGTACACTAAGATGAAATAAAACTACCTGGTTTAAGAAGTGTATTCGAAGTCCAATACTGCTCAACGTTTCTATTTGTCTGTCAGTAAGGAAAACAATTTCACTCACTTTGGTGGTCAAATACAAAATTAGACACCTAACTTTGAAACTTCTTGGTACTTATCAGTGCTTTTAAAACCACCTTTTGCATGACTCAGTATCTCCTCAGGAAGGAGAAGCCCATGAGCTCTGTACATCAACAAAAAAAAAAAAAATCCAACATGGCATTCCCCTCTATTCATAAGCCCCTGAACCAAATTTGCATCCCATGTGCTGCCCTTCTTTACTGAGGCTTGGCCCCCTGAATTATTCTGCCACTCACTGCTATAACTATGGCCTGATTTTGTGTGAAAAGCTAAAAGGGAATGATTGAGATCCTGAAAAAGAGTACATTCCTCCTGTATTCCTTCCCTCTCTGATAATCCAAAAGATCCTTGCTGACTAAGCTTCAGCTATTAGACCAATCGGTGCTGACATCAGGTAATGTACAACTTAACAGGAAGCAAAAGACAGCATTTGCTGAAGTTGTCATTCTCTCATTTTTGTAGCTACTTTCACATCAGTTTGACCCTTCAGCTCATTATTCAAGAAAATAATTTGATCATACCAAAACTAGGCATTTTTTTTAGTGCACCTTCAGAAAATGTTTTAATGAGAACTGTCAAATGCATACTTGTATATTACAAGATTTTTAAAGAAACACAAAATTTAAACTTGCCTTTTCAGCTTTCTCAGTGCAAAAAAGTACCAATAACGTAGGGAATTTGCAGATGGATCTAACAATGAGTTCAGTCAAAATCCATATCTGTTTTGTACCTCATAATCATTTTGCTTATAGAAACTGCTAAGTCAGGTAAAAATTTATAGTATGACTCACTGCTGAGGGGCCTAAGAGTCAAAACTAACCTGGGCAAGTGAAACTGCAAATGTCACAGGCCCATTTGAATGTGAGTCAAACTGCAGGTGAAGTCACTGAGTCAAACAGGAAGAGGAAGAAGAGTAATTTACCTGTGTCAAGGCATTAATTTTTTTTCTCTCTTCGTCCTCCTCAGAAGAAAAGATACACATAGCAAAAACAATCAGATGGAGCATATATAAGAAACACATGATAGGATTTCAGTCAAGTTCCTACTAAAGGAACCAACCTTCTGGTAAACTCAGATGATCATTAATATTCTTGATGAAATTTTAGGTAAATCCTAAATCGTTATTCAGAAGGATATTGCATATTTGGGATTGTCAACTCTTTAAAGCATTCTTCTAATAGGAGCATAGGTTCCTTGGGCAACTCAGGTTAGAAGAGACTTCAAGAAGTCTGATGTCCAACCTTCTGCACCCATTGCTGAACTTCAGAATGGAATGGAATGTAATAGAATAGAATAGAACAGAACAGAATGAACCTCCTGTATTTCAGTTTATGCCCATTGCTTCTGGTCCTCCCACTGGGCACCACCAAAAAGTGCCTGTGTCCAGTCTACATTTCCTTAATAAGGCTGAAAAAAACCCCAAACAACCAGCCAAGAGCTTGCATGCATAAAATATATTCTCAGGTATTTTATAATTACACTAGAAAGCCAGGTTTGAAAGTCATAAACAGATTAATACAGAGAAGAGTTTTGATTAAATGAACATATTTTCGTGCACTGTGAATGAACCTGAAGCTATATCAGTTAAAACCACAAATATTGTTCTGTTTTATTTCAGAGGAAGAAAGAATTAAGACAAGGTTTTTTTACAAATATATATATATATTGCAAGATGATCTGCTGGTTTTGTGCCACAGCACTACTTGTTGGTAGCTAGAAATGTAGAATTCTAAAATGCAAAACCTTTTTTCCTGAAACTCTGAAAAAGGCATATAGAAGTGGCTAGTAAAGGTCCCATGAAATAGATCACATAAAATTAAGGTCTGTTAAGAACTCCTTTAACCCACCTAAGTCCTTAAATAAAACATCATCTGTAATGAAGAATTGTGCACCAGCTGTTTTAGACTCCATGGACAAGAAAAAGTAAATGAATAAAACTTAATCAAAAAAGCCTCTGACATTAGTGACAAGCTTTTTGGAGCAGTCACAGTTGCTTCAAATGCAGTTTTGGAAGATCTGTGGTATCATTTGGAGGCAACTTGGGCCCTATCTTTTCCACCCCTCCTTAAATACTTAAAAGGTGATCAAATCAAAACTTTTGCCTAGAGAATTTACTGATGTACTGACAGAATAATTTGGGTTGTCACAGAGTAATTTAAGTATGAAGGGGCTGTGGGAGGCCATCCAGTTGAACATATGGCTCAAGGCATGCTTAACATCACAGCTAGATCAGATTGCCTAGGGCCTTGTCCAATCACATTTTGAAGCTCTCTGAGGATGGGTATTTCACAACCTGTCCAGCCAAACTGTTCCTGTGCATTAATGCAGTAACAGTACTGGAAAAACAGTGCAAGCAATGGGAGGTGTCTAACAGCAACTTGAACCTTGAGGATTAAGCAGTAAGTGATGCAGGTCTCCATGTCTAAGCAGAACTGCTTAGACAGAGGGTTCCCAAGAAGTGGGCTACATACAGGAGCAGTAGCACTTTCACGACTGAAGAGTACAAGGCCCTGCAACCACCCAACTCCTGGCCACACAAGAACCTGAGAAGACTTTGTAGAGGTGGTCTAGCATGCCTAAGTCTGAAGGGGTAGAAAGTGTCAATGATACAAAAGAACTGATCTGGAAAATTAGTAACTGGCTCATGTTGTTATTGCAGGAAATAAGAACAGGGTGGAGAGGAGGTGAAAAGCTGTGATCAGCCCCAGGTTCACTTCAACTCTTCAGGGTGTTATCTAGTGATGTTGTAAAAATCGGTGAAATTGAGTTGCTTGCAAGCTGGCAACACAAAAAAAGTATGTTGCTTTCAATAAATGTACATTTGAATTAGTTTCTGAACACATTTAATGTCAATCGTGAGACTAGGACTTTCTGTTTTGGAGGAGAGAGGTGACTCGGTAGTAGCTGAATGTCTCTTAATAATAATGCAGTTCTTACTTTGTAAGCAGCTCTATGACTCCAACACATACTTAGGTTTTTCCATGTTCTTCCTATTACTGCCTTTCAATCACTTCCTAACCAACTTCCTTTTGCTTCTCTTTTCAAATGATTCATCTCCTATTAAAATTAATTGTGGAACTGACAAGATGGGTCCTGCTACAACCAGATTACTCCACTTATGCTCTACATTATTTGCACTTGTCTATTTAGATTACCAGCTCTGCGTTTATACAGTGCTTAACAAAATGGGGATAGATATTTGACTGACCCTTAACCACCGCAATAATAAATATGATTAATAGCAATGTCAGAAATTTACTTTTTTTTCTTTTTTTTTTTTTTTTGGCCCAAGAACGCTAACAGGAACAAATTCATTGAGAAAAGGTGAAAATCACAGTGGTTCCCATTGCTCTATTCTCTCCATTTCACCTGAGGTTTAAATCCAGCTTTACCAAGCCAAATAAGCAGTCATTCTGCCTCAAACTTTGCTCATTTTTTTCACTGTCTATAGGATAAGCCACTGCTACTATACAGAGAGCAATAGTTCATTCAGCCTCCAATATCTGATATCCTTTACTTTCCAAAGTTACCTTTAGATCATTAAAGAATTTTATCAGCTAGACCTTTTGCACTCTGATACCCATCAAGAGGAGAAGGGAGCCTCCAGTGTCTGCTCGCTGATAAGAAAGTCCTGCTCAGGAAAAATAAATTACCATTTTCTGTCTTATTTAACGCTTATTCCTTTTTTGGAACTATAGTCTGTCTCAGAGTGTGACTAACTAAGAATATTGCTTTTCATGAAAAACAAGATCATTATGCTGTCCTACCACCACCATCCTGTATTTAGCTGGTTTTAATCTGTTGTGCTTGTCACAAAATTACCTTGTAAGCACTTGTAGGCAAGGGTATTTACATTACATGTTATACAGAGCCTAGCACTTTTTAATCAGGGCACTTTTATTACAGGTACTACCAATAATTTAAAAGTGGAGAAAAGAAAATTTGTATTTTTATATTTAGACAACTATAATTTTTCTATTTGAAAAGGTGCAAAATGATCAGGGACTGATAAAGGTTCCTGTGAGGTAAAAAGGAGACAAAATCTGATAATCCACTCCACTTCTATGAGCAGAGGGGATCCAGTTGAGCAGCTTTTAACTGCGGATAGACCTATGGATACCTCCTGTCTGCAATTAGGCACAATTACTGCCATAGCAGGCAGTTACTATCACCAGACACTATCTCTTGTGCAAATGTTCATATTAAAATCAGAAGTGTAAGCAATAACCACTCTATCCAAGACTGAACACATGAGGTAAAAGCAGTTACTTAAGAATAACCATGTTAGCACCTTTTAATAATTTTGCTAGAAAGGTTTTTGCATGGGGAAGGGAAAAATGTATCATTGATCTCTGCTTTTTGCCCTCCACAGCTAAATGCATTTTCACCTCTCTCCTCTATACCCCGATATGCTTATGATGTATTCCTAAAAACTCCAACAGCTCACAAATTGATGGATAGCAAATTTTTCCATGAAAATTACTGTGACAGAGGAGTGATGCAGGCAGGGACTTAAGAAATACATACATTCTCAATACATAGGGAGAGTGTGCATAGGATGGGGGATGGAAAGGCAAGAGTCAGATCATCCTTATCATCAACTGGAGGAGATGCTGGGGTTTTTAGTAGCTGGTTTTACAGCATCTGAGATCTTTTGAAATCATCCTTCACCAATCAATTCATACTGAGCTCTGCTAACTCTTGTCACTATGCTGGTTTTCTGCTCTCTGGATGGTCTTGCTGACCTTGATGAGGATGTAAACGTAGCCATTCAGACAGAGCAAAAGCACTCACGCTAAAAGATTTACGCTGGATATTCAGGCCCACAGATGACGTGGCTGGGTCTGACAGATAGTGCATCACATTCAGAAAGGTCTCCGGCACTGAAAAGCCAGCACCTTCTACAGCAGGGAAATAGGGCCTAAGCTTCATGGTGGCTGGGAGGACGAACAATTATAAGGCTGCTAACGCTAAGGAACCAGGTTGAGTGTCTAAGAAAGGAAAGAGCTTTCAGCCAAACTGTTTGAATTTTTATTTTGTTTCTGCAAGAATTATCATCTGTAACAATATCAACTCAAAAAAGACAGACTTTCAATTGTCACACAATTTAGTACAAGAATACTTACACTAAACAAGGATAATATTTCCTATTTTTGATAACTCTTTAAATACAACAACCTTTCAGAATGTTTATGACAACAAGAAACAGAATGAGAAAATTAGCTCATTTTTCAGTTATTATCACAGGAAGTATTACTGTATTAAATGAACTGTACTTACAAAGAGGTACCACAGTGCTGTTGTGACCATAAGAAGCACCAAGACCTGCTCTAGGTGTTCTGACCAGGACTGGTAGTGTGCTTGCTGCAGGGCATATCACACAGCTTTGCACAGTTAATCGTTTCTACTGGTTGCCATAAAGGAAGGGATGCAGAATCTTCACCTTGCCCCTATATAGCTTTCTCCGCTTTACATGAAAACTGACTAATATAGGATTAGAGAGAGAAATACAGCCATATTGCTGCAGCTGAATGCAAGGACTGTTAGCCTACCTTGCCTTTACAATTGTGGCTTAGAGGCAAATACTTGCCTTAGCCTCCAGCCATGCCTTTGTTAAGAACCTGGTAATACTCTGGTCCCTAGAAAGTTTGCGAGCTAGAAAGCAGGACCCAAGTCTGATACACACACCAATCAATGCCTTACACTATCAATACTAATTTTTTAAGTGTAAGGTAGAAGTTTCCTGACAACACGGTTCTAGTAGAGTCGGTCAGTCCAGAGATGGTAAAATATTATCACTGTATCCCTAACATGAATTCCACAGGTACGCACAGGACTGTGAGTCAAACTATGTTATGCTTTAGAAAGGGCCGACTCTGCCCAGTTCTGCCAAGCACAAAAGGCTAAGTGTAAAATTACATTGGCTAGACAGAGCAGTTATCATTGCCTGGGAGGTCTTCTCTTTCTCATGTTGTCAATATAAGCTCTAAATTCAGTGATAAATAAAGTGTGAAAGAGAGAGCTGGATATCCAGCCTGAGGAAAGGCAAGTTATAATGATTCCACATTGGCTGTTAAAAAAACTTATTCAAAACACAAGATCCAGGGTTTTGCAGCAGTGTGGAGTATTTCAGGCTTCATAAAGACACATATTCAAGGTTTTAATTAGCATTGTGACAGTTTCAAAACTGCTGTCAATCAATCTCTGGGAGAAAAAAAAAAAAAAGAAAACACTTGCCAAGTTCACATGCCCAGGGAGAGTTAAATTGAAATTAAAGTGAATTTTAAAAGATGAGAAATAATTAGGGCACCAGGAAAAAGAATCCAGAGAAAAAGAAAGCTGTGAGAGGAAAAGCATGTTACTAATTATGCTTTTTACTTTTTCTAATTACTCCTCATTCCAGTCCCAGCCCATCTTTAATAAAATTAATGCATGATTATACAGGGAGTTTTATACTGTTCAGCATTTGGTTGTGCAGGTTTGCCATATCATGGGCACACAAAAAAGCATGCCTAAATGACCAAGAATGTGTCCATCGGAAATGCAGCAGAACAGTCTACACTATATGAATGAGATTCCCAAACTCATATGTTTATTAGCATATTCACGCAGCCCAGTTTCAAGAGCAAAAGCAAAGTTGTGTATTCCCTAAAGCCTGCTTGAGAAGATTACAGAGGATGTTCACATAGAACAAAAGGGTATCAGCATCAAACACTTCCATTTTCCAGTCGGTGCAGCTCCCATGCAAAAGCTGAAACCTGGGAGGATTGAAAACATTAGCTTGTGAAAGCAAATTGTGGGAAAGACATAAAACTACTGTGAGACAGGCACCCAAAACAGTAAGCTGACAGAGACTGCACAAAGCAAAAGCAACAAGGGAGTGAAAAATGGAGGAAAACCTGACATTTTGTTCTGAACAGACAAAATAGGTGAAGGGAGTACACCAGGAACCCTCACTGGAGAAGACAAGCAAGACTGTATTTCACTAAATGAGAAATTATAATCATTGCCATAGCTCCTCGAGCTTCCAAATTCATACAAACACATATATGGTAGTGAGAGGATGTGCACACATGTGGTTTATAGATACACAAAACATACAAAATTTCCCATATAAGTATATACAAAAAACCCAACAACTTTATCTACAAGGTCAGTAAAGAGATGTAGTGTCATTTTTACTTTTTTAACCAACCAGTTGTTCATGGTGCATACCTAAAAGGTCTGTATTGCTTTAAGGCAAAAGATCCTGATGCTATTGGCTTTGCAGAGAGGTCTAAGAAACAGAATGAAATTACATACCCAGTGAATGGGTATGATATCTATAACTGTTGTGACTGTCCTGAAACGAGGCTAATACCCTATGACTGACTGAGCAAAAGTGGCATCCCTCTGCAAGGCTTTGTGAACCTTACAATTAAATGGCAAGAAAGGAGACGGAAAACTCAGCTCCCAGCTAGGGTACAGTTCCCACCCATTGCGCTATTTCAGAAGCCCTAGCTTTATCATTAAAGGAATATGTGAGGTTGCTCCAAAGTGATAGTTCATAATCCTAATGTCAAAATAAAAAAGCTTTGGTAAGGGCAAGCATTAGCTTATGGGATTTTATACTTAGAAAAGCTGCACTTGCATAGCTGCTCCATGCATCCGTGGGGTTCTACTTCTGGGAAAACAAGTGATGTACAAGTATTCTGGAGAAGTCTATGTGCACTCTGTTCTTTCATGGCCAAGCCCTCCACTGGAGAGGTAATATACTTCCCAGCTTTTTCCCTTTCTTTTCCAAGAAAGCGACCAGAGTTCAGGATTGCTTAAATGTCAACCTAAATGCTGAATGATGTTGATACAAAAAAGTCAGAGACACAGTCTTTTTTACTTCCTTCAGATTTAAAATCTTACTGAGTACATGAAACTAAATGTAGGACCTCTCCATAGCTCACTAATGCCTCTTAATAATCCTGAAGCTCACCCATAAGATGAACATATTCACTCTTTTTTCTAAGCCAATTTTCTTGTCCTTACTTTCTGTTTTATTTCCCAAGGTAAAGATGTCGCACCTTCAAACAAGAGACACAAGCAGTTTCCTGCAATGCTTCCACTGAAACAGTAACTGTATTTTATCTCACCTTTTGAACAAGGTTATTGTTGTTTTTAACAGGCATCTAAGATATAAATAACCAACATTTGCACTGTCTCTCTTTTTCTTGAGAACCACATTGAAACAAGGTAACTGCACTAAAATTGTATTTTACAACAAAGCTGGTTTATTTACAAAAAAGGTAAATGTTACTGGAACATTTCTTGGCAGAGAAGTTTCACCTGCTTCAGATGACTACCGTTAAACATTTCTGCAAGAATATGGTTAGATGCATCAAACACCTATTTTCAGTTTCCCAAACTGCTAATACTTCAAATTGCCAACATAAACAGCTTTCCATGATTCCTACCTGCCTTTGTGCATGTACAGTTCTTCTGCTGGCAAATATATAGTATCCAAACATGTATTGCAAACTGAAATGATATCAACTGCTTAACTTAGCCCTGTGAAGTAAGGCTATATTTGCTGCTACTTCTAATACATGCCCTATGAGAAGTATGTTTTTAAAATATATCCTTTAGTGCCTACAGTTTTAGCAGACATGTTACGGCAAACAAATGCAGACAAATATTGTGACATTTGAGTTCTTCATTAGAACAAATACAGTTTTTCTTTTGTGTATAGAGAGTAAAGCAGCACACAGCTTCAGAAAGTCAATTAAAAAGAGAGACAGTGCATCTTAATCACAGGGCTTTTCCTATCTATTTTTTCCAGTAGTTACTTAAAACCACTAACTTGAAATCAGTCACACGCTGTCTTCAGAAGTTCACTCAATCAAAGGGCCAAGCTCTGAGTAATCAAAGATCTTAAATCACTGGAGCTCCTAACATCAGCCACAGGAGGATTAAAAATCCAGTAGCCAGAACTCAATTCTTCGATCTAGCGAGCACCAGCGCATTATGAGAAGTCCCTAAAGCCCTAGATCACAGCCCAGCCTCTGCCTACTGTGGAGCTAAGTGGAAACTGTCTTTAATTCCTTAGGAGATCCTATCTTGCCAGATGAAAATAGATATTGACCTCTGTGTGTCGGATGATTAGAAGAATGGAAGAGGATTAAACAAGATGCAAGGGGAAAGGCTCAGAGTGGCTCATTTACATGGTATTACCGCTGACAGATAGGTGTTAACAGAACAGAGCAACCTAAAGGCAAAACTGTATCTGAATTAAAGCTGTATTTATTTACTCGAGTTATAAAGGGATTAAGTCCTGTTTATTTTACCACATCCAGCACTGTTTTATCTATTAAGCACTTTGATGCTTACTCAATTGTTCTGTGTCATGCATTGCACAGCTGTTTGGGGATGTGTTTATCTTTATTTAAAACAGAAGCTTTTAAATGTTTCAAACATAAAATATAGATGCTAATGGCAAGTTAAACATTCACGGCTGTCTTCTTGTCTCCCAAAATGGAGACATTTTTAAATCAGACAATGGAAAAAGTAAAAAGCACATTTACAAGTACTTTTTAGATTGCTGACAGGAAGAACTATGTAGAGGCAAGTACATGTCACACATACACATGGGAACAAAAAAGCAGTGTCACTGACAGAAAATCATTGTATTTCTATTAATTTCTAACTATTCAAAAAGCTTTAATTAGGCAGGAAAATGATTTAACAAAAATTCCATCCAACCCAAACCATCAGTCTTTCTGGGAACCTGAGTTTTCTCAAAAGCCAGTTTAACATCTCAAAGTAGCTACCATTCTACTTGGAGTGAAGCCTTGTAAGATCTGCTCCCAGATGACCCACTTCTCAGGGGACTACAGAAACTTTCTTTGCTCTGCCAGAAAAACCAGAAAATTAGTTATTTGTGAGACCCAGTCTCAGTCCTGCTTGACTGCTCTTATACCCTTAGCTGCCTCATATACCATCCCAAATTTGCACATGATCCTTATTATCTTCTGGGAACTGAGAAGCTAACTGTACCACTTAGCTCGCCCTTCCTTGCCTGTGCTCCAGCAGGTCTACTTCCCTTCTCATCTCCTTTTCCTGTTCATTGCAATAATGCTGCTTTGTAAATGTCACGGCCCAAACCTAGACAGCCCATTTTGCATCAAGTATGGTGAGAGTGTGAGAAGAAAGGAGGGGATGAGAACAGACAGAGGCATAGAGATTCCTTCAGAGTTTCATTTTTCAGTCCCATACAGAACTACCATTGCTCAGTGCTGTTATGAGTTTGCCTATGTTTGCACTATCCACAAGGAAATATTTACAAAACCATCAGGACTCACTCGAGTGCTATCGCACGCTTATTAATCCTGTCAGTAACATCAAAAGTTTAGTCTTCTAATGCTACATTTTCATACTCCAGTGGGACAGAACTGATGTGCTTAGAGGCTGTGGGAATGGCCTTCTGTATGTTTCTTTGCAGCAGAGTAAAAAAAGACCGGGTAAAAGATAATAGAAAATAACTTCTGTCCCAAATTGTACAAGGAAACAGTATCATGTTTCTACAATCTGAACACTCAGCTCCCTGTAAAACCACAGTTAATAAGACTTGCCATTGTACCCTAGATCCAGTGTAAGAGGTCTGTTCCAGATGAAATAGAGACAAAGCTAAGTACTTGGTAGGAAAAGCATTCATGTAGTGTTGGGAAAGGCTGTGCTTCTTTTCTTATTTAGGCATCTCACTTTTTTTGTGGAAGGCTTATTATTCATATGAAGCTACCTGTGCAACGATGGTCAGAAAGATCTGTGCAAACACTTATGAAGCCAAGCCCCATTCCCCAGAAAGGTTATCATCAAATGGTCAAGAAAAACAAACAAGCAAGGAAGCAAGCAAACAAACAACTCCCCTCAAAAAAAAAAACAACAAAAAAACAGAACAACCAAAAACCATCAATCAGAAAACTGGATTGAAAACATAAGTGACAGACTTAGTCCTGCCATGAAAAAGGACCTGGGACCATCATGTCATGTAGGGAAGTAACCCCCTGTAGGTGTAAGAGTCTAGCAGTATGTCTGTAGATGGATTCGTATGTCCATGTTCATCACAATTAGGACCACCTTTCACCCACCTGAGCTGTCCCTGGCTCTCAACATGCCCCTCAACCATCCCAAGCACTTTTTGCAGTAATGTTCTTGGCCCTGACTGCAGTGGAAGCATGACCTACTTACAGTTGATTTTGAAAGATAGTGTGACCCTGACATTGTTGAAGATTTTTTTTCTTGGTAGTGCAGTTCCTTGTATTCTCCTACAAGATCGGACTCTGTCATTAATACTTTAGATGTGAATACTGGCCCTGTTACATCAGGTACACTATTATGCACAAAGGAAACAAGATTGAAGTAAACAAGATTTCCAAGCATTAAATAATAACAAAAGAACTCAGAGACTTTAACTAGCCTTTTTATAGAGCTTCAATGCCTCTTAAAATAAATAGGTCACTGTTGATAGAAAGACTGGGCTCCAATTTTATCTTTCTGTATTTTCAGAATGCTTTCCATAGCATCCAAGCACAATATAAAGGAAAACCACAAGCCTATCTGTTCATGCTTCTCTAGCCTTAGTATTGATATTAATTCCAACAAAATTAGTAATTTGACAATTAGTTTTTCACTTACCTGAAAAGACATGAAAGGCAGAGAGAAAGTAGTTTAACTAGATTATAATGTGGCTGTGACAAGTCAGGTTCCTGTCATGTTATAGCCTTCCAACTTTAACATTTTCATGTCTGCTTGGCAGGTTATTAAAATAAATGAGGGTGTGTTGGACTGCTGTTGCACTTTTCTCTAATGGGAGTTCAGGAATATGCAAGCCGCTACCATAAATTGACCGATCGTGAAGTCTGAAAGAAGTTGGCTAAAGTGGACAATTAGGAGCATTGCTCCACAGCTGAGTGAAATATTCCTTGTTATTTTAATAATTCAGGCACAGGCTAATTTTCGGAGGCTGAGTTTGTCAAGATAATGTGCCTTGTGCTTGTCTGCTTGTCATTTTTAACTCAATCCCACATGTTACAGGTGCAGTCTAGCTTACAAAACAGGCAAATCACTCACAGTGGAATTTGCATATGGAATATAGATATATTGTACTAAGGAAAAACAGTCCAAGAAGTCAACAGCTAGCTGTGATAGGAATGCACATGATGGTAAAAACTTTTGATGTTTGATAGCTTTTGTAGCCCTCTTTATGCTGATATAATTAAAGGTGTTATTTGGCAGTATGCATACACAAATATGTATAATGTAAAGCATCATGTAGATTTCTTCGTAAAGACACATGGTAAGGCCACAGGAATCCCATGTGGCATGCCAATGTTCTGGGTAGACTTAGTTACCTTTTTCCATTTAAAAAACATCTCAATGTCAAAAATGTGGAATATGCAGGGAATAGTTACTTCCCTCAACTTGAGGGGGTGAAGTCTCCTTTATAAAAGATGAAGCAGCTTTCATATACATTATTGTACCTGGCTTCTGAAAGCAAAGGCTACACTAGTGAGCCAGAATTTTGAAACCCGATATACCCTTTTCTATGTCACTTACCAGTTGCTGCTTCTCTGAGAGGCAGTGAGAATGGCATTCTGACCATACAGTTTTCTCTCATTTTCTTGAGCTGGATTTCTAGCCTCACCTGAACATGTACAGAAACATGGGTTCAGGTCCAAACTGGTTGAGAAATTCTTTAACTTACTATAAGCTTCTCCTGCAGGTTTAAGACTTAGTGATGAGTGAGGAGAATTATTTCCAAGACAAAACAATTGCAAACTTGCAGCGAAGGAAGCATTTCTAGAACAACTTCTTGAAGGTCAGCTCAGACCTCAAAAGTACCCATCTATAATGAAGACATCAGGATCTATATCATCTTGAGGAACCTCTTCACACTGCAGCAACCTTGGGAAAGGCACTGTGCACCTTCCTTGGCATGCCTTGCAACCATCATAACCCCAGAAGCCCATTACGATGACCATCAGGGATGGATGGACACCTAAGGAAGGAACACTGTACTCATGAGAGCACACTTGGAAAGTAAAGAATTCCAAATTACTTGTGAAGGCTGAGCAATAGCTGCCTCTTAGTCTTCTCCACCATGAGATATACACACACACACTCATACGTATATATGTGTACATGTACTGTTCATATATGTATGTGTATATATATGAATATATATTTGTATATATGCATTTATCTATTTTAAGGTGTAGGAAAATTCAATTCATTACTGCCATTTTATCAACCAGATTTCTCTCTTGAGGTTATGCAAAAGAGCTTTTTTTCTAGAAGACAACATAACATACCACTTTGAGCTCACTAGTCAAGAGTCATGATGCCACCTGATCTCTGGTGTTGCCATCACCTCTGTATATTCAAGTAGCAACAGACCAATACTACCATCTTCTACTACGAAACAAAACTGGGTTGAGCAATGGAGGATATGGATCTCCAATGGCAACAAAGAAGAGCCCATTAAAACATGCAGGACTACAAAAGGTCTGGTGGAGAGATAGTGCACTTATACTTAACAGTGATGTGACATGAATGCTTAAAATGAATGTTCCTGTTCTCAGGCCATTCCTAGAGATATTTTAAAACACTGAGAACAATCTGAATTCCAATATTTGCATGCAAACCAGCCTAGCCATGTGTGAACATGAGCATTTATCATATATTATTCATTTCTCATTGCATTTTGAAAATTCCAGTCATTCAGTCAGCGAACAAACTCAGTCCTAGGCAGCTGAGGTGGTCTCTCACTCAGCATGAGGAATGAACAGCACAGAGTGAAACAGCTGAAGCAAGTACTTCAACAATTCATATAAAATTTTATATTTGTATAAAATTGTCCATGTAGCAAAGCATATCCAAAACCAAGCAACTTGCACTCAGCAATTTGCAAACAGAATTCATGGAATTAATTACATGTTCGAAATTAGTCTGAACAGCTCTGATCTTTACATGTGAGAAGCAAAATTCTTTATGTCAGACCTAAGACATTGCTTAATAATGAGATAATGGAGATGAGGATTTGAAGCCTACGCACACTACCATTTTCAAGAATTTAACTTCAAAAGCTTCAGAAAGGGGACCTTGATTGCTGCCTGGACTTGAGGGAGGAAAAGGTCAATGTATGAGTCTAAGACCATTCTCAAGGAACTTCCTATGTCTTCAAGAAAACAATGAGCAGTAAAGGTAACCAGCAAAACTTATCTCTGGTCAAGTAGACCATGAAGCACCCAAAGATCAACACAAGATTCTGTGGATCAGAATCAATACAAATATCAGACCTCCAGCTCAAGAGGTGCCTTTAGCAGGGAATGAGCCAAAGCTAACAAATCACGATATTACTAAGACTGCAAAAGAAATGTCTACTGTCTCATCCCTGCAGCTATCATCCTGTGGTACCTCAAGATATAAAATTAAAATCTTCCCCAAGAAAGGCAACAAAATGAGCACAAGAAACATGTAAGACGGTGACTTCATTCCTCCTGCGAAAGAGCAATGTATCGATATATTACTGATACTTACTTATTCATTTATTTCCCTTCTCTCCAGTGGATTTTAGCAGAAAGTTTCTTTCCATTGTTTTCCCTGGTACTCTCAGAGGAGAAAGGGAAAGAAGATCTTCTTTATGTATCAAGCTTATACTGATGTAAATATTATAGAGTTGTGTTCCTTTATACTAGGTTGCATGATCAAGAGGCATAACATCAATTCTGATAGTATAGATTCCATGCCTTTTCAGGACTAGATAACATATAGATAACTACCTCTGAAAATGGCTGGAGGATCTGGGAGTGATTTTTGTTAAAGACAGACACTTGCATCCAATGTGTGTCAACAAGATAAATGAAGTACACTGAATATGAAACTTAAAATGTCAAGAACATTACGCCTGACATTTTAAAGCTGTAACAACAGAAAACATGGTGTATATTTGGCCCTCGGAATACACTTTAGTAGCCAAGGGGAAGAAGGCAATTGCCATTACCAGCAACAACTGAGACCAAAAACTAACCATAAACAGTTCTGCAATATTTAGAGGTTAAGGAAGATATTCACAAATGATAATATTTGCCAGATTGATTATGTGCCTACCACTGAGCAAATCTGAGTTCACACACACTGTCTCTTTAACACTAAAGGGAATATCCTGACACTTAGAGATTTGCAGCCATTATGTTACAGAGCGAGAGCACACTAGTGTGCGCGAATGCAGATATTCCCCATACATACATGGATGCAGTGCAGCCCCTTTTATAAACTTAATCTTCACTTATAATAAACTTAATCTTACAAATACTTACATTTAAAAAATTGCATGTAGAACTGTTTTTGAAGCAGTATATGTAAATTCTTACGTGCTGCATTCTCAGTTTGGTTAATACCTGCAGTTGTCTTTTGCAGAAGCATACAATTGTTAATGCCTGCATTTTATTACAAAGATGTTGATTCAGAATCCCGAATGTTCTGATAGAACAACAGAGCAACTACATTTCTGTTATCATAGAATCATAGAATCATAGAATCGTAAGGGTTGGAAAGGACCTTAAGATCATCTAGTTCCAACCCCCCTGCCATGGGCAGGGACACCTTGCCCTAAACCACATGGTCCAAGGCTCTGTCCAACCTGGCCTTGAACACTGCCAGGGATGGAGCATCCACAACCTCCCTGGGCAACCCATTCCAGTGCTTCACCACCCTCACTGTAAAGAACTTCTTCCTTATATCTAATCTAAACTTCCCCTGTTTAAGTTTGAAGACATTACCCCTTGTCCTACCACTACAGTCCTTAAGGAAGAGTCCTTCCCCAGCATCCTTATAGATCCCCTTCAGATACCGGAAGGCTGCTCTGAGGTCTCCACGCAGCCTTCTCTTCTCCAGGCTGAACAGCCCCAACTCTCTCAGCCTGTCTTCACACGGGAGGTGCTCCAGCCCTCTTAACATCCTCGTGGCCCTCCTCTGGACTCGCTCCAACAGCTCCATGTCCTTTTTATGATGAGGATCACAGAACTGTACACAGTGCTCCAAGTGAGGTCTCACGAGAGCAGAGTAGAGGGGCAGGATCACCTCCTTTGACCTGCTGGTCACGCTTCTTTTGATGCAGCCCAGGATACAGTTGGCTTTCTGGGCTGCAAGTGCACACTGCCAGCTCATGTTAAGCTTCTCATCAACCAACACTCCCAAGTCCTTCTCCACAGGGCTGCTCTAAATCTCTTCTCCGCCCAACCTGTAGCAGTGACTGGGATTGCCCCGACCCAGGTGCAGGACCTTACACTTGGCTTGGTTAAACTTCATAAGGTTGGCATCGGCCCACCTCACAAGCGTGTCAAGGTCACTCTGGATGGCATCCCTTCCCTCCAGTGTATCAACCGAACACGGTCTCCTCCTTTTTTTATTCAGCATAATTACTAAACAATCCTACAGTCTGGATCATTTTTGCAGCTTCACCTGGTATTTAATAAACAGAGACTGAAACTGGTTGAAACTCTCTCCTAAATGTAAGATGTGACACCTCTTTTCAAGAGGAAAACTAGTTTCTTCAAGGATTCATTTCTGAGTATACATAGAGACAAACATAAGTCCAAGCCAATTTAATTCTGCATAGTTACACTATTAACTTATTGAAGTTATAAAGCCTGAAATATTTCAGAAAGAATAAACATTTGACATTTATAGACATACTTTAATATAAACCACATAGTATGACTTACCTTGCATGTTTGTAACAGAAATGTTAACGATAACTATCAATCAGCTTACAGAAGCCTTGGTATTTCTAAATCTCCTATAGAACTCCATCCTGCCAAGATAGAAATGTGCACAAAAATCACAACAAAAGCTTAATGACTTTTGTAAGACATTATTTATTATTAAAAATAAGAATTTCTGCCATTATCAGTGTAAGTTCATCAAATATATATGGCACTTGAAGCAACTTTGTGATAAAAAAGTTACATTCCTCAACGTTTGAGACTTTATCTACCTTGGTCCATTGTAAAAAAGGTTGTCTATAGCACCTAATAAGAAGTGAGCCAGTGGAGAATCTAGAAATATGCTGAAATATATTTTAATGCATTTCCCTCAAAACTTCAAGGTGGCTGCAACTTGGTTTGGAATTGTAAATTCACTGTTTGAGCATACCAAATAAAACTGGTTATATCATGGAATATTATACCATGATATATGTGGGTAATAGTATGCAATCTTATTATTATATGTTTTTATAATTATAGAAAATATACATAGTATTGCATATCAACATTAAAAAGAACCTTTCCACAAATAACTCTTCCCTTACTGTCTTTTCCCCTTCAGGAAGCTCTTAGAGAGAAATCTGCCCTTTACAAAAAAATTACAGTGATTTGTTCCAATACCTTGGACAGCTAAATAAATATTTACAGTATCAGAACATACAGTAAAAACTCATTTGCATGGACCTACGTGACCTCATATGGATTATCAATTTTTGCAATTAGTGTGTAAATAAACAAACAGGATTAAAAAAAGTCAAGGATACTGCATCACAGAGTGTACTTTGTTCATTAATATTGACAAGCACAGTTTTGTTTTAATTGTGAATAATGATGCTACCAATCATTTTATAGCTAACGCATTACAGGATGTTTGATGAAAAGAACATCCTTTTTAAATATATCTGCAAGGATGCAACAGGGAGATAAATTCAAAAGCAAATTTGTTCTAATGATATCTGTCTTTTCAGGGGAGTTTTAACCATTTTTTCCTTTCATTTCATCACGAAATTTCATTATATGTTTTAGTTTCAATAAACCACAAAATGTTTTTCCAGTTATCAGCTGCTGTGGCAATTTTTTTTTTTTTTTTTTTTTTTTATCTCATGCTTCCACATACTTTTTCCTTACTTTACTCTTTTTCCGGTGTTTTCAAGGGTATCAACTTATAGTTGTGCAATGTTGGGCAAAGCAGATTCTCCATGCTTTGGCTTACCCACCTACAAAAACTGTGTAACATGCTGATTGTGCAGAATTAGTATGACGTTTAATCAATCTTCATAGAAGCACTCAGCTTCAGAATCCTAGTAGCATGTATGTAGGAAGTACCAGCACATTTTATTTCCTATATTTGCAGCATCGACAGAGTGGTAAAAATTGAGTGTAGTTCCACTTTTTAAATGTTAAAATTATTAATGAGTCATGCCTTTCACATTTTAGAGACAGAATATGTTAGTATTTCTCCAAGTCAGAGCTGCCATTTTGCTAATGCAGCTCTGAATATACTGGAAGTGTATTAGGGTATAAATGCAGCTCTGTAGTAGTGCTCCTGAGACAGAAAGACTGTCAGTATGTTCTATTTTATTTTTCTCCAGTGTGTAAAAAATGTTAATGCTTAAGAATAGGATGTGCTATATATCACCAAACTGTCTTTTTAATGTCTCCCTGTTCTGAGCTATGTTCCCTATGACCAATTTTGTTATCAGATTGCTAACACAGCAGCTGCTTAAATAACTGTTAAAGATTAATTATTACCATTATTTCACAGGAGTTCCCAAAACATATCAAATGCTAGATAAACTTTATAGCAAGACAGGGACTGTCCCTATCCTCAACTCCCCACTCCTCCCCCCATCCATGTGATGTGAAAAAGTGTTCAGAAATGTTCCTCATTCATTGCCTGTGAAAGTCAATGGATAATCAATCAGGTGATACTCTTGCAACTAGAGGTCATGGTTAGAAAGTCTGTAACACTGTACTGCTTCATAGATATGATAGCAGTTGTTGTACAGATGTTTAGTAAGTAAAACAACATGTTTTTTCTCACCATTAATGATGTTTCTACCTACTAAAATATATCTCTTTAAATAGATTTGTTGGTTAATAATATTTTAAAATAATGTCTTGTGTTGATCATTAAAGAACAGATTGGAAACTGAAGTAGCTGTGCCTAATTGAGTAACTATTACTACCTCAGTAATGGGACATATGAAGCATTTTATCTGCTTTCTTTGCAGATTGTTAATTCAAATGGATGGCATAGTGATAACCCAGTTAGAGTTAATCAGCTGAACAAAACTGTAGAGAGACAATGTAAGGATAATTTTAATGCTAACTTGGAAAACTACAGCTGTTGTAAAATAGAATAATTAATTATTAATGGAGTTGATGAGAAACTAATTTCTGAAAAACTGGAGATCATTCTAAAGCTACTCATGGGTAAAAATCCCTCATTTTCTTCAGCATAACAGCCTGAAAAGGTCTCACATTGTAATGAGGAAGACTGAACTGTATGTAGGAGGAAGCTGGTATTTCTCAGCCTCTATATCTGCAGTGAAAGCAACCTCAAGAGCCGCAAACAAGGCAGCCCCCAAAGGGCTACACTTTGGATCATAAAAACCCAGAAATGTGCTTTATGTGCTTTCAAAACTAATTAAAAACTCTGATTACCACCTACCCAAGGTTTCATTTGCCAATGAGCCCTTAACAAAAATTTGTGCTTTCAGATTATCAGTGATAAATAGTTTGGTTTTTTTTTATATACACATTTTCTCAAACATTAACAAAAATTTGGAGGGCTGGGGAATTTGAAACTCTTTCTTTTTTTTTTTCAGCAATATGAAATGAATAGTATGCAGTTTAAAGGACTAAGACCCTGGCTCTATTGCAATTACTGATATAAACTTATCTGTAGTGTGGTACCAGTTCTATCAAGGTTTAAAAAACTCTGGATGTCCTAATTCTGTTTGGAACCAGAAGGGCAGTGGAAGGAAGACCCTCTTGTACCAATATTAATGTCTGATTTTGTGAACTCAGAAGATATTACACTCAGGGTGTTCGATGCTCATTGCAATCCATTCTTTGGGAAACTTTGGCTATGTGTCCATCACAAGCTATAACTCCAAGGACCCTACAGCTATTAGAGGTGTCCCCAAACAGCACTTCTACATCAGAATGTATGAGAAACAAATGGAAAAAATATCTATTTTTAACAGAAAATATTTTCAGGCTTCACAGTTCTTGAGGTCTATTCCCTTTGTGGCCATCATAACAATGTCTTGTCTACAACAACTGTTCAACAAGTCAGTCGAAACATATTAACAAGAAATTCGGTCCCAAATTCTGGCCTCAAATTTGTTAAGTTTTAAACAGCAAGTCTCTTTAAAGTTGGCGTATTGTAATCTGATTACTCAGGCCTGTACAGTACAAAGGATTACAATCTGTAAACATGGATTCTAGGTCCACATATGGGGATCTCAAAGAGGACAAATGATTACTCAAATACTCTGAAATCAGTAGGACTGAACAGCAGGAATGATCTGCTGACTCTTAATCAAGTTTAATAATGGTCTGGACTTTAGGCTAAATAAAATCAGTATGTCTGAGGAGCTTTTAGCTGGACTCCATGCCCATGTGTTGGAGTTCCTACTTCAAATCATGAATCAACCTGGGACTGATAGTTGACACTGCCAAGGAATAAAATTTGTAATGCCAGAGATAATTTATACAAAACAGA
This sequence comes from Strigops habroptila, assembly GCF_004027225.2. Classification (NCBI taxonomy): domain Eukaryota; kingdom Metazoa; phylum Chordata; class Aves; order Psittaciformes; family Psittacidae; genus Strigops; species Strigops habroptila. The sequence goes on along the minus strand of NC_044277.2, from coordinate 63,607,281 downwards.
CCATAACTCACATACCAGCAGCTTTGATGTTCCATAAAACTATAGTAGAGAAGAGGATGAAAATATATGTAATGAAGTATTAACATGAAAAATATTGCATCTCTTCAGAATCTACAGGTAGCAACTTAATAGCAGGGGTTTTAGTACTGTATGTTTTATAAAACTCTTCTGCTTACAGGAATCAAGAAACGAAGAAAGCTGGCTTATGCTTTTGCATAAATTTGTGAAGTGGAAGAAGCAGCACCTATGTTAAGGTATAGACATGAAAGATAATTATATACAGGTTTTTAAATGATGACATATCAAAGACATTTGCAGGATTACACACCACGTTACTCAACCTGATAGAATGAGGACTGCAACATTTAAAATCCCTTCTCCTGAGTCTTCCCAAGGTCAGAGAAATGTTTGAAATAAACTAAGGTGAGGAAAAATAGAAGAGCAGGTAAGCCAAATGTTGTACTTATCTGCCTTGTCAGCCTCCTTTGAATCAGCAGGCAGAACAGCACTAAACCAGCACATCCTCAGAATGCCACAGAGATGCAATTGTCTTTGAAATATTTTCTTCTTAAACATCTGTCTGGGCAATTCATCAGAAGGGTTTCTCATCTCATCAGCCCTTTGCCAGTCTGACACTGATGAAAAAAATTGCCATTTCCATGAAAATTCCAGCTCTTATTCAGAAACGTATCCTAAGTACCTGTGAGCACAGAGAGCTCCATATTCATTTTATGCATATTGTTTGTATCACAGAACTGTTTTTGAGGGGGGGGATTTTAAGTTGATACACTTTGCTGACATACTGTAAACAGACGAATGTGTTATTCCTCTTTCCCAGCTGGAAACTGCTTTTTATTGGGAGTATCTTTATTATTATCAACAAGATAGACAAATACTGGGTGAATCATTATTAAATATAGTAGGTATGACTTTTTCTATGAGTCCTCTAGTGGCTCTGTTTTCATCCAGGGATCATCCAATTCTCTTCATTTAAGATTTCTTGTCCTCAACCTCTTTTTCCTTTTGTTCTTCTAATCCTCGTAATTTCATAGCAAAACTGATCAACTGATCAAGGAGCAAAAACTCCTTCCTGCAGGGGCAGCCAGCTGCCACAGCATTCCTAATGCCAGGCAAAGTTCAGCGAATGATGGTGCACTCCCCCAACCTCCATCTTACTGTCTGGGGATACAGACAGGCAGAATCACTCTGCAAGTCTCCACTGTAATGATACTTCAGAAAGTTGCAAGGGGAACTGGGTCTGTGGTTACATTCTCATTCCCCCACTATGGTGGTGGACAAGGCTAGCTGATGAACAAACAACTAGGATCTGAGACAGACTGGGGAGTTATAAAGAAATGGTGGTTTTACTCCCATCCTGGAGAAAGAAGGAAAAGAGGCTACTGCCACTTCCCTCCGTGGTAAAGAGAACTTAAGAAAACTTGGCTCTTCCAGATGTAACAGCACTCTAAGATAACATTCTTTCAATTTAAAATGTTGGCATTTTTGTAGAAAACTCCATAACTGCATGTGATGGATGTGGCATGGCATGTGATAAGTCAAGCTACTTACTTTCATGAGGGTACAGAAACCTTAGCAGTAAACAAAAGCTGTAGAACAAAAGCTTCTTCTATTTAAGAAGTAATCCATCATAACCAACAGCTGAATAGCCAGAGAAGATTCATAATGAATCATGCCTAACACCAGATTGTACAGGTCACTCCCAATAAAAGGAAACTTTAATTCATAAATTTAAAACTTCTCTGGTCCTGTGTTGATGTCTTTTTTCCACAATTCCAGAAGTCGCAGTGAAAACACGAATCCGATGTTTTGACCCCTTGGATCTTTTTCAAGCCTGTACAGAAATGTAGTTATTCTTGATGCTGAAATATTTTCTGGCATCGGTGCCTTCTCACAGCTAAGCACCAAATGTTGCCATAATACCTCCCTCTCTCCCCCATGCAGTATTTGACAACACAAAATGCTGCTCTTCCAGACATGAAAACCATATATGGATGCAGCCTTCAAACGAGTGCTGAGCACTCCAAATCTTCTTTCAGATCCAGCTGCTATACACATCTGTCTGTAAGTACCAAGCTAAAGCTTTTTTGTGCTTTGTCAGCAAGCAGACTTTCTTTTCCAGACTTCCTCAATACCCATATTATTAGTCCACTGAATGCTGAATTACCAGAGGATAAGCAGGAAGCAAAGCTCCTCTGGTTGTTTACTGCAGGGGAAAGGTAGAGAAATAGCAGGAAAACAGAACACTGAACAACTAGACATGTAGGTGGCTTCTCCTCTGAAAAACATCAAAACAAAAGGAGGGAGGAAAGATTAATTCCCTCTCCAGGAATCTTCTATTCAGTTCCCCTAAAGGGAGTATGGTCTACCTCTTCATAGTATCAGTCATTCCCAAAACTTAAGTACAATTAATTCTCATCAACGACAGAATACCAGACCCACAAAAAAACCTAAACAAACAAACAAACAAAACCCAACTACAACAACAACAACAACAACGACAACAACAAAAGTGAGAAGCTGTATTTGAGAAATTTAGCACCATTTCAGGCATTTGCAGGGAAGACTCCTTGCCTTTCCTTCCTTGCTATCTCAGTCCCAGCATGGCTGCTGTGCTTCCTCTACCACAAGAATGTGCCTGGCAATGATTTCTTAGCTCAGAATTGGTGCCTTATCCCTGACACCTCAGAATATTCCTGCCACTTTACCTCTCACTGCCTGGTGAGAAACCAGCTTCACTGGTGAGGAATCAGTCCTCTGCAAAATTTAGGAGCCAGTGTGATCTCTAAACTGCTCATTTTCGAGAACTTTGAGAGATTGGTAAAGTAGCAAAAGTGAAACAGAGTACCTATAAGGAAGATAAAGGAAGATGAAGGGAACTACAGAACAGCCCAATTTCAAGACCATAGAACTACATATTAAGCAGTTAGCATTTGAGGACATAGAAGATGAAGACTTTGCCAACACATCAAGAACCTGCAGCATCAGCTCAAGCTACTTACCCTCCTTGACAGCATAATTGGCATAATGGAAAGAGAGAAACAGCAGCTGTGATAAACTTATTTTCCTAAAACATGCTATTTCTCTTATGATAGTCTTGTAAATGAACCAACAAAATTAGTGAGATCAAGTTACAAAAGGGTGACCACTCATTTGGTCGAAAACGTGCACATTAGGGAATACCAGGGTCAGATTTGGAATACAATTCAACTGGGGTAGAACAGAATTTAGTCATCCACCAAACTCTATTCAACACATTAATTTAAAACTTGAATGGCAGAGAAAAAAGAAAATAAATTACCAGTTTGCAGATGACACTGATCTGGAAGGCCTCACACCAGAAATAGAAGTGGTATTAAAATTAATCTAATAAGTCAGGAAGACATTCAATAGGCAAATGCAAGGAAGATTCTGCAGCTTGAAAAAGTGGAGTGCATAATATGATACAAAGAATAACAGCACAGCTAGAGAACAGAGGTCCATAAATTGACAGACTCAACATTGTGATGTTGCTGCTGTGAAAGGAAAATCTTTAGCATATAATGGTAGGACTGTCATATACATGACCAAAGTGATAAAGATCTTTCTACTCTGTGTTCAGTCAGCCTTGGATGGAACACAGGGGCCAGTTCCCAGCACCATACTTCTTGAAAGCAGAGAACTGAGAGAAGTGCTCAGGAAAAGAATGGTGACAGGTTTAGACAACACAGCATGTGAAGATGGATGGAAGGAATCACATTTGTCCAGCCTTGGAAAAAGTGCTAAAAACATTGTAAGATTTGTAGTAAAACATAAAATTAGCAATACTTTTTCATATTTGGTAAGAGGGAAATAAAAAGTGATCAGCTTCAATGATAGCAGAAGACACCCAGGTTAGCTCTTAGGTGAGATTTTAAGAACTGAGACGCTACATTCTCAGTCATTAAAGATTTTGGAAAAAAAACCCAAAAGTGACATGGCTATCTGTAAGGGGTATGATATGTATGAATGAATGGAAAGGCACTAGCTGGCCCTTTTGAAGTAATTTTCAAACTTGCATTGCTGTGAAAGTTATCTACCTGCTTTGTTAAGGATTTAAGAATGCTGTCAGAACCCTGAGAGCAAACTGCAAGGTGTGGGAAAGGTTTTGTACCTGGCCCAAAGGTCAGGCTCCAGAGTGCTCAGGACTCAAGAAGGTCCAAAACAACCAACAGGGGGAAGCAAGGGATGGCTGTTCCCAAGGAAAGGGGAGCCAGGCAGCAAGGTAGGCAGAGGCTTTATCAGTTAAGGGCACAGACACACAGTACCTAAAAAGGAAAAGCAAAGTAGGTCTGGTGGCAGCAAACGGAAGCAAGAGTCCGGGCTACTGGACAACTCTGTAATGCAGAAGCATGTCCACAGCCAAACCAGGCAGTTAAGTCCACAAGGCAGTGTCTGGCTCAGGGGGTATGTGGCCAAGCACATGCCTAGCTGCAATAAAAGTCTGGCAGCAGCAATGAGCAAGGGTCTGAGCTTAAATACAGCACTCAAGCAAATCAGGAACAAATCCCAATAAGACTTCTTACAGCTCTTTTTCACACAGACAACTTCTATCACAGCAGTTGGATCCAAGGCCATGCAGCTGGGCCAAATCAGCACTGACCTCAAGCCCAGGCTACCAAACCCATTGTGGGGAGTGAGTAAACTCAGAAACCCAACAAATACTTAGGAAGTGACATGCAAACCAGTGCTGCATTCATTTACCTTTCTTCAGTAGGTACCTCCTCATATTTTTGTGTTTTTTTATAAATATTGTCTGCAAATTCCTACTCTGACATAAAATAACATTTTTAGTTGCCTCTTCAAGGGCAACAGTTCCAAGGTGAAACAACTGAACCAGCATAATAATATAAAATCCTGGAACTTTCATGGATAATACTAACATACTAGTAACGTTGCCTTTTTGAAATGAATACGCATATGAGCAGGTAGAAAATTATAGCAGGTTAATATAAATGTTCAGATTGCCTATAGTAATTGCAATGGTTTTAAGTGTTAATATTGTTTTAGTAAGCTAAATTTTGTTAAATAGGTCAATTGTGAATACATTCTGTAATTGCAGTATCCTTAAAATTAAGAGACATGAGGTCTCTTAATTGCTAGTATTCTTATAGCTAGAATAAATGGAAGTACTTGAGAGTATGCCATCTGTTGAGTAGGAATCATAATGTAAATGTGATTAAAATTGTGTTATTAATTAGCAGCAATGCACCAAATATTTCCTTTTAAAAAAATTTCATGTATTTCAAAGCTACACCATTACCTGAGTGGCATACCTGGGTTCCATTCAGGGATCAACTGCATCCCTTTCTAGTAGATATTTAACCTGACCTTCTAATCTAAAGCTTACGCTTGCTACTTTACAGTCAGCTTTTCTTCCGGCCAACTTGTCAAACACATGGGTCACATTTTCCAAATGCCAGCGATAATCTGAAGTACGATCACCTAGAATGCTTTATCTTCAGGAAAGCAAGAGGTGGGGTCATCCTATTCTGTTAAGAAAACAGAAATAAGTGTTCAACACAAGTCTCAGATCTCTGAGACTCAGCTAGCCATGCAAAGCTTCACCTATTAGAACCCACAATTCTCTAGCAGCTTGGATTCCTCTCTCCTTTCAAAGAAAAAAAGCATTCCTGCTGCTTGAACTATTGCACAGGGCTTGGGCTTCCCCACAACCCCCCTCTAGAAAAAGGAGCTCTTCCCCAGGCCTACCACTCTCCTACAGCAAAGTCCTTTGCTCAAGTCTCAACACGGAGGGTCAGTGGTGGCCTGATGATAGGCTGTTGACAAAAACAAATAGCAGCTGCAGAGCCAATTATTGTTTGAATTATAAAGAAGCTCCAATGCTGCTGAAATCAATGGTCAAAGATCCAGAACAGGATTTTAGTTTTAAGATGGCCTGATCTTTTCATCTTTATAATAAATGTGAGAAGGTCTCCACTTTGTTTAGTTCAAGTGTTGCAAATCTAATGTGTTATCTGTTGGATAAGACTGTGATTTTCAGAGGTAAGCTAGGTAGGTGATGGAGATAATGCTGCTTCTGCATTTACATTCCATCTGTTCAACATTACTCTTTACCTAAATTGACACATACTTCAGGAATTGTGCTGCCTGTGGCAACTGCTATCAAATCATTCCATGTATACAATATACGCAGCTGAATCCTTTTAATATTCTACCTATAGTGTATAATTTGATGCATTAAGTCAGTTTAGTTGATGCTTAAAATGATGGAATTTGCCAAATTATACTGACCTGGGATGTTGTGAGAATGTGGCAAAAATTAAACCTAGAGTTTGGTGATAAATCAGACAGATTATGAGGTGTTGTGTTAATCAATCACTTTCAGATTCCTTTGCCTCCTTGTTTACCTAAGCCCAGAGTAGTTTTGGATACTTTGGTAAATTTCTTTGTACAGGCCTTTGCGTTATTAACCGCATCCCAAGAACAATAAGTGACTGAAAAAACCACTCAGAGCTGTGAAATCACACTTTGTGGGGCAACAATATCTGGAGAAAAAACAGTGAACTGACCAAAGGTACTGAATTAAAAAGGACAAATGAGGACCTTTTTCTTTGGATATGAAATATGATAGCATTTTCTATACTAAATAATTCTCATCCTTCTCACAATCAAATGCTTTGAAAACAAATCCCCCAAAAAAAGTGTTGTAGTTTTTCATGTTGAAGTTAGAGCACAAGTCTTATGAGGAACAGCTAAGGGAACCGGGGTTGTTTAGTCTGGAGAAGAGATGCTCAGGGGGACTTTATTGCTTTCTATGACTACCTGAAAGGAGGATGGAGAGAGGAGGTGGCTGGTCTCTTCTCCCAAGTAACAAGCAAAAGGACAAGAGGCAACAGCCTCGAGCTGCTGCAGGGGAGATTTATATTGAATATTAGGAAGATTTTCTTCACAGAGAGGTGATCAGGCATTGGAACAGGCTGCCCAAGGAAGTGGTGGGGTTACCATCCCTGGAAGTGTTCAAAAACCGTGTACATGAGGCCCTAAGTGACATGGTATAGCGCTGGACTTGGCAGTCTTGGGGTAGGTTGGACTTAATGACCTTGGAGGTCTTTTCCAGCCTGGTAGATTCTATGATTCTAGATCCTGAACTACAGTTCTTCCCCTCTTCTTTGCTAGCAACCCTCATTTTCTTAATAACTTACTGAAATGTTTCCTCTGGTTCTTTTTGTTTAAAAAGACATGCAAGATATTTTTACTTCATGGAAAGTACAAGCAGGCAAGAATTTAACAATTAACAGTATGTTTTTCATACTAGTAGTGCCAATTATATGCTGTTTAAGCTTATCATCTAATTGTATGCTAGTGCTGGCTTCAGAGATGGCATGACATTAAGACAGACTTGTGCTGCATTCCCCAGCAGTGGAATATTCAATTATTTGTTCTGACTCATGTAATTCCCTGTATTCCAAGCTTGTTAATGTCATTACAGGGCTGAAATAAAGTGATTACTCTAAATGAGTATTTATCTGATAGGCAATGCAATTCCTTCCTCCTCCAGCTGACAACAGATGACTGCAAGTGTTCTTCTCTACTCCCTCACCTGCATCTCCCCCCCTTCCCCTGTCAAGAAGGAAACCATAACATTGTGGTGCTCTGTGAAATACTGTCAGATGGTGTAAAATATATATAATAAAATAAAAAGAAGTGCAACCTTCCCGGCAGAGTTAAACCTAATGACCACTGCTTCCACTCCCAGTCAGTGATGACAGGTTGAATTAAATGATAATGGCATGCCTGCTGTTGAGCTGGCCACTTATGTTATTTCTCTTGACATGGTTCTGGGGAAGGCCTAATTTTTTTGACATTTGACCATGCAAATTTGAGTCCTGATACATTATTCTGCATTTACATCCTCCCAGTGTTGCTGTTTAAAATGTGCTACAAGCTCCTTGAGCTCAGCTAATAAAGGCCACAGAATGAAAGAAAGTTAAATATGAATGTAAGAGGAGACCTAAATGAAGGGCTAGCTTGTACATCTCAGAGATGACCTTCTGGAAATGAGCAAGTGGAAAATCCTTTTTAAAGCAAATGGTAAGAAGTGTAACATTGATTTCTTTTTTTCTTCAAAAATTGTTTTAAAGATTCTAAAATATTCACAAAAAGGAAAACATTAAGTTTTACATAGACATTTCTTCAGTCAGCAATTCAGCTGAGTGTATTTTAAGCCTAGGTTCCATTAATGACTCTTAGTAATACACCTTTCCCAAAGAGCCAGAAATTCATAGTGCTTCATTAAATATAAGGAAAAAACATGGCTTGCTCTCTCTCTCTTTCTTTTCACTTGCTCTTAAATTTTTCACATTGTTGAAGTCCAAATGTATTACCTGTGAGCAAACTCAACTTCTTCCATCTCTTAAAATTAATTTGTATAAATTTACTGCTTATGAACAGCAATAGCTTGACAGCTCTGAGAAAAACACATCTCTTTTTAGCTACGGAGTGGGCGCAGGCTGGACCTGCGGCTCCTCAGCTAAGGCTTTTACCTCAAACCTGAATGGATCATATGCAGGGAGAGGTCAGCATTGCATGGGCCTTTTCATATGTCTGGAGTAGGGAAGTTGTGGTAAGACTTTCATTCTCAGTTTTTTCTCTGTTGTCTTCTCTCTATTGACCCTGTTTATTACAACAAACTTCTCTGTGCATAAGCCAATATCCACTAAAGTCAATAGAATTTTTTTCTGGCTTACATGATCTGCTTCACTCTCACATAAAAACTCTAGTAATGAGATGGCTGCAAGAGGTTTATGTTGCATCCAGCCTCCACTTGGAATGTATCAGACTTCCCCCAGTCAATCACCCTGGAAAATAATACGTTTTATAAAGAGCATAAATGAGCACCTCTAAACACAAATAAAACAGCAATGGTGAGGCATCCCTGCCCATGGCAGGGGGCTTGGAACTAGATGATCTCAAGGTCCTTTCCAACCCTTACTATTCTACGATTCTATGATTCTATGATTCTGTGATTATATGAACAACTAAACTTTTACTACTGTGCAACCCGGACCCCCAAGTAAGCCATCTACTATAAAGCTACTGTAGCTTGTTCTTTAATAACACTCATTTATACTTTTCTTACTTTCCTTGCAAGTTCCTCTGATTTCATGTTTGCCAACAAATAAACACTCTGCAACACAAAACGAAAGACACAGTCTGAGTAATATTAGTATGTTTTAGCTAGAAAATTTGAAGATGTTAATATTGCACTGTATCTTATTGCAATTACATTATTACTGTATCATATCATGACCAGCTTAGGATATTATATTATATATAAAGTGCAGTAACACCAAACCACTGATTCTGTTTTTACTTCTAACATCCACTGGTATCAAGACCCAGTTTTCAAACTCCTTCGTGATGCTTATATTAAATATGCAACTTAAATCTAGCTCAGACTGACCAACACCTGGAAAAAACATCAATGATCTTATAATCAGTTGCTAGCCATATAAATATGAAGGTACTTCCTCCAGTTTTCAAGTGTTTCTTTTGCAAGACCAACACCAGTGACAACTTAATCAGTCATCTATCTTGTCGTTACACTGAGGCCAAGGAACATGATTTCCTTACTCACTCTAAATGGATGGTCCCTCCAGAAGACTCGGTCAATTTGCAGACGTATCTGATTGTTAATCCTTAGTATCTCTCCTCTCCTTGCCTGATCAACAAGGAATAGCTCCATGAGAAGGAATTCATTTGCCCTATCTACTAACCAAGTCTAAGGCAGAGCCATTCGCCATTCTCTTCTGCCTCTGTGGCTTACATGGGCAACAGGAAAATGCCCTGCTTTGCCTTGTGGAGAAGTAGGTGACTAGTAGGCAAGCACCCAAACCCACATTAAAAAAAATAAAAGGGGAATAGAGCAGTCCAAATAACTGTCTGCATATGGTTATTTTTACCATGGTATCCCTGCTTTTCTTGAGATACCTGCTGGTTTTAAAATGTTTCTTCAAGCTACCTAGAATAACCCAGTTTCTCCTTTCCTCCATTTTTGAAGAAACCTAATTAAAAATCAGTAGTATATTCATAGCACTGACCAGAATTTCCATATTATTTAACAGAAACAAACCAAACCAGAAACAAACTGGAGTATACATTCACTGTGATAGGTAAGATTGTGAGTGAAAATCAAGGGAAGATGCTAATGACATTTGAACAGCCAATAAACTAACTTAGAAAACAACTAGATTACTTCAGAAAGCTGCAGCACAAGCAAATATCAATATCTCTAGTTGGTCAGAAAGTGGAAGTAACAGCACCAACTCCTCAAAAATCCTATAGGATTTTCTTTTAGTACAGCTGTTTAAAACACGTTCTCATCCTGCTAAAGCATGAATCATCTTGAAAATCCTCCCACCTCAAGTGCTGTTTCATCCCACCGCAGCTGAGACTGCAGGGGAAACCACTCACTTAAACTATAGAGGACACAATCTAAGGCACATGCTCCAAATTAAACAGCATTTCCCTCTGCAATACTTTAATTCCATGAGGATTGATATCTGAGATAAAATTTGAACATCCATGTTGGATACCCATGCTACAATTTTTAAAATGACAGTGTAGGCATGAGAAGTCTCAAATTTGCTTTGTAATTTCTGTTTGAAAACTTTGTAATTTCCTTCTGAAAACTCAACAGAGGTGTGCAACGTTTGCTTCACTAAAAGGAAATCACATTTTAGCAGTGTATTTCCCTGGAGGGAAAAGTCATGAACATCCTGGTATTCATCACCAGCCTGTTTTTGAAATCCAGTAACACAATAACCATGAATCCAGCAATACAGCAAATCAAAGATCTGAAGCAAGCAGCCACTGATATTTCAAAGAACGGTGGTGCAGACAGTTTTTAAACACTGCAGAGTGTGCTTGTCTGGGGGAAAAAAAAACCCAAAGGCACAGTGGCATGAGTGGAAATTGGAAAATGGAAAAAGGATGCTGGCCAAAGCTATATACACCTTGAAATCATGATTCCTCCCCTTTTACTATTGGAAAATATTCCACTGAGCGCAAACACTGCTCAGCAGTTATTTAGTTAGAAAGGTTGATGTCCAGTAAAGTGAGCTCAAGGGTTTCTAGACCTACCTGAGCTGTCTCCATTTCACTACCAATATTTCTCACCTAAACACTTCCCAGGGAAATAAAGAACTAAAACAAATGCTAAGAGGTGACAACAAAATGGCATCCTATTAACCCTTTAGTAGAGAGTAAAAACATGAGAGTTGCTATTCTGTTTCAAATATATAAGGCCCTTTCTCAAGGTCAGGTTATTACACCTCTCCTATACTAAAAAAGATACATTATAGCTTGCAAATATCTTACAATTCCAATCTAATTTTTGTAACAGATGACAGCACTGCATCAATCGCACAGGCTGACTGACTTCTCACAGATTCAATTTAGTCTATTGTATAGCAAATTATTTCAAACATTAGCATTTTTCTGCTTATACCTCAGCAAAACCAAATTTTGTAGCCATATGGAATAACACCTTAGTACACAATTTATGACCTTTTTTTGAATAAAAGTGACTTCATAATAAGTAATACTAATTTTGTTCATATTTATGCATTACCCACATGTATATATACTACTGCCCTCTGCAGAATGGAATCATACCACCTGCAACACTCTCTTTCAAGCCAGGATCTGTTTATAAAATATATACACTAAATTTAGAAGTATTCAACTGCTATCTATGTACTCACATATCTCAAAGCATACATTTCATCCTCTCCTGAGTTAGGACTATGTTTTATGAAATCACATTATATCCATTCAGATTTTCACCTTGCAATTGAAAAGTATTTAGCCAGCAGCTGCATCTTTAGAAATACATCCTGAATTACTGACCAGTTATTAAAACATCAGTAAAACTCCCAAACTGGGACCTCTAATGGTCAGTAGAATTTAAGGGCTGTTACGAGGATTTCAAATAAACTCATAAAACTCACAGATAAGTGAGCAGCAAAGCTTAGCTCTCTACTTAGGTGGGTTATCAATAACAAAATCAGAATAACAAGTTCAGTTAATGCCTAAAAAGAGAAAACTGGTCTATGCAGAGGAAGCAGGTAGATCCCTTCCAAGGACCTCTATTTCTCAAAATCCCATCTCTTCACAAGATTAATGCAGGATTAATATCAGTGCAGATGTATTTTTGTCACTTTAGCTAACCACAAATATTCTGCTTCTACATGACATTACCTTAATGCCAGTTAAGTATAACTCGCCACGCTCTGGGGTTATTTGCTGTTGCAATTTTAGCTTGCGTTCATACTTTGTCCCAAGCAATAAATTAAAAAAAAAAAAAACCTCACTTGACTAAAATAACTTTTGCCAGAGCCATTTTGATCTTGCCTGTCCTTACTTGCAATTTCTGCTACCTTTGCAGTTCCTGTTATTAATATATATAACCTCGATTAAGCAATATAGTTAGGCCACAGGCTTCTGCTCTATTAGGCCTTGTGCTCTGTTAGACTACAGTCTTTACACTCAGCCACAGAAGTGACGTGCATTTTTTATTTTTCAGAGAATCTATAAAGTAGCAGTTAAGTTACTTTGGAGAGAAGAAGGAACAGCAACATACAAGCCCAATTTGTAATTAGAAGGCATAAAAAACTGTTTAGAGCTCAGCCTAAACCAACAGAGAACAAATGAACAATGAGAAGCTGGGCAGCAAAGACCAGAGAAATGCCCTGAAAGACCCAGAATGTATTCCCGACAGGGAAGCTACAGTGACGCAAACTGGAAAGGATGTGGCAATACAGAAACATTAATAAACTCTCAGAGACTCCTGTCCAAAATATACTCACTAGATGTTGCGTCTAAAAAGAAAAATCTGCATCAAAAGTAAGAGAAAGACCATGGGCTGCAAGTGCCCTGGAACACCATTCGGCACTGTGGAGGGAAATACCTTCCTGCGCTCCCCATCAAAAGTTCTCCCTGCCCTTGTCCTAGGAAGCCTGGGAAATATCAGCCCTGGCAAGTCCCACACTGCTTGCTACTTGAATCAGTACTTATTTGCTGCTGTTCATTTAGTCTCACTACCAGCAATAAAAACAAGCAGGAAGCAGTATGTATCAAAAGAAATATGAACGGAGGAGGGAAAGCGGACTTGAGTGGGAAGTGGGAAGGAGGAGGATATTGAGGAGAAGGTTAAACAGCGAAGCAAGTGCTCCAAGTAACTCCAGGCAACTCAACAGCACCTGCAATAAAGCATCACCAATTCTTCAGACAATCCTGAAGTAGCTCTGCTGTAGAATGACATCCTGATACAGAAGCCATGGCTAACTCTTAGCAAACCTAAAAAGCTACTGATGCCATTTCTGTGCAGGACTTGAACGGCTGGACCCCCTGGCAGATAAAGCTTGGGAGCCAGCAGTGTAATGTGGAATGTGCCACAGCCAGAGAATATTTCATAGCATTGTCATGAAGCAACTGGATCAAACACAATCTGATCTCAGAACAAAGTGTTATCAACAGCTATGTCTAATTTTGCCAAGGATATCAAGTCTACAGAAACGTTATGTCACTTGCAGTTGGAAATTACAAAGTACCAAGCATAACAGAGCGTAGTTTAGTCTTGAATAAGCTGGCCCAAATGAGCTGGTCTACCTATACAAACCAGTGCTATGCAGAGAGAGTGTCCTGAAAAAATGTGTGCTTTCGTTACTCCAGCACAGGCCTTTGGCTAGGCCAATTGCCTCTTTACAGAGTAAATTACAGCAGGGCACATTAATCCAGATACTCTGCTTATCTTGCCAGCTGCTCCAGTGAGGTGCAGAACACAATTGTTTACTCTCCGGCAGCCATGAGACAAATACATGAATGTCTGCTGTGGAAAATTCATTGTTAATACCCATTCCATAGCTGGCAAGCTGTCATTTGTTACCAGTCTCATGGAGGACTTCAAAAGATGATTAAAAGATCCTTGTAAAACTAAGAATCTGGCTTTACTCTTAAATATGACAAACACAAAGGTGGCTGTATTAACAAGACCTTTTCATGGGGAAAAAAAAAAAAAAACCAAACCCAAAAACCAACAGAACAAGCATCAGAGATATGAAGCTGGTGTCCAAGTCTATCCAGCTGATAGCATTGGTGCTATCTGAGTGAGTTCAGATACTCTACCAGGGCATTCACATAAACTAGGAAAAAAAATGTTAGTGAAGACAAAGTTCTTGCTTATGAGTCACAGCCTCTTCACTAGTGCTTCTGGAGCGCAAAAGTCCACCATCCCGTTAGCGTAAAAAATAATTAACTCCTTTTTCGTAAAATAGCTGAAAGAATTTGCTCAGAACTGGCTTCTGTATTTGGTTACACTTTTGGAAAATTATTATATTTTTATTTAGTGAAAGAGTTATTAACTCACTTTTTGGTTTCCATTTAACTCCCAACTTCCATTTGAAAGTTGTCCTTCTGTTAACATCAGTATTGTTTTGTATTGCTTCAGAAGTCAGGCTATGACCATTTCATGATTTTGCTAGAGTGGTCATACTTTAAAAATTCTACTTCAGAATTAGAATTAGAAGTGGGAAGAACTGGTTATTCTGGGTAATAAAACTGCACAGCACAGCAGCATTTGAAGATACTGAATCCTACACTTACATTTTGGTTTTGTACATTTTAGAATCTTTGGATGGCATATAAAATTTAAAATAATCTTTTCTTTTTTGTTTTTTTTATTGTCTCCTTGCTAGTTTTCTGAAAGTTTTGTGAGGATTAGGCTGAATCAAACTTAAGACTTCTGGTTTTGGTTTTTGGTTTTTTTTCCAAAAGAGCTGGAATCTGTTTTGTAGCCTCACTTTCAATAATCTGGAGCTGCTACCAAGCCTTTGATCATACGAAGCCTTACAGATGGAAAAGTTCTACTTTAAAATTCCCCACGTGTTTGGAGATGTCAATAAAATTCTTTTAAAGTGTCAGAAGCGATTGCCGTGTTTGTAGTTTTGCTAATACAAATTACAGTGGTATTGTCTCCAGTCAGAAGAGGGTATAAAGAAATAACTAAATGAACCCTTCTTACTCCCCTGCCCACTCCAGACAGTAAACTACACACAAACACCTAGGCACATAAACGGATGCACAATGCACACGCATACCACCCTGCTTCTTTGGAAGGAATACATTAAAGTATTTGCACTTTGGCATAATGAAGGAAACATGTAAATATAGCACTCTATTCTTTCAAGAAAAGCTTTCAAAATGCACATACTCCACTCCCCCTAAATTATGGTAGAAGATGGGTTATAATAGCTGATGTAATAGGCAAGAAGGGAGAACGAGCACAATTCCCTAAACTCGATAAAATAAGCAATTACTCTTGTTATCTGAATGGCTCTGTCAGTGGAGAAGTTGTCTGTGTCATAACAGAATCTAACAAAGCCTGTTGCCTTTAAGCATCAAAGGGTTTGGCCTTATTATCTTTCTAAGATGTGCATGTATAATAAGTTTTCCCAACAAATGGTGAGAAAGCATCTCTGGCAAAATATAAAATGGTGATAAACTATGTCCAAATGATTAATTCACAGAAATTCTGCATCACACTGCAGCTACATGTGCCCGTCTCTTCTGTTATGCCCTTGGAGATTTTCATACTAAACGTATGTGCATATTTTTCATGGCCACTGATATTTGAATTGCAGCCTGCTCCCATGCAGAACATAAAACACTTCAAACTGTATAATGCTGACTAAATTATAAGTTCTCCAGTGGCCTGAGGTAGCAAGGGCCATAATAATGAGTGTGCTTAAGTGGTTTGTGTAGATTTTTTCCCTTTTAATTTTAATGCCCTGACTTGCTGCTGCCTTTTCTAAAGCTAGGGATTGTCTCATACAATCATAACAGGGAAACAGAAACTGCATTATGCTTTGAAAAAAATGGAGGATGCAAAGCAGAAGCTTCAGTCATCAAGCACAGTGATAGCCAATAAAGAAGATGCTTTGGTGACTTTGTGTTTGTAATCATATTTGGGCTGTTTTGTATGTGAAGACAATTCAGACCACATTTACTGGATACACCAAAAAGCTGCAATCCTTCCAGTCACATTCATATTGCACATGCAAAAAAAAAAAAAATAAATAAAAAAAATAAGAAGAATAAAAGAAAAATAAAATCAAATTTAAAAATACACAGCTGAAATCTCATTTGATTAAAATTAAAATGAAACCAGGTTAATGAAGCCTGGCAAAATACTGAGAACTTTACTCATGGCATTACAGTAGGTCAAAGTGGACATCTCTATGATCTGTAATGAACGCTTACTGATTTTGCAATGTTGTCGATGTTCTGGTATTGGTTGTTTTTCTTGGTTTTGCTCAAAAGACAAATGGATGAAAATGCTTATACTGCAGCAATGCTCACTTCCATGGTAATTGGAAAAATATACACAAACTGTGCTAATATCCACGGATGTTTATAGTCAGGCAGATAAAAAGAGCCTGGGCACATGTTAACTGTTTCCATCAACTTCCCCTACCTCTAAATAGAGACCATTTTTGGCCAGCACATTGAGGAGCAAGGAGCTATCGACTTCAAAAATCAGTGCAAAGGAAGACAGTCTCCTTGCAAAATCCTTTTTATGTGCCCCTGGTTTGGCCCACAGCATTTCGGGAAGCTCATTTTTACATTCCCTGATCTACAGGACTGAGGCAGATGTTTAAACTCACTTCTCACAGGATTCAGACTGACCCCCATCTGCACCTAAGAACTTCATCTGGCCTACAGTCTGAGGCCCTTTTTGCAGATGACTGCAAACTGATGTAGCTCGAGTGCTACATCAGCTAATTGTGCTAATTGTGTAGCCATATGTCTGCACAAATCTTCCTCTGGCACCAGTTTTCAGACCTGTTCCTCATTGTGAAAACACACAATTATTCTGTAAACAGTATCAAGACTCAAACGGACGGAGTGGACACACAAACTTCTGCCTACCACCGCGCTGGTTCAGAATCCAAGTGCAGAGCCTCCTGGGTCAGTAGGCAGTAAGGGCATCTCTGTTGGCACAGAAGGAAGAGATCTGCAGTGGCTCTGCTGACCGCCTACAACAGAGAAAAGCTCCTGACACAACACAAAGCCTTTCCAGGAAGTATTGTCTCTTCCCTCTGGCCTCTTACACATCTTGCTTATTCTCTTTCCATAACTGATAGTAATGAATAAATATCTCATTTGGGTGTTTAATTCCCCATTGTTTTGGATAATGTTTAGCCATTTTACTTACTCAAAGCAAGTCCAAATTGAGACAATAAAACTACTGGTTAGTTTTAGAGAGTACAACCCTGCTTGTTGCTGTGTCATGACCTTCCGCAGCTCTTTTCCTTACTTTAATTTTACATTTTATGATTAAGGTATTGGGTTGTAAATACAGACTAGAATTATTTATTTAACCTGTCCTCATACCTGAAACAAAAGTATGGCATAATTCACACATCAAAGCATGAAGAGGTTGGAAGGGACCCCTAGAGGTCATCTCGTCCAGCTCCCCTCCAGTCAAGCAGGGCTACCTAAATCTGGATGCCCACAACCACGTTAAGATGACTGTTGAAAATCTACAGGGAGACTCCAGAATCACCTGGCTCCATCTTATTTGCACCACACTTTCAGGAATTTGTACATGCTTATGAGATCCCGTTCGTACTACTTCGCTAGACTCTCTCCAGTTTTCAGTTCACCTTGCTTTCTGCTCAGCCAACCTATACTTCATCAGCTTCTCCATGAGAATCTTACAGGAGGCAGTGTTGAAAGCCTTACAGAAGATGAGGTGGACGGTATCCGCTGCTCTCCCCTCATCTACCAAGCCATTCACTTCATTGTAGAAGGTTATCAAGGTGGTCAAGCATGACTTCCACAGGGTGAATCCATGCTGATTACTCCTAACAACTTTCTTGTCCTTCATATGCCTGGAAATTGTTTCCAGAATTAGCTGCTCCACCACCTTCCCAGGAATTGAGGCGAGACTAACTGGCTGTAGTTCCCCGAGTCTTCCTTCTTGCCTTGCTTGGAGACAGGAGTGACATTTTCTTTCCTCCAGTCCTCAGACACTTCGCCTAGTCGTCATGATCATTCAAAAATTATCAAGAGTGCAATGACATCAGTCAGATCCCTCAGCACTCGTGGGTGCACTCCATCAAGGCCCATGGATTTATGTATGCCCAGTTTAATTTACTACTTTCTAACCTGATCCTCTTCCAGCAAGGAAGTCTTCCTTTCTCCAGACTTGTCCCTTGGCCTCTTAGGCTTAGTAAAGACTAAGGTGAAGATGGCATTCGGTACCTCAGCCTCTTCCATGCATAAGCCCTGTTTTGCTGACTTTGTTTACTATCATTTTTACCACTGTTAATACTAAAGAAGCTCCTGAAAGCCCAGTAAATGGGAAGGTGTTTGGTATCTGAGCAATTATTTTGGCCATGAGTATACATGTATGAGTATACATGGCTACCCATAACTAATGACGTACATTCATGATTGCTGTACAGGGTATACCACCAAAAATAGACAAGACTGACTCAACATACCTGATTTGCTTTCAAGGAACCTTAAGCTGCCTGAATGACTGAATTTCCAATATTTGCAGGCACAGATAGATCATCTATTTGGTTTGGGCAACTTTTTCATTGTATAATCTGTGCAATACATTGCATGCTAAGGCACATGAAAAACAACGAGGTGGTTGGTGACAGCCAACATGGCTTCACTAAGGGGAAATCTTGTCTGACCAATTTGGTGGCCTTCTATGATGGAACCACGGAACTGATGGATAGGGGCAAAGCAGCTGATGTCATCTACCTGGACTTGTGCAAAGCGTTCGACACTGTCCCGCATGACATCCTTGTCTCTAAATTGGAGAGACATCAATTTGATGGATGGACCACTCACTGGATAAAGAACTGGCTGGATGGCTGCACGCAAAGAGTTGTGGTCAATGGCTCAATGTCCAGTTGGAAACCAGTAATGAGTGGTGTCCCTCATGGGTTGGTGTCGGGACTGATCTTGCTCAACATTGTCGGTGACATGGACAGTGGGATTGAGTGCGCCCTCAGCAAGTTTGCCGACAACACCAAGCTGTGTGGTTCAGTTGACACGCTGGAGGGAAGGGATGCCACCCAGGGGGACCTTGACACGCTTGTGAGGTGGGCCGATGTCAACCTTATGAAGTTTAACCAAGCCAAGTGTAAGGTCCTACACCTGGGTCGGGGCAATCCCAGGCACTGCTACAGGTTGGGCAGAGAAGAGATTCTGAGCAGCCCTGCAGAGTAGGACTTGGGGGTGTTGATTGATGAGAAACTGAACATGAGCCAGCAGTGTGCGCTTGCAGCCCAGAAAGCCAACCGTATCCTGGGCTGCATCAAAAGAAGCGTGACCAGCAGGTGGAAGGAGGTGATCCTGCCCCTCTACTCTGCTCTCATGAGACCTCACTTGGAGTCTTGTGTACAGTTCTGGTGTCCTCAACATAAGAAGGACATGGAGCTGTTGGAGCGAGTCCAGAGGAGGGCCACGAGGATGATCAGAGGGCTGGAGCACCTCCCATGTGAAGACAGGCTGAGAAAGTTGGGGCTGTTCAGCCTGGAGAAGAGAAGGCTGCGTGGAGACCTCATAGCAGCCTTGCAGTATCTGAAGGGGGCCTACAAGGATGCTGGGGAGGGACTCTTCATTAGGGACTGTAGTGATAGGACAAGGGGGAATGGGTTCAAACTTAAACAGGGGAAGTTCAGGTTAGATATAAGGAAGAAGTTCTTTACTGTGAGGGTGGTGAGGCACTGGAATGGATTGCCCAAGGAAGTTGTGAATGCTCCATCCCTGGCAGTGTTCAAGGCCAGGTTGGATGGAGTCTTGGGTGACATGGCTTAGTGCGAGGTGTCCCTGCCCATGGCAGGGTGGTTGGAACTAGATGATCTTAAGGTCCTTTCCAACCTTAACTATTCTATGATTCTATAATTCCACAATTAAGTGGGCATGTATTTGTGTTGGTGTGTTGGTTCATCTACCTGTCAACCTGAACGCATGAGACACATTCTTAAAATGCAAAAACCCTAAAATTATTCTATTCAGATACGTGAAGATCCTTGTTTGCAAAAAAACCCCACAAACGGGAAGTCATCTGGCTTCAATCTGTTTCTTTGCCTCTTTTTCTAGCATAATTATTCCCACATTTACAGAGTTGAAACAGCTACTGTTTGGTACATTGGAAGTCTCTCGCTCTGAAGTGCTTGAGAGTATTCTAGGCCTGGGAGCACCTGCAGCACAGCAGTCTTCCTGAAGTTAAAGGGGCTTCACTTAGTCCAAGTGGACAGCTACCCTTCAAAATGGCTTTCTGAAGAAAGTGTCAATTTTGATTTGTATTCTTACTCAGAGAGCAGCGAGCTGAGAACTCATGTGTGGCTTCAGGCAGATTTTAATGTAGAACTAAAAATACTACTACTACTAAAAGAAAATAGTCAACTCCACTGATGGTGTGACACGTAGCTATCCTACATAACGCTCTTCAGAAGCAGGCATTCCAGCTCTTAAAGCTGAATAAAATGTTTTCTTTATCACACTGAACTTTGCTTATCCCCAGAGGTTTTGCAGAGAAGGTTTGAAAACAAAGGTGTGTTTTAGGAAATCTCATCTACAAAGCAGTATGTAAAATAGTCGAGTTTCATTATGTTTTCATGAGCAGGTAAGCTTTGTTTAGACCTAGCTTCAGAAGTGGAATATTTATAACACTTTCCACTGTAAAACAATGCATCGCTTATCTCTTGGGCATTCACGGTGAATCTTGTCAAGATCTACTGCAGAGTTTTCAAGTGTCATTCTTAGGATGAAAGATTCTTAGAGAAGTATCTCACAAACAAACTTTCAAGAGCTGATTGATGTTTGAGGCATTTTGCTGTAAGACACTGTAGTTTGTTCAAATTAGTTTACAAGATTTCTCATTTCAGCTCATTAAAAGCACAAATGCTGGATGCAAACGACTTATAAAAGCAAGGTGATTTTTATGTATCCCTTTGGAACACACCCTGTGTTCCCTAGCCCTCTTAGGATTTAATATGTGATGAGAGGTTTAATTTAGAAAAGAAAAGGCTAAATTAACAATAAAAAGGACTTCCACACAGTACTTCAAAAGGACATTTATGACATGCTTCCGAAGTTCTACCTACACTTTATGTTTTAATTAATTTCTGAGTGAAATACATGCATATTTTTCAATCCCACTGAAGTATAAAAGTTTTGAGTGCCTGTCTCCACCAGGCCCTCTAGTAAACTAGATTTACACTTTTCTAATTCCAAACCTAGTGCTCATAATTATGCTTCAGACAGTCATAAAAAAATGGAGACATATTTTGCAAGCAAAATGCTGCATAAAATGGTCACTCAGACTGAAAAGCTTATCTAACAAGGCTCTATGCCGCTCAGCCTCCTTCTTAAAGGATTTCCTTTCCCCATAAGAAACAAATTCAGCTTTCCTACCAAAACCAGCCCTAATGAAACACTTATCAAGAGCAGCAAATGAGCTGATAACTTGGTAATGTGGCCACCTGTCAGGTAGGCACTGTTCCAGTGTTACTGGCTGATTTCATAGAGGCTGCAGAAAAAGCATTAGCTTGTAGTAACTTTGAGGTGTAACTGACATGAGATGAGTAGATCCAATGTACCAGAGGGAGAAGGTTGGTTATGTTGCAAAATTTTAGTATCTCCATCTTGGAACATCATTTCTTCGCAAGCTGAAATAAACTGCAGACACATGTTCCCTTTCTTAAATTACTCTTGCTTTGATGTCATTCATGGCATGATTTTAAGACTTGCATAAATAAAATACCTGCCTGTATGTTAACCAAGCACTGGGCAAAAATGTGAGTGTAAACTGGTTCCACTCGCGGCTCTAAGTAAATATAAGCATTGTAAGACTTACATTCTAGCTTCTGTGTACCACCCAGTAAAACCCTTGGCCTGGGTCTGTGAGGAATTATCCACAGCCAAAAGGAATACACAAAAGCTGGGTACTTAAATTAACCCTTTACACATGCCCAAGTAGTTAGCCACCTCATTCTGCTTGGATTTACAGTAACGCCTTACCTTTCTAGTAATGCATTACGATTACCTCAAAGCCCTTCAATTCTTATCTAAAATCCAGTCAGACCATTTCTCTACCCCACATCTTGCCACCAGCTGAACAAACTAGCTATGGTTCTTGTGGTTCAAGAGATACCATTGTCACTATAAAATTTTCCTATTAGCATAATTGAACACTTTCCAGAGCAATTGGCCCACCCTAAGGAGACATTGCTGAAAGACATAGAAAGGAATAATTGCTGATTACACAAATATTCCATTGTCAGGATTACATACAGCATTTGCTCCTCATGTTGTTTAATTCAGTTTGGAGACTGCATCTTTCTGACGATGAAGACAGGTCATAGAGCTTTAGCAATGAAAATGAGCACCTTCAATCCCCTTAATTTATAAAGTATTTAAATGTTCGTTCTTCTGCAAGGGCTGTCACTTGCATTATTTGTCCTTCTCTTTTTAATGGATAGTTGTAGTTCCCCTACGCTGATCTGAAATTTGACACATTCTTTTCTAATTAAGGACATCTAATGGGAAAGTTACACTTTCCCATGATGCCTGCTACAATAAATCCTTCTAATTATTAATGTATCCAGGCAAGTGACATCTCATTATTTTGGGTGACTTCAGAAAACCATTTGACAGGAAATAATGATGACTCAACGCCAAACCTAAACTTGGAAGAACTTAAGCAGATCAGAGATTTTTCACTACCATAAAATTTTTTGTTTCATATAGCTTAAACTAACAGATACTCAGTCTGGAGGGTTCAGATGAGTTAAAACTGCTTCCCACTGCAGTTGGGATGCTGACTGCCATGGAGAACAATGCTGGTGTGTTTTGGAGCCTACATGAGAACATGCTGTTCCCATCACATTTTCCTTCCTTGGGCTTTCTGTACTCTATTTCAACAGTAAATATACATCACAATGACCGGAGCAGAGAATGCACAAGGGCAATTTTAGATCAAAATTTGGCTTGCCACCCACCAGTATTACTCTGTGGGTTCTCCTTTCCTGTATGTAAACAAAGGGAAGCTTAGATCTCCCCATTTGTTTCAGGTGAGAGATCACCCAGCTTCCCATAGAGCTGCCAGCTCATCAGTTCACCTGCAGCAATTGCATTAAATGGCAGAGCAATAGCCAGAAATGTTCAGGTGGTGGCATGAGCATGGAACAGGTTGCCCCGAGAAGCTGTGGATGCCCCATCCCTGGCAGTGTTCAAAGGCAGGTTGGATGGGGCTTGGAGCAACCTGGTCTAGTGGAACCAGGGGGAGCTGGAACTAGATGATCTTTAAGGTCCCTTCCAACCCAAACCAGTCTGTGACTCTGTGATTCTTTGATTAAGCCGAAAGCAGGACAATGTCGCTGCAGGTTGGCTCCTCAGTCACCCTCTCCCAGGAACTAGATGATCTTTAAAGTCCCTTCCATGTATGATGCCTCTGTTCAGGGTACAGCAAGATGGAACGTTGCAAATGCTTTAGGAGGCTCTCTCACCACCTGAAGCCACCAGGGCGACCACGGGACCCACAACCCGGTGACACTTCCCCGGCCTCCTCCCCGGCCCTGGGGCAGGGCAGAGGGTCACATCAGCTTCCCCCCACTGTATGTGGGAGACCCAGCGTGTTTAAACCGCTCCACCCCCGCTGGCAAACGCGGGGGCTCCCCGAGGACGCGGCGCGGCGGCCGGACCAGGCCAGCCCCAGGCGGGGGACCCCGTTCGCTGCCCTGCTTCGCCTCGCCTCGTTTCTGCTGGCGGCGGCCGCCGCGACACCAACGCCGCGACGGCAGCGGCCCCTGGCGGGCTGCCGCTGTCATCGCGCTCCTCCCAGCCAAGGCCGAGCCTGGGTGGGGGGTATTGCCGCGGGGAGCGGTGAGGGCTCTTCCGGCCGTAATCTCGCATAATCTTTATCAGGGTGCTGCAGTGCGCTTTCTTGGGGCTTTTGGGAGGGAATGTTGATTTCTGTGCTTGTCAATAGAATCATAGAATCATAGAATCATAGAATCGTAAGGGTTGGAAAGGACCTTAAGATCATCTAGTTCCAACCCCCCTGCCATGGGCAGGGACACCTTGCCCTAAACCATGTGGCTCAAGGCTCTGTCCAACCTGGCCTTGAACACTGCCAGGGATGGAGCATCCACAACCTCCCTGGGCAACCCATTCCAGTGCTTCACCACCCTCACTGTAAAGAACTTCTTCCTTATATCTAATCTAAACTTCCTCTGTTTAAGTTTGAACCCATTACCCCTTGTCCTACCACTACAGTCCCTAAGGAAGAGTCCCTCCCCAGCATCCTTGTAGACCCCCTTCAGATACTGGAAGGCTGCTATGAGGTCACCACGTCGTGAATAATTGCAGGTGTTGTCACTGAGGGTGCTAATCGAGAGATGATCAGAGGATGCTCAAGCTTTTCAAAAGCTGTCGTGGTTTAAGCCCAGCCGGTAACTCAGAACCATGCAATGCATGGTTCTGAGTTACCGGCTGGGCTTAAACCACGACAAAAGTAAAGGGTAGACTGTTAAACTAGGCCTATGGCATGTGGTCTGCCTATATCGGCTGGCCCGTGAATAGCAGTTCTCATCCAGAGAAGTCTTGAACATCAAAACGCACCCTCTTCCATCCTGAAATGCTGCTGGGAGGACACTGAGGGCTCGCAGCAGAGCGTGATGTGATGGAGGTAGACATGGGCTCTCTCCCCTGGGCACCACACCTGTGTGAAGCTGTTGAGAGCAGTGCAGTGGGGTTGGGGTTTCTCCTTGTGTCACGCTCTCCTTTCATAGAATGGTTTGGGCTGGAAGGGACCTTAAAAATCATCTCATTCCAAGCCCTGGCCATGGGTGGGGACACCTCACACTATATCAGGTTGCTCAAAGCCCCATCCAACCTGGCCTTGAACACTGCCGGGGATGGGGCATTTACCACTTAGGGCAACCCATTCCAGTGCCTCACAGTAAAGAACTTCTTCCTTATACCTAACCTAAATCTCCCATCTAAGTTTAAACCCATTACCCATTGTCCTATCATTACAGTCCCTAATGAAGAGTCCCTCCCCAGCATCCTTGTAGGACCTTTCAGATATTGGAAGGCTGCTACAAGGTCTCCACGCAGTCTTCTCTTCTCAAGGGCTGACACAAGGCAGGAGGAAGCAGCAGCACACTGTTACAGACCCATGGTATCAAAGGACCTCAGGAGGGCTACCGCTCTAGCTCAGCTCCCTTACCAAGGAAGGATCAGCTAAGAGGCAAAAGCCATCTGCCCAGGATTTCATCCCCTCAGGTCTTGAACTCCTGCAAGACTGGAGAATGCACAGTCCTGAGGGCAACCTGCTACACTGCTTGGTGAAGAAGCCTGCATGGTGAAGAAGCATCACTGATACGCAGTCTTGTTCCAGCCTATGACATTTGCCTCCTGTCCTCTCACCCCACCCCACTGAGAAGAGCATGGCTCCATCTTCTCGATGACCTCCTCACAGGAATGAGAAGGCTGACATCTTCACTAGCAGAAGGTTCCAGGAAGCCCTCTTTTCCCCTTGCTGACAGGCCCTATTCCGTCAGCCTCTCTGAAGAGGCAAGAGCTCCAGCCCCCAACCATTTTCATGCCCTTTGCTGAACTCACTCCAGTTTACCCATGTCTTTCCTACACTGTAGGTCCCAAAACTGGATGCGGTTGGGGTCTAACTAACACTGAGCAGAGGGGGGTTGTCACTCCTCTCAGCCTGTGGCTACTACAGCCTAGCATGCTACTACCCACTGCCAGGTAAAACATGAACTATTAAACGCTAACATCAGAGCTTGACCTTACAAATTTTACCTATTTGTCCACTCATCCAAAATGTGTTATCTCACCTTGGATATAAGAATATTGTGAGGCACAGTGCTAAAAGCCTCACTAAATTCAAGCTGCTGTCCTTGCATCCACAAACCTAGACATTTTGTCATAGAAGGCAATCAGGTTGGTCAGGCAGTTGGTAAACTCATGCTGAATCTTCCCAATCACTTTCTTCTCCCAGCTTTCATCATAAATCTTGGGAAGGAGCATGATCCAAAGCCAGGGGGAGATGGTGGTGGCACCAACACGCTTGCAAATGTTTTTACAGTGGTTTTACTTTCTTATTTCAACACACAGAAAATACTGACAGCCAGGTCAATGAGCAATTTACCACTAATGCCAACGTTAACTCTTCCTGGAGCTTTCTGTCATCAGTATTGGTTACTGCATAGCCAGCTAAGGATGAAATATTACTGCTGAAGTGAAATTCATGCAGAAAGTTGATTTACTCAACATCACACAGCGTATCTGTTTTCAAGGCAGGAGGAGAACTCAGGATACACTCCCTCCTGGTCACATACTCATGTCCAAATCCATCATATGACAATTATCGCCAAGAATATACTCTTCCATTCAAACCCATGAGACAAACAAATGCTTCTTCCATCCAGTGACCTCAGCCTGGTGTTTCACTGCATTATAAATATACATGTCTAATTTACAAACAGAAAAAGCAACACAATGGTGAAGTGAATTACCTGCATTGTAACATGCACTTGGCTCTGATAATAAGCACTTACAGGGAACACGAGCTCATTGGGGAATGTTAAAAGACGTAGGATGACAGGCTGAAAAAAACAGGTACATGAACTAAAAACAGCAAAGCTGGCAAAAATACTTGTGTTGGAAATGGAAAGCAAAAAATTCTAATTTGGAGGTTTTATGGGAAATTTCTAAATGTGGGTGGGGGTTTTTTGATTAAAAAAACCACTACTTTTCAATAGAAATGTAGTTACACAGCTGTCATTCATGTTTCAAAACTTTCTATGCAATTTTTAATTTGAAAATGCAACAAGCACGGGAGAACGTCTTCTCTTCTTCCTTCCTTCCTGAATCACCCTTGCTCCATTCTAAGAAACCACCAGTGTGTCTTGCTGAGAAGTCTTCTTATAGACATGAAAAGGACATTCTGTTTTTTATTGTGTCTGTATGGAAGTACACTAGAAGGAATCCAGCATCATACAAGGAACCGTACATAGAAGGTGGAAATGGAATAATGTGGATTTCCATCCTATCATCAGCTCTGGCTTCTGTATTTGCTTTTTCTTTGGCTTTTCCTGCCTGTGAGGAAGCAGCAAGTTGCAGCAGAAGGCCAAGAATCCTTTTGTGAAACAGCTGTGTGACCCTTCTTATATTGCGCGTTGTCTCCAGGAGAGAAAGGTGTTAGTCATGCTGTGCTTGTGCATAGTTCTCCCAAGTTAATTTAAAACACACACATGTATATAATGGCTAGCTAACACATGACAAGGCTATTGCTAATTTCCACATAATGAACAGGCTAAATCAGTTGCTTAGTTTTGTTGCTATATCCAGTCAAGTCGGGCTTTTCTGGTGGGGTTTCTTCTTCAGTTTTCTTTTGTCCTCTTTGCCCACCCATCTCTACATTCAAATTGCTCTTTGTGCTGCTTTGATCCAACAGAAAAGAACAGCAATATAAAACAAGTCCATTATTAACATTTGTAATACTTGTTTTATCAAATTACTACTTATCAGATTAGAGAGTGGCAGGGCTTTCCAAGGTGTTAAACAATGGCACAGTGAATGCCAACTCACAGGGAGGTGAGTGAGCTCCAACAGATTAAAGCAGTATCTAAAGCAACAGGACAGACACATTCTTCAGCTACTTGTCTAAGAACAAACCTAACAACACAAGTCTCCTTGTTACACATCGTGCTTACACAGAAATGATGCAATCCAACACAGTGGGTGGGATCCTCCATTTCTAGATTACCTCAGCCCAGATTCTGTCACAGTTTCCCGCACTGAAATCCAGAGTGGCCTGGATTTGATGAAGTTACACCAGCACAAATCAGGCCAGCATGTGGCTCTTTAGCCCATTATTTATTTACTGGAAGCTATAAAGGTACATTTCTTTTTTGTTAGAACTTCTCAGCAAGCATATTTGCCTCAAGTAGAAAACCATTATTATGTTTAAGCAGAGCTATCACAAGCCCCAGCACATTTAGGAGCTGTCAAGGGGCACTGCCTAACCCGAAAACACCCGTGTCCTCTCAACTGAGCAACAAATTCACAATATTAACATTGTGAGTATCTTTGATTATCAAGGTTAGCATTTTAGGATACTTCAGAATGTGCATCTCTCCTCAGGCAGAGGAAATAAGGAAAAGCTGCAAATAATTATTGCTGAATGGAAAATGGCACCTGGAGCAATTGGCTTCCCTGAGAGTTGGAGCCAGGTCTGCTGGCTGGCTACTAGTCAGCATGACTTCACTGTCTGTTATCTGGATAAAACACAGGAAAACACCTGTGGCTACACTAATAAGAGGTATTATATTATTACAGGATTTGCTAATCTGTTTCTAAATCTAATAGTTTATTTCCTCACTGTGTATTTATTTTAATTAATTCATTTTTTTGTATTTGTCAATGAGTGCCAGGAATTATATTAGGATGGTCTAGGAAATATGGGGTATTACAATCTTCAGTATGTACTAGTTTGTTGTGTTTTGTTGGGTTTGGGTTTTTTTTTTTGCCTTCAGTTATTCAGAGTCCACCAAAGTCTCAGCATTTTAAAATAGACCCTCACCCACTTCATTATGATGCTGGGCTTGCTTGAATGCTGGTAACACAAAAAAAAGCATTGGGAAATTTTAGCTGGAACCTGTTCACTCACGGAAGTAGCAGGACGACCCCAAAGCTGATGGATCACTGTGTAGGCTAAAAGAAACACAGCATGCCCTAAGAATGGGTACCATGAATACTATCACTGTGCAACTGAAATGATGGGATGCTTGTAATATAGTGGACGAACTAATATGAAGAGGATATCTATAAAACATCAAAGGACTAGCAGAGGTGTGTGCAGAACACCTGTCGTATTGTCTGAGGGGGACATGTAGATGACAGAATATCCTTACATAGCATTCCAAGAGATGTCACGTGATATATACACGAGTCTATGGGATGTAATGGAATGCACCCACAAATACTGAGGGAGCTGTCTGGAGTCATTGCAAGGCCACTCTCAATTATCTTTGAAATGTTGCAGTGATTGGGCAACGTTCCTGAGGACTGAAAGGAAGCCTATGACATCCCTGTCTTCAGGAAGGGCAACAAAGAGGTTTCAGGGAACTAGAACCTATCAGCTTCACCTTGACTGTGGTGTGTGCTTTGGAGTCCTGAGCTACAGAAGAAACTGAATCCCAGGGCATTCAATATTAATTCTAACTATTCAAGAAACAGCCTAAAGGAGAGGCAAATCCTGGAAAGAAAACCAGTAATCCCAATCTAGTAAAAACACTCTGTGCTTCTATCTCAAACTTTTTATTGGTTTCTTTTTATTCTGCCTTCCCTTCTTAGGACAGCAGAGAGTGACTTGGAAAAACAATATATGAAGAAATCTGTGGAGAACAGCTGAAATCAGACACACAGTGAGCAAATCCATTGCACTCTGCTGGCTGCTCTCTGTGCAGAGATTTCGTTCCACAACTCAGCGAGACAGAAATCTCTGCTCCAGCTAATTGCAGGCCACTGGTTCTGTGGTGCAACAAATCACTCAGGCTTACTCAAAACAGGAACTCAGAGATGCATATCAAGTATATGTGTGAACACAGAATATTTTTAGACCACTTATAAGAAGGTGTCTTGAATGGGCCTGTTTTTCTACATTCACATTTACCCATGTATCCCCATCAAGCACCCTGCTCCAGTACATCACTGGCCACTGTTAACAGCCATGTTATGGCACTCCTCTTAAGACCAGACAAACCTGTCTTGAGAGTGTTGTACATAACTACTGATAAGAACTGAGAGGAATAAAAAGCCAATTAGAATACAATAAAATGCAGTGTTGAGATTATAGCAATTGTACTTCAAAATCTATTTGCTTTTGGTTTTATGACTGCATGTTAACTTTCTTAAGTTTTAATGCACACTGGAATGCTGTGAATGACGAGTGACAAAAATTGCTTTGGAACAATTCTTTGCCATGACACTTTAAGGAGGACATTGCATTAACAGTTTATTTCAATAACACAAACTTCTGAGAGACTGGAAATTAAGTATTCCAAATGAGCTTTAAAAATAGCCTATGAAGATTCAGGTTTAATGGACAAACCCTGTTCCCACTAAAAGTACCCTTGTACTGCCAAGAGGGCTTTGAAATCAAATGAAAATCTTGAAGTGGCAAGTTTGAGGCTATTAGTGTCAGAGTCAGACGAGCCTAGCAATTCTGAACTAAGGTGATCTTGGTATTAAAGAACTCTGTTGGCATGAACTTCTATGTTCCCCTTCAGTCCGGAAACAAAAGTTGTTCCCTTGAGAAGCTACCTGGCTTCTGAGGCATTTGCTGAAGCACAAGAACTACTACAGATGACTGCTTGAATAATTTCCAGATAATGAAGTATCTTTATTTAAAATCTGATCTTGATTAATGCTCAAAGTGCAGAAAAAAGGAAAATTAAGTTCAAAGAACCTTATAAAAGCTTTTCGCAAAATAACTACTTCTCAGCAAAGTAAGACATCTTAGGGTTAACAACTACAGATGAGTCAAGTCCCTAATTCTAGACTGAGTCAGAACAAGAACTGTTTCTTGTAGTGTTTACTTCTTTGGCAAAACTCAGAAGGTATTACTTTTCATGATGAGGTAAGCAAACTTTGCTAACAAAGGTTTTCATTTAAACTAAAAAGGATGTAGAAAATTAACAGTAAACAGGAAACAGTTTTTCATCTTTGCATGTCTCTGACAAATCAGGAGAGATCAATGAAATGACAGTCTCCACCTCTGAATGGTCTCTTTGTCCAAGTGACTGTTTGCAACAAATAAACTGATCATAACCTCCACACGGTGTCATGCTTGGCACCCTTTATGGATGCTTTGGATGCCTTACGGCATGCAACTGCCAGTGGACACCTGCACAACTGAATCAAGCTTGCGGTCTAGGCTGGCCAGACCCCAGTGACAGTATTGACTTGACCTCCACTGCCTACAGCAGGGTTTATACAGCTGCTCATGCCAGCCCTTCCGCATAGATACATAAATGTAGATGTCAGTCTCAAAACTTACCTCCTCTCAGAGGCATAAAAAGCAGCCATGGTAAGCAACCCGTTTTGTTGGGATGGCAGCTAAATCAGGCAGAAGGAACAGACCACATTTAAGAAATAAATGCAGAAAATATGAAAGAATGTTGATGGTGGGACAGTCTGAGGAACCCTTTCTGCCTGTTGTATAAATGCTAAGAGCCTGTGTTTGTGCACTGGAAGGTCTCCTCTGACACTGTTGTGTTCTGTTTAAATCTCTTTGCTGCTCGTGCTTTGATGCACTTTGGCTAACATTTCCAAATTTATATCACTATTTATCCTCAGTCACTATATAGCTTAGGAATTGGTAAGTATTAACTATAGAAACTAAAGCCTAACTCTTCAGTTAGGCCATCCGAGAACAATGTCTTATGGAGCCACAATCTGTGAATCTTGAATTATTTTCTGTACAGTAAGACAAGACTCAGCCAGAGGAATGAAGCATGCCTCTACCTTACCTTATAGCCTTAAGGTTCCTACAATCTTCTGGGCAGTGGTATATATGAATTTGAACTCTCTCAAACTTTAGAAAGAATGCATCTCGCAACCTTGCAAAGTGTATTTCATACTGAACTAACTGTTCAATGTCTTATTGAAAAGGACCTAAAAAAAAAAAAAAAAAAAAGGGAAGAAAACACCACCTACCCCCTCAATTCATTGCAGGTGAGTACTTCTTCCAAAGAATAAGGCCCTTAAAGCTCTTAAAGGGAATAGCTGAACCCTTCTCACCTTGAGGTTTTCCTATCAGCAGCCTTGAGGTGACTCTGCAGTGTAATTGTATGTCTGGATTGCCACCTGTTACATTAAAAGCACAAAACTGTACAGCAGAATTGTGCTGCCTTATGGCCCACAGGCACAAGGTAGTAGGCAAGACGTTTCAGCTCATTCCAGATCACTTATTCCTGGTTACACCAATAGCAGCTCCAAGGTGCCACTGCATGTTTTTGGCTCAGAAGCAACCACCTCCTAGTCTTAATAAGAAGCCACAATTAAGTCTCTGCTGCATTTTGAAGTGTATTAACCAAAACTATCCATGTTTCTTCAGGAAGGGACAGGGCCATTAGCCTAACACCTGGAATGTTAATAGCATTAACTCCATGGACCTCAGGGCATTAACAGCATCTGACTGACCCATCAGCTCAGACATCTCTTTTCTGCAATACCCCCTGTAATCTCTTCTCCTCTTTGTCCTAGGGATTTAGCTACCTGTGTACAAGTTCAGCTCTGTTTCAGCACAACTGCATAACCTGGTCCAGCTCAGCTGCTCTCCTGTTTGCTGCCAGCAACTCGGAGCTCTACCTCAGATGGCCAAACAACAAAGCCGTCACAGAACCAAGTGACACACCCAGAGGCACCTGAGGGACAGCAGGGGCATCACCACCTTCCCTGGTGCTCTGATCTCTATCACTGCACTCACTTCTATCCCTGTTTTTGCTAAACTCCACTAAAAAAAGTACTGTGAGGAGGATGGAGAAATATAAATTCTTTAGTTCTGCACAGAAGTAATTACCTGACATCAGACTTCCGCATTAGAACTCCAAGACCCTGACTTCACCTGCAGTAGTACTCCTGACTCTCACGGAATTCAGCCAGTGGTAAATCACACACTTGTGAGCCTTCAGAAAGATAAACCTAGTGTCAGAGGCCTCTGAGGACTTGTATATTAACTGCTGTACAAAAATTTCTATTTATTAAGCAGAAAATTATTTCCACTCATAATTACTGTAACTGGCCCTTTTGAAATTATTACAGCAGTTACAAAAATATATTTTAAGGATCTGCTAGTGTTACTGTTCAAAAAACCCAGCCAATATCAGTTAAATGGTTTTATTCTCAAAAAAAAAACAAACCCCCAAATAATCAGCAATATAAAAATTTTAACAGTATTTCTGTTTAAATATTGGTGACAGGTTATGCATTTCCTTAAATAAAGTGCTATTTTACAAATATGTATTTTGTATTTACTTTTACTGCTGTTCTAACCTCTTATTGTTGAATAGATTAAATGTATTTTGGTTAACGAAGAATGCAGCATTACTTTTCCTCATATTCCTTCTCATGAAACCATTACATTTTCAATTTGGACTCCTTTATCTGTATCCAGTCAATAAAGGTGTGTTCAGTTTACGTATTTCTCCATGTCTCATAATTCGTGGTGGTTTTCATGCCTTCTTCCAAGCTTTTGTTTTTCCTGACTGTGCCCAGGTCAGCCTCCCATGGGTTCTTCATCTATGGGCAAGAGTAGAATGAAAACAGGAATCTTTTTATACGGTTATTCATTCTTCCTGCTCCTCTGACATTGTTCTTCTCAAATCCAGACCACTGATGCCTTGAACAATTCAACACTTTAAGGTTGAACTATTGAAGCAGTCTCTATTTTTTTTTCTTTATTCTTGTGGGATTTGAATTTTAAGCACATTACTGCAGGAAGTCCTATGCAGGTGTAGTTGGAACTAGCTTTTCAAATTTTCATTTGTACACTTGGACTTACTCAGCCAGATGTCAAACTTCACCACAAGAAAAAACTCTTTTTTTTTTTTCCCCAGTAGCTACCTTTTAGGAGAAACAGCTTCTTGTGGTTTTACAGAACAGCCAGGTGCTGTAAAAGAAAAGAAATGAAATCTGAAAAACAGTGACCAGCAAGACTCAAAACTTTAGAGACAATAATTCCACAACTACTAGAAACAGGCCCACATTTCCCAGTATCACTGTTATACCAGACTCAATAATTTGACCTTGTAATTCACTTTACTCACCTTAAGGCCTCTCCTGCACAGAGAAGGTATGAAAAGTCAAAGTCACATGTGAAAAGTTCATCTACTGCCACAAACTTTCCCAGAATCATTCCTTTCTCAATGTGTACCTTTCCAGCAAGTGAGTACCTGAATTCTGTACAATATTTATCTGCAAGTCTATATTGGTTTGGCTCCTATTTTTACTTCTCACTCTACAATCTCTTCAACTCCCTCCTCTGGATAATTTCCATTTGATATTTTTTAATTTTGAATCCAAAAGTGGAAAGTAAATACACAAACAACTCCTCACTCTCTTCCACTTTATTCTTCCACTTTATTCCACTCACATCTTTTAAAATACTTATATCTGCAGATACATATGTGTAAGTATGTATCAATATGCAACATACTCTTTACTTTTACATATGTAAAAAGAAATTGGAAGACCAGAATTTTTGCACAGAATTATAGATTGAATGGCATCATATTCTTTTTTCATTATAGGCACAGTTGCTTTTCATTTAAGTTGTATCTGGAGAATACTTAGTTTATTCTTTTGGTATTTAAAACCCTTTGTTCAGTGTCCCTGCTAGATGTTGGAGTGTTCTCTTTTCTTCCCACCTGTTGTAAGAGAAGTGTTATGTTGTCCTGGGTTCAGCTATAGCAGTCATTTTTCTCCTTCTTAGTAGCTGGTGCAGTGCTGTGTTTTTTAACTTTCAGCCTGGGAACAACGCTGATAACACTGATGTTTTTAGTTGTTGCTAAGTAATGTTTATTCCAACCAAGGACTTTCTCAGTCTCATGCTTTGCCAGGGAGGAGGGGAAGCCGGGCGGAAGCAGAGACAGGACACCTGACCCAAACTAGCCAAAGGGGTATTCCATACTACAGCACGTCATGCCCAGTATATAAACCGGGGGGAGCTACCCGGAAGGCCTGATCACTGCTCGGGTCGGGCTGGGTATCGGTCGGCGGGTGGTGAGCAATTGTATCCTCTCCCCTTGTTATTTCACTAATCATTATTATCACTGGTGGTAGCAGTAGTGGTTTTGTATTATACCTTAGTTGCGGGACTGCTCTTATCTCTTATCTCAACCCGTGGGAGTTACATTCTTCCCATTCTCCTCCCCATCCCTCCGGGAGCGGGAGGAGGAAAAAGGGGGGGGGAAGTGAGCGAGTGGCTGTGTGGTTCTGAGTTACCGGCTGGGCTCAAACCACGACATATGTTTAGGTGGGGAGGCAGCTGGATGTCTATACCAAGTGATGAGGATCATCTTGTTCTTTCAAGCATTTCAATGAACTTAGAAGGTAAACTAAGCTAACTGGCAGTTAGCTTTACCTCCAAATCTGTTGATTTCTTTTTCATAATGAGGTTAAGAAATGCCCTAGGAGGAAACTCAGCAAGTTGAAGACATTACGTCTGTATGTCTCTTCAGTTCTTGAGTAATTCCAGTTCACTGCGCTGTGTTAGCAAATCCCAAACAGCAGCTCCTGCTCACCTAGTAATACCTACTGAAGAGGCTCTTCAAGTCTGGGATGTTATCGAGAGACACCCAGAAGTTCCTACACATGCTGACTACTTTGAGAATGGGAAGTAAGCTGCACAATACACACAGTGACACCTGATAGTGGCTTTCAGCCAAGCAGACTACAGAATACAGAAAGTAGCCCAGACTAACTACCCCAGCAGGCCCAGTTTTCCTCAAGACAGAGTTAGCATCTGCTTTCACATACCTAGTGATATTCAGCTGACTGAAACTGAACAACTGAGACTTGCTCATTATTAAGGCCTCCTAAAGCACACAACACCTGAGATACTATTTAATATAACCACTAAAGAAATGAAATGATTTTGTGAGTGGATGCAAACTGCAAAGTAAGCAACTGAAGGAGCTTAAGAGGCACTTTAACACTGGTGGTTGGAATAGATGCATTCCAAAGAAACTAACTATAGACCATCACATTAAAATATTACCTATACAAAGTAACTAACTGCATACGTACATAAATACATAATTAACACAGCTAGTTAAGCCAGTTAAAGCCTTGAATGTATTTAATCTATTTGACTGCACTAAATAAAATTGTCTCTTATAGAGTATGCAAGAGTAAATTATGAATTTACTCTTCACTTCTTACTGTAAATTATGAATTTACTCTTACCGAAATGCACCTCCCACTGGTGCTATATATATACATACACAATTTACAGTATACTGTACACTACAGTTTGCTATACTTACATCCATTTTCTGTGTTCAGTAATGCACAATGAAAATCTGCTTATTTCAGATAGTACTGAAGTGTGTATAAAAATCTTATAGATATATCTAACTTTTTACCTTGAAATCTCATGTACAGTCTCAGCAAAAGACACAGGCATGCACCAATCATTAACACTGAAAGCAGTTAACTGGCTTGTTTGCCACATCCTGTCTTCTAGTCAGTATTAATTAAAAGTATCCATACATTTTTCAGTTAATTTCAGGTGGTACTTACACTGGGAATGACCTGGAGGTCGTGTGTTACTAACACTACTCTCAAAAGAAGAATGGAAGTTGTGTATAGTTTCTTGTAAGATCTGTCTCTCTCGTCCCTGTAAAAGCACAATAGATTAAAATAAGGTATTCTTAAATTTCTGTTTTAAAAAAAAATTTAAGAGTTCACACAAAAAACAAAAGTGTAAATATGTGTGTCTATGCCTAGATAGTCACAGTGTACTATCAGGAATAATATCAAATCCTTACCTTGTAGTAATCTTTTTCCTGAAACTATCAGACAGCAATAGAAACATTTTCATGATTTTCTTCAGAGCTTTACAGAGTGGCACATCAAACACATCATCCACCTTCCCTAATTTTTAGCCTCATCACTTGCTGCTATTGATCTTAACTTTGGGAAATTATCTGTATGTGTATCAGAAAGAGAATGGACTTCAGAACTGAAAAAGCAGCTGAGAAGTGTCAGCAGGCCTAATTAAAGAGATGCTCCAGTCCATAATCCCTCTGACAAGAACATTGCTTCCTGTATGCTGTGCTTAGCAAAATTTGTTTATGTCAATACAAAACTAAAAAGCAATAAAAGTGTAAGGAATGACAGAAGTGTTATTTACCTAATCAAAGAGAAATCAAGAACTGTTAGGCAAAACAAGAGACCTTTCCTTTTACATTATATTTTTCAGCTGGACCATAGTGGCCAGCTAATTCTTTTTAGCATTAAAAAACCCGAAAATCAATATTCAGTAACTTCAGTGTTGCCAATGCTTGTGTTACCAGTAGCTTCTGTTACAAATTCCAATAACTCAGAAAGAGTTAATGAAAGAGGACAGGGAGTACCACAAAAGAAGGTGTTTTCACTAATCAAATACATTAAATATTTTATTTGGAAAACATTAATTTCTAACTAATATCACAAACTGAATCTTAAAATGTATGTTGAATTAACAATATAAGCAAGCCTTGAATTAATTTACTAAGTACAGTAGTTCATAATCTACCTTTCCTGCATTCAGTTCAGAAATAGCTGCCAAAATTTGCTGCCTTGATCCATCAGTTTTAATACCCAGCTCTTTCAGGTCACCATCAGTAAGTGTAAGGAAGGCTTCCATATCCACCTGCACGTAAAAAAAAAAAAAAAAAACAAACAAAGATAAGGCAAATTTACCTAGGCAAAGATTAACTATTATAGGTTAAAAGTGTTTGGTTCTTTTTTTTATTATGTAGACTTACTGTAAATATTGTGCGCACTAAGATTTTTAATGAATTACTAACAACAAATGGTACCCCTTTATCACTCAACTGTCAGTTTTTAAACTGGCTGTTTATAATTCAATTATGACAGTGTATTTAAAATATTACTTTCAATGTCTTTTCAGACAACCTCTATCAATACAAAATACATACTCTCCACAAAAATTCCTCTACTTACAGCAGCAGCTAGTTGAATAAGCCTAAGATTGCTCTCATCTATTTTCTTCCCCCTCCCCTCCACCTAGGAATTTTTGAATTTCAGAATATTGTATGTACTCTTCCAGTGTCTCCTCAGGAAAACCTAGAGTTTGTTCATGTATCAGTTTTTATTATATCAATGCATCCATAAGGCTGTGATAACAACAAACATCTAAAACTTATCATATCGATATAACCCTCGCATACAGAGCATATTCATATCTACAAAATGCTCTCTTCCCTATCACGTAGGGGAACAATAATAAGCCTGGTGTATCGTGATGCAGCCCAATAATCTGTGTTCGTGGTGCTGAATCCTGAACTCTGCAGCAATGACCATTTATTATATTTTTCACTACTCTCTGCCGTTGGCCAAACAAACACTTACTGCTCACAACTGACACTGTCTTAAACATTGCAATTAATTAATTTTACTTATTTTCAGCAACGTCTCCTTTCATTGCATCCTTCAGGAAAATCACTGTCACAGGCCTCATCTACAATGATGCTTAGGTTCCCCAATTTAATTCTCATGTTGCTTATTCATAGCAGATACAAAAGGAAAAGAAGCCATCTCAGTGACTCATACCCTGCTGTTCTCCATCTGCAAATGAGGTTCCAGCTGTGATTCTAGTGATGATAAAGTGTGTACTATAAACTGTTTAGCCATATACAGAAAGAGCAGAGTGTAAAAACAGAGGTGGGGGGGAAGTCTGAGGCAATATAGTCTGTATCAAAATTGTAGGTTCCTCTTTGCAGTATCCTGAAGAATGCCACAAATGCTGCTTGGTCCATGTTTTGAGGTCCATTCTGCCACCAGAAATGGTTGTAAAACTTTAAATTTGAAATTCTGGATCACAGTTCTGATGCAATGTGTGTCACACGCTACTTTTTATAAAACAGTAAAAATAAATCTTTCAAAAAAGACATACCTCTTGTTCCTCAAAAATAGGCTGATATTTCTCAAGTGACAATTTTTTAAGGATGCCAGTCAGCTCATCTGTAATAATAGAAAAGAAAACAAAACCCCTCCATGGATCAGGAAAGATTTTAGTGATCTCTGCATACGTGGTAACAAAAACCCAATCACATTTAGTCTGCATCAGAAATTAAAATATTGGTTTAAGGTGTTCTTACCTACTTCCATCTAGTCTTACCTTGCTAGGATAAAAATCTTTCTGTTGTATTGGCCTTCTTCCTCATCAGAAGTATCTTAAAGAAACCAAACCACTAAGAACAACTTAAGCACTTCTGCCTAAAACGCAGGTGCTTGGCCCTGAATGGCTGACCCAGATCATGCAGGTTAGACAGCAAAACTCCTCAAGCAGGGCATGAACTGAATGCCATATTTCCATGTTATGATCCAGGAGGCAAAGTGTAGAGCAAGCAACCACCCAGTTGCTCATTCAAATCACTGAAATAACAACGGTATATCTGAACCTCTTCTCAAGTGCCTGACATTCAGGTATTTTGAACACATATAGCTGAAGTCGAGCTAAGATGAAGCCTGGACACAATTTAAGTTTCACTTATTTCCCTTCTTTGACTTTTGACTGTCCCTTTTTTTCATCAACAGTAGAAATTTGGAAGAGAATCTCACTCTCTAAGCTTGTCAAAAGATGTCCACTACCTTCAGATGGACGCACTTTTCTATGCACCACTCTGGAAACCCCCTTCTTTACATGGAAGATTCCACAGAAAACTGAAGTGAAAAATTCTAGTTGAGTCTTCTTTTCTGCTAGTATTTTGATTTTTTCACCTCAAGACCAATTAATTTGGTATGCTTAACATGATTCGTAAAGGTTGGCATGGTTTCAGGCTAAAAGCCTTAGTACCCTAACTGAGGTTAATCCATGGGAAAAGGTAACCAGCTTTAAAAACGGCATCAGAACTCCAGGCAGTTTGATGAAAAATATCATCTTACAGAAAGAAAATATAAGCTTTATTAGAAGACCTTAGATATATTATTAACTTTTCTTTTCTTTTAGGTTGTTAGTTAGCCTTCTCATTTTTCATCACACTGGTGTGCTTAAATTATAGGTTGTGATATGGGAAGAAACATTCAGGGTCTGAGCCCAGAGCCTTGCTGTCATGAACAACTATAATATTTACTACTTCACACAGAGAGACAATGTGTTCAGCTATCAGCCTTTCATGTTTTCTTTTGTTCTCTCACTCTTCCAGTTCCTGTATTACACATTAAGTTTGAACAAAACCTGAAACCTCTCCATTTTACAAATCTTGCATAGAGTATCATTTCTCCTTTGCTTTTTCACTAAGTCTTTCTTTTGCTCTACTCCTACCTTGCATTCCTACCTACATCCCTAGAAAAAGTAAAGGTTCTCCTGCCACATTACGCCTACTTAGCACCAACTTTTGTACTGCTCTGTAGTAGCAGGGCAAGATTACCTTTCTCCAAGTTTTCAGAACCTCCTTTTATTCTCACGTGGTTTCGTCGTTCATGGTTCTCTACATCACTGGTTCTCAGAATAGGGACAAGCTGTTGATGATCCACTAAGTGGTTGCCTAAAAAGAAACCATGCACACCTCTGAACCCTGCTGCCTACTGTTCCTTCAAAGTAATACCCAATGCAAATCAATTTTCTAATTTGTTTAAGTTTGCTTGAAAGAAAAACAAAAGTCACTGATACCCTGTTTCCAATGCAGTAACAAGACTTTTTAAAATAAAGTGTTGTAATTTAGACCTAAAAGTTTGACTCAAATGACAGTAATTTTATTGAAAAAGTAGTAACATCATTACCCTTTCTTATGAGCTAAAGTTAAAAGTAAGGTCAAAATAAGACTACTTTTGCAATTAAAAAAAAAAAAAAGCAATACAGCTCTTAAAAATCATTTGCATGTAGCTAAGGCTTGCTATGAATTAAAACTGTATGTCTGTAGTGATGTGCTTCACCACACGTATTAAAACAAAACAACACAAAACAAAACAAAAACCAACAAACTAACCAAAAAACAGAAACATTTTGAATGTGGATAAAGTGCATTTTCTACCATCAGCAAAGAGTGTAAAACAGGATTTAATCCAGAAAGGAGGGAAGAGAGGAGGCCGCATACGAGTGGCCTGCCTACATGCTCTATGCTAGCTCTGGAATGGTACTAATCTCCCTCTAAATGGGGCAAAATAGCCAGTTACTGCAGGAATGCCAATCTTGCAGTAAGAAACACCAATGTATTTTTATTAGAAAGGAAAAAGTTCTCACTCACATGCAGATACACACTAATCCAGTACAGTTACAGCTTTAAACACTGTGCTCTTGACGAATGAATCTCCTATCATTACAGTGGCTGACTCACCATCATCTGTAATAGTACCACTGCTGGAACCGTTGCTCTTGGCCTGCCTGTGAGAAGAGAGAGAGGACTCTGCGTTGTGAACCTTAGGAGACGGGGAGGGTGACGGGGAAGGTGTGAGAGTTGGTGATGTGCTTTTAGATGTAGATGAAGTCCCAGATGGAGGTCTTTTGTTCATCTCCAGTTTTTGCTGTAGTTAATGATACAATCATTTCAGTTGGGGAAAAAAAAAAAATGTTATATATGCTTCAATATTATTTAAATTTCACATAGTATCTACAGAGCGTGTAGTCACAATCAGAAGTTTCTGCTTGATACATATTGAAATAATTGGAGCAATACTGATTTATCCTAGGTGAGTCTGTCCCCTCAAATTCATCAAGAAAAGTAAATTTATTAAGGCTGTAATTCTGGAATAAGAAAATGATTTTTTTTATAAAGCAATACTATATACAAACACTTTTTTTTTTTATAAGAGCTGAAATTACTTTGACTCTGAAAACAGGTCTTTTTCTTTCAGAGATATAATTAAATAAATAAAGCCTCAATTAAAGCTTTTTAATGTACATCAGATGCTAATTTAAAGTAGCACTTCATGCTGGATTAACCAGCAATATGTAGCAAGCATAAATTACTCAGTGCACTTAAACCCCTTGCTGCATTGGAATGAAAGTTTCCAGTCAAACCTTAAACTTGACATGAGTCAAATGATTCAAATTTATTAAATATTCTGCAAACATTTAATACATTTGAAGACACAGAAAATACATGACTTAAAGTGAGGAATAAGAATATACGTATGTTTCTATATCAGTCTTCTCCAAAACAAGTTAATGTCCTGCATCCCCTAAATTCCTCAATCTATGTATTACTTCACAAATTTCGATGTTGGCATTATATGACATAAAAAGAAGTGTTAGGTGATTTTCTCCTCGATTCCTAAATTAAGAGTTTAACTTAAAGTACCTTTGGTCAGTCAGGCTCTTACAAGAAAAACGTAAGAAAAAGTTGAGCTGGGTAACAAGGCAAGAAGGGAGAATGGTTCCTGCCTCTGTACAATTTTGCTTCTGTGCTATAGCATAAATGGAACTTTTCTAGATAAAAGATGCATATTAAAAAATGAAACTGATTTGAGTGGTAACATGCTTCCATTACTCTATCCTATGCCAGAATGTACTACCTCCTTAGCTCTACATTAAATTGACTAGAAGCAATGTAGCATGATACAAATTTGAGAGGTCTCTGAAGAGCACTGTGAACTCATTCCAATTTTTTGCCCCAAATATCCCTGTATTCTCTTATTGGCCATTTGTGATTGAGAACGGTCTTCCCTCTTAAGTGCACTGTCTGTACTTATTTAAACTATATCACCCTGTGAACTCTTATTCAGTTTTCCTTTCTTTAAGGCTTGTACAATCCCATCCCTCACAGGTAACTTCTGCAGAATTGATTAGTGTAAATATTGCTGCATTTTTAGATCAGCTATTTCCAAGTTCAGACAGCAAGACCCTAATGAGAGGACACAAGCACTTCTACAACAGATATTAAATTTTCAGCATTTATACTGTTGATTACAAAAGTAGTCTGTTTAAGCTTTTGCAACCAGAGTAGATTCATGCATGATTCTGTACTCCCAACAGCCACTGAGTCTCAAATACCACCTCAGATGTGATACACTAATTACATGTTTTGTTATTGGTGGATAGACTGAAATTCAGCTAGATATCTAAGAAAGAGCACGGAAAGAGCAGTTGCCTTTCCAACATACTGGCATAATTTTTATTTAAAAATCTTTTCAGCAGTACGATGAACTCACTTCCCAGAAGATGATCTGTATCTCGAGGGCACTGCACCTCATTACTATTCTTTATCCCCTAATGTCTTCCACTATGAGTGGGAATAATAGTGAAACTTCTTAGTGGCAGTAACAACAGGCCCCAACAGCTGCAGTCCAAAGCTCAGTGGCACAGGTATCATCTCTTAATACACCAGCTAATGTAACTGGAGAAAAGTAAGACTGAGGGGGACACACAAGCAGCTCTTCTGAAATTATTTCCAAGATAAAAATAAGCTGAGAGGAACTGCTGAGAACTTAATTAGAAATACATTGGTCAGACCACCTCTGAAAGAAAAAGCATTTGGTAACTGTTCAGTAGAGGAGACTTAAATGAGGGAAAAGGATAATAAAGTGGTTTTGTCTACAGGAAAGAAAGAGACAGACCATTTATAGCCCCAGAAGCAGCTATGTGAGATAGAAAGGGAGGAAAGATTATCATGTGCCAAAGTATCAGTATGAATCCCTAGCTTTTGGGCAAAGTAATAAATTTTAGCTCCCCATCTCATCTTTGAAAAGCAACCATTAGTCCCTTCAGAATCAGGACCGATAGATTAGAGACAAAATGACTATTCATGGAAACTGTTTTGGCATTGGTAATTGCACACTTTTTCTGATTTTTGTCTTCCAGAAATTTCAATTTAATCACTGGACAAGTTTGTAACTTAATTTATCATTGATATTTAATGATTAAATATACATATTGCTTACTGTTGTCATAAAGACATCACAGAAAGAGACAGCACGTAGTAATTTT
This sequence comes from Strigops habroptila, assembly GCF_004027225.2. NCBI lineage: Eukaryota > Metazoa > Chordata > Aves > Psittaciformes > Psittacidae > Strigops > Strigops habroptila. The sequence continues at coordinate 63,563,510 of NC_044277.2, read as the reverse complement.
ATACTCTGGCCTTTTTTATTTCTTCGGGCAAAACTTCAAGAAGAATCTCATTAAAGGATGCAAAGAAAACAAAACAAAGCAAAACAAGCTGTTTGGAGATTACACAATCAAAAAGCTGAGAAATTTTGCTCTTGGTCATGTATTCTGACACTGTCAGAATACCAGACGTTAGAAGTAAAACCCCCAATTATGTTCTTTCTTTCTCTTGCTCTCTGAAATGTACTGCTACCCTGTGTGAATAAACTCATACATTTCACAACAGTGTATCACATCTTCCCTGATGATGTTGCTTTTTGTGTCTCTGCAAATTTTAAAGATTTAAAATCTTAATCCTTAAAAATTTTGTACAAAGCAGTTGTTAACTGCAAAGAACATGCACTAAAATGGGCAGGTCATGAGCATAATGCTATTCCAGGAAATTCATAGGCAAGTCAGCACAGATAATACAGGTTGTACTCAGGAGCAAAACCTGACCATGATGACAACTTAACATCCATGCTGTTTAAAAATAACACCTGCTGGAGCAGACTGGATACACACATACTGTTGTGGTTGGCAGATCCTGGTACAAATTATCTGAGTGGGCTGGGCACTCAGGTTGTGCCTTTGGAGGGAAACTATACCACTGCAAAGTAAAGCCCAGGAATAACAAATATTAAATACAGGACTCAATCAGGACCATAGAAAGAAATAATGGGAAATCAAAATAACAGTTAGGATCTATCTACCCAAAGTTTTACATTTGCTGGTTTGTTTTTTTTTTTAAAGAGAGTGAGATTAATAATAAAGCAAAATCATGTTTTATTATTAGGTCTGATCTTTTGTAGACTTGTAATTAAAAGGAAGGTTTGTGGAGCTGAAAAGTTGCGTAACAGGTGTTCATCCATTTCAGGCTGTGTGAGGTCTTGCAGTTACATTTATCAACCATCTATGACTGAGGCATGACGTATTAAAATGAGCCAATTTGGAAGCACAAAAATTTACATTTTTCTGTACCTTTACAACATGTCCATTGCCAACAATTTGAGCACACTGCAAATCAGGCAGAGTGGATGAAGGAGTTGTCTGGACTGGACTATTCTGTTGGTTGGGTTTCTGTTCAGGTAAGCCTGCTGCTTTTCTTCTTTGGGCTGCAATCTGAGACAAAACATTATCTGCATTGCCACCTGAATAAAAAAAATAAACAACAAAAAACCACAAATAAAAACAGAGTCAAGGAAACCATAGTTTTAAAATGTTTGTGAATTCTCAATTCACTTCTCTCAACTACTCGCTTCCTTTTAAAAACTGACTGGATGAAATAAGAGAGAGAGAATTGTAAGGTTTAGACCTGTTCAGCAGCTTTCAGGAAAGAGAACAAAAATCAGTCACAGGAGAAGAGAGAAGCCAGCCTTGTCTATATACACACACAAAGCTGACTTTCACACTCTCGGATACACGTTTCACGAGCTGCTTCACCATGTTGTCTTCACAGCTGCCAGATACAATGCTTGCAGCTTTGATTTTAATTAAAAACTGGGTTTGGTTGGTTGTTTTTTTTTTCCAACAAAAAGCAAGCAACATGGGTAAGAGACAGCTCTATGAAATGTATGTTGCAATGATCCACCATCCACCTCATCCGTCCTGGGTGGACTCAATAAAATCAAAATACTTTTTTTGAGATAGGGGCTAACCTACGAGACTTCTGCAATGGATGTGAGGCTTTTTTTCCCTTAGGTAGGTGTACAAAGTCCAATCCAAAAAAACTTACAGAAGTTTTGTTTACTTGGCAGTAGGAGCCCTCATCATCACAAACAGTAGTTTTTTAGCTGGACCAGATACAGACAACTTTCTTATTAAAAATGGTACCTGATCTGTTTTGCAGTTCTCCTCCATGCCTGTTAATTCCTGCAATGTTGTTGGATCCACCAGAAGAATGGGGAGAATGGTTGAAGTTGTTAGAATTTGAAGGAGATGCAGGTCTTCTTGCAAATGTTGGTAATTTGACTGGTCTAGTACCTTTGCTAACAGATGTCTGGAAAACAAAGAAAAATAATTTTCATCTTTCTTGATTGAGCAAAACAAAGATCAAACTTCAACTTCTTTTTTATTTATCCTAAGTTCTGAAACTTCCACTGAAGAACAACAGGGATATCAGAAACAGTCTTATTTTACATATAAAAATACACTGAATATACAGTTATAAAATCACAGAACCACAGAATCATAGAATGGTTTAGGTTGGAAGGGACCTTAAAGATCGTCTGATTCCAACCCCCCTGCCATGGACAGGGACACCTCCCACTAGACCAGGTTGCTCAAACCCCCGTCCAACCCTTCAACACTTCAGGGATGGAGCAGCCACAGCTCATCTGGGCAACCTGTTCTAGTGTCTCAGTACCCTCACAGTAAATAATTTTTCCTAATATCTAATCTAAGTTTACCCTCTGAATATATATATTCAACATAGTAAAGGCATTAATTCCCCTTAACCTTTGGCCAATATAAAATGACTACATACAGTGTACCTGATAGACACAATATACACAGTACTGCGGGGGGCGGGGGGAATTGTCATATGTGAAACTTCTTTCCTGCAGAATCCTGGTTTTGGCTCTCCCATCTTACAAAACAGCTACCACCCACTTCTCATTGTTCATATCCTTGTTTCTTACTAAGTTGCAACAAGCAACATGAACTTTCTCTCCTCCAGTCACATTTTCACATCCCTGCACCATTTTATCGATTATTGTTAACTGAGGCACTAGCCAAATCCTTTGCCACATCCACATTCTCCAATTCCTTTGATTTTAGACACTGGCCACTGCCAACCATCTGACATATGGCTCCTGCAACTTGGTTTTTTCATGTTTCTTACCCTGTTGGTCAAATTACTTCTTCCAACTCTGATTTACGAAGTTTCTCTCCTTCCCTCACCTTATAAACAGGTGCCAATTATGTACTTAAGTTATTACAATCACCTTTTACAGGATGATGAACACTTACCTTCCTGTGATCTGTCACTTTCCTTCTAATACTCCACCTTATTCCACACCTAAATCACCTCAACTGGTATTAAGCTAACTTTCACTCAAAAAGGGAAGACAGAAAAAATCCTCCTAAAATGTTTTCATTGTCCCATTTTTAGAACTGACATGAACTACAGTTCTGGGCTAGTAAAATAAATTCTTCTCTACACTTGACTATTAGAGTCTAAATTCAGGGGAGAAAGCACTTCTCCTTTCCCTTCTACTAATTATGAAAGTGAAGGTGGTCGAGTTTGTTTTGCTTCCTGTCTCAAGATAAACAAGCTATTTTCTTTTTGTTTTGTGTTTTCACTAAAAACACTGAAGAATCAGACAAGCCCCTTCTACAAAAAGTAGGATTTATTCAGACCTTTTCCTTTTTTACAGTACTTAAGCTTTAAGGCAGTATGCCTTCAAGCCCACTTGATCACTAATTGCTACAATTTTATCTATTATTAAGCTTTCAGAATGCAATGTCTGTGTATTTGTGCCTCACTGGTATTTCTTCTCTCCCCCAGTTGCTAAAAAATGAGAAACTTTATTGTTTTCTTCTGTCCCTAGTCTTTTCCCAAATCAGAGCAGTTTCCATCATACTCCAATGACTGTACCTACTTTGGCAACTAAAATACAGAGGTGGAACCAGCAGCCACTTTAGCAGTTTGCGTTAAGGCTCGACTTTAATCTGGTTAACAGCAAACAAGTAATTTCATTTCATGCAACACTTTTGTTCCATTTATTTTCCTTCCCCAGAGATGTGTATTCTTCCTAAACAGCAGAACTTAAAAGGACAAGGCATTACTCAGGCAGCAGGTTTAAAGTAATTTCTAATCAGAAACACAGTGTGGCTCACTAGTCAGCATGGCTCGGACATAACACAGTATGTTTGTACATATTTTGTTTGCTTACTATATCAGAGTTCCCACTGCTGTTAAAATCATGCTTGATCGCTCTCTGTGGCCAGGCGGTTCTCATCTGTTCAGCTTTACCATCTTTGCTGAGCCGTGTTCGGTCAGAATTCCAAAGCTCAAAACTTGAGGGTGGTAAGAAAGGTGGTATCACTGCTTTCAGTTTATCGCTGGGCAGCCTGGTAAAAGGAGCACTACTTCTCAACTGAGAGAGGGACACAAAGAAAGGGAAAACAAAAAGAGCCTCCTCTTAAGAAAGATTACTGGGAGCTTATGATGTAGCTTCAAAATTGTAGCTTAAATAAAAAGATGGAGATGCATTTTTAAACAAAGTAAAATGGAAAGCAGACACAAAAGTGGTATTCGTAAAGATGTATAACACATAACAGAATCCAATTCCAGCACCCATAAGTATGCCCATTAAGCACTCATAAGTATGCTCATTAAGCGGCAGAAACCGTCTATTCCTTCACTGGGCTGAATCTTGCTTCAAACTGATTTTAACAGGAATGTTAACAATTAATTTCCAAATAAATAACAATGTGGTCCCCTCTATTCCCAGACAGGACACCTGGAAAGAGTGAATAGCTGCCTGTTCCTGCTGTATGTGTTCTCCAGAAAGAGAAATAAACAAGTGATCTGGCTCCCTGGAGTTCTGTCAGTCACACCAAAAGTTGCTCAATCTTCTTAAAAAAGAACGTAAAGGATAACTAGCCAAATTTAGTAACATCTCCAGGGACTAAGCCATGGGGGAATTTAAAGCTACAGCATAACAGAAGAAGAAATAGAATAATACAAATAAACATCTCTAAATATTTCATGGTTGCTTCTACTAATGATTTCTCACTTTTACACTGCTATCATGTTCCATCCATGCTTTCCTCACAATATACTGCATGTCAGCAACTAATCAGATGTTCCACCTATTTTACTAATTCATTGCTGATCATACAAACGTATGGGTAACTTTTTAAATAAGTCAGTATTTGTGAACAGCTTCCATACCATACTTCTTGTAGCACTTCCTAGTCTAAGAACTACTGATGTATCACAGCCTGTCAGCTCCTGCCTAGTGACTATAAACAAATGACAGCTCTCTTTCTTATGGTGATTTGGATATGAGATTAAAAACAAAAAAATAAAATGATGGGAGCTGCATGACCTTCTAAATTGAGCTGAACACCCAAGAACACTGCGACATACCATCGTAGTCAATAATTCATCATCCTTTCCTCCTTTTGCAGTGTTTACACCTGAAAAATACATAAATGATGTTTTATTGTTTACATGCTCTTACTTTTGTTCTCAAGGATAACTTATTGTTTTCAAACATTCAACAGCTTTACCCTCAGGAAAACAAGATTTCCAGTGACACTGTCATGTACCTAAATTAAAGTTAAGCCAATAGTCTTATTTCCTATCACAATCTGTGGGGGTTTTGCATGGAGAAGTCTACAATTTCAGTAGATGTGCTTTATAATTTTGGCTTTTCCAATCTTTCTTTCTTCTGAGAATTATTTATTTAAATAAATTGGTTTTCACTACATAAATTAGTTTATCAAAGATACTAACAGATTTTGAACAACTGTCCAATTTAATAGTGCTTGCTACAGAACAGTAACATGGTTATATTAGCATTTGCCTGCTTAAATGATGCTAAGCTCAGCATTTAGCATGATCAACAATCAGGAGTACAAACATCTCTCTATATACTACAGATATATTACACGTCTTTTCAGTTATATTAAGCTAAATAAAAACAAAATCAATAAATTAGAAATAGTATCATCTTAGCTAGCCCATGAGAGCTTGCTTCTCACAAGACAATTCTGGCTTTACCACTAGCTTTGTTATTTGTGATCCGAGCTGCAGCAGCATCAAGGTTTCCAGAGCTGTCTGTGTCACTCTGTGAAACTGCTTTTATGGTGGAATTTAATGATGGTTCAGGCTCATCAGGAAAAGGCACAAACTGATTGGAAGGAAATCCATGGCGCAATGTCTGAGTCAACTTCAGCTTGCGGAATCGATTGGACATCCTGCTCCACCAGGACTAGAGTGATAAGAAGACACAACAATTTAGTTCCAACTAAAAGCAAAAAAGAGTAAAAGAAATGCACAGTTAAGTAATCTTTACAGCAGTGATAAATCTGTCAAGGCATTTTTGCTATGAACTACAAAAGCAATGTTAAAGTGGTTTGCAAAGAATCCTTCATCATACTTTCTATGTGCAATATTAATGTTTTTTCTTAATTTTTTGTCTGGTAAATGCCTTACAATGTTTTTCCACGCTATCTGAAAAGACAAGGTAAATAAAAATTTTAGGAGAATTTGAGTACGAAATCTTTACAGCTACATTGCAAATATTTAATCTTCCCATTATCATCCAATTTCACCATATATTCTTACACACTCCCTGGCATCAAGGAACTGGCACGTGTATTTTCTGCTTTTCAGAGGTGTGCATAGAAGCTTATCTGATCTGCATGAAGCTTCTCCTTAAAATTTTCAAAATCAGTGGCAAACTGGAAAAGTTCTGATAAACTACAGATCCACAGTCCATACAGTGCTGCTATACAGACAACTTAAACTCTGCCAGACTGGAAACGCTGTAAACTGAAAAGGAGCAAGGCAAGTAAGTATCAGCTGCGATGAGCACTTACTGCACCTACAACCTGCAACCATACAGGTATCACGTATGTGAAAACTGTTACACAAAAGGATCATCTTTTCTCAAAAGAAAATTTATCAAAGTATTCACAGAGCTATACATTCTTATAAGCAGACAGTGCAAGATGCTCCAAATATTTAGCAGGACATTTCTGTAGAATATATGAGATCTATAGGCTATATTAAGAAGACCTATGCAATCTGTATTAAAGATTATGTGGCTTGTAGATAAATCAATCAGATTATAAATATCTTCTTTATAAAGCTGCTTCTTCCCTTCCCAGAACTCTTTGTTAAAAAAAAAAAAAAAGTTGTGTAAAAGTGATGATACTTCTTCAAGGCAGCTTTATAGGATATCCAATCCAGACAATACACACTCCTGGTTTACTTTTTATTCTTGGCCATTCTTTCTCAACATACATATTGCCCTCTCTCCCTGGCATTTACCATTTTTCAACTGCTTACTAATATGTCTTCCCAACTGTCTTACAGCAGAAGCAATATAAACTGTAAACTTATTCACTGCAAATCAATCCTTCCAGCAGATGATCATTAAAAAGATTTAACTCTGCATGGAACATTAGTAATGGATAAACTCCTCAGACCTTTGTATCTCTTTGGAGCCATAACTAAAAGATTTACATTACTTTCAACAACAAAGAACTGATGGAAAAAGGCAAAAGACACAAATAGTTCCAAGAAAGCAACAAAACCCACACCATTCAGCTTTTATTCACCTTCCAAAAGAACTGAAAGGACAAAAAAAATCCATCTAGTTTTAATAGAGAGTACAATGAGCTTACGAAAGAGATCGCTTGCACAACATGGTTTGTTTTTGTTCCCTGAAGCTAGCCTGCTTCTGTAACAAAGATCACTTCTAAGTTCCTGTTATCTTTGTTAGTCTTCTTCACAGTGCTTCTGCTTCATTAACATACGCTCACACCACAGACTAACCCAAAATGGAGTAAGTACAGCCACTATGTTACCATATAAAAACAATACTGCTCTGTGGCAAAAAATGAATTATAATGGAGAGGTTCATGTTATACTCTGGTGTCCAGAGTATGGTGGTCTGAGCTCTGGAGTTTCCAGTTTGCTACTGCAGAAAGTTGTGGCCTCCCCATATAAGCTACCACATCACACAGACAGAAACTGCAATAAAGGGCTTTAAACTAGACTGAAGCAGCCAAGTAACAAAAATGCATCTGTGGGTAAAAATATTGTCTGTCAAAAGGCTGAAATCTAGTAGCAGTGGGAGAAGGCAATAGTATCAAAGAACAGAAAAATGGTGTTGCCACTTGAGAAATACCTTAAATATTTGTAACAATGTTAGGAATGAAAGACTAAGGGGAAGAACTGGAAATCTCTGCCCCCAAACAACTTTAATCTAAACCAGAAACTGAACGTGGTAATTCACACTGCTCTAATACTGACATTGACAATATAGCTTACTGAAGAAGCACAGGAGGGAAAAGAAAATAAACAAAATTTTTGCACATGGAAAAGATACAACTTTGTTTTTAAGTCCAGAAAATGGTGAGAAACAAAGCCATTAACAGTTCCATTGTGAAAGAGGTAAAGAGTAAGATCCTGGTTATCCACTACAGAATCAGTAGGCAAAAGAGCAAGGTCCTGTATTATGCATAAATTGCAAACAGAAGCAGTACACAACAGAAGTCTACTAGTTAATGACAAAAGTGATCAAACAGGAGACACAGAAAAGAGAGGGGTTTTTATAACTTCAAAAGCAGCTTACTTGTGATCAGATATTTCTGTATGAATACCATTAACAGGAGGAAGGTAGGAATATATATGGATTTGACAACAGAGTGAGAATATTCAAAACAGCTTACACAGATTAAAACCTGACAAGACTGATTAAAATTACCTTAGAGTAATTATAGACAATACAATCTCAGAGCAAATATTGATTATCTTCAAAATAAGTTATGATGATGGCAGAAGTTAAAGAAATCAGGCAAAAGGCAAATACATAATCACCCTTATCTCCAAAAGGGGAAAACCTGAAGATTTACTGATCAAAAGGCTTGACTTGAAAGGACATAACTAAAGAAACTTAATACGTCATCACAGCTTATAAGAGACTGCTGGCATTGGTTTGTTAGGAACAAATCGCACCAAATCAATCTCTCTCTGACAGAGTAACTGGTCAAGCAGGCAGAAGGGAGGAAAAGCTGTAACATAGCTTGACTTCAATAAAGTTTTTATTGCTATTTCATGTAACATCCAAACAACTGAGGAAAACATGGTTCAAGTAAAATTAATATAGGGAAAGCACCATAGCCAAAAAACCCCTAACATATTAAGAGACAAATTAACAAGAATCTGACTTCAAACTGGGAGGACAGACTTTGTGGAAGACCTCTATCTGGACAGTTTTGTAAGCACCTTAGATACTCTAATTTTAAGTACTAACAAATTGACATTATTCAGTCGGGGTCAAGCTGACATTTAAGAAAAAGAAATCAAGTGTACAAATACAGAAAAGGAAGTAAGCAGCAAAGCAGCTGTAGTGAAGAATAAAAGACACAATTGTAACATATCACAAACTAAGTATAGATACAGTGTCTCACTGCTACAAAAAAGGTGAATTTTACTGATAACTGTATAAAATTCACAACTATGCAAGTAGTATATGTACGCTGCTATGTTACACTGAGACCCTAGTTGGAATCCCAAGACTCATTTGAGCTCCCTCACCTTGACAGATAAGATGAGTAAGAAATAGTAGGAAACTCAGGGAAAATAACCTGCAAACAAGGAAATTTGAATTATTTTGGTTTAGTCTGGAGAAAAAAAAAAAGATTGAAGAGACTATGATAATTCTTTAAGTATTTATATAGTTCCTACAAAATCAAAGGTGGCCACTGAAAAAGAATCAATCAACTTAATAAGCAGCAAGAGACATATAGATTAGATCAGGGGAAAAAAATCTGACCACAGGAAACAACAAGCAGTGGAAGTGGGTACTGGCGAAGATCATGGGACCAAGGGATCTTCTTTACCACAGAGAAGGAAGAGAGAACAGAAACTTCCATCAAGGATGTTCTTGGCATGTTGATTCTGTCTCCCTGCGTAAAGGCAGGTGAGTCTCTCAAGCTCCCTCTCATTTTTACATTTCCATGATTCTGCAAACCACATATTCCGTCATTTGTACTGATCTGGAGAGAAAAATTTATGTACTGGCTGAGTCACCCTAACCATCTCTGGTTTACAGTCCTGGCTCAGCACAGAGCAGTTGTCCACACAGAAGCAGGGAGGACCCAGGAGAGGTCCCTCACTGCAGCGTTCTCTTCACATGCTGGTCCAGAGAGAGGTGAGTTTGATCATAGAATCACAGAATTGTTTGGGTTGGAAAGGACCTTAAGATCATCAAGTTCCAACCCCCTGCCATGGGCAGGGACACCTTATCCTAGACCATGTTGCCCAAGGCTCTGCCCAACCTGACCTTGAACACTGCCAGGGATGGAGCATTTACCACTTCCTTGGGAAACCTGTTCCCAGAAAGTGTTGTCAACAAGGAATTCAGAACACACACCTCCCAGAAAAAAACAGTTACATATTAGATCCAAAATACTTCTTAGAAATTACTTTCTCTGCTTCATACATGACAGGAAACAATGCATTGGTTATTTATTAAGAATGAATATATTTACCTTTAGACCTCCTTTGTCATCTGGCAATATTGGGACATTTAAGGACTGCCTACTTCTGGAACAAGGCAAAGATGATCTGTTGTTCAGTTTATTCTTGTCTTTGCCTACTTGCATGCACGCTGATGCCAGTAACCGTACAAGCTCTGTGTCTAAAACAAAACAAATTAAGATAATGTTTAGTCAGTTTTGCTTTCCCAACTTATGACTGACACACTGTCACTTTCCCTATAAATTCCCATATAATTTGCAATTGATCTGCCTCTCAAACACAAAGCAGCTGAATCCCCAAAGCCTTCTTTCTCAAGCTACATTTCCCATACCTTCTCCCCACACAGTGGGCTGCAGTCTTAATATCACCTCTCTAAAGGTATTTACAAATATAAATTAGCATGCTATTCAGTCAGAATCAGTCATGTGTAACCAAGTGAACTGCCTCCTCTCACACTTCTTAGAAGTTAAGAATGATATTGTGACGGTCCCTTTTCTCACCTGACACAGGAGAGAGTAGAGAAAAACAAATATTCTTTCTTCAAGCGTAGGTTGCAGAAAAGAAGCTTGAAATTAAATCCCAAAGAGAAAGGAGATGTTCAGCCTGGACAATGAAGGGACTGAAAAGACATGGCACGAGAAAAGGTGGACAAAAAAGAACACAAAAAAGGAAGAGGAAGAAAAAAGAATGAGCATGAGATGAGGACAGGAAAGCAAAAAAATATTCTGTAAATCTGTATTTTATACAGAATCATAGAATAGTTAGGGTTGGAAAGGACCTTAAGATCATCTAGTTCCGACCCCCTGCCATGGGCAGGGACACCTCACACTAGACCATGTAAGTCAGGCAACACTTTCAGAAAGGCAGATAGAACTGACCTATAGATATATATTCACAGGTAACAAGACACTGTCATATAAGAAATTATAAAATAATTCACTGTATTTATTTTCTAAAATTTCATACTATTAGTAATTTTGACAAAGAAAAGGTATCTAGTAAAAGTAACTATGCTAGTAACCAAAACCACTATAATGAGTAAATAGAGATGAAACAAACATTAATTCCATTGACAGCAGTGGGTTTTGGCTTCAGATAAAGCAATTCAGGTACCAGGCAAGGTTAACAATAACAAATTACATAGGCTAAACAAATTATTTAGGCTAAACAAACTACAACAAAAAATAAATGAGTTTCATTGAAGTTTTCCCAAGACATGCTGCCTTTTTCCAAAGCACTCCCATAAAAACGACCTGAACCCTGAAGTGTGATTTATTCTCAGCCTTTACAGAGCTAGTGGGAGGTTCAGCCAGGAGTTCACTAGTTTTGTTCTGATTGCACTCTCTTTGTTGTATCCCTTTACTGCTGTTTACCGAGTTGAAATTTCTAGCTCCAGTTCATAGCTCTGTGCTAATGAACTGTGTGCTAAATGCACTAAAACTACAGAATACCTGGGCCACTTCAGTCAAATGCCACTAAATTGGTTCTGGTGACACAAACACCACATTTTGAAGCATCTTCAAAAGCAATGGCAAGAGGAATGCATGAAACCCATAAACGTGTACGCTCATCTAACCCATTAATTCAAACCCATCATTTTCAGGCAGTATCCTTTCTTGGTCCAGTCCAGCCCAGTCCTCAGAGGATACTCCTAGCAACTTTCATGTATATTCTAGAGTGGAAGGGATGTTTATCTGTTTATGCTCTATGTTGTCTCAGTGCTCTTTGAAGTAACATACCTGGATCATTCAGGAGCATTATCAGGTCAAATGCTGTGTATCCATTTTTGGCACGAAGATTGACATCAGCTCCTTGATTTAACAAATACTTGACAACATTTTTGTTTCTTTAAGGGAAGAAAAAAAGGCATTGCTCATGTCAAAACCAGGACAAAACAAAACCCTAAAACTTCATTTTCATCATTTTATGTCATTGCTCCTCAATTAGAGATCAGTTTTACCTTTTCTATAGCTAACTAAGTCTAAAATATGTTCACGAGCTCTTCAATCTCCCATGATTTCTTTATCAACCACTGTTTACTCACTCTGAATTATACTAATCAACATGCAGAAAGTCAGCCTAAAAACCCTAATTTGAATAGTGGGTTTTTTAAGCTGACATTTCAGAACTGACTCTGGAATTTGTTGCCAAACACCTTCCCAATGAAAGGTCATTAACGCCTACAGCAAAAAAGCAGATGAAAAGACAAAGTTCAGTCCAGGAGTCATCATACACCATCACTAATACTTGAACACAACTTCATATTCAGAAGAGATGAGGAATTGCATGTAGAAAAGCTGAACTGACTTAAGATAATTTACAAACACTTAATTAGTACTTTACTTCGAGGTATTCAAAATGCAAAACCAATCAGCACTAAATGATAATCACCACAAACACCTTCCAACAAAAGCTCATAAAAGCTAGTTGCATGAACTCACCATCCTGTTCCCATTAGCCCCTCTCCCTTCTCAAACACCTGAATAAATAAGCAGGACTTGCCTCGTGAGTTAAAAACAATACCGTAATTCAGCCTACAAAACTCCTCTTGAGCAGAGACTGACCTCATATAAAAACAAACTCCGAGATGCATAAGCAAAACAGAGCAAAAAATGTTCTTAACTAGTAACAGGTGTCTGCAAATTCTAATACTAAAGCTGACAAATAGACCTCAACTTGTCTACTTCATTTCATACTATAAAGACTGATTGATATAATAGGGAAGGGTATTTTTGTAACACAGCCCTCCAGGAAACTGAAAGGGGAGTATGTGAACACATGCAGCACTCAGCTGCACCCTGTTCTTCCACAGACGAGAGGAGTGCCTGAGTACCAGCAAGGAGACATGACAGCATGACCTTCTGCTGGCTGCTTCTACTCCAGCTGTGTGCTGAGGTAGCTACTGCTGAGCAAAATGGCTGCACCAGGAAAACTGATTTTCAGGCACTTCTCATGAAATGCCTATCATTACTACAAGTACTCTGTTAGAGAGGAAGCAGAGAATCTCATCCTACGTAGGTCCCACAAACTACTTCAGGAAATTTTCAGAAAGCAATGACAACGTGAACTCCTATTTTCCCCTCTGTTGCACTTTCATAGTCAAATAAGATCTGATGTCTAAATATAAAAGCTGGAGCAGAATATCTGCATTTGTACAATTAAAGTGAGCATTAACAGACAGTGAAGTAAATCTTCACCTTGCTGAGGGCCTCGTCTACAGCAATGGAGAAAAGTTCAAGTTCCTAAACCGAATATCCTGTATTCAGACAGTGTCAAGTATATGACAGAGATCACGCATGAAGTACCAGGCCAATTTCTGGGGTCTGACTCTTAAGTGCCTACTTGCATTTATAAAGCAGCTTTAGAGAAAATGGCAATCAGTTCTCCAGTGGGTGCAATTCTGAAAACTCCATGAAAACTAAAGGCTGAATAGGGGAACATAAGAATGGTTTTAAGACTAGAAAATATGGCACATAGAAGGGTCATCGCCTTGACGTTTCACAACTTGATGTAGGCCTATAACCCTGGCAGGCAGCAATACTATCTTACAAAAGACTAAAAAACATCAAAGGATGGAAACTCAAATCTGCACTAAAGCTCCTAGTGCCTGCCTGGAGCACTATGTTCCCAGCACTTACTGACCAAGCTTCAAGTTCCCAAATGTGCCACTCATTCTGGAATCCAAATGGCATTGAAGTCTGCTCTGAAAAGCTGAGGGCAGTGCAAGAGTCATGGAAAACTGAGGTCACAAGTCTCTCAATGTCTTTTAAAACCCCTCTGCTTTCAGAGTCAGTATCAAAAAGATTTCTTCTATTGGGATGTAAGAAGAATGAAACTTTTCTACTGCTAGACCCAAAGACAGCATATGTCTTACCCATGGTATGTGGCCTGCATAAGTGCTGTCCAACCATGAACATTATCCTGTTTGTCAATATCAGCACTTTTCTCAACAAGGAGCTGAACGAGGGGCAGCTGCCCAGTTACAGCTGCAATTATTAATGGAGATGCGCCATCAACATTAGTAATATTGACCTGAGTTGGGTCTTCATCAACAATCTCTTTAACCAGCTGAAAATTTCCTGCAAAACAGTGATAAAACAATCTACATGAGCAATAGAGAACTGATTAGCCACCAAATTAAAAAGTATTTTGATTTGCCAACATTAGTCTACATTTAGTGGAATTAAGATAGAAAAAATAAAGCACTAGAGCAACTGCAACACTAAAGCTAAATATTTGTACGGATTTTTGGTCTTCCAGTTATTCAGTCCATTTTCCCAGGCTACATAAAATTGTGGCATAAGCACAAGGCATTGTTTTCCCACATTTTCCCTACCTGTGTACTTACAGTACAACCCCATCACTAGAATCGTTTTCTGAAATGAAAAACTAAGGCTGTAAAAACTGAAGTGTACCTCACATGTGAGGCCACAAATAGGGAATATATCTGTAAAATTGTCGTAAGATGGTGTTGTGCACGGAAAACTGACCATGCTGAGACACCATGATTTGCCCTTCAGCAGGACGAAGATCCTTGCTCCATTTCCAACACAGAATATGCTACTGAACATATTTTAACCAGGTTGTGGGTTTTTTTCCTAAACCTTAATGAAAGTAGGAACAAGCAATTTTTAAAAATTTAAGAGATAGCTAGGGTTAACTCAAGCAGAGAGCTTAAACTCACCCACTTCCCCTACTTTTTGATGACATAACGGCAGGCAAAATCAGGAAAGAAGTTAAGAGAAAAAAAGATCTCTGCGACTGAATATCTACCATGATAGGAACAGAGGCAAGAAGCAGCAAACCATCAACTGCCATGCAAACAGAAGAATTCTCACCTTTTAAAAAACTTTCAGATAGTAAACTGCTTCATGACATCGGCTGCCTTCAGCTCAATCACAGGCATGAACTTTTGCCTTGGAAAGCCAGCCAAAATCCCAAACTGCACGTTACTTGAATGCATTCACTAAAACAAACACCCACCCGCACCACGCAGCTAATTTCGTGGAACAGGAAAGATAGAAGAGCACAGAACTACTTTTTTAATGTTCCAACTTACTAAAAGACAGCAGGTGGCTTTTTTAACACAGATCTGCATCACGAACTTTGTTAAACAGAAATCCTGGAACCAGCAGAGACTCCAGAATTGACTCTGAACTCTGGCCTGGACACTTCTTAGCCTAGGATGTTGTAGTTTTTAACACTGCTGCCATCAATAGCCAAGTATTTCAGAAAAAAAACAAACCCAACAAACCCTTAAGGAGTATGCACTGACCATACGGCACCCTCCCAAGACTCCTCCTGACCCAGCACCAACATTTATACATCTCAAACTAGAAGTCACAGGGGTACAAAAAGGGCAGATGAACTCTAAAATTTGACAGACCTGAGATTTTTTGGTAGCTTACATACGAAGGGATGACACTTAAGAGATTGCTTCCGGTACTGCTACCTATCACCTCTTCTTCTCCACTATTATGTCTGCCTGTTTCCCATTCTAGTAGCCTGATAAGCCATAAAGTTCCTGAGGTGACTTATGATGGTTAATTGAAAACCAACTGTTAAACTGTTGTACCAAACCTAGGATGAGATCTGAACAATAAGGCCAGGCTTGACCATTTAAAACACACCTCTAACTTTTTAATAGGAATGCAGTGACAATAAAATTTGGAAGATAACTGTAGATTTAAAGATGCATCACTGAAATCCATTTGGACAGATGTTTAGGAAAAATCGTATTTTCCTTCACTCACAAAAAAAAACCCAACAAAAAACAACCAACCGAAAACCTAAACCCCCACTCATTTACAAATGATAGTACAAAAAGATTTAAAAATCCATCAGAAACTATGAAAGTTGCTAACTCAGAGCTCTCCAGGTTGCCGCTCCCTCTTGAAAGCAAGAAGGTGAACCATACCAAAGGCTTCATGATTATGTTACAGTCAGGAGTAGGTACATGGACCAAAAAACAGAATGAGGTAGTTATGCTCAACTCTAAGTCTACTTATTCCATATGCACATACCACAGTCAAGAGAGGTAGAGCCAGCTTTCAGTGGGCTATGATCAGATTTTCTATGCCACAGACACAGAAAGCACAGCACCAGTAAGGATTATTAGGTCCACTGCATGTGCAAGGCTGTATTACCAATGTTTCCTCATTGACTGGGGCATCCTTAGTCCCAGGTAAATACAGGCTGACTGGAGAAGAGAGCCCCCCTTATGTCTCATGGGACACCTCTCATGACTTCACTGGATATAAGATTTAATCTCACATGGGAATAACATCTCCCAATATTATTAAAAAAAAACAAAAACCAAAAAACTAAAACCAAAACAAACAAAAAACCCCAAAAAAAACCCAACCAAAAAACAAAGCTCCATCAGGAATTTTATTGCTATTTCTTTCTGACTGCCTATATAGCTAGGACTGCCAGCAACAGGCAAAATGTTCTATCAAATAGCTGAAAACTTCTAAATGGCAAAATACCAACCATAAGAGCAGGAACAGGTTCAAATACTGAATCCCTCTAACCTGCCAAAGAGATTGCAAAGAGTTTTCTGACCTGTGACATTATCAGGAACCTCAGAAGAAAGTGAATAGCTTTGTTTCCCATGCCAAAGACATCCCATAGCAAGCCTCAGGCCAAACACTTCATTTCAGCACTCTTTCCTATGTTGGAAGATCCAGGAAAATAGGTAACCACAAAGCAGCTTGCCATCCGCTAGGGGTACATCCATCAGAGCTTGGATCATAATTAAGTTAACAGTATGGCACTGGTTCTTTCTGTTTGCCACAAAAACCAGTTGTGTGCTCAGAAAAGTCACTCTTACTCAGGCAAGATCCAAGACACTTATTCTTTTCCTGAAGCAACTTTAAAGAGCAATTACAATGCTCATATAGAGTAGAGGCTAGCATATTTTTTGCATGAGTTAGCACTTTTGTGTTCATACTTCAGGTTTATGAGGAAGAAAAAAAACCCACCATATTAAAGGTAACATGGTCTTCAAATAACTAGAACTACCACATCACACCATTTTGGTATGAAGGGCACAGCCAGGAGTTCATAAAGACTTTCTCATATTGGAACGCGAAGAAAAATAAACTACAGAAAGAAATATATTTTTAAAATTAAAAGAAAAACAAGGGAAAAACCAAAGTCACATTTGAAAACAGAGCACGTCTTGGTTTCCCATGTTAACAGCCATGCTCTGAAGTTACAAGAACTGGACATGGTGGAAGAATCCTGTCAGTACTTACCCAATTTCAAAGCATGAAAGACATCAGGTTGCCTCTTTTCAGTATCTGGAATAAATATAAATATTTCTATTAACAATCATTTAAAAAGGTAAAAAAAAATCTAGTAAAGTTTTGATAGCAAAAACTGTTCAAAAAATTACATAAAGATACTATAAAACGTATGTTTAGACATACATTTAATAAGAACAAAGAAAGCACTGATAACCTTTTTATTCCTTTGGGGAAGAATGAGTCACCTGTGTGGTTCTCTGTGCAGAACTAAAGCTACAAACTATAATAAAGCACCAGTACAGGCTTTTGCCTTACAACTTCCATTCTCCATCAGGAAACTCGATTTGGAAACTTCGGTGTTCCTGCCTGGAAGACTAAAGTATCAATTAAAAACCCACGGTATGGTTCTGTGGTCTGGTGTAATCCTCTGTACAACAGCAAACACTCAAATAGTACAGGATTATTTTGAAAGGTGACTCAAAAGGAGTTTTACAAACTGTCCCATTTTTATTTCCTCTTGAGGATTGCCACTTTAACTTATAAAGGTCACAAAAATAATAGTGATGATTTAACTACACAGCTTGCAATTTGTCCATTGGTAGATATCTTTCAGCTCCCAGAGCACCATCTCCATAATAAGAACTGTAATTATTACAAATTTTAGTATTTTGAGTGAAGGACCATTCCTTTGACAAGCCCTCACAGTGCTTTGAAACTGCTGACACTAAGTAAGATGAGGAAAAAATAGTGACGTATTTTGCACCTTCCACTTTTCCACAAGCCAGAAAAATACATCCGCTACCACCTTCCAAAGTGTTACTGACACTACAGAAACAGTGGGGTAAAAAGATTTTAAGGAAAACAAGATGTTGGAGAGATTTCCTGAGCCCAATTCTGCCATTTTTATGATAATACAAGAAAAGGTTAATTTTCATAGCTTGACTCCAAAGGAAGTAATTTGAAAATGCTGAACAAAAGTAATTGCTGGAAAGCCCCCCAAAACCATAAGAAACTCGTATTTTAAGACTGAGAAAGAGAATGGTGGGTCCTACATTTTCTCCTGTTTCAGAAACTATGCTCACTGAAGGAACTGCATATGAGCTCACCACTGGAAAACAGGTTTCAAAAGACTAGTTTTAGGAAAGGAGCAGACTCCATACTTGGCATGTGAAAAGCCTGGAAGAGAGACAGCCTCAGCGAGCAGGAGACTACAAGGAGATGCCAGAAGGAAGGACTGCCATTCGGGTAAACCAATGCAAGGACAGGGGCAGAACACAACCAACACCTAGACCATTTCAGGTAGTTCTTAATTTGCTACTGAAAACAGCCTTCTATTGGGAGGCAATTTGCCCTATCTATGGCAATGGATCAGAAGACAAGTTCCTTTTTTGCTGCTGCTCTGTATGAGAGAAAGGATCTTTTTTAATTCCCAGGATATAGAAGACTCCAGTGCCAGAAGACGGAAGCCATGGTCAAAAACCAATGCAGAAATTTCTGTGGAAGCTTAACATTTTTACCTCTGTCTCTGCCCCAATTAGTTACTACCCTTCTGCTGATGGAAACTACCCCTCAGCAAAGGTTACAGGAACCCTTACTCATCTGCTTTAAAGCAAGTCCATTCTCCTGGCTTAAACAGATGTCTCCAATACTTGAAGTCTTGTGACTATGTTAGACTTTCTAGACTCATCAGGCCAACTCTGCATGCATATAGATTCTGTATGTCCAAATGCATGGGCAAGGTATAAAGCACTGCACGAGTGAATCCCACAGATGTCTGATTCTCTCTTTGTGCTGTAACCAACTGATGTCTGTTCCTCAGAGACTGGTCATGAGCAAACATCTACAGTCAGCCAGTTCTGGCTGGTGGCACAGCTGTATGAGAGCCCTAGCTCCAACTTAACCTATGAGTCAACATCTGACTAAGTTAACACCTTCTCTAAAGCAGAAACAAATGTCAGATTTTTCTCTTTCTTCTTAAAAACACAAGGGAAGCTTGACCTGCAGGAATGACAGCAAACGTAAAGAAAAATGTCCACATGGCAGTGTAATATAGACATAATTGGGCAAGATTTAAATAAGCCTATCTTTCACAAGTGGCAGAGAGCTTAGAGCGGACTATCCCACTCTACAGGCTTTCTGCCACCATGGCTGGATGGGTGATAGCACCCGGAAAAGGTTCTTTCTAGACCTATCCACATCCTTAGATTTCATTAAGTACTCCATAGCTGAAAAATCCAGATGCCACTCTTCCAAACCTTCTTGTTAATCATGTCCCAACACTGGTCTGCATCATAAAGCATAAATACCTTGAAAAGAGCCCCCAAACAGCCACATACAGGAAAAGGACTCAATCTCCAAAATCACTTATTGACACTTAGATGTCCAACACAATGTCCAAACTAAACTATCTGATTTCAGGAACAGATTTAATGCATTTCTGTTAACATAAACTTCTGGAGAAAGAAATAGTAGCAAATCCACAATACTTTAACACCACCAACATATGATATTCATAACATTATGTTATAGAACCAGCTAGAAAGAAAAGCTAGTTTGGAAAGATAGCTGGTAGATATAGCTGCAGTAAGTAAAATATGTCTAAAAACTAAATTCATAACATTTTAAACTGATAGGTGACAGCAAGTAGGTTAAACCTACTACTAAACAAAAATCCTAGAAATTACATACAAAAAAACTGTTAAATGAGTACAGTTTGGTTTTTTTTTTTTTTTTTTTTTAAATTGGAAAATTATTGGTAAAGACACACAATATGCTATTCTGTCTTTCTGGTTGAGTGTACGATAATAGATATACCACTTAAGACTGAATGAAAAATGCTGTAGCCTTAGGTTTGCTCACACCTTCCTAAGCCTTCACGTCCCCTAATATAAGGTATTACCACTCTCTACAAAATCCTGGATTTCTTACACCCTTCCACACTCATGGCTAAAGCTACATGAGCACTGCACATTCTTTAATCACACAGTGACAAAATGTTTCTTTAGCAGTTCTCATCTCACCCTGTGCAAGTAACAAATGCACCACACGGCAAACCTAAAAACCATAAAAGCAGCATTTCTTAACTTCCATTTTAATTGAGATTTGTACTGAAATAATGTTATTTTAATCTAGTTTTGTACGTATGTGAGCAGTGTGCATGCCTATCTCTGTGTGAGTGCATGTGTGTCCAGGTTGGACAGTCCTGGGCGACACGTTTAGTGTGTGGTGTCCCTGCCCATGGCAGGGAGGTTAGAGATACATAATCTTAAGGTCCTTTCCAACCCTAACTATTTTATGACTCTATGATTCTAAGTCTGAAGGGACAAGGTTGCTTATAAATTTTATGAAGTCCTGAAGTTAATTAAGTATTCCCCTCTACTGCAAGGAACAGAAAAGTAAGGGACATGCCAACTTGTTATTCATCCACATTAATACTTTGTTTTCTTAGAATACACAATCCACTATCAAAGGACTTTAGGGAGGTTTCATAGAGAGTGGTACAAGAAAACATCAGGTTAACCTCATCTGGTTTTCTACATGTCACAGGTCTTGTATGCGACACCCAGCAAAGACAATCCAATGATAAATTTGACCAAGGCATTTAACCTTGATTGCAACTGTCAAAGATTGCACACTAAGTCACACCAGGTCTAAGATTCACCACAAAACATAGTGTCTTATTTCCCATTCAAATTCTTCTAACTTTAAACTTCTTTTTTTTTTTTGGCTGCCATACAGAAAGGCTCTCCAGTATTTGATTTCCTATCCTTAATGTGAAGACTTTAATAATCACATCTCTTAACCACCTCCTCATGAAACTAGACAGATTCAACTTTCTCAAGTCTCTCCTCACAAGGCAGGTTTTCTAGATTTATATCTTCTAGGTTTTCTTTAATTCGGCAATACCCATTCTTTGACATCCTTTTCTGGGTTTTATGTCCATTCTTAAGTGCCATTTCAAGCAGGCCTTTGTAATTTTCTTCCTAAATGAGCACCTGGATGATGTGTTTTAGAAGAAAAAAACCAAAAAAACCCCACATTTAAAACATCTAAAAATTTTAAAATGTTTCACATGATTTTTATTGCAGGACAGGAATCTTGTCATGCAAAGGTAATCTGCGGAAGCTGGGCACTTCTGCCTCACCTGAGGTAGGGGTACCTACTCCAACATTTTCAAAAGAGTCTAATTACAAATTACAAGAAAACATGTACACACAAAATAACCCCTTTAATTTCTAAATGTGCAACCAAGATTTCAAGAAAGTGAAACAAAAAACTAACATTCCATACCTGCCTGGTGTCTGATCGTTGTGAGAGACTCCAGATAGTCCTTCATGTCTTTGTGTTTGAAGCCAACAGAGATTTCAAAAGGTGTTTTGTGTAGCACATTCTGGTGATCAGGATTGGCACCCTTCTCCATGAGCTGCTGTGCCAAGCTCACCTTTCCACTAACAGCTGCCAGCATTAGGGGACTCCAGCCCATAGTCTTCACAGTGTAATTACAATCAGCTCCCCAGTCTAGTAACAGATGTACCACTGCCTCATGTCCATGCTGAGCAGCTGCCATCAGTGGAGTGATGTCAGGAAAGTCTTCTCTGCTGCTAAGTACACTTGTGCTAAAATGATCATAATTGTCTACATAAGCTCCAGATTCCAGCAACAATTTCACCATGCTGGCATGGCCGCCTCTGGAAGCCATGGTGAGGACACTGGCTCCTAACTTATTCTGTGCATTGAGATCGGCACCATTCTCCAGCAAGATGTGAGCCACGCTTAGATGTCCAAACCTTGAGAGAAAGAGACAAGGGGGAAAATTAACACCTTAGATGGCAGAGGCTTCTCGAAGAAAACTGACATATTCTGAACACAGAAAACTCTGCTACCAAATTGGCCTATTGACGAATACACTATGTAGGATCATGCACACATCACTGAACGTGACAGTGGCCACCTTACTGTAGGGGACCAATCAACGGCTCAGGACTTGTAAACTAAACCATTTCACATGAACCAGTGACCATGCTCATAAACCAGGCACCTATTTAACAGGATGTTCTGTTCAAAGCAGCAACGTGCTAGCCTCATTTTCAACTGCATGACATCAACATGTAACCTCCATAAACCAGTCAGTCACTTTAATCCTCTTATTTCCAGTATCACATTCAAGAATCAAAGCCAGTTTGTTTGCAGAGATCTTAACTAAGTACCATCATTACTATTGGACAAGCAGAGTAAAAGCTTCAGAGTCAATGCTGAAGAACAAAAAAACAGTTTTATAAACTTGATAGCCAATCTTTTGTGTTCACATCATTCCTTGCTTTCTAGTTGTGAAGCCCCAGAATGGAAGAAGGCTCAGAGAAGACAGGCATGCACCTGTGAAGCTCAGAGAACACAGGCAGTGGCCACTGCCGTTGCACAGTAAGCTGAACTTCTCGACACAAAGGGGACCAGAGGGTGGCCTTTGATTTGGAGAAACAGCTCAATCAGCAGAGTGGGACAACTGGCTGCAGGAATGGCGTTCCCCAAAACGATCAATAGAAAATATTATCCTCCTGAGTCAGCCAGACCAGGCTAGCATGGGGAAGTGCCTACACAGCTCAGACTAACACAGGGCACCAACAAAATGGGTATTTAAACAGAATAAGGCTTAAGCTGGCTTCCAGCCACATTTTTCTTCCCTGATAAATGGGGACACCTAGCATCATGATGGTGACCATACAGGGACCAGTAGTGGGCATGCTGTTTGTCTTGTGGTTCAGATGTGTGTTGCAGTTGCTATGTTATGCTTGTGTTTGTGATTTCAGGAGATTGCTGTATCACTAGGCTGAATTAAAATCCTGTGTAACATCAAATATCTTCCAATAAGGAAACTTGGTATTAAAACATTAAACGCTCCTTGTGCGGAATATCTGACAGAACTTGGTCAGAGTACTGAACTCTTGACACTGGTTTCACTGGTAACGCAGCTTTGATAACATTCGATTATCAGAGGCTCTGGTAGTTTTGTCAGTAAGCAAAGGCAGTCATGCTAGCCATACAACCAACCAGCTAGCTAACTGTGAGAAAACGGAAACCCCTTACTATCATAAGCCGAGGAATCCCACATGTTAATAAACATAATAGGTTCACAAAACGTGTATCTCATGCTCTTGTTGCAGATATCAGGCAATTATTATATGCTTGTGCAGTGTTTAACACAATCAATCTTTGATCCTGAAAGCAGCCTTTGTACACTGCGGTAAAGCAAATGTTAGTTGAGGAAATCCCAAAGAATGCAACTAACCACTAAGAGTAGACATGAGACCAGAACCCCCTGGTTTCCTTTCAGAAAGTACACAGCTGCAGAAGGAAGCCTTCAGGACCTGTCCCTAGGTCTATCCTGGTAGGCTTCACTGCATCACCTCAGTAAAGCCTGCAACCCCTACACATGACTAATTTTATGCATGTATCGTAACTCCTGTCCAATTTCAACAGGACTAACCTCAGCCAGAAAATTAAACGTGTGCATGAAACCTACCTTTGTACAAACACTGGCTCCTTTCTGGTTATACATTAAAAAGAAAAAAGGAACATGCTCTTTCACTTTATGCTTTCTCCACAGGTTTCAGTGATATCTATACTACTTTTCAAATGTCAGCAAGTCATTAATTTGAAACAGTAAGAGAGTTATAGTGATTCGAGTTTACTGTTTTTAGAGAATGAGCATACGGTTTTCATTAAGGGAAAAAATAATCTAAGGATATTTCTGCAATTTTACCCCCCTCTTTTTTTTAACCTTCATAAAATAACAGAATTGTTGAACAGAATTGTTGAACCTTGTCTTCCTTGTTCTTACTGGGAAACCAGCTGTGTGACTCATTCTTTGGGAACTTTCTATGGGCTTTAATTGAAAAGAGAAATGTTGACTTTGAAACAGACTCTTTTCTTCCAAGTATTTAAATCTGTTATGAAACCAAAGAAAAAGAAAAATCCAACAAAAACCAATCAAAACCAAAAAACATTCCTCCTCTCAATTACTAGTGGAAACCACTGCCCTCCAACTTTTGCGAACACATCTTGTAAACCCAGGCGTGCTTTTATATGTAAAGATAAACACAAACACCAGCACTAGCAATATGGGTGTTGCAACACGGGTCTCCCACAACCCAGCAGCGGGTTACATGAAGCATGGTGTCACTAATGCAGAAAACCCAGTTTCATCATTAAAACCCTCAGCAACGATTGTATGTATCATCCAGCAAACCACTTAGGAAAACGCAGAAAAGCAGAGTGAAACGAATTTGCTTCAGCATGTTTTATGTCAAAGGTGACTTTTCAACAGGTAGAGAAGATGCACACACACACAAAAATTTAAAAACGAGGAAAAAAAAAAAGAGAATGAAGCAAGGGCTTGCACATATTTCCACATAAGAAGAAGGGAGCAGTGTTTTCGTGTTCAGATTACCTCTGACTGTGATTCTGTACCGGTTTTACACAAGAAACAGCATGTACAGCTCCCACCGCCACAACCGTAACATGGAAAGAGAACACCTCACACCACAGCATAACGCTTACCCAGATTTAAACTCGACACCACCTCCTCGCCCCACCCCGGGGAAGGTAACAGGTGACCCCTGCGATCCCCCCGGATAACCAACCACCGCTACCCCGGCGGCGACCGACCGAGGCCTACAACATGGCGCCTCCCCCCCCGCTCCCACACACGCCCGGAGCCTCCCCAGCGCTCCCGGGCGCCCTCCCCCGGCCCAGGGAGCGGGATTGTGAGGACGAAGGTGCCGGGCGCCGCCGGCGGCCCCCGGGGCGGGGAAAGGAGGGCCGCGCCTGGGGAGCCCTCCCCCGGCCGGGGGCAGCCGCCCTGCCGCTGACTAGGCCGGTGCCCCACGGGGAGGCAGGATGACGGCCGGAGCCTACCTCCTCTCCATCTGCCTCTCCCTGATCGCTGCCCTACCTGGCCGCCTGCATGAGGGGGCTCCATCCGTAGTGGTTCGTGCTCTGTACCGAGGCCCCCTTCCGCAGCAGGAACCGCACCAGCTGCTCGTGGCCCCCCGCCGCAGCGAACTGCAAACCCGTGTTGCCGGCCTCGTCGGTGCAGTCCACGGGCACGACGGGGGCCGGCGGGGCGGACACTTCGCCGCGGGGCTCCGCCACCGCTGCCTCCTCGGTACCGCAGGAGGAGGGGGCCGCCGGGTCGGCGGTGCCGGCGCCGGACAGCCCCAGGAGGCGCCGGGTGGTCTCGCAGTCGCCCTGCTCGCAGGCGCGGAGGAAGAGCTGGACCTGGGGAGGCACCCCGCACTCCCCCATGGGCAGCGCCGGCGTGCTCCGAGCAGCTCGGCCGCCCGCCACCGCCCCGCCGCCGGCGAAGGCAGCGGGGAGGAGGGGACTCCGCCGGCGGGAGGAGGCCGGCCGAGGGCGGCTGCAGCGCCCCGGCCGCTCTCGCACGGCGGGGAGGAGAAGCAGCCCTGGGCCACGCTCCTCGGAGCCGGCAAGGGCCCTGCCCGCCTGGGCCGGGACCTCGGCGCCTCTCCCCGCCCGCCCGCCCTTCTCTGCCCTCGCTGGCAGTCCCGGAGGTGTCATCTCTCCCCGCCCCAGCGCCTGGGTCACCGCGGCTCCTGCCCCCTTGCTCAGGTGTTTTCTGTCATCCGCTCCACGGGCTGCAGCCGTTTTCCGCACCGTGTTCCTGCTATTACCGACTCCCGTACAAAGAAGCATTTTCGTTTTCTGCCCGGGATCATCGCAGCAAGACTTTGTTGTGGGGTTTATTCGCCTGTGCACCACAGAACATCCCCTTTTGCTTGCCTCACAACATGACTTCTACCGCCTGGTGCGGTCTCTCTCTATCAGCCCCACTCCACTTACATGATACTTCAGCCTTTACTTGTATCTTCCTACCTTGGTTTTCCTTCAGCCCCAAAGCAGTCTCTTCTTTCACTGAGATAAAGTATTTGCAGTTGAGTCATTCCCTAACAAACACATATGGTTCCTATGCTCCAATAGCACTGATCAGTTACTCTTTCAGTTTAAACAGATCGAGAGTAAAATTTAGCCTTTTTTTTTTTTTCTTTTTTTTTGCTGGTGCTTCTAAGTGTCTTATCTGTAGCTTCAGCCTGCCATATAACCTGAAATCTATTTCAGGTTATATTGATTTACAATAGCTAAAGTGAGGGGGAAAAATAAAGCACTGATGGAATAACTCTTGAACTCCAGTTGACTAGTCATTTAAGAATATTGTGTTATGTCCCTGTACGTTATCTATTAAAATAACTTTTCTCCAAGTGATAGAGAAGCCAATGAGGAGAGGTGCTGTGCTGGTCCTTGTTCTCAGCAATGAGGAGGGACTGGTGGTGAATGGAAGTTCAAGGGCAGCCTTAGGTGCAATGACTGTAGTGGAGTTCGACCAAGTTCAGCAAGCTCACAGCATTAGAGGAGAGTGCACAGCAAACTCGCTACCCTGAACTTCAGGAGAGCAGACTTTGGGCACTTCAGGGATCTGCTTGGAAGAGTTCCATGGGATAAAGCCCTGGAGGGAAGAGGGGCCCATGAAAGCTGGTGAATAGTCAAGGATCACCTTCCCCAAAGCTAAAGAGCGAAGCATCCCTACAAAGAGGTCAGACAAGCACACCAGGAGGCCAGTGTGAATGAACAAGGAGCTCCTGGACAAACTACAGCACAAAAAGGAAACCTACAGAGGGTGAAAGCAAGCATCTCCCAGGTGGTAGACTGGGAGGAATACAGAGAAATTGTCTGAGCAGCCAAGGATCAGGTTAGGAAGGCTAAAGCCCTGATAGAACTAAATCTGGCCAGGGACATCAAGAGCAACGGAAAAGCTTCTATAGGTACATCAGTGATAAAAGGAAGAACGAGGGAAAATGCAGGCCCCCTCTGGAAGGAAACAGGAGACCTGGTTACCTGGGCATGGAGAAGGCCGAGGTACTCAATGACTTTTTTGCCTCAGTCTTCACTGGCAAGAGCTCGAGCCACACAAGCCAAGTTGCAGAAGGCAACAGCAGGGACTGGGAGAATGAAGAACCACCTACTTTAGAAGATCAGGTTTGAGACCATCTAAGGAACCTGAAGGTGCACAAGTCTGTGAGACCTGGTGAGATGCATCTGCAGGTTGTGAGTGAACTGGTAGATGAAGTGGCTAAGCCACTATCCATTATATTTGAGAAGTCATGGCAGTCCAATGAAGTTCCTGCTGACTGGAAAAGGGGAAACATAACTCCCATTTTTAAAAAGAGGAAAAAGGAAGACCCAGGGAACTGCAGGCCAGTCAGTTTCCTTTGATGCCTGGCAAAAGATCATGGAGCAGAGCCTCCTGAAAACTATGCTAAGGCCCATGGAAAATAAGGACGTGATTTGTGACAACCAACATGGCTTCACTCAAGGGAAATCGTGCCTGAAAAATTTGCCTGAAAAAACCCTTCTACAATGGGGTTACAGTGTTGGTGGATAAGGGAGGAGCAACTGACATCATTTACCTGCACTTGTGCAAAGCATTAGACACTGTCCCACACCCCATCCTTTTCTCTAAGCTGGAGAGGCATGAATTTGATGGATGGACTACTTGGTGGACAAGGAATTGGCTGGATGGTCAATGGCTCGATGTCCAAGTGGAGACCAGTGGCAAGTGATATCCCTCAGGGGCTGGTATTGGGAATGGTGCTGTTCAACATCTTTGTCAGTGACATGGACAGTGGGATTGAGTGCACCCTCAGCAAGTTTGCTGATGATATCTAGCTGTGTGATGCAGTTGATATGCTGGAGGGAAGGGATGCCATCCAGAGGGACCTTGACACGCTTGAGAGGTGGGCCGATGCCAACCTCATGAAGTTCAACAAAGCAAAGTGCAAGGTTCTGCACCTGTGTCAGGGCAATCCCAAGCACAAACACAGGCTGGGTGGAGAATGGATTGAGAGCAGCCATGCGGAGAAGGACTTAGGGGTGTTGATTGAGAAGAAACTCAATAAGACCCAACAATGTGCACTTGCAGCCCAGAAACCCAACCGTATGCTGGGCTGCATCAAAAGGAGCATGGCCAGCAGGCTGAGGATGGTGATTCTCCTCCTCTACTCTCATGAGATCCCACCTGGAGTACTGCGTTCAGTTCTGGGGTCCCCAACACAAGAAGAACATGGACCTATTGGAGTGAGTCCAGAGCAGGGCCACAAAGTTGATCAGAGGGCTGAAGCACCTCTCCTACGAAGACAGGCTGAGAGAGTTTGGGGTTTTCAGCCTGGAGAAGAGAAGGCTCCGGGGAGACCTTAGAGCAGTCTTCCAGTAACTAGCAGGGGCCTAATCTGGAGAGGGACTTTTTACAAGGGCAGGTAGTGATAGGACAAGGCAGAATGGCTTTAAGCTGAAAGAGGGTAGATTTAGATTAGATATTAGGAAGAAACTCTTTACAGTGAGTTTGGTGAGACACTGGCACAGATTGCCGAGAGAAGCTGTGGATGCCCCATTCCTGGAAGTGTACAAGGCCAGGCTGGATAGGGCCTGGGGTGACATGGTCTAGTGTGTGGTGTCCCTGCCCGTGGCAGGGGTGTAGGAACTATATGATCTTAAGGTCCTTTCCAACCCTAACTATTCTGTGATTCTATGATTCTATGATTCCATGATTCTATGATTCTATACCCTTATAATATGACACATGAGCAAATTTCTACCTCATATATAATTCAGGATCATGTAATATGAAAGACTATAAAATTACCATCATAATCAAAAGCACTTCAAAAAGGAGAAAATGCAAGTAGTCAAGCAATCTGTTCCATAGAAATCCAGAAAAATAGAGATAGCTGACACTGTCATAATCTTCACTATGAAGATCTGGGGATGATGGCATTTCGAATCCCTGAACATGACGGCATTATTTTCATGGCAATTCTAGGAGGAAAAGGCTTATTTTCTACCATAAAACCTTACTGCTGTGAATCACAAGGAAGTCATTCTTGTGAGAAAAAGAAAACTTAAATGTTTAAAATGTGTTTTTTGTGAAGACTCTTATCGCTGCCTTAATGAAAAGACAGGCACATATATTACAAATAGTATCATAGAAAAGCAGATGCTTCTCCAGTGTCATTAGACTCATATATGTTAACTTTGGTCCTTTCAGGCATAGAAAGAGAAATAACCTTGAATAAATTACTAAAAAAAAATAAAAATGGTGGTAAGTGCCTACAATATAGGATTATTAAGATTAATTCCACCACGTAATATCCCCTTAAGTTCTTGGTTCAGAATTTTAATCATGGTGTATAAAGCAGGTCTCCACTTTGTCTCCTAAAAGCAGCTGCTATAACTTTGTGAGGAATTCACTTCATTTATATGTCTCAGAATATACCGTAATTTTGAACAAGCTTTCAAAAGTTATTCGCAACTCAGTATTTTAATTCACTGTGTCCGCAAAAGAATGTATGAAAAATCAGTGAGGTTTCCAATGTAACAGTTAACAGGTCACGTCATACCATATTCTGTGCATAAAACTGCAATTTTGTTCCAATAGTTTTTGACAGCTAAGATTGCTACTCATGGCTTCCTTTATGTATAACATGTCTTCTACTGCCCACAGTTCATGCTTGCTATTTAGATGAAGAGAACATTTAGGTATCAACAGTACATACCTATAGCAAGCAAATATACCAACTGAATACATATTCTTCCTACCTTACGCTATCTGGGCTTGCATATGACCTCTCAAACAAGGTATTTTATATGTGTATATGTATATATGTGTAGACATACATGTGTACATAACATGTACTACAGAGATCTGCAAACTGGTACAGGCTAGGTCTTGCCCAAGTAATCCTCTGAATGACGCCCGTTTTTATTGGCGTGACAGTATGAAAATTACAGAGCACTCATCAGTCTGGTAGAAGATCCCTGAAATAGCTGACAGTTTCTAACTCACTCATCAAGTCTGTGTTTTCAATTTATTTTATTTTAAGGCCTCTGCACCCACTGTTCTTCCTCTCATCTAAGTTCCTGGTACACTCTGCCTCTGCACTATGCACCCAGCTTCCCTCTTGACCTAAAGCCTACCCTGTAAAACAGGGTCCCCGCTGAAGCACCAAGTAGCTCAACACTCACCCTTCGGGACAGACCTGCAGCTGGGAAAGCAGATGCAGCCCATTTCATGTTTTGCCTGAGCTACACAGCTGTCTCAAATACAGACACTTTCAACACAGACACATTAATAAAAAAATCCTTGGCACTGGGAGGACAATGGGATGAATAATAATATTTTAAAAATACAGGTACACTTGTGCTGACACAGCAAAGAAAGAGCAGCCAAGGTAAGAGTAAGGGGGGGATGTTTCTTTGCAGGGCAATGTCATTTTATGGCCAGTTAAAGCAATGGTGAACAATGACCATAGGTCCAAAGCTATCATCGGTGGCTATGTTTTATGACTTGGCTGAATTTTCTTCTCCTTGAACAAATTTCCTATCTACCTACAATGTATTTGTACATCATGTTCCTCTGATAATTCCCCCCCCCCTTTTTTTTTTTAGAATATGCGTTGGCTGTAACTACCCAGTTACTAAAACTAGGAAAATTATTCCGGAACACATTGTTTGGTACTTTCTTTTCCCCTGAAAGTATGAATACAGAAAACTATTTGAACTTTGGGTTTATTAAAAATGTAGTCTCTATCAGCTGATACTTCTCCACATCCCAATTCCATTTTAGAATTTTGACTGAAAATACAGATCTAACAAAATAAAACCTAAAAGAAAACATTGGGTGTTTTCTTTTTTTAAAGCATTTGCAAAATTTAATACTTCTTTTTTCCTGTAATGTATATGTCATCACTACCAAATAAGAATAAATAATAATAGATGTGTAAACCAGTTCATCTTCCTTGCCTGCAGACCGGTTCCTTCAGTAATGAGTATTTCAGTGAGCAACAGATACACTCTTTTTCAGCTATTGCATTCGCTATAATGTAAGTTCTTACGGACAATTACATATTGTTGTGTTTAGTCTTCTTAGTTCTTTTTGAAAGGTTTAGTTAATATTTTTTCTTTTTTTGGGTGAAATAAGATTTAGCTTTTTAAAAATAAACTTTACAAATGTATTAATATACTAATCTTCTGTTTCAATTTTGAGAACTGAGGGCACAATAGATCTTTCTAGATAAGTAATTACAGGTTTTATATGACTTGTCTGGTTACTCTAATTATTTCTGACTGAAACTCCTGAAGCAACTGAATTTGCAGTTCACTAAACATTCTTACTAATACTAAAAAAAACCCCCAAAAAACTAAACCCCAGTTGTTTTAACTTCCATTGTTATTAAACCTGAAAAAAACCCCAAACCCCAAACCAACAGAATTTCTTAAAAGGAACTTTCCCATGAAAACATTGCTACAAGCTTTATGGTTAGCGGGAAACTCATTTGTGTTATTAATTGTAGATTTTTCTTCTCTGGAGCCTAATTTTACATTCAGAGCAGAAGTCTTTATACTTTTAAGTATTTCGGCTCAGAAATTTCAGTCTTCCCATCTTAATTAAACCCTACAAACTTTTAAAAAGATTTAAGAAGTGTCTGACTTCACATTCTTTACATCTTATCCAAACTTACTTGTGAGTGCAGCTGATCTATTCTTAATTTTTGCATGAACACCTTTATTGTACTTTCCCTTGCTGAATTTCCTTTATGTGCTTGGACATCACCCCCGGGGAACTACCATTCACTAATATTACCTTCATTATTACTACTGAGTGCAACGTCCCGTGCTTTCCCACCAGCCATAACCTTTCTTTCTCCTGCGGAAGCAAGCTGATGCTCTCGTACCTTTTCTTCAAGCCCTTCTTCCTTTTTAGAATCTGACTGCTATGGTTATGTTCTTCAGCAGTCTGGTCTGATCTTACTCTGTCTGCCACTGATTCCAGCATGCCTCCTGCTGTCCTGTCACAATCTGTTCTCAGTTTCCCATTTTTTTAAACTCAAAACTTGTTTTAGTCATGTGATCATATTCTTGCGTCTCTTCCTTATTGCTGTAAGACTTAAAATGCTTAAACAAAATACTTTTTCTTCTAATGCTTAAGAACCCTTGCAGCAGAACTCTCCTGTTTTCTTTCTCACTGTTCTTAATTAATATTCATTCCTACATTTTGCTCTTTACATCTTCCCAATCCCCTCCCTCTTCCCAGTAATTTATTTTGGGAGTCTGGAAGGATCTCCTTCTCTTTCATCACAAGAAGTCCTTACCGGGCTCCTTATGCTTAATATTTCTGTTACCCTATTATAAATAATTTGCAACCTTACACAAAGGGGAAAACCCAAGAATATTTTTTCTGGACAACCAAATCTAACCCAGCAGCATGTTCCAGAAATGTTGGCTGTATCTTCAGGGTTTACCCCTACACCAGCCAGAAACTAGGGAGCTCCTGCTATAAACTCAATACCAACGACACCAGTTGGGCTTCCTCTATGCAAGGATGATAAGCAAGGAAACAGTGCAGTCACTGGGCTTGCAACTACTAGTGCCACCTACCTTTTCACTCCCAAAGCTTGCTAGGCATGGCTTCCTTTCTATACAGTGCATATTGTCATGTCCAGAATATTGGTATTTAGTAGTTGCCTACAATGCATATTCACACACACATACTTCACTACTATAATGCTTAAGTTATTCCAGCCAGTATGTACACTTTCACTCTAGATGTTATGCATATGTAATCATCTGTGATAGATAACAGTATAGCTGAGTAAGAAATAATGAAATTACATTTATACACACACACTCATCTGCAAATCCACCTAAACTTCTTGATTTATGCTAGTTTACTAGTATCAGGATGACTCATTATTGTTATTCAGCACCCTTCTGTCCAGTGCAAGGCCTCCACTGTAGTTGACATCCTCTATGTTTGTTGTCACATACAGTATTTATTATCATGTAAACCTAGAAACAGCTCATAGCTGTATGCTGTCACCCTATCTGGTATGAGGTTTTTCTCCTTTCTTCATGTCAGATGTGTTTTCATCCACTCCTCAGCAATGCTGGTGAGTGCCGCCCAATACCGTTTGCAGCCCCTCTCTGGGGAGTCTGCTGGGTGGATCTTGACAGACCTCCAACATTAGAGGACAGAGCAGTAAACAGTCTCTTTGTTAAATGCATAGGGCAAGTGACACTTAAAAACCAGTTTCAGCTCCCTGCTGCACATGAGAGAGAAACTGTATTGGTTATGTTACATTTATGCTAAGGTTTTTCAAATGCAAAATCACAAATTCGCATGTAATCTCATGGCCTCAAGATCACAAGTTTAGACAGATAAGGCTGCATCCTGTTAGGGAGGTGACTAAAGAAGCAGTATGGATGTGCTGCTGAGTATGTAGCAAATTAGAAAGTTTTGATTAAATGCCGCAGTTGCTTTTTCCCCATAATTTTGTCAAGCCACAAAAAGGACTGCCCATTATATGGGGAATAAATTTGGGATTTTCACTTGTCTTCCGGATTTCTCTCCAAGGCCACATTGGTTGGCTTTTATTTTTTCCACCAAGAACACTGCTTTCTTCAGTGAAAGAATTTGTCAGTAACTCCCATGGCCTCCTGGCCGTTGCAAAGAACCTCCCTTGCTGTCCTCCTGTAGCCCTGGCTACCTCTGGCAGGAGACAGCAAGCCTTGGGGCCATCCCTGTGATCTCCAATGGCCAAAGCAGCTTGCTGTGGCTACACCAGCCCAGTGCCAGCCAAACTTTCCCCTTGGTGGGGGTACCTCTGTGTATCTGTCATACAGCTACCAGCGTTCATGAAAGTCCCTCAAGCTTTAAGGTGCCCAAGTCACCTGTTCCGTCAAGGGTGACAGCAAGCACATGAAGGGGACATGCCTTCCTCCCTCCTCCCCACATCCTGGCCATGCATGACCCAGCAGCACCAGGCTGGCCCTGCCTTGTTCTGGGATCTGTGGGGAAAATGCCCATAGCTGGGTCAGGGCCGTGACTAGCTCCACCAGTTGTGTTCCCAGTGGGAGCCTGAGTTGAGCAGGAGCTGGGTGTCTTCCCAGCGTGCTGGGGCGCTTGAGGCCGAGCAGCCTGCTGACCACCATGAGTTAGCACTGGTGAGGCCGCACCTCAAGTACTGTGTTCAGTTCTGGGCCCCTCACTACAAGAGAGAGATTGAACTGCTGGAGCAAGCCCAGAGAAGGACAGCAAAACCGGTGAACGGCCTGGAGCACAAGTCTAATGATGAACAGCTGATGGATCTGTGGTTGTTTAGTCTGGAAAAGAGAAGGCTCAGGAGGGACCTTATCGCTCTCTACAACTACCTGAAAGGAGGATGGAGAGAAGAGATGGCTGGTCTCTTCTCCCAAGTAACAAGTGATAGGACGAGAGGTAACAGCCTCAAGCTGCATCAGGGGAAGTTTAGACCTGATACTGGGAAAAATTTCTTCACCGAAAGAGTAATCAGGCATTGGAACAGGCTGCCCAGGGAAGTGGTGGAATCACCATCCCTGGAAGCGTTCAAAAACCGTGTAGATGAGGCCCTTAGTTACATGGCTTAGTGGTGGACTTGGCAGTGCTGGTGGCATGGTTGGACTTGATGATCTTGGAGGTCTTTTCCGACCTACTTGATTCTATGGTTCTATAAAACCGAGGAGCATCTCTCCCGGGGAGCCAGCTGGGGCGCGGCTGCAGCGTTGCCCCCGTCGCTGTTTTCCCGCCCGGGGCCGCCCGCCCCGCGGTAGCGCCCCCTGTGAGGCTCTTCCGCGCCGCGCCCCTCGGGGCTGTCCGGCGGCGGGGCGGGGAGGAGGGAGGAGCCGCCGGCGGAGGAGCCGGGCGGGTTTCCTGGCGGGGCTAGGGTTGGCGCGGTGCGGGCAGATCCGTGAGAAGTTCGCCGAGTTCGCCTGGGGCGGAGGTGCGTCCGCGTCCGTGTCCGTGTCCGTGTCCGGGAGAGGCCACCCGCGGCCCGGCCGCCTGCTCGGCATGGCCAGCCGCCTCGGCCGCGGGATGTGCTGGGGCAAACGGGGCCGGGGCTGCCGTGGCGGGGGCACGCTGCTCGCCCTGGGGCTGCTGGCTGCCGTCGGCTTCCTCGCCTGGCGGCACGGCCCGCCGCCCCGCCACGCCGTCCGCCGCGCCCCGCCGCAGCCGCCGCTCGCCACCGAGCTGCTGCGGAAGCCCGTGTACACGAAGCCGGCGCTGGACCCGGGGGCACTGGGCGAGCTGGGCCGGGCGGTGCGGCTGGAGCTGAGCCCGGCCGAGAAGCGGCTCCAGGAGGAGAGCATCCGCCGGCACCAGATCAACATCTACCTGAGCGACCGCATCTCCCTGCACCGCCGGCTGCCCGAGCGCTGGCACCCGCTGTGAGTACCCGCTGCTCCGTCTGCCCCGCTGCCGAGCGGTCCCACGGGCACCCTGGCCGGGAGCCATGCCTGCCCCTAGAGCGGCTCGTCCGAACGGAGGAGCGTTTGGTGGCGGTGGTCAGCGCGGGATAACCGCGTCCCAGCTGCGGCTCGCTCAGAAACGCGGAGACTTTTAAAACTTTTCCCCCCCCAACGCTTTAAAACCACGGCGTTTGCTCACAGAGTTAAAACCCTCCATGGGTTTGCCTGGCTCCCGTTCCTCCACAGGGCAGGAAAAGTAGCGCGTTGGTGGTGCGCGTGCGAGTCGGGAGAGGTGGTTTCCGTCTGGAAGCCCGAGCGGTGTGCGTTCAGCCCGTAAACGGCAGCTTGCCCCCGTGTTTCTCCTGCTGCTGTCCTCCGGGTAAGTCACCGTGGGCAGCAGCGTACTTTTCCAGTCACTCCCAGCTGCCCGGGGGTGTTGTGGAGTCTCCCTGTCTGGAGACATTCAAGACCTACTTGGACACGTTCCTGTGTAATCTGTTCTAGGTGGCCCTGCCTTGGCAGAGAGCTTGGACCAGGTGACCTCCATAGGTCCCTTCCAACCCAAACCATTCTGTGGTGATTCCAGACTTCGTCTTTGCATTGTATTCAGATGTCTTATGCCACACAGAATAGAGAAGGTCGTTTTATCATGAGATTTACCAGGAGCATTATGCTCCCAGAGATGCATAACGTTCTTCTAAACTAGCACATTGCTTGTTCCTCTGTACTTAGTTGCTGGGACAATTTACACTTGCAAATTACATTTACAGTTATGACACTAAATGCTAGATGATGGCATAAGCAATTTGAGTCTAAGGATTAGGTACTGCTTGATGAGATGATTCTAGTTTACAGGCAACGGTTCAGCACAGTTGTGAAGTCAGTGCTGCAGAGCAAGTCTGACTGGGCCGAACGCAAATGCTTGGTTTAGCTGAGTGGTTCACCTCGGTGTGGGCTGTCCTGCGAGTGAGCAGCCAGCTGCTGAGTGAATAGGCTGACTGGTTACGGGTATGTGCTTACAGCCAAAGGGGAAGTGTTCAAGGCCAGGTTGGACGGGGCTTTGAGCAACCTGGTCTAGTGAGAGGTGTCCCTGCCTGTGTCAGGGAGGTGGAACTACATGATCTTTTAAGTTCCCTTCCAACCCAAACCATTCTATGACAGAATGGAGCTGGGGCTGCTACTGATCCTCAGTGCCTGCTCCTCTGTTTCACCTGAGCTTGGCTTCAGCCAGTTTATTTCGTTGCAACAGGTTTGTATGGTGTGGTAGCAGAGAACTGTGGAAAAAGCAGGGCTCTGTCTCTGAGGTGTGTTCACTTCATGTCTGTGTGTCGTATCTGGTTGCTCACCCAACTCTAGTTATAAATGCTGAATCTAGAACATGAATCCAATGATAACTCTCAAAAAATTGCAATGCAAATACAAGGCCTTTTTATCGTAAGTTTAAGTCTGACAGAAGGCTTGTTTTTCGTAGTCATCTTTTATTCTCTCCTTATAAGCAGTCTATAGACCATAGGCTGAAAAGGACTGTTTTAATTGCTTTTCTGTGAGAAGAATTTAAATCATTTCAATGCATTATTTTGGATTCCTGCCATTTCTCTATGACAAGATGTTAGAGGAAATGAGAGATCATAGTTGTTGAGCAGGGGACATTATAGATGTGGCAGGGTTAATGCCTGAAATGAGACTGATGTAAATGGGCAGGTGGGTTTTTCTACAATGACATACCCTTTTTGATTTGAATATTTGGATGTTGAAATGACGAAATGTGTCCAAACCAAAGGGATTGCAAAGCATCAGTGGCATAATCTCAGAGATAATTGCCTTCTGAGGCTGGGGCTGTACTGTAATGTTGTAGTATCTGCTGGCAGGTGCTTCATGCCTTTTCACACAAAAAATCTAAATTATGGCAGAAGCATCACTGAACATCTATCCAACTCACATTGCAAATGTAAAAAAAAAAACTTCCCCAAAGGCAATTTTGCAAGTTGGTTAACTACTTCTCTTAAGAAGGAATACCATGTAAAAGATAGAAGTAAAAAAAAAAAAGCATTGAAAAAGGTATCACCAAGCCTGTAGGGACAGAAAATTCATTGTACTTCAGTATAAGATTAGAGGCTATACAGGTTGAAATGTCAACTTTAAGCAAAATATAGGTTTTTTTTTTTACTTTGAGGTTGGTAATGCTTGACCATTTGTGATCTTTAATGAACATTTGGGTGATGGGGTGAGGCTACAATGGTAGGAAATAGGTAGTAATGGTGGACTTCAGCTAGGCTTCAGCTGTCCAAAAAAATGATGCAAAGGCAATAATTTTTCAGATGTGATCAATGAAACAATTTTGGGACCTGAAGACCAGAAGGTGACAGATACACCATTATTTTTTTTTTTAGTGCAGTCCCAGAGGAGAACCAGAGAACTATGTGCTGCCAAGCCTTATCTCTTCCAGGCATATTATTTACAAATGGTGGTAGGAAAAGAACTAATAGCAGATAGGTACATTTGATCTATGATGAGTCAACCTGGCTTTTATCAAGGATGACGTGTCTCACAAACCTTTTCGAGTTTTTCGAAGGTTGTCATTTTATGGATAAAGAAGTGTAATTTTATTTCCAGAGGCTTTTCATGAGTTCCTTAAAGGGCTGTGAAATACCGTGAAAATTTCCTGCATTTGTAAATAACTGGGTAAAAGCTGGGAAGCACTTGTTTGGGTATTTTTATTTTTTTTTTTTCACTTAATGGAGGATCACTGGTAAAGCTCCACAGAAGTCTGTGTTGGGCACAATGCCGTTCAACTTAGAGCATGGCTTCCATAAAGAAGTGAGTGATTTGCAGCTCTTCAGCCTGAAAGAGAGGCTGCTGAGAGGGTGCCTCTTGCTGAGCTGCTGCAATACAAGTTGAATGCATGAAGTGGATAAACCAAATTCTGCCACCTCCTTTTTTTGAAAACCCATTTACTGTAAAGCATGAGGAAGCCCATCTACTAGAAAATTCAAATGAAGTATTCATGAGATATTGACAGATACTGTGCTTTGAGACTTTATTCTAGGCTACAGGCTTTTGTCTGTTTCAGCATATTCTTATGTGTGTGGAAGTGAGTCTGGAAATTTTAGATACCAGGAAAATGGGAGGATGAAAGAAAGGGAAATAAAGAGAGGCAGTGTCCCCACCGCCTGGATGCCCTATTGCTCCTTTTAACCTTAGTGTCCTCCCATACTGAGCAGTGAATTTGCTCTCTGGGCGTGAATTTGGGAAAATCACAAACATTTCAATCTAGGGGAAACTAGAATTTTGCCGATAAGGTTGAGAGTATCTGAACCAGTAATCCTTTAAATGTGTTCTATGAAACTATGATACAAGGTGTTGCTTTGTCAGAAATGGATGGAAGACACTTCCCACTGCTACATGTTGTATATCCTGGACCTGCTGTCAGACCAGAAATGTGGCAGAAGTTGTTTGCTAATGCTGTTAGTAGTTATTTGCTAATTCTGTGTCTGCTAATACTGTGCAGGAAAAGAAGAATAGTTTGACTCAGATTACTTCCCCAAATAATGTATTGTTTGATGGTATTTGACTATGAAACCTATACAGATGTCACTTCGTTATAAAGTTTCAACTTTAGATGTTTCTCCTACTAATATATTTTTGCCAGTGTAGGTGTTCAGAAGGCCTTTATTCTTTCTTGTTCTCAGACTGCTGTTTTTTTTCTGAGAAATAATCCTGTTTCTATTGAAACACAAATATGGTGAACTCGACAACTTCTATTGTTTCCTTTAGACAGTTCCTGCTTCCTTTAACTGTCTGTGCTTGAGGTCAGCAACTGCTGATATTGTATTTCATCACACAGGAACTCATTAGTTTTATTGCTGGCTAGAATTATGTATGTGTATGTATGTACTTACATGTATACATAAATATATACATTTAAACATATAACCAAATTAAACATATATATAAAAACTATAAAAAATGTTCTTTTGGTAAAATCTTACGTGTAAGAATGTAAGGAAATTACTAAATGGTGATACAGTTTATACAATGCTGGAAGTGAAATATGCCATAGGGTCAGATAATGAAGGAGGTTGAAAGGAACTTCTGCAGTGTCTACTTCAACCTCTTACTTGAAGCAGAGCACCTTCAGTGTTAAAGCATGTTGCTAGAGGCCATCCTTGTCATGTCAAATTTGAACAGTCTCTAAGGGTGGAGGTTCAACAGCCTCTCCAGGCACCTCTTTCAAGACTACATCGCTGAATTTCACTTCCCAATCATAATGTTGTCTAGATGGCCCAAGTTGTCTTCCCAGTGTCTGTCCTTCATTTCTTGAGTTTATACACATAAGGGAAGCAGCAATTATAGCAGGTTTAAACCAAGCAATCATCCCCCATCAGACATTGACATACTGAGGGCCCTGCTGGGGCTGATGCCCTCTAAGTGCAGCGAGATGGGTTCTGGGCTGTGCGTTTTGGCTGCTGCTGCTTTGCCTTCCCCCCATGCAGCATCCCAGCTGCATCCTGCCCTGTGGGGCTTCATGTTGCATGCTTATTTTACAGGACTGCAGGATTAGGCAGCAAACTGACAAGGTCTCTTAGACAGCCTTTTACAGTTTATTACAGTGTGTATGAAATAGTTTTCCAGTTTTTCTGTTTGGGTTCTTTTAAACTAAGGACCATTCTCAAGCATTGTTCCTGATTTTAGACATTCCACCTTCTCTTTTTTCTTGCTACATTTCTCACACTAGGGGTCCATTGCAAATCTGTTTCAGGAATGGTTTCTGTAAAATCACACCAGCCTTCTTTTGGCTGACTCTTGTTACAAAAGGAACAAGGCAGGGATAGGCACTTCTCTGCCGACTCAGCATTTTGTGCTGTCTCATGGTAGAAGCCTGAATCAGCCCTTGGGCCTCATTTCACTTGTACTCACAAGCAAATGGATTTGTAAGTCTTTTCTGTGTTTCCTTACCTGGCAAATGATTTTGAGTAGCCACAAAAGCCCCCAAGTATTGAATGTGGTCTGCATAATAATTAGCAGTTACTAAGAAAAGTTTTAGAGGTCTGTTCTTTAATTCTAGATAATTTTCTGTGTCTTGGAGAGAGAGCTTGGTTTTGTATATGTGTTTTGTGTGTATGTTTTTATATATATTTGAGTATCTGTATAATTATATTTAAGTGTCTGTATATAGATAGATATACACAAATACTTATATTTCTTTGTCTCTATGATTTATGCCTATAATATGATTTAGATTTTGGGATGTTGTGGGTTTAGCATAACAATCTTGTGCTAAAAGTTTTCTGACTTTCAAAACTGCTTTTGCTATCTGTTCCCAGATTTGAATGTCGTTCTCTTATAATCTTGCTACCATGGTTTGTTTTGTTTAGTGGGTCGTAAACACCCAATAATGCACCTGCTCATCTGATAGTATCTCGCTAGCAAATTCCTAGAATAATCCTCAAGGCTAGGTTTTGGTCCCTCTTCTACTACAAAAATCACAGTATCTGATTTTGATGGGCACGCTGCTCTTGCCAGGAGTTTAACTTGATCTGTTCCAGGAAGTGGCACAGCAACCGGGTGTTTCCTCCTCAGCCCACTGTGACTGCCTGACTTCACCCAGGAGCTTCTCTTTCGTCTGTTATCTAGAGGTGAAATAACGGCAGAGAATTTTTTCTGCTATGTGTACAGGAAAAAGTGAGCTCTTTGGAGAACTTATCTGCAGCAGCTTGAGCTTGCCAGCTCATCCCTTCCCTCTAAAGCACACAGCACTTTGATATTTAGGATATTTTACTGTTTTTGTTTCCTGTCTTCTGTAAAAATGTGTCAGTTTGCTTTGTCATTATGCCTTCGTTTAATAGTCACTTGCAAACATTTTCCAGAAGAGCTCAAATGATTATTTTTTGACCGTTTTTCTTTACACTTTCTGGTAGAGATTCTCGGCTTCCTCTGATGTCTAGATGAGTGCTTGGTTTCATTTTTAGCCTGACAGAGTTCCCGGATCAGTGATAGTAACCACAAACTATGATTTTTTTTTTTTTTTTAATTTATTCAAAACAGTGCTTTTACCATACATAATTGTCTGTAAGAACTGGGTGCATCCACACTTACTATTAGTGATTGTTACAGTAACTTATTTCAGTTATTGTATTACTTTGCAAAGTATTTTTCTTGTCCTGAATCAAATTATCAAATTGTATGAAAGTAAGTTTCTGAATGTAGGTGTAGGAAATTGTATGGTTCTGTACAAATGTATCTCACTACCTTGGAAGAAAATTGTAAACCAATTTGACCATTTGAGCAAAATGAAACCACTGTTTGAAATCAGCAAAAGAAAAAGAAATTTCCCCAAGGTCACATGCAGAAATTCCTTCTCATCTGCACATCTGCTAGGTGGGAAATTCCATTGCCTTTTTCTAACAATTTCAAATTAGGACAAACTATAGTTTTCTTGAATTTATGGATTTTGGGGTATAGATTTAGTCTACTCTCGTAAGTGAGCTTTCTAGACAATTTTTCTGTAATGCATTTTTAATCTGTCTTAAACAAATTTGGGTTTGGATTTTTTTGTTGTTGGTGGTGATTTTTTTTTTTTTCCCCTATGTGTTTGGTTTTGTTTTGTTGTTGGTTTTTTATTTTTAACTTTGCAAATATTTTCTTCTACTTCAGACTCCCCAGCTTTCTTCCTTGCTTCTCACAATGTTTTTTTTTACTAGCCAGTGCAGCCCTTTATTATCTGAAATCTTAAAATGGTGTTTGGCAGTCTGTCTCGTCGGGACCTTGCTGTCACTGGGAGACTTTTTCTTTAAAACATGAAATAATCTGGAAAACCATTTCACAGTCTAACTAGCCTCTGTTTTCACAGACTTGATCATATCATGGTATCATAGACTGTACTGGGGGGCTCTCTCCTAATGTGGTTTGTTACAGCAGACACAATTTAGGGGGCTTTTGCGTGGGCTGGGACTGGGTGATGGGGAAGAGTGGGCCAGCACTGCTGTAACTCGCACTGCTTACATGTTCCAGCCTTCCCCCAGGAGTTCAACCATTCTGACAGTTATCAGCACCTTGCTGCTATCTGCTAACAAAGCAGCAGGTAGTTGGACCAAGACACACCTTCTGTCAACGTCAGTGCTTTTTTCTGTGCTACCTGAACACACTCGGGGTATGTAGTTGTGCAAAACCAAGTGCCGCCTTTCCATGCTCAGGTAAGACTCTTTTGGGGTTTGTTGTTTTTTTTTTATCCCCTCAAAAACCAGGACTGGCAGTTGGCTTAAGGTAGTTGTATGTGAGAAAATAAATTAGCATGAAAAGTTGGGTAGTGTTGGAGGAGATAAGAATAATTTGATTTATCATATCCTTTAATTTCACTGGAAACGCCATACTTCTGTATCTCAGGTTTTGATGTGATAGGGCTGCGTTGCTTTTGGCTCACACACTGGATTTTACCCATAGGTTGCTCTCCGCCAGGGAGGTCTGAGGAGCGGCTCTTCAAACACATGCACAGCCTGGAGCAGGAACATGGCCTCGGTAGCTTTTGAGGGTGGCTCAGAAACCAGCTCTGTGATCTGTGTTGTGCTGGTGAACTTGGAATGTTTGTGGGTACACCTGCTGAACCCTAAGCTGCTGCTGCTGCTGCTGGGAGCAGGAGGGAAGGGAGAAGTAGATAAGGGGAGAGAAGAGGACCCCAGCACAGCTGTTTCCTTTGCTGTGGCTTTGTGAGGGTGGGAGAAGGAGGTGTTTTCTCTTGGGT
Organism: Strigops habroptila; assembly: GCF_004027225.2. Taxonomy (NCBI): domain Eukaryota; kingdom Metazoa; phylum Chordata; class Aves; order Psittaciformes; family Psittacidae; genus Strigops; species Strigops habroptila. Next base: position 63,519,949 of record NC_044277.2, on the reverse strand, counting down.
GAAGATACCTCGCAGACCCCTGAGTCTGCATTGCTGCCTCTGCAGTTTATGGGGTGGGAGTGGAGAAGGTATTTAAAAGACTTGTAGATGTGGTGTTTAGGGACATGGTTTTGCAGTGGACTTGGCAGTCCTGTGTTAATGATTTGACTCGATGATCTTGAAGGTCTTTTCCAGCCTAAATGATTCTATGATAAGGTGAAACTAGATTGAGATGCCATGGCTGCTGCCATTCTTCTAGATCGGCCGTATTAACTTAGAGCCTACAAAATGCCACGTTTGAGCACACTTCTTAATAAAAGAGCATCTGCTCTTTATTTAAATGTCTTAACTCTGTTCAAATTAGGAAAAGGAGGTTGTGTTGTGAGTCAGCATGTCCACAGCCCACCGTATAACAAACCCAGCAAGCCTGCCTCCTAGCCCACCGTGTGAAACCCAGCCTGAAGTAGGACCCTAGCAGTGCTTGCTACATGATGCTGTGATGGTGCACATATGGCAATGTCACATACCCTAGTAACTTAAATCACGTTAAATCAGATACAGCAGTGACACGTGCTGTTTTGATCTTGAGAGAAGCTACGCGATCTTGAACTTGCCTGTATTCTCTTGCATTTGCATTGAAACTTCAAAAGCAAAACTTACATAGTGTATCTTTAGAAAACATTAAATAAGTTATGAACAGATTGTATTTGTAACAAATCTTTGAAAACTCACAGAACATTTCATATTTTTTCTTAAAATATGAGGAACTGTACATATAGAGCATCAAATTTGGAGATTAAAAATGTATTTTCCCTTGCGGTATTGTTGCGCTTGTGGTGAAAGTCTTACAGAAAAGTATGTCAGCAACCACTCCTAATTAACTTATGGCAGCATGCCCTGTGTGCACACATTCATACTCTCTCTCCCTGTGTATAGATAAACATCTCTAAGAGAAGCAGCTCTTCACAATGAAATAAATGGAGTGATTACGTTAATTGATGCAAATGTACTCCAGAATAGCCCATTTAATTTTGTTTAGGCATTTCCTGACTGATGTCTCCTTAGTTTCTAATAAATAACCTATTTTAAAACTTGCTAACAGAAGACTTTGTAGTGTAATAGGTTCCAAGGTTAAATTATTAAACTTGTCAGCCGTATAGTCTCAGTTAGACCATGACTTGCAAATGCAGCGTAAAAAGATAAAACAACCCACAGGAATGTGGATGTATGATGATACATCTTTACATGCTTTGCTTCAGTTTGTATTTTGTGGAGTTAGATCTTTGAGTAGATCCTATAGTGAAAGATCCAGGAAAGATGGTACATAGTGAATGTGGTTTTAAGTTTGTGTTGGGGTGTGTACCAGCATTATTCTCTCTCTCCCCATCTAGAGATTTAAAGATTTATGGGTGAATACAATAAGAATTCAAAAATTTAGATGTTTGGTTTAGTATACATTGATAAACAAAAGCTTTGTCTTTTTTGGCATTTTTTGGTTTAGACCTGTCTTTTAAGCCATAGAGATCAAGAAGGGAGGTTTCCTGGAACATCCACCCAGTGTGTCAGAGAGTGCCTGAGGGAAATGGAGGAGGATGCAGAAGGAGGCTGGTGCTGGAGCAGGGCAGCATCCCAGCCCAGTGCCTGGGAAGTGGTTAGGGCCGTCCCGGCTGTGTTTTGGCTGGTGCAACTCTGCCATGCACACGGACTCTGCTTGTGGGGCTGTAGAGAACAGGAGCTGTTGGAGGGCAGAGGCTGAGCAGGTGTCACTCCTTTGCATTGTGTTATCTGTTATTCTTGTTACTTGTTACGTATCAGTTGTTTTCAGTGATGTCCGAGTCCTGTTTAAAACTTTGTGCCTTTCTTTTGCTGGCTCTAAAAAAGTTGCTCATGTGTGCTGGCAATAACATCTTAGTCAGTGACTGATTCTGTTACCTAGTAACTTTCCAAAATCAGCTTGACTAGAGATATGTGTACTTCTCTGCAGAAAATGAACTCACTCAGCATGCACGTGTTTTTTAACTTGGGTGTTTGTTTTGTGGACTATAGGTGGTTTCCTGTCATTTAGCTTTAGTTGTAGAAAAGTTAAGCTTATCTGTTCTGTAGTCAAGGGGAAAGTGGGGGCCCACAAAGGTCTGCTTGTCTGTGCCGATGGCTTAAGGAGGGTGACGTGAATCGCCTTCTGGATCTGTCTTTAAGGACATGCAGAGTCCAGATGATTAGCTCAAAGTTAGCACCTCGCTTTTAGATGGCTAATATGAGATGCAATTAATCCTGTCTTAACATGATCCTCTGTATTGGGAAAGAACAGTATTACACATCTGAGGGTGGCACTGTAGAGTGCCTTAGTCAGAAGCCAAAAGCAGCTTGCGATACAGGCAATATAAATACATGTTCCCGGTATCTGCAAAAACATACTTTGGGAGTGCTGTTACCAGTTTCTATCCTCCCTGTCATTTTAATGACATATTGTAACTCATAATGCATTTGTTTTTCTGAATAACCTGAGGTAGGAGTGAAATGATTCACTTGGCAGGTAGGAGCTTGGATACACACGGAGAATAAAAATACATCCTGAAGTTTGCAAAGGTGGATGCAAATTTGCTAAGATGGTTCTGTTGTAAACAGGACTTGGGAAATGGAAAAGATGAGCTATGACCACTAGGCTTTAAGTCAGGTTTCATACTTGGAGTGGGTTTTTTGAAGCTTGTGTATCTTGTGAAGTGGTAATGTTCAGTGTCCATATGTATGCCACTTAATTTTTATTCAACAACACTTCTGAGTATTTCCATTTCAGGCATTCATTAGGGGTTTTTTAGATTTTCTTACACTATTATTTTTCCAGGGTTTAAATGATTTTGGTTTGTGATCTCCCTAGTGGGATTATTTTTTAAGATTTAGCAAACTCTTTGAAATTTCTTTCAGTACAAAAAGATGAGGAAAAGTGTGCTTCATTTTATCAACAACATTTGAAACTGCGAACAATTGAGATCTTGTATCAATCTCGTAGAGAATATGTGTCTTGGAAATGATTTCTGAGATAAACATGCAAATATGCATAGAAGTTAACTATAGTTTTCTTTAAGTAAAAGTTTTGCAATTCCAGTTTGTCTGTATGTGATGATTAGTTTTCATAGAATGGTTTGGGTTGGAAGGGACCTTAAAGATGAATGTCGTTCCAGCCCCCCTGCCACGGGCAGGGGTACCTTCTGCTAGACCAGGTTGCTCAAAGCTGCATCCAGCCTGGCCTTGAACACTGCCAGGGATGGGGCAGTCACAATTTCTCTGGGCTACCTGTGCCAGTGTCTCACCACCCTCACAGGGAAGAATTTTTTCCTAATATCTAATCTAAATCTACCTTCTTTCAGCTTAAAGCCATTACCCCTTGTCCTGTCACTAACTGCCCTTGTGAAAGTCCATCTCCAGATTTTTTTATAGGCCCCCTTTCGATTACTGGAAGGCTCCTCTAAGGTCTCCCCGGAGCCTTCTCTTCCCCAGGCTGAACAACCCCAACTCTCTCAGCCTGTCTTCATAGGGAAGGTGCTCCAGCCCTCTAATCATCTTCGTGGCCCTGCTGCGGACTCGCTCCAGCAGGTCCATGTCCTCCTTATGTTGGGGGCCCCAGAGCTGAATGCAGTATTTCCCCAGGATAAAGTTAAATATACGAAAAGGCTAATCTTGCAGTTGTGCTATCTGTATTTCAATATGCAAGGTGAGAGATGGTTTCTTTCTTCAGCATGTTGTCAGCCTTGTACCACCAGCCTGTTGGGGTAAGTGGGCAGCAGGGGATCTGGGCACTGCTCCGTGCAGAGTGGCCGTGCCAGCCAGCAGCCTGCCCTGCTGCCCTGGAGAGATGCTTCTCTGCACTTGTGTGCTGCCTTCCACTATGGAGCTAGTTAATAGTCCCCTTTATTGGCTTCAGAAACCTAAGAAACGTGTACTCTGGTATGTCCCCCAGGAGGCTGACCTTTTCCCACAGCGTGGTGTATGCTCAGTGAAGGAGGCAGCTATGCACAGTGAATCACAAACAGTTTGGGGATTGCCTTGCTCTGTGCCAAATTATGTTTTCCATCTCCAGCATGTAATTTTCAGGCAAATCCATTGAATTCTTTAATCTGTAATTAGGCTTATCAGCTTCTTTATACCTTTTGGATCTTCTTTTTTAAGTAACGGAATACAACCTTATTATTCTGTGAATCTTTCTGACGTATTTTCCAGAGAAAGCTTTCCTGGAGGTTTTCTATTTGTTTATTTTTTTCCTTCAGTGTTCTAAAATGGGTAGGTAAAGATGATCCCGTTTCCATCAAGAAACGAACTGAAATTACCTGATATAAGTGACTGTGACATACAAGAAAAATTTTTTCCTGGCAATGCTGAGCATAAATGTTTTTCAGTAGGCTAAAGTAAACATGTATTTCTAAAATTGTATTCATACAGTAGGTTTTTCTGCGTTAAAAAAAAGTTAATTAGAATGTCACTTCTTTTTCATGTATTAATATAGGAACATTTGGCAAAATTAATCACTTCTGTCACCAGGCATTGGTGTGAAACAGTTCTCTGTGTGAATGTCCCTGTTTGCCTCAGGACAGGTTACAGCTTGGAGGGGTGGGAATTTTTGTACTTCATTGTTTAAATGTGTGTATGTGTATCTACCTGTCTATGTATATCTTTATGGCGTATGCATGCGTACGCATCATATACGATGAGTGTTGTTGCATAGCATTCCTTTCATGTTTGAGAAGCACCCTTCTGTGTGCCTCCTATGCCCAAGTGTCATTTCTCCTCATTACTTCCTCATTTTACAGAATCATAGAATGGTTTGGGTTGGAAAGGACCTTAAAGATCATCCAGTTCCAACCCCCCTGCCATGGGCACAGACACCTTCCACGAGACCATGTCACCCAAGGCTGTGTCCAGCGTTGAACACTGCCAGGGATGGAGCATTTACCACTTCTTTGGGCAACCTGTTCCAGTGCCTCACCACCCTCACAGTAAAGAACTTCTTCCTTATATCTAACCTGAACTTCCCCTGTTTAGTTTGAACCCATTCCCCTTTGTCCTATCACTATAGTACCTGATGAAGAGTCCCTCTCCAGCATCCTTGTAGGCCCCCTTCAGATACTGGAAGGCTGCTATGAGGTCTCCACGCAGCCTTCTCTTCTCCAGGCCGAACAGCCCCAACTCTCTCAGCCTGTCTTCATACAGGAGGTGCTCCAGCCCCCTTATCATCCTCGTGGCCCTCCTCTGGACTTGCTCCAACAGCTCCATGTCCTTTTTATGTTGAGGACACCAGAACTGTACACAGTGCTCCAAGTGAGGTCTCATGAGAGCAGAGCAGAGAGGCAGGATCACCTCCTTCGACCTGCTGGGGCACGCTTCTTTTGATGCAGCCCAGGATACAGTTGGCTTTCTGGGCTGCAAGCACACACTGAAGCTGGCTCATGTTAAGCTTCTCATCAACCAACACTCCCAAGTCCTTCTCTGCAGGGCTGCTCTGAATCTCTTCTCCGCCCAACCTGTAGCAGTGCCTGGGATTGCCCCGACCCAGGTGTAGAACCTTGCACATGGCTTGGTTGAACTTCATGAGGTTGGCATTGGCCCACCTCTCAACCGTGTCAAGGTCCCTCTGGATGCCATTTCAGGTATATATTACAAAAGTACTCTATAGACATTTTATTTTCCTCATAAGAGTTTTAGGAAAATTCAGACTTTTTTATTTTCTTTCTGTACCACAGATGTTAATAGATATTGCTTAATCTTGAAAGAAACCTGTAAGTCTTTTTTTATTGCAAACACAGCAGCATTAAATAGCTAGTAAATATATTCTCAATGTGCTGTTGGTAAGCAGTTTTCTGTTAATGTAATTTTCTAGGTGTTTTGGGGAGTTTTGATTCCCCTAAATTGACCTAAGGGGTTTTGCTGCCACATTTTCTACTCATCAGCTCTGGTTTCCTTCTTTGTTCTTTTGGAGGACTTGCCGCTGTTCTGGTTTAGTAGGAGGGATGTCCTACCTGCTTCAATATCTATTGTGATCTAGCAGTCACAACAAGCTGAAGTTAAGTCCTTCTGCCCCTTTACAGGCCCCACTGAGTCCAGGCAGTAAGCTTAAGGTATAAGAAAAATCAAACATCTCTAAACCATTTCTCTTGGTTTTAAAGAAAGCTGCTCATACAGAATGCTCAAAGAAAAAAGAAGAAATGGTACTAAATACTGTCATTATTTTAAAATTCTTTCAGACGAGGGGAATCTTTATCAATTTACACATTTGGCACAGCTGTTTCTTGGCATCCTTATGTTCATTTAGGGAAATTCATCTATATATATGAATATATATATATGTATATTTGTAGGAAATACATTCTGGAGCTTAATCCAAAGGTTTGCAAACTTCCTGGCTCTCCATAGAGCCAAAACATGCAGTTTTATGTCTACGTGTGATTTTTACCGATTTCACTATTATATCTTGGCAGTTCTGTGGTCTTCCCAAATTCTGCTTCAGTGTACATACATCTCAGTTCTGTTGCTGTTTTCTTTCTATGTTGCTGTTCCTTCACAGTTATATTTTTACCGTCTAGCACTTGTTTTACTTTTCAAAGCACAAGTTATTAGTATTTTATGCTACTGTTCTTACTGCATTTTGGTTTTATTTTTCTTTCTGTTATTTGAGGCATGTTTTGGCCATTGCTTGTTCTTCTACTGAGGTAATATTGTTCAAAGGCAGCTACTGCGCATACGCCAGCCCAGAATATCTTGTATTAATTGTCTTTTTAGACATTTAGGGGGTTGCACAATTTTAGTCAGAATGGTGCTGCAGAAATGGGACTTCTGGAAAACCAGCTTCCTAAAGGTGTTAGCATGACTTTTTCGTGTACATACAGTTCTTTTAATATCCTTTATATGTTCTTGCTTACGGTTAACAAATAGCATAAAAAATCTTCATTTAAGAATAGTTTTCTGAAGACTAACAAATGCTTTTGCCCTTGTACTAAGTGTAGTCCCCTCCCTTACAGGTGCAGAGAGAAGAAATATGATTATTACAGCCTGCCGAAAACCTCTGTTGTGATAGCTTTTTATAATGAGGCTTGGTCAACACTTCTGCGAACTGTTCATAGCGTTCTTGAGACATCTCCAGATATACTTTTGGAAGAAATTATCCTTGTAGATGATTACAGTGACAAAGGTAGGAAGAACAATCCTAAATAATGTTGATTGTTGATGGGTGGGTTTTTTTGGGTTTTTTTTGGTGTGTGTTTTTTTTTTTTTTTTTTTTTTTTTTTTTTTTTTTTTGGATCAGCCAGTCTACAGGAGAAAAAGATAGGCAGTTTGGGTAACATGCCATAAAGTGGTACAACTTAGGCATCTAAGTTGGAAAATAGTTTTTCTGGAAAATAGTTTTTCTTGTAGTTAAACTGGAAAATAGTTTTTCTTGTAGTGTGCCAGCGAAATATTTCACTACTGGACCAAATTTAGTTTAGAATAGGGAAGCACATTTGCTGTGTTGTAACATGACTGCGTGCATATATAAATAACCTACAGGCTGGTCAGAGCCTTTCAAGTTTCCTAATTTGGGCAGGTTTTGATTGTTCTAAGGTTGCCCTGATGTCTAGCGTAGTGAGAGCTACCTGGTTACCTGTTTTCTTTTGAATTATGGGACACAAAGACGATGGTGGCATTTTCCACCACACATCAATTGTGTTAAGAATAAAGCTTTAACGTGGAAAGTTATACATAATGTTTGAAAAGCACTTAACAATTTGAAAATTAATCAGAGGAGAATATGGAGCACCCAGTTTCTTAAAAGTAACGGTGATCTGTGTTCATCCAAGTTCTGTGCTTTTTCCTTATCCTTTTCTAACATGGACAGTGTAGCAGAATCAGAGTTTAAGATGCCAGTATCTTTTAAGGCACTGCTTTAAGTAATATGCTACGGAAAGAAGAGCTTTCTGTGGCATGACGTAAACCAATCGTTCCAGAACTGTGTTTTTCTTCTCTTGTTTTCGTTTGTTTGTTCCAGAACACTTAAAGGAGACTTTGGAAAACTACGTGGCTGGCTTACGCAAGGTGCGTCTTATCCGTGCAAACAAGCGAGAGGGGCTGGTTCGAGCCCGGCTGCTGGGTGCATCTGTGGCGAAAGGAGACATCCTGACCTTCCTGGACTGCCACTGTGAATGCCATGAGGGCTGGCTGGAGCCGCTGCTGGCAAGGTGAGGTGGTGCTCTGGGAGAAGAGGCAGTTTGGCACGCTTCTGCAGTGGAAAAAATGACTCTTCACAGACATTTACTGGAGGTTACCACAGTCTGGTCCCTGAGGCACTGCGAGTGTTTGTCTCCTGGCGGTGGGGTAGTGAATGGAAGTGTGGAAGATCAGGAGGTGGATTTTTGTTTTCTTTTGAGGTCCAGGCTCCTCTCTTTCTTCAGAGAAGAGAAAGTTTTCAGGAAGAGGAATCTTCCCCCAGCTTTGAAACTACCTTGGGAAATGTAGCTGCTTCTGTCAGCCTGGATGGTGGATAAGAAGGTCTGGAAAGATGCATCCCCTATTGTAGGGCAACATGCACATAAATAGATTGGACTAGAAGTCGGTAAATTCCATCTTCCCAGTCCTGAGGGAATCCATCTTTCCAAACCAGTTCTGATATGAAGCATCAGAACTGATAGGATAGGGAGGAGTTAATGTTATGTGAATACTGATTTCTGCTTGGACACCATCTGTCCTGGGACACTGTACAGCTATGTAGTTTTTTATCTATACTGCAGATATGTCAGGCAGTGCAGAAAACTTCCATCAGTTAAAAAACCCAACAACCCAAACAAAAAAACAAAACCAAAAGAACTCCCCCAAGCCCCAAGAAAAGCCCCTAAAAACCAGAATACTAGCTCTCTGTTACAACTCAGAATAACTGTATTCTGGAAGCCTCACTTGAGCGTAGTCAGCAGCCATACACTTCTTGCTGTCAGTTCAGCCACTGCTACACCTCACCGCAGCACCCTGCTGTCCCTGCATTGCATGTCCAATGCTGTATTGCTTTTGCCCCGTGTGCTGAAAGCGTAAAGCTTATGTCTTCAACCCTTTGGATGCCATTAGCAGATACTCATAGATACAGTACAGTCGTTTCCTCAAGGTCAGAGGTTTGATTTGCATTCTATAAAAATTCTCACCAGGTTCTGTAGATTTCAGGGAAGGACTGTTAAAAACAGCCCTGCAAAAACTCGAGAGGGATTTCCAAAAGCAGACACTGTCTTGAGGCATGCAAGTCTTTCTGATTCCTGGTGGAACTTGTGTTCACTAACTCTCCATGCCCATTTGAAATGGTATCTGGAATAATTTATAAATTGTCATATTTAATTTGTTTCTGAATTTCACACTGAGTATATTCCAGATTACTTTGGGTTAGCTATGAATAATTTAGGTAGTGTGAGCAAAGGAAAAGGGGTAAAAAGCAAAGAATAAGCATAGTTTTAAAGACTGTCTTCTGAAAAAAAACCAGTACATGACTGTGGAGACAATGCTGTAATTTAATAATTTCTTTAGCAAACCACTAGATGGCAATCTTGAGGAAGGATTGGAATAATTTTAAGTCCAATAATTCACCTTTCTGTAAAAAGTTAGCACAGGATGTGTCTTGGAATTTTTGCCTTTCTTGCTGCAGATGCAGACATACATCTCTAAGGGGATGTTTGCGTGGTGTATCTGACTCAAATGTGTGGGAGCAATACAACAGCGTTAGCACTTTGCAGTGCAAACGTAGTTGTATTTGTAAGCTGCCTGTGCATTGTATTATCTAGTTAATTCTTAATTTGCAGAAAAGGTGATGGCCTTTCACTTACCAGTTTCCTTTCATGACTGGAATAATGTGTGCCAGCTACTAATCTTTACTCTTTTTCCTTTACAGCAGCAGCAAAGCATTTTTACATTTTATTGGGATTTTTCTCCCTCTGTGTACGTATCATTCTCATTGCTTTGTACATAAGTTGTATGCAAGTGAGACAGGAGATAGCAATATTTGTATAAGCCCTTTTTGTGTGCTCTACCAAACAAGATTTCAATGGGAGATTCTAAAAAAGAAAACAGCTGTGTTGCATCTTCCCTCCGGCAACAAGAGACCATTTCATACTTAAGGCATTCTGTCTCAGCTCAGACAATACTTCTTTGAAGCTGCTGCTGTTCTCTGATGCATTTAACCATCACAAGCTGCTCTAATTTCAGAGTTGGACCCTTTGGTCAGCCTGCGGGTTTTAAGCTTAATAATCTCATGAGGAGCTAGCTCCTTTTGAATGACAGATACATCACATATCTTCCTTGTCTGGCAATATAATGCATTCAGTTTTCCTTCTCTTCTGGAATACGCATATCAGAAAATGCAGGGCTAAAATAAGTACAAGAATCTTAAAGTCGAATAAGTCACTTTGTTTCATTGAACTAGCAGGAGATGTCTGAGACTAGTGTAGAGAAGATTGCTAAAGAGTGATTTAGGAGAACTTAGTTTGAGCTTGGGTGCTTGAAGTTGATCTAGTATTGGGAGAGGCCTTTCCAAGGTTGAGGTGAAAGCAAAGGATCCCACTGCCTTCTGTAAGGGCAAATGATTTTGGAAAGGAGTCCAGAAAACCCTGGATGGTATTGAGTAATGGGAGGAAGAGGTTTATGTCCTTGCACAAGCACACCTGCAGAAAATGTTGCCAGCTCTGATGTATTCTTAGTATGATAAAGATCTTAACTATCTTTAGATTAGCCTTGCTGATAGGTATGTTATTCTGCAGCACTGTCTTGTTTCTCCTTTTTATCACGTATGTTGCCAGGGTTTCTGAAGGCCTCCTTTTTATATGTTTCACTGTTGGAGATCTAATTCCCATGTTGCATGGCTTTTTGTTTAAGCTCGTGGCTTCTTTTTGAGTTACTGTTGCAATGTTCAGTATAACTTCTTGCAGATGATCACAGCTACAAGAACAACGGTGACTTTAAGGGCCAAGAGGCTAGCTAACTATTCATCCTTGCAGAACTATACAGTCATGCTGCTCTCTTAATATCTTAACCGCAGCTGCCTGCACAAAACAAAATAGACATTTTTGTTGAGAATGTGGTGCTGGCAATGGCAGCCAGGCCAGATGCTGAATGTCTTATCTCAAGCCGTCTGGCATACCTTGCTTCCACTGTCCAGGAAGAGTGATGCTTGCCAGGTGCCTACAGCTGAGTCCATCCTGATGCATCCTCCTGATGCATCCTCAGCAAGAAATTGGTGGTTATTCTGGTAGCCATTATTTCCTTGTATTGCAGCATGAACTGTAAAGGAGTTAAAACTTCCTGTTTGGTATTTAAGCGTTCTCTGTTCTTGACAGTTATCATTTTTGAGATAAGTTTCTAATGGAAGTCACCCTTTTCTTTTAAAACCATACTAGGATTGCGGAAGAAGAATCAGCTGTCGTCTGCCCTGTTATTGATGTTATTGACTGGAATACTTTTGAGTACTTGGGAAATGCTGGTGAGCCACAGATTGGCGGATTTGACTGGAGGCTGGTCTTCACTTGGCATAGTACCCCTGAAAGAGAACAGAAGCGGAGGAAGTCCAAGACTGATGTGATCAGGTTAATTTTTATGCATCTTATGAAACTGAATGTTGCAAGTGTTCTTGATTTCACTTGGAAATGTCAGGTGCTGAAAAATGTTTGAAAAATGAGCATATTACTAAAAATTGCATATTTTTAGTTCCCCCCCCCCTTTTTTTTTTTAAATAACTCCTGCTTACCATGCTCCTGGAAAAATACTTCTCTAAAAGCTGAAATTCCTCTGTAATCTTCCATATAGAATCCTGATTGCACATGTAGCCTCTTGGCTCCTGCAGGCAAACTCCAACATGGAAAGGTTGTAACAGATTAACTAGTACTGAAGGACGTCCCCTGTGGAAAGCAAAGAGACCAATTTTGTAAAAAATGTATCGTGGTCAATGATGAAAAGGGACGAAACTCATCAACTAGTAAGGAGGCAAAAGTAGTTTTGAAGAGTAGTTTTATCTGTGCTGTAGTAATAGCAGTGGTTCCTTGAGCTCTTCTCAAAGGTGAACTAGCTTTCCAGTTCTTTATTGAGATGAAATAATACAGCTCTACCCACCATTGTGTCTATGAAGGGCTCAGGAGCTCGCATGGATGTCTTTTCTGTGGGTTTTAGTTTTGTTTTAAGACAAGTTGTAGTCAGTCAATATTATTTGTCAATCCATGCTGTATTTTTAGGAGAGGTGAGGTAAGAGTACAAACAATGCATCTGGAAAATGGGCACTGTAGGCAAAATCCTGATAGCTGAGGATTGCTGTATTCAGCAGTGTATTGTAAGAAGTTAAGCAGGTGTCTGGCATTTTTAACATCATTATTTTGTTAGTCCTTGCTTTTATTTATAATAATCTTGCGGACTACAACAAATACAGAATGTCTTTCTCAGTCTTCTCTGGGTTACTTATGATGATAATAATACCCAGTACTTTCACAAATATTAATGAACTTATCCTCAACTGAGTTTTTTTTTTTTTCAGTTGGAAAAGTGAGGCAGTAATTTAATCCTTCTCAGCATATATTAGTCTACATCCTCCTTAAAAAAAGTTTCAAAACAGAGTAAATGTTTTTAAAGCCTTTGGTATAAATATGATGCTTTTATTTTCCATGACAAGAATTATCTTTGGAATGCCAGGGGGAAAACGATGAGGGATAAATCTTCATGGTTAGCCCAAGGACTGTGAACTAAGCAAGTGTCTGGAGAAAGCAGCAGTGCTGAGAGTGGTGTCACTGACAGCTATGTTTGGAAAGATGAGATCTGGAGTGAGACAGAAGAGCTTCACTGGTTATGGAGTTTGGGTTTTTTCCTTCTGTCTCACCTCATCTCATTCCATTCTTTGAAACAACATATGACAGTGTAAGACAGTGTTGTTTCAAAAAGATGGCTGGTAAAATTAGTTTTGACAGCTTAAGAGTAACTGATCACTGCACCTAGAATTTGTTAATATTTACCTCAACAGCAATTCGGTAAAATGCATAAAGTGTCAGATGAATTTAGTTCCAACCAGCATTATATGCTTGACACATTAAAGAGGGTAATTTTCTAAGACTGTAAACAATTAGAGACAATACTGAACAAATACAAGTTTATGTATATATGCACATACTACCCTACTGAAAGCACATCCCTTAAGTGTGCTGTTGCTCTGGGTCTTATGATGTCTGATGAGGATCTGGGCTTGACCCCTGATTTTTTTTCCCCCAAAATCAAAAAAATACAGATGGGCAGATTTTCTTAGAAAGAAAGAAAAATCTCTTTAGGGATTATATTTACTTAATTCTGCTTAATTGATGTCTGAGAGGTTTTCCACTTGATATTAATGGGATCAAGAAAGTTGTTACTAATTACTAAAGCAAAAATATTTGTTTACTTATCAGTTAAGTAAAATATATAAGAATATTGCATTTAGAGTAGAGCTGACTCATACAATTCTGCCACAAAAAAAGTTTATGTTCTACTATATGAAGCTAAGAGACTAGTCATTAATTGTCACTCACAAGGACACTGGGATTGCAAAAATGTATATTAACACAATGTTTATCTTCTTTGATTTCATTGTTTCAGATAAAATTTTTTACTACAAAATTAAATTTAAATGGCCTGATGATAACGGATTGATAGCTGATCATTGTTACTTTGTGTCCAGCAAAGGCTGAGAAAATGGAAAATAAAAATATACTGTATTTTTTTATCTGTTGAATTGGTTTGTTAATTGTTTTGCTTTTCTATTCAATTCAGAATTGCTATTCTCTTTTGTAGGTCTCCAACCATGGCAGGTGGATTATTTTCTGTGAGCAAGAAGTACTTTGATTATCTTGGTTCGTACGACACAGGAATGGAAGTCTGGGGAGGAGAAAACCTTGAATTCTCATTCAGGGTAAGTGGCTCAACTGAAAGGTTTTTTTGGGTTTTTTTATTTGGTTTTTTTTTTCCCCCCTGAGAATAAAACCAAGCTTCTTATTTCTTTCTTCACGCTCTTTTGCTTGGCAAGATAGCTGTAATGTAAGCAAGTGTTAAGAAGAGAGTATTTTGGGAGATATTTATATGAATCTTTTCCTTGTTCCCACACTTTGTTGTAGCTGTTTTCCCTTCCCAATAGCCATTTAAAAACAATTTTAAAAAACATGTCTTTGTTTTGAACACCAGTATAAAATGTAAATAGTTGTGTGGTATTAGCAGATGAAGTTTACATTCTGTGGCTTGAAGAGGATCATTGGAAAGAAATGTGTATAATTCTCTAATGTGACTCATAGCTCTCACTGTGATTGATGGGAGTGAGCAGGAGGCAGCGGCTGGCAGTTACCAGTGGGGCAGGACAAGCCAATTCCCTGCACTTCTTTAAGGCTTTTTCCTGTTTCACTTCAGCAAACGTTTGTATAAAGGCTACAAAAGGTAATGGGGAAAATCTCCAGGAACTATAGAGCTGTACCCCACCGGAGGGTGGACCAGTGCTCAGGTGTGAGGCAGGTTCATCTCTTTGTTTTGTTTTTTTACCAGGTGACACCAGATTTCAGGGATAAATATATTATTTTAATGTTACAAACCCACTTTCTTGAGAAAGGAGGTATCAGCAGGCTGTCTCACTTGATGTCTGCCTGTTAACCAGAGAAGCATGGAGTCTTCCTAGCTACTGTTCCTGTCTCCTGCTGCCTGTAGAGCAGAAGTCCTAGCAAAGAGGGCACAAAAATAAGAAGGAAAAGGATAAAGGAGGATAATAAGCACCGACCTAGAGTTGACATGGCTTCTGTCTGGAGGGGTGTTTCTCAGGTGGAATTGCTGTTTGATCTGAATTTATGACCACCTCCTTTCTCACATACGGAAGTGTTTCTGGCCTCTGAGTCCAAATGCACAGCGTATCCAGCTCCATCAGCTCTGTGACCTTCTGAAGCAGGAGTCTCCCAGCTGTCTCCAGTTCTGGTGTAGCCCGCATTGATGTGTTTGTTGCAGTGGGTCCCCTCTTTCCCCTGGAAGGGATTTCTTTTTTGTGGGATATTTTCTCAGTCACAGGGTCAGGATCTGTGAAATAGCTCTTGATTAAATTATTGTTATGCCTCCTTTTGAGAGGCTGCCCAGGGAGCCAGGAGTAGCAATAGATTAGTCTCATACTTGGGAGCCCAAAGAAGCTGTGCTTATCATCAGTCACAACCCAAGGTAGGTTAAGCTGGAAAGCAGCCTGGCAGTGCATGCCATCCTTGTTTTTCTTGCTTACTGAAGGGCTGGAAGGGGTGATGACAATGAGGGAGTCACTCATTTGGGTACAGATGCTTACTGACCTGGGGGTTGCTGTGTTTCTCTGGTTTCTCAGCTATGACACCCTGCAGCAGAAAACTAAACTGAGACAGGAGACTGCCAGTTTAGCAGCAAGCTACACCAGAGAGCATGACATTATCTCCCACAAATACAGCATAACAGTAGCAAGCATGTTGGATATGTGCACCTCCTGAGCAAGACTGGTTCTTGCAGGCTCTCGTTTGTGTCTGCTATTGCAGGTGCAACCAGACCAAGCACCCATGAGGTGGAGAGGATGCTGCTTTTGAAAGTGGTACTACGTAGAATCATAGAATCATACATGTTCTGCCTCAGCGGAAATTTGCACCAATGCAGAAATTTCTCCCAAAGCAGCAAGCTTCGAAACAACAACAGCCACAGTTGACAGAACTAGGCATCACAAGATCTGCTTCATGTTTCTGAATAGCCTGCAGTCTTCTGTGACCTTGGCTGCCACAGATTCAGTGGCACCAAAATGGTTCCCCCTAACCAGCAGGGGTTAAGGGTAGCACTGCCCCAGATGGCAGTGGTTCTCCTCTGAGACAGGTGAATGGAAAGCTCCTTTTTTACAAGGAGCTTTCTACAGCTTCTTGTAGAAAGCCTTGAAGATGGTGCACTCTGCATAGAGTTCTTGGCTTTCTGCTTTTTGGGAGACCAAGGCTTGCAGACAGGACAGGTCTGACCCTGCCTGTATGACATGGAGTGCTCCTGCACTGGCTGCTGCTTTAGACCCAAGCTACCATTATCCGTTGACCTCTACCAGGCTCGGACAGCAAGTCTCATTTTTGATGTCACTGGTTTGCCTGAACTAGATGTCTGACCCCGTGGGGTGAGCAGCATATATGAGCAATGCCTTTACTCCTTCAGCATGGAAAAATGTGGTCTTCTTGTGAGCCTGCCTACCGTGCAGGAGAGGCACAAAAAGAGCAGCAGAGTCCCCGGCGCACTGTGAGGTGTGCATGAGCACGCTGCCATGCCCCGCAGGGGCTGACCACATGGCACATGGGTGCTCCCCCCCAGGTCTCAGGACAGACCTCCAGGCTCCCCAGGCATGCAGTGTGCCGTGCACGAGGCTGAGTGTGGGAAAATTGCTCACAAGGGCTAAGTGCTCAAACAAGGAAGTGGAGAGACTGGTGTGGGGTGGATTGAGCTACTCTTCTGGGAGGCCAAGACTTTTGCAGTGCAATGGCCAGTGAATGTCCCTGGGTGTGTTAATTTTACTAGTGCAGATTGCCAGTAGAATGTGGGCATTGTACACAACATGCCTTCTTCTGTTTCATATAGAGCCCCTGTACTTGCGCTTCCTGCAGTGAAGATTTTGGTGGAAGAGAGCAGAATGCAGTGGTGTTGCTTAATTGTGTTCTTCTGGCTGCTCACGGTGCTCAGAAAGGTCAAGAGGGATAAATCACTGTTGATTCTGTTGTTTCTAGATCTACCAGACCTGAAAATTAGGAGCAGGTGTACTGAAAACCACTGTAAATTATTGTTCTTCATGTCTCTGAAAATACCACCCTCTCCTGATGATATGAAAGGACTTTTCCTCAAGCCTCTCCTTCTCATACTTCAATTATTCTAAACTGAAGAAATTCTCTGTGGTTTTGAGAGGTGCAACAAGGACACAGCTTCAGCTAAAAGCATGATGACTAAGAGAGATGGAAGCTGCGTGCTGAATGCAGGATCGAGTCAATGTGCCTTGATTTTGGATTGCTTAATGCTATTAGGCTAGATAAAATTTCACTTCATGAGCATAATGGGCATTGAAATGTCTCCTTCTGAGGGATGCAAAACATGCCCTTTCATCTTCTCCCTCCTGTACATAGAGTGAGGGGGAGGGAAAGCTGCAACCAGGTTTTCCCACTCTGTTCTTATTCCTGCTAGTGTTACTGCAATGTAAGTTTGTTTCTGGGGACCGATGCTTGATACCCCTGTGGTCTGTCCTTCAACCCACCATCACAGCATGAAAGAAAACCATGCACGTGCAAAAAGAGAAAGTTATTTACTGATAAGTAAATTTCATAGTCCATGAGCCCAGATCATATGCTTCCGATTGCCTCGGGTTGTCTTTTTTCTGGTATTTTAGTACTGCTTCCTTCTGTCTGGATCTGGAAATCTGTCTTGTGGCGGGAGCAGCCAGGATGGGTTTGAGTGGCTGAGGAGACCCCTCTGCCCATCCAGCTCCCAGCAGATCAGGTGTGAGCACCATGGCCGGGAGGGATCGCCCACCAGCCAGCCAGCCAGCCAGCCAAATTACAGCAGAGAGGGGGAACAGAACAGAGTGCTTTTCACAGTTTGTCTTTGTTCAGGAGTCAGCATCCTTTTTTTATTTTTCATTTCTTCCAGAGTCCTGAAACATTAGAATGGAGGTGGTAAAGCTTATAGAGCTGCTCTGATTTAGCGTTCATTCACCCAGGATTAGATCAGTTGTCCAGAGACCCTGGCAGAGATGGGAACCCAAGGCAAGACCTGAACATTTACTATAGCTTTTCATAATGCCACCGTCTGTCTCTGAAAAGAAGAGAGAAAAACATCGATAGTCGGAATGCATCCAGATGAAAGTGAAAGTAAAAAGGAAAGTCACCTTGATTTCTTTTTACGGTGAAGGAAAAAAGTACACTTTTATGATGAAAGCTGCAAGATAGATAGCCAGACCTAGTAAAGAAACACATTTGCATGCATGTGAGCATGCAAATATACATGAAATCTGATGTGCTTCTCTGTTACAGAAGACTGAAATTATTTTAGGGGAGAATCTTCTTCAGAGTCACTTACTTACCATTTAGTGATCAACTTTAGTTTCTCTATTGAATTCCTTGCTTTATTTTAAGGCTGTTGATTTGTACCTGATCTTGGATAGAGGCCAAATGTTTTCCATTAAAATAAAAATAAAGCTTTATAGGAATTGCTTAGCTGAAATAGATGTGATGTTTTGGGGCGGCTTTTTTTTTTTTTTTTTGGTAAGAGGAAGACGAGTGGTTTTGAACTGTTTTAATGAAAGAAGCAGAATTAAATAAGCATTGCTTAGCAACCTACAGTTATATTGTAGAGAAATTTAGAATTTTAATTAATGAAAATTCAGCTGTTGTGGAATTCTCTTCTTGCCAGCAATTTAACAGGGGTATGGTCAGCCTGTATTACTCCATTTAAATCAGACTTTATCACGGAAGAGTAGAAGAATGTGCTTTCTTCTTAACTTACATTTTTACTTTGGTAGTCTTCATGGTCCGTCTGTTCCTCCTATCCTTGCATGATAAATTTCAACTCCAAAAAAAGTAACATTGGATATAGAAATAATAATGGAAGAAAGCTATTATTTTGAAACAAATCTCAAAAAGGGAGGTCTTAAGGTGAAAGTAGATAGCTGGTTTCATATCAGCTTTCAGAATGGTAGTAGTTTAACTTACATGTGGCAATATGCAGATTGTTTAAAAGATCAGTACAGAAATCTATATTTCTTGTATAACTGCTTTAATCATCTTCCAGTTCAGATGATAAATACAGTGCTTCCCTAAAAAGCAACAAAAAAAGAAGAGAGAACCTCACATGAAAAGCAAGAAATTAAAATTTTAAATCTAGGATGTAAAGATTATGCAGTGCTCTCTAGAGTTGAATAAGGAATTTTCCTATACCTTTAAGGAAGTGGTTTGTTTAAAAAGTAAATAGCTGTATTAAAGCGCTTACAGTTTTGTTGTTAAGCCACAGTATTGTGTAATGCATGAAGGTCTGATGTCATTATCCAAAACCAAATCATTGGAGATGTTAATTGATTTCTAAATTAAGAAATTGGAGAGAAATCATGAGTAACTTAGAAAGTGCTTTCATTTGTAGTGACTTTCTAGATCCCTGAAAGTCACAGGAGAGAGGTGGAAAAAGTCCCATCACTCACCTCTTGTCATTGTTAAGTAGAGAAGTTTTATAGCTACTCCTCATAGCTTTCACTCTCTCTGTGTTTATTTGAATAACATGTAATTAAAAATGTATGCATTATGCAAGAAGGTTGTCAAACCTCTACCCTTTAACCATATCCCAGCTAATTTCCTTTGTCCTCCAGTTACAAAGGACAGATGAGGTGCCACTTATGCATGGTTGAATACACAAGAATTAGTTTGCTGGAGGTGCCAATTCTCAAAAATCTTCTATGGAAAGTCTGTTGGAGCTATTGGTGATGGCTTGTTCAAGAGTAGTGACATGTCCTGCCTTTCCTCCCATCTGACTAAATGTCAGAAACCGTGTTTCGGGCAGCCTTCAGAAACAAGGTGTCTGCCACATTGTGATCGCACACAATATTAGATAGGAAATACCTAGCTGTGCTTTCCTTTCATTACATCAAACTTGAGATCAGAATGGCTGAGGGGAAAGTATAGGTGTATAGATGAACTGCCAAAAATCTGTGGCTTTGAAGAGAGAAGAGTATAATTACAAAAATTTGTAGAGTGCTGAGGCGAATGTATTTACTCAGTGGTCATTTATGGGCTTTATCTTAAGGGGTGTACAATTTCCTTGACCTGGGGAGCCAGAGGCATGAGGATGAGCACAAAGACAGAGCGAGTTGTGCCAATTCCCCATTCAGGTTCAAGAATTTTCCTTGACAGCAAGTAGGAATATTGCTTTAAGTAGGGGGGGTTGTTTCACTATTGCAGGTTGGACCACCATGAATTAGTTAAAGAATTTGGTTTTTTTCTTGTCATGTGTTGGGTCTTGGTTTCCTTTCCCAGCTTTCCAATAAAAAAGGTTAGTTTTATTTTATGACCAGGTACCTATGCCTCTCTTCTGAATAGTGCATATAGAAATGGGAACACAACTTACCATTCTCCAATGCCATGAGAACCTTACCCTGTTTTTCTAGTAGAATATGGGCAAAGATTTCTGGTAAGAAATCAGTTACTGGTCATCAGTTTCTTTCTAAGACTGCTATTTGCATGGTTAATTTGGACAAGAATCCTGCCTCTCACCTTTTTCCTGTTCTTTGTTTGTTTGCTTGTTTGTTTAAATAAGGCCTGTGTAACTTGAATTGTAGACCACAGACCTGCAGAAATATTGTGGACCATTTCTTATCATGCCTTCAGAGAAAATAAAGCTAAGAAAGCAATAATTGTACCCCATATAAAACCAGAGATGGATTTATCTCCTTGTTACTCCCAGTGATTTGCTCTGAGTTCACAAGGATGTTATTTTATCCAGCTTATTCATCAAATGAGACACAAAATTATTGCCTGTTTTGCTTATAGTATGCTGTGATGTTCTTGGGGTGTTATCCTTACAAAGGCTTATTGTTACTGTATCCTTCTGCTTGCGAAGATTCAAAGTAATGACGCACAATGTCAATTCTTTGCTCAGATATGGCAGTGTGGAGGAAGTCTTGAGATCCACCCTTGCTCCCACGTAGGTCATGTTTTCCCCAAGCAAGCTCCATACTCACGGTCCAAAGCTCTGGCAAACAGCGTGCGTGCAGCGGAAGTGTGGATGGATGAATATAAAGAACTTTATTACCACCGAAACCCACATGCTCAACTGGTGAGTCAAGTCCCTTATTCTTAGAATGTCAGTAGAATTCGTTTTCAGTGAAATAACTATTAATTAAGCTAATATTTAACATTAACTGCTTGTTATGTTTGGTTCTTACTTCTTCTGAAACTTTTTTCCAAGCATAAGGTAAGTGTATGTATAGTAATACAGAAAAAAGGCAGAAATTCTCTAAGACTAGAAGGCAGCCAAGTCTGTGTCAATATTAAATGAATGAAGGAATAAAGTTAAGTAAGATGAGCCAGGTAAGGTGGAGCTGTTTAGTCTAAAATGTGCACTTCTGTGAAACAGCTCATACAGGATTCTATCAATGAAGAATTACAGAAGAGACACACAATTCATGAACATTAATCATCAAGTGTCAATGAACAGTAGATCTTTAAGTGAACAGCATGGTAATAATCTTCAGCAATATTACTTGTCTTGTGATAATTATAAAACTTTGGACCGATGTAAGACAAAATGGATTTTCCTGTTTGATTTACTGCTGCATGATGTTTGATTAAAAAAAATCCCAATAAAATCAGTATTGCAAAGATTAAATTAATTATAAAGTCAGTCCTGGGAACTCAGATGAACATATCCCTAATAAAATGTCTGAAGTATGAGTTCTGTTGTTTTGGGGTTTTGTTTTTGTTTTTAAAGTTAATATTTTTATTGTCTGTGAGGAAGAAAATACAAGATCGTTTCTATGCAGAATTTTTCAGGAGATAAATACTATGAAAATTGGGTAGGTCAAAACAGTAAAGCAGTGTGCAAATTCATAGCTTGGATATATTTATCACGAGGGGCCTGTAGGCTGGAAGATGATAACATGAAAATATCTTCACAATGTCTAGAAATAACTTAAATGAACCTCTGACACAGAGTTCAAAATTCAGGCCTAAAAGAAATAATTCTCTGCTGTTGCTTGTTTCTGGAGGTGCTTAATCTCCCCGGGCACTTCTCTTTGCTTTCTGGTTTTGTGCATGGGACGAACTG
This sequence comes from Strigops habroptila, assembly GCF_004027225.2. NCBI lineage: Eukaryota > Metazoa > Chordata > Aves > Psittaciformes > Psittacidae > Strigops > Strigops habroptila. The sequence goes on along the minus strand of NC_044277.2, from coordinate 63,498,169 downwards.
CCCTGCGATGGGTGGGCTACTGGGCACCCGCCTCTGGCTGTGCTGGAGCAGAGCTTAGGGACCAGACAGGGGGACAGGGAGCCCCCCACACGTTTGGGTGGTCTACCCCAATAGATGTGCTGGGGGAAAAAACGCTCTTGAAACCATTAGGCTTTTAAATGATGTGCTGGAGGACACTGGGGAAGCTGGATTTGGTTAGCTTCCGTCTTGTGTTGCTTTGGATTAAACTGGGTAATTAGATTATTATAGTCCATGCATTTGTAATAATTGTTTTACTTTAACATCATAAAAGCCATTTAGGTTTTATTATTAGTGTCTGACTTTATGAGAAATATGGGGTTTGTATACCTGAAGACAGGAGCTCACAGGCAATGCCAGCCTGATTCTGCTTGTCACATACAATGAGTAAACAGCAATAAACACTGACAGTTTTTCTTGTAAAGTTCTGGGCATCTGATGTCTGTGATGACAGAACTTTAAAGGATATTTGTGTGTTAGTATTGGAAATTATGCATATTGGTTTATTGTAACACTGTGGATGTGAGCTGAGACTTGTGTGGGTTTTTTTGCTCGTATCAAAGCTGCTGCTGATGCACTCTGGTTTCCATAATACTCTATGCACCAATTGTTGCAGTGGTTGAGTAAAAAAGACCCTTTTACTTCATCTAATCCAAATACTCAGTTCCATGGCATAATGGAAAAATGATTGATGCTATGGCTGCAGAATTTGGTTCCATAAAGTTTCGCTTCAAGATTAATGTTCAGACCTCAGAGCTAATATGTCATGCTCTTTGTTTATTCAAGCAGGCATCTTTGCTTCTGTTCTATATCAGCTTTGTGTTTCCGGTGATATTTCCACATCTTTCAGAAATGCAAATATATATGTGGTTTGATGAAAGAGTGTGTCAAATGACCTATAAAAATCTGGGGGCTGCAAACGGTGTCTCATGCCTGACTGTCTGAAGTCCCTAGTCAATATAAAGACAGATTTTTGAAGACAGACATGAAAAGATGTGAACTCTGATCCAGTCTATAGACAGGGAAAGGTCTGCCATTGAAAGCTTTTCTCTGGAGTTTTAAGACTTCATACTCCCCACCCCCCAAAACCGTGAAGTTCTAACGAAACATTAGCAGATTTTGTAAATTTCATCAGTTAATTGTAAAACTGTCGGTACAGGTAATTTGCAAATGGATGGTGTAATAGTTTAACATTCTCAAGATTCATTCACTGCTTTTGAGATTTTCAATTACCCAGCTAAAGGGAGTTTTATTTTCCAATACATCATCTCAGTTCCCAGAAATCTATATTCAAGGACTTCCTTACTTGCAGATTTGAGTTTTCTCAGACAAACTGTCCTCTAGAATATTTTAAAGCTTTATGTGCACTGTTCCAATTCTTTTTTGTCAACATTTAACAAATGTAAGGATAATGAAATCAAATCCAGCACCCAAACATGGGGATTTTTCCTGGCTAAAAGTCCTACTCATCACTTTAGCATACGGTTCCTAATAATGTATAGAGATAATTTAAAAGAGAGCATCTGTTCTGGTTGGGGTTATTTTTAATCATTTTCTTCTTCTTTTTCTTTTTTTTTCTTTCAGGAACCATATGGAGATGTGACAGAAAGGAGACTCCTTCGAGAGAAACTGAAATGTAAGGACTTCAAATGGTTCTTGGAGAATGTGTACCCAGAGCTTCATGTACCTGAGGACAGACCAGGCTTCTTTGGAATGGTACGTGGCTGCTGAGAAGGGGTCTCCTTGCAGTTCTCTGAGCTCTCCTACTGACTCAGTATCAAGGTATTTTTATGCTAAAATCAGTTTGGGATTTTGGTCAAATTCAGTTAAAATTGGTAGGCTTTAAAATGTGGTTTCTATGAGAATCTTTATTCTAGGGAGTGCTATTCATGAAGGAGTTCTGTGAGAAGAGAGAAGAACAGGTAATGTGGCCATGAATTACACCTTCCAATTGACATTTTGGGAGTGTTAAAGGCAACAAAAGATGACTCTTTTAATTTATTGAAACACCAGAGTGTTTCAGTTTTTAGTTGTTGACTTGAAAATAGGATCGGAATCAACTAGGTTAGAAAAGACCTTTTAAGATCATTAAGTCCAATCTTTACCCCAGGACTGCCAGGTCCACCACTAAACCATAACACTGAGGGCCTCATCTACATGGTTTTTGAACACTTCGAGGAACAGTGATTCCACCACTGCCAATAGAAAATATGTGCTTTGAAACATGTATTTGCACATTTAGTCTGAAGCAGATTGTGATAGGAGAGGGAGCTGGTGCTGTATGCTCACAGATCATACAGGATTCTACATATCAAAACCAACATGAAAATTTTTAATGTGGAGGTCACTTTAGACCAGCACACGTTCACAAGTGGTTTTCATTGGTTCAATATCAGAATCCTCTTCTTTTTTGAGAGTTGACAACTTTCTATGCTATTTGCAGCTTACAAATAAATATAAACTAGCTCCATGTATATCACATTTCTGTAATCTCATTTGAAAGGGATGAAGGCAGAGATGATGCAGCAAATACCCGCTTGTCTGAAAAATGAGTAGATATCTGCTGCGTGTCTTATTAGCAAGACAAGACTGCACCTTTCTGCCAGGCAAAGCTGTATAAAATGCCTTCCTGATTACCAATGCCACATTGATTTAGAAGTACTTTTGCTGGTAACTCGATCACTCTGCAGATCTAGCTATGCTGCATTCCCACACTGCTGCATCACATCCAGCCTGTGTCACAACAGTCTTGTCTTGCTGCCATCTGCACTTCAATTACTCAGTCTCTGCTGGATCTCCTTCAGTGGAGGAAAAAACCTGATCACTGTGGGCGTACAAAACATACAAGAACCAAGTCTCCCCACAGTCTTCCCTAATAGCTTTGTTGCTTGTTGAACGGAAAAGATCCTAATGTGAAAATGCTGCAGTTTTCCATAGAGAACAGTTTTTCCCATGGGGAGCTGTAGGAGCTCCTGTGGGGAGTGCATCAGCTGGCAGAAAAGCCCTTGGGGGCCTCCAAGAGAGTAGCCACCCTCCTCCATTTGTCTTGGAGATTGTATTTGAGTTGGTATCTCTATGTGGTCACTGGCATCAAAGGTAATATCCACTAGTACTCATGTACCTTGAGTGGACCCCACTACAACACTGGCTCATTTTTAGTTGTTTTCTGCTGGATCGCTAACTGACAAGGTCAGTGACAGCTGAAGCAGTAAGATGTGGAGGCTTACCTTCCCCAAGCATTTCAGTAACTTTATCCTCCCCTCCACTTCCATCCTTTGCCCTCTCAAACAAAGCCGAGACTGGTGGCAGTGACAGTGCTTCAACCCTCTCAGAAAGGAAAGGATTTGTGCAGTTTCTTTCACGATTTAACTGCACGTCATCCTCAGCAAAGGTGTTGACAATACCTAGAAATAATGATTCTTGTTCAGTGCTTCTTGAGGTATCTGTGGTCTAATTTACGTGTGCTCTGTGTATTTCTCTAATATCAATCCTTATATGCTGTCATCTAGTTGTAAGCAGAATAAGAATACACTTTTTTCTCAGGAAGAATTTAAAATGCAATTAAAGTACAGTTATACTCTAAGAAAAGTGACAGTGCAAAAATGACACCTAGTGATTCAACTGTTTTGTGGATATTGAGTCCCATCTGCTAACTTGAGTGAATCATTGATCATGTTCTTTACTCCTGCTTTAGCTGTGTAGTGTTTTTCTGGTTCACAAACATACTGGGTTTAAAAGGGTTGGCTTTGCTAACAGCACAGCTTAGTGTGAGGTTATTCAGTTGTTCAAAGAGACGGCAAAGGAATATGGGGATTTCTCCTTCCCTTGAAGATCTTTACACTGAAGTTAAAAAACTTTCTAAGGTTACCCATAAGTCAGCCATATGTTATTGAAATAAATGCAAGAATTATTAAGCAGCATTCAGTGCCATGCACTGACAAATTGATGCTTGTGTTAATTTTATTTAAACATACTGAATTTTTAATATTTTTGTCCAAATTATGATTGCATTCGTATACACTGTCTGAGGCCTAGAAATGAGGGAAGTGCCTTCTGACTTGTCCTTGGGCTCCATGCAGTTTAGGAACTTTGTGTGGGACATGAACTAAACATTTTGACTTGAATTTATTTGGGGGACAGGAGGGAGTGAAGCTGGTGGCACTTAGTGGGTTGAAATATTAAGATGTTGGCATTTCTGGAAAGGCTGAAACAACTAAATCCTTTTAAGGTTCTTGTGTGGAGCACTGATGTCTCTTTCTTGCTGGCATAGCACCTGATTTGGCTATCCTTGAGCGTGTACTTACCAGTGAAGTGTATACTGTACTTGTGCTGCAGCTGGTGCGAAATCTTAAAAAGACTTGAACCCCAGGCCTGTGCAGATTGCCCACCTTGATAGCCCAGACTACATCTGCTTAAAAATCTTAGCTGCCATGGGATGGCATGGGATGGGATGGTGTGGGCACCTCTAGGAAGAACTTTGAGCCATCTTGTGTGTTTAGTATTAGTACTGTGACATTGCTGCATTGTGCAAGTAGGTGAAAATAGAGGAACTGGGCAGGTCTGTGATCTTTTCATGTTGTTGGTGAATGTAGAAATGCATGGCTGCAAAGCAAGAGTACAATAGCCAGGGTTCCTCTCCCCTCCTACTAAGTACTGGTGGCATATCTGAGAATAAAGATTATGGTCAGCCAGTGAATTTGCTATGAACTTGGCATCCAGATTGCTTTAAAAAGCATTGACACAAAAATCAGGATTTTACCTCTCCTTTTCTGTAAGTTTTATCATTTGGCGGTGAGACCATATTATGTTCAGATATGAGAAATTGTAAGCCTTTAAAACTATAAAAGTTTTGTTTTGCTGTGACGTGAAAGAGAGAATTTTGTAAATTACCTAAATAACACATGATATATATGGACAAGCTTACAGAAGAGATCTTCACGATGTGGCTTAACTTATATAATCAAGAAGACTATTGCATGTCTGGTGTTACAAGTCCTCAGAGGTATGAGGCTCCAAACAGCCTCCTCTGGGGTATACCTCTAAAACTGCATTATAATACAATTTCTACTGTACCACTTGAGATTGAATTGGTACCCAGTATTATGGCTGACTAGACCTGGAGGGAGATCTGATGGCCATCATAGGAAAATACGCACCACTCCATTGGCTGTGCAGCCTCTGGAAGCTTGAGACAGACCTTTTTAAAGGAAGTGGGAGAAGTTCAAGTGTTCGATATTGATCTCAAGTGAATACAGCATCACTTGAGACGTGCTTGTATGTTCTTGAGTCTCCCAGGGAGATCTGGACTTGCTGGAGTGAGCAACTGGATTCCAATAGCAGTGTCTCATCATTTTGATGCCTTCAAAGGGTCCTAGTCATCAACATTGTGTACCCATTTCAGCATTGCATCTAAGAAGTTAACAGAAATCTGAGGATATTCACTTTTTTTTTTTTAATTCAAAAAAGCACTATATGAAAATAGCATACACTCCGAAGAATCATCCCCTATGACTGCTCAGATTACCTTTGAGGTAAAAGTTTATGCCTGGTCAGTACCATGAAGCTGTTTGCTTGCTACAAATTCATATCTTGCTGTGTCCCACAGTATCATCTGCCTATTCCACTAATGCATCAGCACCAATGCCACTGTGGTGGAATAAGAGGATTCTGATCTATTTTGTGAATGAAAAGAAAGGTTGGCTGTGCTCCACTGACTGTACTTATCAACTAATGTAATGAAGTTTTAATGTAAAATTCTGTTGTTGATGTGTTGCTTACAGTTGCATGAAATAGATTTTATCTTTAAAATAATCCAAAAACCAGATTGATACCTGTACTCTGTCAGTATATGCAAGTGTGCAGATGTTAAGAAACAACAGATTTAAATTTCTCCAAGCAGTAAGGGGTAGAGGTCTGAGGTGAATATCTCAGTAGCTGATGTTCATTACCTGTCCCAGCCTGCAAATGGAGTGGTAACTCAGTGGCACTGTAGAGTACACCTGCAGTGTTTCAACAGGAGCCAAGCGTTGTAGAAAGATGCAGCCAGTAATCCTGCATGGGTAGAACTTTTTAGAACTGAGCTATGTGTTTTAATGGCAAGGTGATCAACATTTTTTCTTGCTTCTGTTTCTCTAATGCAGCATTCTGCAAAAGAATTAAGGTAAGTCACAGAGAAAATTTTGTTCTTACTGCATGATGTGTTTATGGTGGATATGGGAACAAAGATAGCTTCAGAAATGAATGGATGATTACTGTTTTGATAGAGCTGTTGCACATAAAAGGAACTTAAACTGTGTTCTCATTTAACAAGAGAAAAACACTACTTTCACAAATTTTCACATACTTTTTTTCTGCCTAGGAAGAGAGGGCGGATTTTAATTTTTTTGCATAAATGGTGCTGTGATCAGATTTGAAAATCTTTATCACTTCAGATCAGGTCATCTAAAAGCTTAGTATGGACTGTTCCCACAAATAGTCTTGAATATCTATTAGGCTTCCTGATGGAGTGTGGGTATAGAAGAACATCTACCAATGTCTGATAGAACAAACTAAAAGAGCCAGGTTGAGATATGGGCTGTGTATGTTTAGGAATATGTCTGCACGTTCTTGATGTCAAATGTAGAAACATGAGGAGCTTGTTGTTTGGTTTATGTAGTTCCATGGTAGTGTTAAAAATCATCTCTGAAAGACACTTTCCTGTTTTAGGAAGTGTGGCTCTTGCCTAGTGATACAAAAGTAAACAAAATGTCGTCTTCTGACAGCTCAAGGAGGGGTGCAGCAGCCTAGTGTGTTCCCATCAAACCAAGCAGTGCTTTCTATAGAAAGGGTGCCCAGGGGGGTTCTTTTGCTTCTGGTAGAGTAAGGATGAATTTTATCAAACACCAAATTCACGTGTTGGTTCATCCTGTACTGAAAAATTCCACCAAATGCTAGTGGAAACATGTTCAGAGAGGAATTAAGAGGCAAAGCCGGTAAGAGAAGGGTTTCAGTCCTACATTTATACATTTGACTCTGACAAGAAAGCCTCACAGCCCCAGCAGCCCTGCAAGGGGCCCCAAGCTCTTGGTGGTCCTCTCGAGCCCCTCCATATTACTGTTGCCTTGGGCCAGCAGCCCAGACGTGCAAAGCACTGAGAGCTCGGCTGTCATTCTGCGGGAATGGGCACAAAGCAGTGGAAAGAAGACGTTGGGTAGCAATAAAAACAGAAGTTGGGAAAGCAAAATATATGTAGAACAGAAATATTTATTTTTCCAGCTTGTGTGGTTTGCTCTGTGGTGGGTTTGGGTTCTGCAGGGTTTGTCTTCTTTGTTTGGTTTTAGCCTCCTGCAATCCCTTCGTGTCCATCTATTCTCCCCATTGAGAACTGAGGATGCAATTATCAGGACTAGGGAAGAGCAGTGAAATTACACCTTGCTGAGCTAACTCTTCTGTGATTTACTATGCTTATTCTTTTTGTCTGTGATATAATTACACTCAGTAACGGGGGCATTCAGCTTGAACCTATGCTTACAGAACCTCTTTTGCCTTGTGTAATTTTAAATTCGGTTAAGTGGCTAATACTAGGAGTCAGTAATTGTTATGGCATTGTTTAACTTATTTTCAGTTACTTTTGCCTCCTGAATACTTAAATGCAAGTCCGTGTTAATTAGCCTGACGTTTTTAAAATCAGGTAACTTAATATTTTAAAATTTAATCTAAAAGTTATGCACCTCTTGTGTCAGAGATCAGCAACACTGGTAAAGAATATTTAATGTCACATGTAGTGTCTCTCTCCAGAGATGTATCTTACCCACTTTGAGGTGTAAGATATTGTTCTTCAAATCGGTCTTAAAATCTGTCTGCTTGTTCAACCTCAAGGAGGTACTGGAGTCCTTTTGAGAACAAATCCTTGTAATATGTCCCATTTGACAAACTCAGAAAAGTATTTAATCTTCATAAGAAAAACTGAACAAGTACATCCTGGGGGGGTGTGTGGGAGACATGGCTGACTCTTCTGTTCCGTGTGAGTTGCTGGCTTGTTGGGTTTCAACACAGCTTTTCATAGTTCCTACCTACTTCATTTGCAAATACACAGGAACACAGTGTCATTCCTAGGGGAAGCCTGGCTGCTTCAATGTCCAAAGTCAAGATGGTCCCAACAGTTTTATTTCACATTAGTCCAAGAGATGTTGCCATTGGATCCATTTGATCTATTCCAGTTAATTTGCACTAGCTCTAGGATATAAACCTCACAGCCCAGCAGGATGGGTGTAAAGGGACTACAGCTTATTTTCCTTACTTTAGTTTAATACTTTAAAATATTCTTTTGTTTTGATTAGCTGAAGAATAGAGGAATGGCAAACTTCTGTTTTGATTATAACCCTACAAATGAACATCAAGTAACCGGACACAGGATCACACTGTACCCATGTCATGGCATGGGACAAAATCAGGTAAAATTTATCTTTTAGTTTCATTTTGACTAACGCTGTTGTAAAAAGCTGTATAAAGCTGTTGTAACGCTGTATAAAAAAGTATGGTAAAGGCATTGCAGTAGTGCTGAGGGAATATGTTGCCACAATGAGGTAATCTTAGATCTAATTTTGATTCTTGCACTGAATGCTTGTAATTTTGATGTATCTCCAGGTCAGATTTTCTTCATTCTGAAGATGTGTCTACCCAGATGAGGGAACTCATGCATACCTTAATTATGCCTTTTCACAGAGCTCATTAGCAGGAGTTAATAGCACAGCAGTGCAGCTGTAGTACTTATTAGGCCAGTGTTTGCTCACCTCCAGCTGGTCTTGGGCAGACCAGCACATCTCTGAGCTTTTTTCTGTCCATGTCTCCAAAGCCCTTAATAATATTGCAAACCTCACCTAGTTCTGCCTGTGTCTGTCATCATGTCTTTTCCTCTTCGTGCTTGTCTCAACCGTGCAAGTGGTTTTGGATGGAATCTTCTCTTGAACTCCACCCCGGAGAAGTGTCATCTTGGGCTCGGGTTCCAGAATCCTGGGGAACAGGGATGCCCTCTGACACTTCCATTATTCTTTTCTTGGTTTTAACTTCTGAAGCTGAAAATGCTTGTTGGTGTCTTTCTCCATGCTGATTGAAAGTGTGTGCGTTAGTGGTTAGTTCTGATACCCATAAAGCTCTCTGCATAATGCCATGGTGAAAGTGTTTATGGGCACCATGTGCCAGTCTACAGTGGCTGTTTTGCATGGTTTTGAGTGGCCACTTCTTAGAATTAAGGTTTGGTGTTTTGTGGCATGTAACATGTACTTCCCTATCTACCTTGATTTTTGGCTTCTAACCCAGATTAGACTGTATGGCATGCTTCTAGTGGGGAGGGGTGGAGAAATAGCTAGGGTCTTGTTGAGAGTAAGTACATAACACTGTGACGGCTTGGGTAGCTTTACTCTTTGGGATTTTTTTTAAAGGAAATTAACCTAAACATTCAGTTAGGAAAGGAAAACCAAGTTTGGGAAAGAACCAGAGATGTGGCAGATAAGCAGTGTATCTGTTATCTTTCTGAACTTTGCTTTATAAATATATACAAGCTTGAGGAGTAAAAAGCAAGTCTGTGTTAAGAAAGAAGATTCTAATATGAATTGCGTTTTAAATGAGAAAAGGAAAAAGTCTGAGCACTGTGCTTTGGATCTTAGAAGAAAATAGATTTGGTTTTGGTAGCAAGTTTGTTTGCCTTAAGTACTAGCAACAAACTTTGCTATTTTTTAGTATTATTTATTAGTTTATGTCTTAACTTTCCTGATGTTTGTATCCTGGAGACCAAGGTGCAGGGTAGGGCAGGCAGAGAATCTTGCATCATAAAAGCCAAAGGATTTCAGTACTGACAGATGTATGTCAAGCATATTAAGTCACCCCACCCCACCCCATTTTACTCCTCCAGTTCAGCTCCATACACAAGTTAAGTACGTGTGTATGCACCTATATAGAACATAAGATGATAATCAGACAACTGAGTTAAGCCACTTCCTTATGAGGAAGAGTTGATTGCTTTTGTAGATTAAGAAGTATTTCAAGTATGGGATTACATACTCACAAAAGGTATTTCTAGATTTTTTTTTTTTTTCCCCTTGTATTATAGATTACAGAGAGAAGAGAGGCTGAATCTCTTTGTATTTTTCTGAGAAAAAAAGTTTATTTAAATTTTATCCCTTCCACAAAGTAAAAATAAATAGGACAAAAGGTGAAAGCAAAAGAGCAGTGGAACTGAGAGATGAATTGTAATGAGATGACACTTTTACAGTTATCCGTTGTTTAGCTAGCACTAAAAGATTAACTGAATTTGCTGCAAAGATACCACATTACTGGATATTAATGCCCTGACGTCCCTGCTGATGGTGCAACGCACCTGCAATAGCAGCATCGGTCTGAGAGCACCGGTGCTGTGGGAGCGGTGCAATTAGCGCTCCCTCTGCTGGCATCCAGGCAGCAGGAGAAATGGAGAAACCGGGTGGCTGCAATATAAACCCATGGAAGAGAATAGGAGATGACACGAGAGAATTGCAGAGCCTGAGGAGGGAATGCCAAACACAAGAAATGGGCAAAAGGCATAGAGGGCTGACAGGAGCCAGGGAAAGGGGGCCAAGGTGACAGAGGGTAGAAGTTTGGGACAGAGGTAGGGCAACAGGCAAGGAGCCTCATGTGTCACAGAGGAAGACAAGGAGAGAGCATGAAACAAGCAGAATCACTGGGGACCCTTTTAGTGGAAAGGGACAGAGATGCTGGTTGGCAAATGGGGGCATGAGTAGGGGTGACAGGTAGTAGTTGCAAGAGAAGTGGATAGCAGGAAGAACTGCAGGTATGGGAACAGAGTGAGGCTAAAATAAGACAAGACATAGAAGGACAAGTGAGATAGGAAATGGAAGTCAGGGTTGCTGAACTTGCACCTTCTTTTTCTGGCTCACAAATAGCTGTGAAACCTACCAGTAGGACATTTCTCTCTATTTCCTTTCTGCCCCCTCCCCATTTCGACAGTCATTTTGCAAAGGTAGCAGGCTGCTCCTGGTGATGTGAATTCCTTAGCTCAGTTGGCAGGTGACGGTGGCAGGATCGAAACAGTCAAATGTCCCGCATGTACATCCACCGCTGTCAGCTGATGGAAGTGATGGTGACCACGTTGGTCATCTTCTAGTTTTGTTAAGATGAGCAGGGTACTTCAGAATTGCACAGATGTTTGCTGACAGCAGGTAGCCCTTAACTTCTGTTTTGTCCTTGGAAGGGAATCTGCCACCGTAATACCGAGCTCTTCTGCCTGCTCTCCTCCAGTCTGCCATCATCACTCATTACCTATATGCAGCTCTACACGTTACAAAGCTTCCATGTAGTCCCCTGTCCAGCACCATATATCACAGCAGCTGCAGTTTCTCCACTCCATGCTATTTAACACTTTCTTTTCCATGCTGGCTGTCTCACAGTCTTTTTCTAACACTGTCTCTGTCTCTCCTCTCACTTATTCTTCCCTCCAGTTACTACCTACACTAGGTCATGTTTTGCTTCTTTTCACATGCCTTTCTTCTTTCCTGGGTAGTTCCTATTTTGAATCGTCTAGTCGTCTTCTCATCCCTTCTTCTAGTTGCAGAGTTTGTTCCATGATTCATCACTTTTTTCCTCAAATACTATGCCCTGCTGCACATTCACACTGTTTCGTGGTATAAAGGAATGAAGTTTATTCTCCAGAGTACAGCTCAGTAAAGTTATTATCAAAAAACATCTTGATAGGATTTAACATTAATGAAGGTTAACTTGATCAGACATATGTGTCTTACACTCCAGTACACCCATCCTCTGGCATGATACGCTAGTAGCAGGTGGCTGTTTATGTAGGGGACAACTGCACAAGCTCTTTTCACTGCAAGCAATTCTCCACTTAAAGTGACCTCTGAATATCTGTGTGCACTGTGCCGAGAGGAGAGAGCTCTGTGCTCTTGATTATTTATAAAGTCCAGCAGCTGCTCCCATTTTATGTCTCAGTAACTAAAACCACTCTCAGAAAACTAATGTCCCTGGTAATTTGTTGCTATTTTTCCTTGAATCCACAGCCTAAGTGAGACTGTTCCTTTTAATCCTTTTGAGTTGCTTTTGTGTAAGGATTTGTTGTAAAAGTAAGTAGGTTGTTTAAAGTTAGTGAGTTCATTATAGTAAGAAGATGAGGATACAACTGCTGTGGTAGGACCTGCGTATATATGGAAGGGAGACAGAAAATACACAAAACACTGGCTACTGAGTGCTTGCACCTCAGGCTGCTGCTGTTTTATGGAATTGTCTGTCCCTGGTAAATGAGAATGAAGACTTTGAAATTCAACCCCAATAAAGCCCATTGCCCTTCCTTTTATGGCTGGGAAACAGTATGGAGGGCACCCACGTATGATGGCAGGAAGCTGATATGATGTGGTAAGGGGATGGGAAACCACTGAGCAGCCTGCTTTGTCTGGCAGTACCTCCTCCAGTATTCCCATTTTCAGCTGATAGATTTGAGGCAAATAGGGAGAGGCAAATGAGGAACTTAGCAAAGCCCTTGCATTTTCTGTGAAATGGGTATCAGGCCTGGTAACCTCTCTGCTGGTTGTACCCATCAAGTGCAAACTTCTTCATATGTGCAGAAGAGCAGTATCCAGGCACAGAAAGGGATGAGAGTGGGTTACAGGGTGTGGTGAGGTAGCTGAAATCTGCCTTCATCCCTTGTACTGCAGAGCACTGATGCAGCTGGGGCATATCCCATAGATCACTCAGAAGCGGTAGGCACTAGGTAAAAGGCCTCATCAAGTTTCCCAGTAGCGCTTCCCTTAAGTCTACTGGTTCTCTGAAGCAAAGAAATGCTGTAAAGCTACTAGTTGCTGAGCCATGGATGAGTTTGAAAATGCTTCCCTTCTGTCCACAGAACCAGCTAGGCAAGGAAAAGGCACTAAAGAACGCTTTACCTTTTGAGGACAAAGAGATGTATCTCATGTATTACTGGAGCTTCAAAAAGCCTGAAGCCTGAAGTATTTATTTAATTTGAAGAAGTGTAGGTTAAAGAACCGTATAATGTTCATTGGGCAAGGAGGCAGGAGTCCTTGGTTGCTAATGCTACAACCCCAATCCTTAATGTTATCCAGAAATAACATTATTATTATTGTTATTATAACATTAATGTTATCCAGAAATAACCATTTTACTTGCTCTTCTACTCCAAAATCTGGTGCAAGTCCTTGAGAGGCCATTCAGGAAAGATGTCAGTAGTAAAGAGCACTCTGTCCTAGTAGCTGGTCTGTCTACTCTTGACGCATCTGGTACAGTCGGCAACTTGCAGGCTTTCACTGATACTGAACGCAAATTGCTAAAAAGAGTTATTATATCTAATAAATCTACTAATGGGCAAGGCTGTACATGTGGCCTTGTAAAAGTGGCAGCTGTAAAAAAGTGTCCATCCAGACACAAACGAGCAGGATTGAAGTGTTTTTTTATTCACAAGTTGTAGGCTTAAAATGTGTGAGTGCCTTTATAGCTCACTGTCGTGCCTGAAGTAGCAGGCTTTCCATGTGCCAATCAGATACTGAACTTGGGAACCAAAGCCTGAAGACCAGGGAATAGCCCCTGCCCATTAGGGTTAATGATAGTAATAATGATAATGATGATGATAGTAATAATAATAGGCCAATATTCTCACAGTTGACTTCTGTTGATGATGATACATTTCTGGCATAAAGCAAATGTCGTAAAGGCAGCACAGCCTACATCATAGAACAGGTCCTGGCAGTAGGTTACAAGGTGAAATCAAAGCCTCCTGGGTGAAGTTGCTTTCTCGAAACACTCACTTCCCTTTGCGGCATTCCACAAATGAATGGTGGCAAACAGGTTAATTATAGGGGGTCAGTCACTTGCACCACAGCCAAAAAAAAAAAAGGCCATGATGCAGTGGGCAGCATTGGTCTGAGTATGGCTGCGACAGCCACCTTGGCAGAGAAATTCATGGTTGTGTTAAAAGGAGGGGCAGATTTCATGAAACAACTACCATCAGCATAGTCTGGAACAGAGCTCTTACACCTGGAAATGGATGACTGCAGACTTTGTAATCACACAGTTCTGTTTACATTAGAACTCCATTTCCCGTTTGTCTTCCAAGGTTAATTAGCCTTGGTGGTTGCTAAGGATGGTTTTACACTAAGTTCAAGTACACGCAATATTTCTGAATTGGCATAGCCCCCTTCACAAAGCCTTACAGTCTCTTTCTCCAGGGGTGAAACAAAACAGAAGAGGATTCCTTCTGTCCCTCATCCTCCTATCGATTTCCACTAATGCACCTATAGTATTGGTAACAAGCAATTTTCTGATGTGTATAAAACTCCTCTATTCTACTGAGTATAATCTAAATTGGATCTAAACACACATCCGTGCACTACAGCCATCTAAATTATTTACAAGCGTGCTAAATACAATACAAACAACTCTCAAGCTCTGCCGCTCTTTAATGAAGTACAAAATTTGGCATATGTCCATGATAAATATAAAAATATAGGGAAGTCTTCAACCATGATTGCTGCAGAAGCCAGAATGTTTTAGAGCATGTTCAGAACGCCTCTGTAGAATATTGTACATCAAGCAAAGCCAGTAAATTGTCTTTAATAAAGTTTGTGTTTAAAAGCAACTGTAGCTGATTTGCTTCAAATAATATCTTAAAATGTTATATAATAAAACGCTTATCACCATGCCTCTGGAGTACTTTGTAATTGGAAATGAACCTTGACCAAACTGCTTTGAACTATGCAGTGAGCAACTCCTTAATTAAAAGTAGCATTGTTTTGAGACAATTGAATTAAGAAGGCAAAATGTCAAGCTGTAAACTGTTTTCCATCCTATTTTTAAGCGTTATCTAGAATGCACAAGTAGAATATTACAGTCAAATTTTGTAAGTTCTTTAATACTGGAATGTCTGTTTTCCAGGGCATTCATTCAGCAATTCATACACTTTAAGTGCTACCAGAGTAAAGCAGTGCTGTGCTAAGATAGATTTTCTGTAAAATAGTTAGCAAATGGCAGAAGTTGAGGCTTCTTGAGTATTTTTGGCGGGATTTCTCTTCACAGTGGCAACTTTAATATGTGAACTATAGTATCTTAGTATAGCCTCCTTATAAGTACTTTCATGTGTACATATGAAATGACTGTTGTCCTTTGCTTCTTTTGGGTTTGTAGTTTTTTGAGTACACAGCCCATAATGAAATACGTTACAACACCCGACAGCCAGAAGTCTGTGCAGCAGTTGATTCGGGGACCGACTACTTGACAATGTACTTGTGTCAGGAAAATGTCCACAATATTCCTGAAAACCAGAAGTTTGTTTTCAGAGAGGTAAGTGTGCCTGCTTGGGTTTGGGTTTGGGGTTTCTGGAAGTAGTTGGAAGGAAAATTGTTGAGGTTCTCTTTCTTTTTCTCTTACTGCCTACACATCATGCAGGCCACAACATCAGTATAGATCTCTGGGAGAAATATACTATCTTTCTTATAATATCTGAACACAGAAGGAGGGTAGCAGCAGTGTGCAGGTGAAGAGTATGCCAGGGTAAAGAATAGGAAGATGAGAGAAAGGAAAGTGCCCTTCTTCACCCCAAAGGAGTTGGGAATGTTGGCAGCAGTCTCTCTTTGCCCTGTCCATATCTAGTTCTTTCTGCGCTGCTCAGTTCTCTTGATCTCATGCCTACTGACTTCTCCTGAGAACTAAGGAGAACTTATACCCCTTTCCCAGCCAGTTTTGTGGCTGGTCGACCTCTGCTCTTCTTTCATTGACTTCTTTTATTTCCCATATATCCCTGATACTTCACATACTACCATTACTATACACTGTTCCCTGCTTTTGAGAGCTGCTGCTTCTCCTCTGCAAACCATCTCTCGTGAGCCTCCCTATGCGCACCAGAAGTGCTCCCTGAGCTCTTCTGTGGTGTTATGTGCCATTGGGTAATTTGCTGCACCATCAAAAAATACCTTCTGCCCTACTCCTGCCCCTACACAGGACACATCTTACTGGCTGTGGGTAATCAGCAAATCCATACCTCTCCAGCCTTAATGCCTACTCCCAAAGGGGAGAAATACTGAGAAGTATGGAGTATATTTAATAAACATACCATGTGATCTTAGAAAACCTTGTGTTTAGTTTTTAATCTCTGAAGGAGTTCCTGGATGCCTGAGAGAAAATAAATTGGATGAAAAATGATGGCCTTGGTCAGGTTCTGGAGTGATACTATTTGGCTAAGGGAAAAGGTCACATAATGCATCAAAATGGTGTGTTTACATAACTTGTCTGCATAATGCGTCTAAACTCTACAGGCTCTGTGGTTGACAAATTCCATGCTTGGATACTACCACCAGTGATAGGTGGCAGGGTGAATTCTAAAGAAAAACATGAAAACTACTGTCCATTCACTATATCTAGTCCAGACTGAAGCTCATAGTGGTATTACTGAGTAAAACAAAATATTTGAAAGGCTGACTTTCTAAATGACATTTCATTTTTAATGCAGACTTTTAACAAAATTTTTCAAGGTCATATGTGTTAATCCCTAAGATTACATATATTGAAAGACCCTCAGTCACTTCAGGAAATAATTGAGAAAAGAGAGTTTTGGAATACATCTGTTTCCACTGCATTCCTAACCATTAGCTTTTAGCATATGAAACTTGAAGAATTACTTTAAATCTTCTTTGTTTCTCGTGACCACTTTGTGCCTGTGTGTGATTTGAACGTTCTGCTCTGCTCCACGTCCTCCTCTTCTATTGCATTAAATCAAAATCAGTGGTCCCCACTTTTCAAGATAAGTGATGTGTGAGATGTCAGTACCACACTTTTCTTGCTGTGTGCAGAGAAGTTTCAGGCACTGGAAAGCTGTCCTTATAGATGTAGCATAATCAAAGATTTGAACAGCCTTCCCAGCAGCCTGGCAAGAATTAAGTTCTTGTGGGCACAGAGTCAAAAATGAGTGAGGGAGATATTGATTAGTCCACTGAAAAATTTGAATTATCACGATGGAAACAGGAAAGTCATTCAGCAGCTAAGCCTGTCAGCAAGCCATGAGCAAGCACAGACTGCTGGGCATCAGAGCCTGCAGCTTGAGGTGCTATTAAGTCCACACGTATCTGCAGGCAAGGGGTATGCTTAGATATTTTTGCCTTTTCCACTAAAAATAAACTCTGTGAAGAAAGGGGAATTTTCTTTGCTAAAAATATAACCAACATCTACATTTAACTAACAACATTTACGTTTTACTTGCAAGATATGCAATAAGTTGGTGAATTTGGGTAATGCCTATACTTTGGTTTTCTCTGCCCATATTCTAGCACAGTAACAAAAGGCAATGAAAGTGAATGAAGTTAGCACATCTTTTATGGGCTTAGATGTCAAGACACAAATCACTCTAAAGCAATGGTAATATAAGTTTGAAAGCAGGGTCTTTGATAAAGTTTCAGAGATCCTCAACTTACGCTTCTTGGCTTCACTGAATGGTCCCATGAGAAGGATACGTGTGACATATATTTGTTGCAAATGTCTTCTGTTACTTTTAAGACACAGTGATACGCTTGTAATTTCTAAGACCTGAAAAGCAAAAATTATTTTTGTCTTCTGTAGGATGGTACCTTGTTTCATCTTCAAACCCAGAAGTGCATACAAGCAGAGTCAAACGCTTACAATGGTAACCCAGCACCATTGTTACGACCATGTACAGACTCGGACTACCAAAAATGGTTCTTCAGAGAAAGAAGTTGATCCAGATGTGGTCTAGGTTATAGCTGAATATGAAAATGTGCTCTTTTTATTCAGCAGTTAGTCAGCCTTTTGAAAATCACATAAGTGATACATTTTTGTACAGAAAGAACTGTAATTAGTTTACAAGCCTTGAATTTCGTTTTCTGGAGCATTAAAAGGCATTGAGAGCTTGTGGTTATGCCACAGAATCACTCCTCTTCTTTACTCTTTATTTGGCAGATACATAACTGCTTCTGAAGTGTCTAAGGTTCTTTTCACAAGCTACAATATATTTTTTTTAATCTACTGTGTGAAAGTAAGGCAGTCAAAATAATTGCACTAGTGTTATCTGCCAGTAACTTAAAATGTTTACTTTTCTACTAAAGCATCCTGCAGTTGGCCCTTTTAGAAGATAGTAGTTAATCATTCTTATTGTCTTTTAAATACGAAGAAGGTAAATGTAGGCCAGATTCTGCCCTAAGTGACTACCACAAAACTGTCACTGAAGACAGTGTGGATTTGCACATGAAGGCAGAGTAGGTCTGCATGTATTTGCACAAATAACAATCTAGATGCTTACAGATTGCACATACTTGACAATACTGTACATCAAATGTTGTGACAATTTTACATGCTAATGGCACTTGACAAGTTTCTAAACAGGCTTAAGTCTAGTTTTGCAGTAAAATGGGGATTTTTCTCATCTTAAAGAAATACGGCAACAATATTTAAAGGTAATGCTCTGGGGAAAGCTATTTGCATTCACATGCATCTAGTTATGTGGTTGTGTCCCAGACTGCACAACTTACTTCAACATTATGTGGATTTTCAACATGCATAAAACTTCCAAGATCAGACCTAGCTATAATTCTTTTGACAAATTTCAAAATTGCAGTTAGAGAAAATGAATCTAAGAAATTGTATCTTTCATTAAATTGTAAATGTTTAAATGGTTAGTATAAAAAATGATTAGATAAACAAAAATTGGTTTGCAACTAATCGATATGACAAGCAGCTGATATCCCTACAAAAAGAATTGTCTTTCAGTTTTAACTTGCATTTTGTCCGGGAACTCCTTTTCTGGTAAGTTGGGAATGTCAGTGCATACAGTCTATTGAAAACATGGAGTTCAATCTGCACTGGTACAATATGTTTTCTGCTGTGCTATGCGGGATCTGCCTTGCTTGATCAGACAAGCAGTGTGTTTAGCAACATATTTGGTCATTGACCATCATCAATCATTGCAATGTTGATTAAAGGGATTTCAGCTCATAAGGAAAGTTTCTTTCCATATCAGCTGATAATATGTTTATGCGTAGAAGCATGAAAATTTCAACCTTTTTTCCCTCAGAAGTCTTGGCATCTGTTTCTACAAGTTTTGGATGTATTTTGTTACCTGCCTTTATTCATAGAATCATAGAATCATAGAATCGTAAGGGTTGGAAAGGACCTTAAGATCATCTAGTTCCAACCCCCCTGCCATGGGCAGGGACACCTTGCCCTAAACCATGTGGCTCAAGGCTCTGTCCAACCTGGCCTTGAACACCGCCAGGGATGGAGCATCCACAACCTCCCTGGGCAACCCATTCCAGTCCTTCACCACCCTCACTGTAAAGAACTTCTTCCTTATATCTAATCTAAACTTCCTCTGTTTAAGTTTGAACCCATTACCCCTTGTCCTACCACTACAGTCATGTTTTCTATAAAAAATTTACAGCTTTTCCTTTGAACCCCTATAAGCTTGTGCCATTTTGGCATACCTATTTATATGAGTAGGGTGTGGGGGGGAGGGTTTCTGCCTGTAGGAGATGACTATGTAGGTTCTTCCGAGTTCTGTCTAAACCAATGTAGATAGAATGATTTTGTGAGCACCTTTCAAGTTTTGTCTCTGCAGGCTGGACTGATGAAATCGTTGTTAGAATTAATAAAATATTTTGTGATTCAGTAGAGTGAGAACTGTCTTTACAACTATTTTTATTTTTTTCTTATGGTCAGTGGTTTTCTTTTAATCATTTCTCTGATTCTTAGGTTCTGATCCCTGCAGCACTTGAGAGAAGACAGCTTTATTTTATGGTCTCTCAAGTTCCCTTTGCTGAACTCAGTAATGCTTCTGTTCACCTCCTAGTAGCAGTGCTGTGCACTTTGTGGAGCCACAAATCAAAACTGGGTGGCTGCATGAGAGAAGCATGAGAGAACCATGAGAGCTCCAGCAACACAGCAAGGATTTTTTTGTTCATTTCTGCTTTGCCTTCTTGACTGTTGATTGAATTACATTAGTAAGTTAATGAGAGCCCAGCTATTACAATTGGAGACAAAACTCTCATTGACCTCCATGATCAATGAGGTTTTCTTAGTTTTGAGACTTCAGGATTTTTCATCATCAGGCAGTGGTATACAAATGAAACTTGGTAATTGGAAATTATTTTCCGTATGTCTTCCCACTTTGCACTTGTTTAGAGGGAAGTATTGATGTTTTGAGCTTCTAGTTACATGCAGCTGAGCTATTTTCTCATATACCAGCAAACCTTCTGGCCTGGGTTACATATTTGCTAGGCAAACAAAAACACTTATGTTGATTTCAAAAGCAGATACTGAACCTACCACCGTCACCCACTTTCTCCCCTTATGTTGGCCTTTTAGTCCATCTCTTTGAAAAAGAGAGGGGAGAAACACTTTCCACGTGGTACAAATCGAGAACCAGTAGGTCCCCCCTTTCTTAGTGTTGGAGCCACGTGTTTCTTTTCCCTTTTGCTATTAACCATATTAAGCACCCCTAAAACCAAAACTTCCAACTCAAGCATAGTGATAATCTTAGATTAAAACAATGGGACAGTGGTAGGGCAAACTGGGAAATCTCAAAGGTCCTTCTTCCGTTTTGTACCATCACTCTGTTCAAAACAAGGAAGGATATTCTTTAACTATAAAGAGATTGACTGAATAACTTGTCCTAAGAAGGTATCATGCCAGCACACAATACACCATGTAAAA
Organism: Strigops habroptila; assembly: GCF_004027225.2. NCBI lineage: Eukaryota > Metazoa > Chordata > Aves > Psittaciformes > Psittacidae > Strigops > Strigops habroptila. Next base: position 63,477,448 of record NC_044277.2, on the reverse strand, counting down.
CTCTAGGCTAAAGATGAAGAAATCTGTCCTCCAAAGAGATATTAGTCCTTCCTCATTGCCTAGCCACAAATACAATCCGCCTCCTATGTTTACTGCCCTTTTTTAAGTGTTATACTGGGTCAGTGTGGTTCTGTGTTCTCCCACCTTCCTTCCCTTCCCCTTGTCTGAAGTTCCCTGAGTATGGGTCATATTTGGCATGGTTGAGGTACAGAAGATTAAGCTAGGAGAAATATTTCACAAAACTGTGCAAAATGATTTCCCAATTTTCCATATCCTGTGCTGAATACGCCTCATTAGGGGAATAGTAATATGTAAAGAATCTTTAATAATTTACCTGAATGCTATTATCCCCAAAATAGAGAATTTGGGGTTGTAAGTAGTGATTGAACTTGCTGATTTTTTTGAATAGTAATAATTTTTAAAAGGTACTAAAAAAATGCTTATTTCTTAGGCTTTGTATTCTTTTACTAAAAAAAAAAATTTGCAGTCTGGTGCCTAATGCTTTACCATATTTCTTTGAATTCATCGGGTAACTATTTTGGCCCCCCCCCCTTTTTTTTTCTTTTATTCTTCCACCATTGTCTTTTTGTTTAAACATTGTGCGTCTTCAACATCGGCTAGAGCTTACTGGATTTTCCCTTCAACAATAGACAGTATATGAACCTTTCTTCTAAAAAATAAACCAATAAAACCTCTGTATGTGTGGTCTTGACCGAACCATTACAATGGAGGATTGTTAGAGCCTGCACAAACACTCAGGAACAACAGTCATCATTGTATATGCATCAGTCAGCATGAATTGGAAGCAGTATTTCTTGCTAGCTCTGCTGAAACAAAGGCTCAAAATTGTGTTCAATTTCTGTTGTAGGAAGTGATAAGATTTACTGGAAGGGAAAATTCGTGTTGGTTGGTAACATAGGGACTTGATGGGATATTGTGCTCCTATTCCCTATGTATGAAAACACGGGCAGTTACACAGTGATACTGCTAGGTTGGTAATTCAGAATCTGATCTTTTAATTACGTTGGCTCTCTCAAGGCCTTTATATTGGGGGATTAACTTGATTTTGAGCTTTGTTCTGACACCCTGATATGAAGACATAGCTATTGATATCCAGAGAGACTGTAGGGTTAGGATCGTGTAGTTGTGTACATGTGGTGGTCTTGGCAGTCCGGGGTAATGGTTGGATTTTATGATCTTAAAGGTCTTTTCCAACCTAGTTGATTCTATGATTCTATACGCTTGCAACTATGGTGGTTTTTGGTGGAGAATGCTGTGTAGGCTTGTCACAAAGACAAAATATTGACTGTGCTAGCAAGTTAGCTGAGATAAGTGGGAAAGTCCTTGGGAAGGAGGGAAGAGAGACGTAGCAGAGCTCCCCCCCCCCTTCTGTCGGGGTGCAACAGCGGTAGCTGGGTTTGAATTAGAACATTGCATTATTCTTCTGTTTCCCATGTTCAGAGGAAAACAACTATGTATGTATATGCAGTACTAAAATTACTATGCCTAGATCAACAGTTCTCAAGCTTTCTTTCAGTCCATTACTCACTGACATTTATACAAATAGACAGAGCCTGTTTAGACCAGCCATAGTCGGCACTGACTGGAATGATGTGGCTATAGATGACATACTTCTAGAGGCTTCCAGGATTTCCAAAGGCAGTTGAAGACAAAAACGGGTTAGGACCTTCTCAGTGACATTTCCTAACTCCAAAAGCATTAAGAAGGAAGATGGATGATGCAGGAAATGAGTCACTGGCCTGATGGGTAGTGTGACCTGTTTCCTGTACATCAGACCATCTCTCAGAGTGGGAAAGGACTTTTGCAGCAATTGTTTTCTCGATGGTGAGGGAAAAATCAGTTTTCTGGGTTTCTTGGACTTACCCATGCTCTGAAGATACTTAACTTGCAGCTGAAGAAAAGGTGGTCAAGGGACTCATATCAATACATATACTTACGCCTGAAATTCGTGAATTACGTACTCTGTAATGAGCAAATACAAAGAATATAGAAACCCCAAAAAATTTAGCTGTGCATACACTGTGATAAGACTTAGTAATAGAGAAATTAGACATGATCATTAGCAGGAAGATGTTTGACATAACTGTTTTTACTGAAATATAGTTGAAGGATTCATGATTGAAATGCTGAAGTGACTGGGTGACATGCCGGGAAGAAAATGACATTTGATTTTTGAGCAAAGAGAATAGGATTTACAATCCGTGTGAACTGATAGTTTAGCAAGGAAGTAAGGAATAAAGGAATAAAGAAGGAATAAACAGATACAGAGGGTGTCTGGTGCAGGCCACCAAATAAGAATATAAAGCCTTTTTGCATAACAGATAAAGGATGCATGCTACTTTAGAGCATTTCATTCTGGGGAATGCACTTTACCAATTTCATGGTAGCAAAATACTCTTGGGATTTCTAAGAAAAAAAAAAAGGCAGCTGGGCAGGCGGCTGTGTCTGACACAATCTTTAATAACCAGTTTGGTGCAATTCTCCTTTAGGCCTTGTATTTAAAATGACCTGTTACCTGGGCATCTGTTATGCATAAATAAGGGATAGTACCTATGAAAGAAGAAATTTCTCAGTGCTGAGAATTGGAAAGAAACAGGGTTTACAAAATATATGTTTACATCACATTGGAAGCTTACATGTGTGTGACATGAAAGTTTTTTATAGGATTGCAAATGAATATTTAAAAGTGTCAGAAATAAAGTTATTTGTTAAATCTGAATTTAGCCTCAGTGCATCTATTATACCGTTGTCTTGAATTGCATGATTTTCTTGCAGTATGTTCCCTGTTATTGTTTTTACAAAGGATGTGGAAACTTCTTTTTCATGCCCCACTGAGTATACAGTAAGGATTTTGAAAGGCTTATTTTGCCTAATCTTCATTGTTCAATATATGGCCTTATTTACTTCCCCATAGTAAATCCCAAGCCTGAAAAATAAAGGTTATTTTCTTAGCTTTTTTTTTTTTTTTAATGTTACCCTGTCTTAGCTCTTCCCAAATATTTATTATTCCATCTTCACAGTAAGACCATGAAAGAAGAGCACCCCTGTTTTACTGACAGGGAATGCAATGACAGAATAAGGTCAGAAGTACCACATTACTGAATACTGCAATTTGAAGTGTGGCTTTTCTTGGTTTAAATGACATCCAGCAATACTCCAGACTTCTGCAGTCAGCCACAGGAGCTGGGATTTGTTTGACCAAAGGTGGATCTGCACATACAGATGAACCAGCACCACTGGGTTCCCATTCTGTACAGAATGATGTATAGAAAGGATGACTATGAGGCTGGTGAGGCACTGGCACAGGTTGCCCAGAGAAGCTGTGAATGAATCCTTGGCAGTGTTCAAGGCCAGGTTGGATGGGGTTTTGAGCAACCTGGTCTAGTGGAGGGTGTCCCTGCCAGTGGCAGGGGGGTTGGAACTAGATGATCTTTAAGGTCCCTTCCAACCCAAACCTTTCTGTGATTCTGTGGTTATGACTCTGATCTCCTGCCAAGCGAATCCAAAATGAGGAAGGTATCATCAGAGACTACCTCTGAAAAACCTGCCTTAACTTTTTAGGCAAGCAGGGTAAATCTTGGTTTCCTGGGCCTGATTTTGGAACTGTTTTTGTACTCCGTGGTAAGCACTAGCTCTATGACATAGCACTTCCTAGGTGTGTCCCTCCCCAGTATCTTCCTTCCTGGCAGCTGGGCTCTGCCTCCCACATGAGGGCAAGCCTCGAGCTTTACGCTGAATGGTACTATGCAATAACCTATGTTTGGAAAGAAGTGAGGAGATGCATTTGATTCTTAAAATAACAAAGGGACATTTGCTGCTGGTGCATCAGTAACAAAGAAAGGTGTCAAGCAGTTGCTAATATTGAAGGTATTAATTCTGTTGTGCCACAGAACTTGGACTCAAGCTTTCTTTCAGAAGGACTGAGTGCTCAAAAACTGGGAAATGGCTTTAAAAAAATTAAAAAAGCTTTGGAAGCTGATGACATTCCAGACACAGTGTGAGTATGTGTGTTAATATGCTGCCAGTATTGTAAAATGATAACCATAGTGATCCAAGTAGCTGTAGTCCTGGTAGCCAAGTGCTGGAGAAGATCACAGAATGGTACAGGATACAAGCAGTGAAGAACGATTTTCTGTGAAACAGATTTTGACAAATAAACTTGGTATCTATTCCAGAGCAAGTTGAGAATGGTGAAACATCATTTAGCATATGAAGTTCTGATTAAAAATAACATTATACAGATTCAGTGTGGCACCTATTCCTGTTGGCATCCTAGGAAGATCTGTTCTTGGTTTCATGATAATTTTCTGGAGGAAAGTAAGTTACTGATAAGTTTGAAGGTGATGAAGAAACAGGGCAGGTCACTTGTACAGATAAAGCATGTAGTTTGATTTATCCTAATGCAAGATTGGGTGCACAGAAGGGAACAAGTAGGTCATGCTTTTAGGCAGTGCAGGTTAAAAACATGGTGTAGATTATTTATAGAATTATATAATGTTTTTTGTTAAAAGGAACATTAAAGATCATCTTGTTCCAACCCCCTGCCATAGGCAGGGACACCTTCCACTAGACCAGGTTGCTCAAAGCCGCATCCAACCTGGCCTTGAACTCTGCCAGGGATGGGGCAGCCACAGCTTCTCTGGGCAACCTGTTCCAGTATCTCACCACTTACAGTGAAGAACTTCTTCCTCGTATCTAATCTAAATCTACTCTCTGTCAGTTTAAAGCCGTTCCCCCTTGTCTTATCCCTACCTGCCCTTGTAAAAAGTCCCTCTCCAGATTTCCTGTCAGCCCCCTTTAGGTACTAAAGGTGTTCCATGAAGAGGTAGCCACACAAGGCCTGCAGGCTGGCTGGTTTGCCCGCAGAGTTAACTCTGCTGACCTGCTGGACCTCGGGGGCGGCTGGTGCTGAGGGAGGTGCTGCGGGTGCTGCCAGTGCCCAGCGCTGGCAGGTTTTGCAGTGTCTTACGGACCAGTTCACACATAAAGCTGGAAAAGGAGAGGTGCCTTGGAAATGCCTCCAGGAATGACTCCTGAGGCAAGTGGAAAGTTGGTCTCATTATTTCACAGAAGCAAAATGCTGTGATTAATCTTAGCCCCCGTGCATGGGAGAGGATCACCGATGCTCTGTTGCCTTGAGCTGATAAAGGCATCACGAGAACCTGTGATTAGAGGCTGGAGTAAGACAAATTGTTACTGAATAGGAGATGCACCTCTTAGCAAATGGATAACTGCAAGGATTTATCAAGAGATGTGGTGGACTCTTCATCACTGATGCGTTGAAGTCGACGCTGTTGGATGTCGTTCTGAGGGAAAGGCTGCAAAGCAGCGAGTGCTACAAGGTTATGGGTGAGGCCTTTTACTCTCAAGTCAGATCACAATGATCTTAGAATTAATCAAGCCATATTCCTTCCAGTTAACTGCACAGGTGCTGCCATTGCATATGTGATACTAGATCTTCAAAGGTTTGTCACGAGTGACTTCAGGAAAAATTAGGAACATGTATAAGATACGAAGTGCCTAAGGCAGGGTTAGGGAAAGTTTCCCGGTTTGCCTCCTGCCTCGGGACAAATGAGCACACCGCGCTGCTCCTCAGGGACTTTGCATACCACGGCGCAGGGTGGGCAAAGTGAACGTGTTCCAGGGTGGGGCGGTGGGGGGCCATGCCGGGAGCGGGGCACAGAGCCTCGGGCAGTGTGTGGGGCACGACCCGCGTCCGCTGAGACGCGCAAGTAACCCGCTGCGGAGGGGGGCAGCCCGCGGGGGTCCTGCTGCGGCCTCCGTTCACGGTGCCGGGTCTCGGCGGGGAAATGATAACGGCAGAAGAACGCACACACACACACATGCACCCCTCCGCGCCTCGCGTGTGCGTGTGTGCGCGGAGACCTCGCGGAGGTGCCAAGGCACGCGTGGGAGCGTGTTCGCGTGCCGCATGTGCGCGGGGAAGGGGGGGGGGAGGGTGGCGGCTGTGAACGGGGGGGCTGCACCGGGCAGCGCGGGGAAGGAAGGGGGGTGGGGGAGCCGCTCCCGTGCGCCCGCCGGTGGGTGCGTGCGGGTGTGCGCGCGGGGGTGCGCGCGCGCGGCGGGTCTCGCGTGGGGCGGCCGAGCCTCCGCGCGGGGAGCGCGCGGAGGGAAGGAGGGAGGGAGGGAGCTGCCGCCCCCCCCCGCGCCGAGAGCCCCACCTGGAGCCGGTGCCCGGCCGGCGGGCGCGCAACGCCAGTGCCCGGAGGGAATCTCTCTGCCGCCGCCGCACACTTTGCTCTGCTCTCAGCCCCTCGCTGCGCGCATCCCGCCCGGCGGCTCTGCCCGACCACGACCTAAAGGAAAGACGGGCGCAGGCGGCACCTCCCGCCCGCGGCGGGGGCTGCCCGACTCGCGGGGTGCCCGCTGCGCTGCCCCGGCTCCCCGGGAATGCAGCATTAGCACCCGCGCCCCGGCTCCTCGGCACCGCTCCCGTCTCTCTTCTCCGCTGCTCGGGAGGGGGGGTGCTTTTTCCTCTTTGGCGTTTGCTGTGCCGGAGCATCCTTTTTTTTTCCCCTTTTTTTTTCTCCCTTTTGGAGGAGGAGGAGGAGGGGGGAGGGAGGGAGGTGTTCAGTGAAGGGCTGCTCGGGCCCCCCCTCCGCGCCTGAGAGGTGCTGTCCCTCCCTGAGCGGAGAGGGGGGAGAGCAGCCGGGGAGGCAGAGGCAGGTGCCGCTGCCTTGCTCTGCCGCCGGGGAGCGAGGAGGAGGAGGAGGGTGGTGGGGAGCGTGCCTGTGTGTGCGTGGTGGCGGGGGTTATTTATTTATTTATTGCTCCTGGTGGCTGCAGCTGGCAGACCTGGGAAGGAGTAGGCGCCATTGCCAGAAGGATTATTGCCAGGGGAGGGGAGGGGGGGGAAGAGAGAGGAGACCCCGAGGCTCCCGGGGAAGCGGAGAGAGGCGGCTCTTTTCCTCCCGCCTTGGCTTCTGCCGCCGGGAGATGCGCCCGGACTGAGAGGGGTTCGGCTCTCTTCCGCCGCTCTGCCCGTCCTCCCTTCCCTCAGTCCTCCTCCTCCTCCTCCCCCCATCCAGCAGCATGCATCCCTCTCCGCGGAGACCGGCCGCTGCCACCTCCAACCCTGCCATGCTACTGCTGCTCCTGTGCCTGGGCTGGGCGCCGCCGGGCTGGGGCTGGCCGCGGGGCAGCTCCCGGGGGGCGGCCGGGCTGCTCCCCAACGCCACCACGCCGATCTCCATCATGGGCTTGATGCCGCTCAGCCAGTCCGAGGAGGACCAGAAGAGCAAGATCGGCCGGGGGGTGCTGCCCGCCGTGCAGCTTGCCATGGATCAGATCCGCAACGAATCCCTGCTCAACCCCTATTTCCTGGACCTGCGGCTCTACGACACGGAGGTAGGGACCGCCGCGGGCTCCGCGCCGCCGGGCGCAGGGGGAGGCGCCGCCGCCCGGTCCCGGGGCGCTGCGGGTGCCGGGGCGCAAGGGCAGCGCGGACGCCCGGGCCGGGGCTGCGGCTGCCGGCGGGGCTGTGCGCGGCGCCTCCAAGTCCGCCCTGCCCGCTGGGCCCCGCAGATGTAGAGGGACCGGCGGCGGAGGGAGAGGAAGTGGAGCTGGCGGGCCGTATCCTGCTCGCCCCGCACATCCGGAGAGGCTCCCCGGCAGCCGGGGGTCGCCCCGCCGCCCCGGGGGCACCCCTGCCCGGCCGCTGGCAGCGCAGGGCTGGGCCCGAGGGGCGGCTGGTGGCGGCCGGGATCCGCTGCCCTTGACACGCACATACAGCGGCGGGAGGACGGCGATCCCTGGCCCAGCAAAGCTGGGTCCGCATCCCATCCCTCTCCACCCCGCTGACCGTTCAGCAACAGATGCACGCCGGCCGCTTGTCTCCCCCTCCCCGCCAACGGGCGTCCCGGTACGCTGCCAGCCCGATTTATCCCGTGCATCGCCGGGACGCGAAAGGCAGCAGACGCAGCCGTGCTTGAGGAGGAGGCGGGGTGGGGGGGTCTTGCAGGTTTCCCTGGGTCTCTCTCCCTCTCTCCCCGCCTGTGCTCTGGCGCGGCGGGGCGCGGAGGTGCCTCTCGGAAAGAGTTAAATTTGCAGTGCCCGTCCCCGTGGACCGCCCGGCGGGGCGCCCCGCTCCGGAGCACTGCCCGGGGCGGGCGGGCTGTGCTGGGCTGGGCGAGGAGCCCTTCGCGGTGCGGTGAAACATCTCTCCTTTACCTGGGGGCGAGAGCGAGAGAGGCAGGGAGAGAGGCGAGGAGTTGGTTCCCACCACCAACCACCCACAACTGCGTTTGGTTTTGGTCACAACTTCAGTAACCGTGTGCTTGCAAAGGGTACGTGGTGATTCAGTATCGAGGCGTTCCTGAAGATGGCAGTCGTTCCTCGTGTAATGTTGGCGGCGGGTGCTCATTTCCAAGACAACCCCCGGTAAAACCAGTGACTACTGAAAATCTTCCTGGCTGTCATTTAAGGAAGCCCCTGTCTTCTCCTCTTCGGTTCTCAGGATCTGAAGGGAGCAAGCTGAGAGCAGCAATGACAGGCTATACCGTTTCCTGACCGTGTCTCCAGCCCAAAATTACTACAGAAGCCTCTCCTTCTAGGGTGGCTGATTTTTATTGACATAAATTTGTCACAGTAATTTTTCAGGTACCTCTGAGCATAAATGCATGGAGGGCAATATTGCTGAAGATGTCATTTAGGAGAGAGCGTTCTGCCGTTGTGTTGCACGTTGTGTTGTGGGAACAAGACAGAGTACTGAAAGGGAATACGGGCAAGATCAGCCTAGAGTAGCTGTTTGTTTCCTTAAAAATAATGAATCTTGGGGAACTCTGCAATTGTAATGAAAAGAATTAGGGAGGATTTTCTGAATGGCATTACCTGTTTCATAAAGTGAGGTACATGTTAGAAAAAAATCACAGTTCTAAGCCCGTTTTCAGTACATTATTCTATTTAAAGCCTTCACTTGGGTGGAATTGTTACAAAAATAACACACTCATAGGAAGTAGAGAAGCCTAGACAGGATCTTCCTTCTTCATACAGTAACATCATGATCAATAAGGTGCTGCACTTCATTGCAGTCAAAATATTTTGAAGTTCTTAATGCAGATTTTAGGTTCTGAACTAGGTAGTTACCATTAAAATATTCAGGGGAAAAAATGCCCTTTTTGTTCTGGAATGAGTATCAGTTCCTTAAAAATTGCATTTTGACTGTTTTGTGCTCTAGGGACATAAAGAATCAGGGTCATGTTGCCAGCTTGCTGTGTAGCTTTGAATGCTTTTAAGCAATTAATAAATGGATGGTTATGGAATGCTAAGTCAGGCGAATGTATATATTTGGAGTACGGTTGGCTCATGATTGCATGCTTAGTAGTGACAAGTAAATAACTTAGCGTTCATGAAGAGCAATAGATTGACTGCACCAAAGCGGAACAGACTAATGGCTGGAATAGCCATTAAATACATAATGGCAGCACAAACTTTTTCACTGGATTCAGACATTACCTTATTCCTTCACTGCACTTACGGTAAGCAGAAGGGTAGATGGCTCATCATGCCCACTTAGGTCCTCAGCCTATTTTCTGAGGTTGCCAATAAATAGATATGCCTGAAGGGCCTGGATCTTTATCATTGCATAATCACGGACCAGGGAGTAGTTCTCCCTCTCTGGGCTTCACAGGTGGTGCTTGTGACATTGCTGGCTCTTGAAAAAAGAAAACGTGGAGACTTGAACACATGGGATTTTTTAATAGCTTAAGAAATAATTGTAGTATATTTTTATAGGAAATGCATGGCAGTGATTCAGAAACTCTTATATTCTCCCTTGTGTCTTTCCAAAATCTCCCATTGTTGCAATCTGATATTTGTATTGCAATTTTGCATAATACTTTAACAAAAAGCTCATGAAAATAATAATTAAAATAAACATTGGATTTCTTGGGTTTGGTTTTTATATTTTATTTTGCATTCAGGTAGTTTTCTGTCAGCATTGAACTGAATGTTTTAGTTTGTTTCGTACTTCTGGTTTGTATAATGAAGCATTATAACACCTTTACTTTCTGACCAACCATGTGAAAAATTGCAGTTGTGCCTTCTAAGTTCGACTGGTATTTGTCAGCACTTGAGCATGCTAACCTTTGAGCACATGAGCAGCAGCCCTGGTGTTTTTCAAAGCATTTGAACTAAGTTAACCTCTTAAGTACAGTCCTTAGTCTATGTCTCAACCAGTTGTGATTATGTGAATTATGTCTTTGTTACAAAATATGACCACTGGTAATAAAAATGCAGAGGCTTCTGTCTTGAGTGTTTTTGATGGTTAAATGTATTTGGAGTGTGATCCTGATCCAGTTCAGTGAACTATGCTTTGCTACCCCATAGGTATATCTTTATCTATTTGGACATTTCTATGTAGATTCAGTCAGTAAAAAAAACCTCAGGTGTAGGCATTTGCAAAACTCTAGTCTGAGTTAGTGGCTTTAATGTATGCTATTCATGTCAAGGAGAGCAGGAACAAACTCTAGATGAGACTCTTAGGCAAAATTTTATAATAACATTATTTTAGAAACTAGAGCATTTATAAAGTGATCGTCTGTGAAGAGCATCATCCAAAACCCATTGAAATTAATGGCAGTAGTGCACTGATTCTAACTGCCCTTGGACCAGGTCCTAGAAGTTAAGGGTGCTTGGTAGTTTATGGCTTTTGATCAATAACTGTGATATTATATTTCTTCCTTTTCCTGTCCCTGTGATTGTACCTTTAGTTGGTTGAAAATGCAAAGAAATGTTTTGCAAAATAATGAAATAAAAAGCTTTACATAAACTAGGTGCAGTTTGTAACTTCATGTAAGTCAGGAAAGATGATTTCTGCTTAAGCACCTGACACGCATCTGTTACAGGAGAAAAAAACAGAATAACCCTAAAATAAAGGAATTAAACATCCTAGTAGACAATATAATCAATTTCAACAGTATTTCATTTGCATCAGGCAAAAACTGACCATGCAGAAACTAGAGGAAGAGGCATAGTGGAAGACAAGGGCTTTAATGGAAGTTGGATATCTGCCCTTCAACAGCTGGACATCTTCCCTCAAATATGGAATGTATTTTCTGATATCTTGTAGAAGCAGTGCTGCAAGTGGTGCATAGAGAGGCTGAATTTGTTTTGAATCTAAACATGTATGGTCAAGAAAGCTTTGTATGCAAGTTAGAATTGTGTCACTTGTTTCTGAAGATCAAAGTGAGCCTTGACAAGCTGAAAAAAATACCTTCCAGAAGTAAGTGGGTATAATGTCACAAAGAGGGAAGAATATTCATGCTAGGGGGATGAGATTATGTAATTTTCTCTAACTACTACAAATAATATTCTGTAATCCTGATATAATCTCATCTTTGTGTAATAATACACTCTAATACCTTTAAATAGCAGGTTGGCATAGAAGGGTGAGCTCTGGAAAATGCATAGGACTCCACATAATCTGAAGGAAAATGTGAACTTACTGACATTTAATACATATTTGCCTTCAGTTCTGTAATTAAGTAGAAAGTGCCTTGCCGAATTTATCTGACCAGAAGTTACAGTCTAAGTATAATATAAGTAGACCTTCTCTTTATTTTCTTCTTTTACTAAAAAATTATCTATATTTTCAGTAAAACCCTCCTCCCTCAAAGTTTATGAAAGTTGTACAGGCCGTGCACCAGTCTGGGTCATTCCTAGAGTTATTCTAAGTTAAAAAAGACCCTCAACATCCAAATAAAGATGACTCTTCTAGAAAGTCCGGTCATGAATGATGTTGGCAAAGTTGACTCATATCTTGTTCCTGCAAGTGGAAATAAGACTCATATTTACTTTTATTCAGGATGGGGAATATATTCTGGAAACAGGAGAGCGTGTTTGTGTCAGTGGTGCAAGATAAGGTGTCTATCCAGGAATGTGAATCACAGTGTTCAGTAGCACCTGATGGTCCTCAGAGAGAGACAGACAGCTATCAGTCACCAAACTCTGCCCTAACAGAAGTGAGCAAGGGCATACCCTTAGAAAGAAGTGCACATGATGTGTTAGGCCCTTTGTCTTAGGAGGCATAGGTTCAAGTTGCTCTGACAACAGCTGGATTTGTTCAGGGAAGTATGGTGTACCAAAGCCAAATTGGGACTCTGGGCGTGAGCCCTGACGTGCTGGTGAGTGCTCTGAGTACTAAATTGTCTGGAGCTTTATTCTCATTTTTAAGTAGTGCTCAAAATGGGACAGATAAGGTGGTGCTGTGGTCATCTAAGAGTAACAGTCAGCTGAATAAAGAGGAGATGTTAGGGTCTGAAAGAGGGTCCAGTTTACAGCAGACTGGTCTGGCTGATGCTTGTTCTTGTGATGTCAGATGAGCTTGTGTCTGGCATATGTTGAAGTAGTTGGGTAATTTGTTACCTTTAAATATTACCAAGTACTTGTGCTGTTTGATATATGCAGAGTGTAGCATTAAAATGCAGTATGCTGTGTGTATGGATGACGATCACTGTCTACTCTGCTGGCAATGTTCTGCTTGGAAGGGACATGCTTCTTTAAATAGTCAGTGTCCCCTTTGACTTTCACATAATATGGCTCCATTTGTGACATAACCTCTTTTTGCTCTAGAGTTTTGTAAACTTGAAGGGAATAATCTAAAAGTTAAGTGTTTATGTTAATTTTATTCTGGCTTCTCTGCTGATGCTAAGATGTGGGTGGGGAGAGGAGAGAAATCATGTATTCACTGCACCCACTCCTCTGGGTGCAGATCCCAGACCTGCAGAATGTATATCCTCTAAATATCTCTGCAAAGAGATTAAAGCCACTGTATCATTTTCTGGCATATGTCTTGCAATTTCATGTATAACTTATCCTATGCATACTGCAAAACACACTGTTATGGAATCTTTTGATTCAAATGCCAAACACGCTCTGTCAGAAGGGAAAAAATTATTTTTTGAATAAATCCAGGAAGGAGTTTCCATTTACATTTGGAGAAAGAGGGGGAAGGCCCTATCCTCTGATATGGTTATCAACCAGACTGAATTACTCAAGTTCGTGGGAAAGATGGGGTGTAATATGCTTGTGATAACTGTGAGGAAAATATTTGCGATAGAAAAAGGGAGAGGAGGAGCTAGAAGAGAGATATTGAATGACAGCATTCACACAAAAAGTTGTCAATGTAATATTTATACTGTTTTAATTAAATACTCTTAACTATTTGGGATGACAACATAAATAGCATCACGTGCCAAGGCTACAAAGCGCCATCTCACATTAATGATCTATGCATGATGGTGCATGCTTGTCTCAAGCTTTGTTCTCTGCTTTCAATTTCATTGCCTTATGGACGTTTTCATGCCGTATGATGGAAGAACAATGCATTTGAGCAAACCACAGAAGCTGGGAGCCAAACAGGTCTTTCATGAAACTGAAGTGGAGGCTATTGCTGTCACAGGAAAGGAAATACTTTTCCTTAGGAAGCGTTGAACCATTGCGTGTGGCAGCCTGGCTCAGGGGATCGAGTGTTAGAAGTTAACAGGGCAAAACCTTCCGTGATCCATTTTGGCTCAAATACTGTTTGGAGCAGCTGAGGCTAGCAGAGAGGTACGCTGAGGCCAGTCAGCGTGGGTGTGACTGTGGAGATGTGTGTTGGTATGCATCAGCCCCATATATCCAAGGAGCTCTATTTCAGACTGTGGGATTCCAAACTGAGAGGGTACACTGCACATACATCACATTTTTTAAAAAACTTATTTTTGTACTAGGAATCCTGGAACTAAACCAGTGACAGAAGCTTTTCGGGAGCCAGATGCACTGTTCTCTGATTCGTGGGTCTAGCTGAGCTAGAAATGAGATCTGTAGTGCTTTTGTGGTCCCCTGCCTCCAGCATTAATGTACCAGGACTGACTCCTGCCTCAAGTAAATGGTTCAGCCACAGCATTGGTCTGACTTGAAGAAGGTAGTGCCCCTAAGAATAGCTGGAATATATTTTCAGTCATGCTGTGTCTTCCCTTGCCATGCCACCAACACTTGTGGGATATCTTCTTTGCAGAGGATTTTGCTGTGGGTAAGATCTGCTGGATTTGGGGGCTACTGCATACTGCCTGCTGAGTGGAAATAGGACATACTGACCAGCCAACACTTTTTTCTTTTCCCTTGTGATGAAATAACCATGTACTCTCATTGCCAAGTCAGTGATTGATGTCCAGTTTCTGTGCCATTAGTTTTTCATTATCAGTGGCCTTTAGTTCTCACAATTTTATGCATAGTATTTTCCAAATAAGTATTCTCAAACGTGAAAATGAAAGCTAACAAATTAAAGGCAAATATCCACCTTCTGTCTGAAAAGAATAGTCACAAAGAGCGAATAATATAAGGGCTAATTCAGCAGAGCTGTCCAAACTGTGGTTATTGAGGCTCCTGAGAGATGAAGGCCCAGATAATGGACTAATTGCTTTAAAGGGAACATCACGAGTTTGAGGGATAGGATTAGAAAACTTAGGTTTCCTGCTATGGCTATGATACTTCTCTTAAGTAATTAATGAGTTCTAAGATCAGAGGACCATTAGGATTATTCAGATCTTAAAATATAGGCCATATATTTCAGTTGGGGATTTCTGCTTGCTCCACTGTGAACTAGAATATGTACCTTAGAAAGCCCTCTGCTCTTGTCTTCAGGATCCCCCAAAATCCTCCTCCCTGGAAAATTTTTCTCTGTGATTTGCTTGAAATACCTTTAAAAGTCCCTTTAAAAGTCTATTTGCAGCTTAAAACGCTGCCCCTGTAGCCGCTCTGAGAGCAGCAGCTCCTGGTATTTGCATAGCTGCTCTCTCTGCAATCCCTTCCTGGCTACAGAGCTCGGAAATCACCAGCAAGGTGGCCTGTGCAGGGTGACCAAGGCTTTCCAGCTTTTTTTTGTGGCTATCCAAGGGATCCAGCCTTCTATGATGGGCTCTGGTGGATTAGATGCTGCTGGAGTCAGAAGTTGTCTTCCCTTCTTCATATTGTCACAGACCATGCGTGAAGACCTTGTTGGCTTTCTTCGTGGCAGTCTGGATCTGCTGGATTCACATGCTCCTTCACCGAGTAGCTGTTTCTGTAGAATGTTTAATTCTTGGCTGGACCCCGCTTTCTTCTCTACATCCACCTTTTTTGTAAGGCCATTTTGCTACAGTCCCCATTAGAGGAACTGATCCTATATGCCTGATTATTTCCAGAACCTCATTTTTTTGGGATTAAAGAATCATGACCATATATATTTAAAAGAATGTATTTGTTCAGTCTTTTGTTTCCTTAGAGTAGTTACGTATTTTAATTTACTATTTGCCTACTGTAGGCCTCGGCTTCTGCTGCAGCTTCACTGAACTACAGAATTATGTGAAGAATCATATACACAATAGGTGTCTTAAGTAACCATTGTACACCGAAAACCTCCAGGGAGAAGTAGTAAGAGGCCCCTTTTGGGATGCTAATTAACTTCCTTTCCACTGTTTACTGCTCCTGCCTTCACAGGGAATCTGGCGTGGGTTTTTTATAGCAAAGAACACAAACCTTTCTTTACAATTTTTGCTCTATATAAGGCAACAGGTTTTGTCAGATTAACACTTGGGGTGCTACAAAATATAGCACATAACATATTTCAAGTGGTGTGATTAGCAGATGTGCACTCCTGTGTATCTTAACAGCATCAAAATCATATGTTTGGTGTACACATGTAGTATAAAAATACTAAACTCTGCTCTTCTGTGGGGTCTTTCATGGAACTTTAAAGTTCTGCGAAAGCTTTTTTGCAGAAGGTGCAAAAGGGTTTTGCTTTCCCCTCTCCTCTGTGAATTCAGAGAGCGCTAAATATTAATAATTTATCGGAGGTTCACCGAAATAGAATCAACTTTCTCTTTTTTTTTCCCTTCCACTTTCTCTCTTTCAAAAAATTGTAAGCAGGACCAAATTCCGTGTTGTCGGTGAGACTCTAATGTGGAGGAATGTGCTACTGGCAGGAAGACTTTGTGCAATGTAGTAAAAGAAATTACAGGGCAATAGCAACCACTATGTAGAGAAAGTGATCCAAAAAGTTTTGCATTCCAGATACTTAGACAAGCTCCCCTCCACTCCTCATTTGTGTTTCCTGCTGTGAACAATGCTAATGGTATCAGCTCTAGATCACTTCTTGAAACCAAGAGTTTCAAGTTAGGTCCCTGAACTGCACCAAAAGCACCGAGTGATTTGCATTTTCTGTCAACATCAGTGAGAATTGCTGAATACTCAGCACTTTAGAAAGCCAGCCCACCTATGAAATGCAACGTGCTTCTATGAGGAGGAGACCTAGAATTGCCACTTCTAATTAAGAACAAAGGCATTCATAGTTAGTTCCTTTAAAGTTTCAAATTGCCTTGTGGAATAAAATGCTGATTTTGCTCAGCCTTTGGGATACAGATCCTTTCAGGATTAGTGTCAGTATTATCAGAATCAATATCCTTTAGAATTAGATTATTGCATCTCAAAGACCTTGAAGCTGAGAAATATGCAAGGTACTGGTATTTGTAAAAACCAGTCGTTTAATAAATTGTCATTTTTGTAATTAACACATATCTGAAAATGGTGTGTTTGACCTTGGCAAAAGTAACAGCTTGTTGATGTAAACAAAAGGAGTGATGTGGGAGTACTACCTCCCCAGGGCCTTGTTACTCAAGGCAGGTCTATACCATTGGCACAATCATGTCGCATAGGAGATGTTATCTCAGTATCAGCAGAAGCACTTAGTTAACCGATGTAATAAAGGTTATTTCTTATAAAAGGAATAGTTTACTGAAGGGTCGAAAGTGTGTTTTCGTTGACCAATGAGTTCAAAAGTTTGGTATTATTAGAAATTACTTTTTCATCCATTATAGAGCAAGTTTCAGATCAAGCCACCTCTGAACATTAAACTAGATAGACTAAGCCGCTTCTTTTTTTTTTTTGTATTTTTGTTTTTTTTGGGGTTTTTTTTTTTTCCTTCTCCCCAGCTTTTTATGCATTTCAGTGGCTTTCTTCTGAATCTTCTACAGTTTGTAATCTTCATTCTCAAAGTGCTGCCACTAGAATTTGATCTACTACTTCAGGAATAATCTCACTGATGCTGTATATACTAGTAATTTTATCTCTTTTCTTCAAGCCTTCTGTTCAGAATGAAGGAAATGAATTTGAGCTTTGTGCTGCAATGCTGGGGAAGAGGGAGGGGAAGCAGAGATGAGATTTTCAGGCTACATATGAGGAGTGACACACTAGGATTTGCAGCAAAAATAAGTTTTCATTTACCTTCTTCAGATGGCTGTCGCTAGCTACAAGCAAATCTGGTCAGTCAGACAGTTTGAAGAAGATAGCCTGGTCATTTGGGTGATGCTGTAGGAGGTACATAATTTTAGCTGAACAGCCGGCTTCTTAAAAAGCTGGGACACGTCAGAGGAGATAAATAGTGTCTCGATATTGAAGCTGTTCTTCGCGTAGGTAGAGGCTTGGTCTTGATGTAACAACAGGAGTTGCCATCCAAAATAAATCACAATGGTTTCCAATGCATTACCAAGGTTTCTTAGGATGTGTGAGGGCTCTGTACTCTAATTACACTGAGCAATTAAGGAGCAAGAACAGAGACACGTGGGACAAGAAGGGTGAATGATAACCTACTTCGAAAAAACTAACATTTGAGGCTGGGATTAGAACATCCTATAAATGTTAATGGGTGTTACTCAAGGGGGAGGAAGTTTTGTGTGGGAGGCATGAGGTGACATACAGCTTAAATATATAGCCAGCCTTTAACACAGTTAATACAGCCTATAGTCAACCTTTTACATGAACTAATAACTCTTTGAGTGATTTACAGTTCAGAAATACTGATCAGGGGATTGAGAATTCAATTTAAAATGTTATAAAGGCAGAGGATAATGTAGTAAGGAGGACGAAACAGAAGCGATTTCTCCTTTTGCCTTTGGAAGGTATTGGTTATAGGTAGTACATTTATGCCAGGTGTTTGGGTATTTTCCTTTTTAAGCTTTCAGGGACTGTGCTCCTACGAGGGAGCACAATTTCCTCCTACAGTTTCCCTCTCCTAAAATTACTCAGTTTGTGCAGATCTCACAAAGGAGATGCCAACAGTGAGTCATCTGGTCACCAGCTCTGTCCTAAGGTTTTTCAGCTAGCTCTTGCAGACTGTAGCTACAGTTGTCCTTACTATGCTGAAGAACAGTGACTTACCTTCGGTGAAGCCTCCCAAAATAGAGGGAAAGGCAGGGTTTAAAATGAAGTGGCCTTCATGTTCTGACCCTGAATCCAAGTTTCAAAATTAATGCTGTTTCAAATAATTGTGGAAATTCAGCTTCACATTTGAGAAATGCAAATAAGATGCAGAGAGTTGATTTATCAGATTAAGATTTCCCAATTCTTATGTTTTGCTAGTAAATTCTGAGGGTATTGATTAAACTCAGTTGAAAGACTCCATCTTCAAATATGTGACGGGGCATAACAATGTGCTTTTGTATGTATTAAGCCTTGGAAGATGTTATTCTAAACCTGCAAATTATACCTGTATGATCAATTGCGTGCATGGGAAACATGGCTATTTTTTTCATCAGATTGAAAATTTATGGTCATGTTTATGGTCAATTAGCAATAAAAATACTATATAAGAAACAATTGGATAGTTAAATGTTTCTGTTAGGAAGCAAATTTTAAGGAAGCAAGTAACAAAGGCTATGCTAATACTTGGTCTTATTTGCCAGATGTGGATTAAATGCAGCAATGCTAAGGAGACCCAGAAGTAGCACAAGAAGAAGAAAATACTGGTCTAGGTTGAATCCAGTTATGTATCTACAGAATGAGGTGATGCTACCTAAAATGTATGTCCTCAAAAAGGATGTCCACCTGTGTGGTGCTGAAAATTATTTCATAGACTCTGATGACAATTCTCTCATGAATTTAAAGCCACTGGTTGGGCAGTGGATGTTGAATGAAGTGTGGTGACAGATTTGCCTTTAAACACAGAAGAGGATACTAGATATTCAAACCACATTTTTTTGTTACCTAAACATGAGCCAAAGCTATGACTAATGGAGCCCCATGTTCCCACTTAGTGAAAAGGTTTAGGCATAGGAAGAAGAGCAGTTCAGAGCACCTTAGGTACTGAAGTTTGGCAGCATGAATGCTTCCTGCTTTCCTCCCCTCCTCTCCCTTAGTGTAGTCAATGCTGAAATAATGCTGGTAAAGAAGGCTGGTCCAAGGACTCTTCACCAACAAAATCCTGTTTAAGCCTTTAAGAAAGGTATTAAATGGGATTTAAGCAACATCTTGGCATACGCTGGCCCTCTGCTCACGGAAGAATTTCATCCGAGTTTAAAAAATCACATCATAGAATCATAAGACTGAGAAACAGAAAATACCTGTTAAGTCATTGTGTTAAATTGTTGCTAAGCTGGACTGTGCTACCAGAGCATGCTTCCTACTTAGTGTTGTGCCCAGGTAATGTGCTAGATTTCTTAGTCTAGAGAATTCCCATAATAAATACTGACCCTGCTGCATTTGATTTGGGTATAGCCTTGTAGAGGAAAAAAATAGTATCTCCTTCCCCACATGAAGGGCTCTGTACAGCCCTGCTGCTTTCTGACTGTAAGCAATAGTGATAAAGAAAAGCAAGGGTATGCATCAGGTATTTCTATTTCACCTCGTGTTTGTGTCCAAGAATGCATGGAGAGGAATAATAATTGATTGGGCTCTTTTCTTTGCCCACCCAGTTGCACAAGTGAGTTGGCAGGAAAGTCACTGTGGACAGTTAGTGGTAAATTGAGCATATCTTGCTTGGGGCTATTTGCTGCGCCCAAGTCAGGCATTTATCGCTTCTTTATTTAGTATTATTTTTCTCTTTTTACTTTTATATATCTGTTTACTTCCATGCCTTCATTTCATGCAATATATAGATTGTAATTATTAATTAGAATGTTTATAATTAGACTTTATTTGAAGATTTTCAGTAGAAGCTTTTTAGTAGTATGTCAGTTTCAGAATAATTTGTTAACCTGAAACTCTGTGTTTTGAAAATTAAAAAATCACCCTTACTTTCTGCAGCAAACTAAACTAATACTTTGTTTTGAAATGTCAACTATTCACAAAATAAATTGCCAAGCTCTAAACATGTAATTTAAAATTTGATTTATACCAAATTAAACTTCTGCCTATGAGCCCTTCCATTTGTTTTCCTTTGAAATTATTAAATTATGAAAACCTTTGAGGTTTTGGGTTTCCATCCCAGATTGGCACAGGGCATTTCTTTTGAAATCCTGAATTTCTACAAGATGGCAAAACAATCTGCTATTCAGTTGCATGTATAATGGCACTGTGCTGAAAATCTGAGCTTTTTTCTTCCTGGACAAATAACCATATCCCAGGCCAGATGTTCTTCTCTTCCTTTCCCTGGGCTTGGCTCTTTCATTTCCACCCCCTGCCTATGGCAGCATCCCAGTGGGTGTGAAGGGCTTTCTGGGCATGGGGAGAGCTGGCTGCTTGAAACCCTGGGGAAAGGATCACCCAGTTGGCTGCTTACAGGAGAGAAGAGTGGCTTTGCCGCAGTGAAAGAGGCAGGGAGGATGGGGCTTCCCTGAGGGGTGAGGTAGGCTGCGAATGCTGGGGAACAGAGGTGCAGGTTCTTTCCTGGTGTAGTGGTGCGTGTATTCCCTTCTCACCCTGCTGAGTTTTGTTTATCTTTCAGCAAAGAAGATTTTCTCCAGCATTACTATTTTCTCTGCATTTAGGCATGCACAGCATCTGTTCCATTCCATAGCCTGACATATTACTTGGAAAACTGCAAATAGTGTGATGACATTACTTAGCTAGCCACGACAATATGTGAAATGCCTGTCAAAAGCTGTGTGACTGTACATGGCAGGAACAGGCCTGAATTCTGTATATGCTCACAACTGGCATTGATTTTAAGGGAAGCATGGGGTTTCTAAGAAAAGCAGAATGAGGGAGAGGATATACAACTTCAAGATGATGCAGCTTTTGCTCTAGAAGTATATAAAGCGGTATCAGTACTCAAGACTATATTGTCTCTTCAGTCTATATGAAGCCGATTGAATATGTGATCTGTGCAAGATAAAACAAACTGAAGCAGTCTTCTGACCCAATGGCATACAGGTTGCTGCCAATGAGAGTTCAGTGTGCAATCACTTCGATCAGTCCCTAGAACATCTATTTTTAAAGGAATCATACTAGTTTGTTTATTGATTTGTCACCTATGGATGAATATTTCTGCTACAGAAATGTTTAAAATGACACATTTAAAATTAGACTTGGCAGAGCAATTTGCTTAGAGATTATTCTTGTGAAGTATTGATTCACAGCACTGCTGTGAGCTGGATTACAGTCCAAATTGGAAAAGCCAGCCGTAGAGAAGTCTTTATCCTTTAATAGCAATTAGCTCCTTTCTTAAGAGGGACACAGCTGACTGAAGCAAAGGAAAGCTGCAAAATGTCGGGCAACCGGCGAATCTAAGGCCTGCTCCTCATTGATGTGGGCTGCAGGGGAAGGGAAGGAAGAAAGAGAAAGCACCAGGAAAGATGGTGTTCTGGAGCTGGAAATTAGACATGCTGATGCTGTTTGTGTTACTAATGGTCAGGTGCTCTGAGGAACTGAATCGCACTCGCCTGTCTCTTCTTGGGCTTTCACCCACCAGCTGCCTGATTGATCAGAGAAACCTAACAGCGGGTGTGTTTCCCGCTGTCCATTTAGCCTTGAAACATTTATACAAGCATTCGTGGATGTTGAAGAACTATGAACTCCAGGTATCCTTCCATGACACGCAGGTAAATGGGCGTAGGTGTAGAGCTGTGTAATGCTTGAGCCTCCTCTGTGAGTGTGCTTTTGAAAGCTTGCGGCTGACTCCCTGGTGAATCCTGTTCTGCTGAAATATAGCAAATGTGGCTGTCTGGAAAAGTTTGGGCTCTTAGGTGGCTGCCTGTCTGTGACAAGGATCTTGCAGTGCAATTGTGCCCTGCTAGTGCTGGAAGCAGAAATAAAGAGTGTGTGAATTAGGAGGGATAGCAAACACCTACTGCTCTTCAGGTGTTTCTGAAACCAGAAAGCATTCCCCAAATCCATGGCTTGCTGAGTTGCTCTGTTCTTTTGCACTGTCTTTTGCATCTTACTCTTCCTGCTTTCTGTGGTAACAGCTCTATAGATCGCTGCCCTCGGCTTCTGCTTCTGCATGAGCAGAAGAGAGGTCTGCGCTGAGCCATCAGTGCAGGGTGTTTGCCTGGGTAAAACCTTGCTTGGTGCATTGGGGAAAAACTAAGAACCAAGAGGTGAACGTTCTGAGATATCTCTCAATAAAGAGTGTTGAGATGGTATCTGTCATCATGATACTTTTAAATTTGAGAAAAGCTGTGGCTTTTACCTTTCCTTCTAGGACTGAGATGTCTCTATCTTCTGTGCGTAAATTAAATCAAGACAATTACTTCTAAGGCTTGTCTTTCAGACTGGCCAAAACAAGAGGACGGGCTCACATAGCAGGGTGATCTGGGACTGTAAAGCTGTTCTTTAGGAGATTTTCATTGATTTGAACTTCTGTCTCGTTCCTCGGAGGCGTGTTGTGGAGTGGCTGACCTCAGGCTCATACACACGCATGTGTGTGTAGAGTCTCCATATACAGTAGTAAACTGCTTAATATTTTGAAGTTGCAAAGTAGTGCATTGAAAAATATTTGCTTATCTGTAAACCATTAAAGACAGATTATACTGTTATGATTAAGTTATTAAATTTTGACATTATTACACCAATAACAGTTGTACTATAACGGGATGAAGGTATTATATGTCTTCTTTTGAAGCTCTAAAAAATTATCCAAGGGAGAAATTCTAATGTAATTTTAATTGTGCATTTGGTTCATAAGCACTTATGTGTAATTTTTGAAGTGCTTAACATATAATAAACATGATCCCATATGTTATAAAGTTACTTGAGGATAGCTTCCATGGTTAATAATGTAACACAAATATGTCAACTGGATATACTCAGTAAGAAAATATCTGTCTTGTAAATTATTTTTAATATAATTCACATATAATTTAATACAAATTCACAATTTGTAAGTTCCTACTGTAAATGTAATTATAGATATGCAATCTTGAAAAATGCATACGTCTTAGTTCCTCATGTAAAAAGATGAAGATTCAGCTTAAATAACTGGGAAGTATAGATGTAAGTTTAAGTGGGCAGCAATTAAAACCTTCTGGTGTTTGCTCAGATTCAATGCTTTTAATCCTGTTTCATTTGGGCTGGGGGGTGTATGTGGATGTTTATTTGTTAATTCTGTTTGCACAGTTCCCAGTTCTAGGAGCAACTCAAAAATATTTTTCCCACATAAATGTTCAACAGACTTGAATTGCAGAACTTCAGCTCTGTTGCACTGACCTCTACTATTTGAATTGAAATATTGAAGTAATCTATAATTATCTTTTTGAAACAGCCCTTGGAAAAAGACATGTCATGATGACTTGTAAGAGATTACTAAAATGTGGGGCATTAAGATTTCTGATTTTTCTTACTGGTTCTGACAGTAGAGCTCATAGTCTTGAGTTTTAGGTAGTGATTACAGACAAGCTACAGAGGGCCTCGGTTTAATAATTTCTTGGGGATGGTATGGATACGAGAGAGCTGATTCTGTTTATTAATGTTGTGAGCCCAGTTCTGCCATATGTGACCTTATTCAACCTTTTAGTTAACTTTCTTTTAAGTAAAAAATATAGATGCTTGGCTGTTTGGATGTGAGATCTTTCAGGAGTGGGACAGATAATTGGCTTTTTGGCATAGGTTAACTAGGAAGAGAGAAAAGTTACAGCCAAAACTGTTTGTGTTGATTTTGCCAAAATAAGAAATGGAAAGCAATCACACCACTCAATGTATGATGTTGCAGAGGGCTTGAACAACACTGTAGCTTCATTTATAAGCACAGGGGAGCACGGTTGCACTCTGTCCTGTGCTCCTGGGGTTCTGAATCCATGTCCTCTGCCTCCCATGAGAGAGCATTGCCCTACTGCACAGTAGGGTGTTTTGGGGAGGGTTCTCAGTCTTTTGCTTTGCTACTGTTTTATTTCAACTAATTAAGCCTTCACTACTGTGGAATATGAATGGTAACTATGAGGCAAAGGGAGTACTTTTGCAAGAACTGTCTGAGTTCTTTGTTCTAAATGAAGCTGTTTCAGCAGGAGCCTTTGGGAAAACTTTCTTAAGCAGAGTACTTTATAACCTGGTGGCTTTGGCTCTGAGCTGAGAACTGAATGCTTTCTTTGACTGATTTCTTTCAGGTCTTCTATGATTGACTGTGTGTTTCCTAATTACTGTGTTGTCAGTTCCTTGCAGGTGGGAATCCCTTGAACACTCATGATGTAGCACTTCCACATAAAAAAATGCTTAAATATTCACTGAGAATAGAGAGCAAGCAAGTGAAAATGATCTTCTAGTTTGGTAGATGGCTGCTTATCCCTGAAATGGTACATCTATGCCTGCAATGTTTATTTATTTGTACCAGAAGGACAGTGTTAACAGGACTGATAGTCCCTCTTTTCCAGCCATCCTAAACAAGGGCATCTTGAAGAGGGATGTGATGTGTTTCCCCCCTCTAACTGAAGCAGGGCTGAATTGGTTGTGTGGAGAGCCCTAATCTGTGAAGTGCTGGTCAGAGGATGTGAGAAGGCAGAAAAAATGCTTGTGCAGACTTGTGAATTCAACCATGGAGCAGCTTTTTAGTGTAATAAGGGAAATTATGCCCTTGAGATTTTTACCTGTGGGGGAGGGCAGCCAGGTATAATTGAGCTGTCTGTGTATTGCTTTATTTCTGTCTTTCACCGTATGGCTGACATCTGGAGGCCCTCCTTCTATGCCTTCCTCAGGGTGACCAGGCTGGTGGATTCTTTCAGGCTTAGGCAAATCTAAAAATAGTCTTACTGGTGGATAAAGAACAGTATTTTGGTCCTTCAGAGTTATTCTTATGTTCTTGCCTAGGTTTTTTGTCAGTTAGTAGCCAATACAAGCACTGTGAAGGCAGTGCTTTGATTAGTGATGATGTTAACAGGAAACTCATGTGCTGTAACTGGGACATGGCTTGAGCATACAAATAGACTTAACTCTACCACTGGGATTTTCTGAGTAGTGCTGATTTGTACTCAGATTGCTTGTTGACACTTGGCTGAGTCTATCCTAATGTGTATCATCTCTGACAGAGATGATACAACATGTCCCGGTTTGACTTAAAGGCTGGTTGTCTTTTCTTTGGTAATAAACTGGTTCCTTTGTATGGAATGACACAATAACATGATAGCTGTGTGTCAGCTTACTGAAGGCATATCTTTTTGTGCTTATTCAAAAAAAACCCAAACAGCAATGGAACAGTCACTGAAAATGACATTGCTAAGCAAATTATTTCTACAGGGAAAATCTCAAGGCGTGCTTGTTTTCTTATCCTGCCTAAACAAGAAAAATATTTTGCTGCAGGCTCAGGCTGCAGTAAACTGAAGCATTGCACTGTTTTCTGCATTGATGTGTACAGGAATTTCTGTTTAAAAGAAAGTAAAATGAAAGAAAAAGACATTTTGCAATGGCATTAGCATACAACATCAGTTATTAATTTGAGTATTATTTCAGAAACAAGAAAAAAACAGCTGCTGGTTTTCATGTATGCAACTCGTTGCATGTGATCTGTAAGTCCATCTTGTACAATTCATGCCTTCCGAGATGTTCTATGAAGCCATCTGCCAGGATATGCATAGGAAACAAAAGCATCATGTCATTCATGTCTGGTAAAGACTGGACATTTTGGAAACTTTTTAAATTGGTGTCCTAGGAAGCTACAGAGGATCATGTGTTTGGTAACTCAGTTCTTGACATCTAACGTTCACATGAGCAAGGTATTGTATTTTACCTCTTAGAGAATACAGTTTCTCAATACAGTATCGTAGGCATGAAAATCATGAACCATAAAATACTTGTTAAATGCTAATTTTATCTTTTCTAAACTACCATTATTACTATCCCTATTATTAGAACTGTCTAACTGAAGACAAGAAAAAAGGGTGTTCTGTTATCTACGTTTTTTTTTTTCCCGACAAAAAAAGTCTTTATTATGATTCCTGGCAATACCTCTTTGTTTTCTAAATCATGTATTTAAGAAAAAGAGTAAGTAGATGATCCTGGTTAAATTCCTTATAAGCTATTCTTGTGAACTGCCACAAAAGGTATCCAGTTTCAGTTTTATTCTGATGTTTCACTTTTCAGTTCAGCAAAGGTTCAGAGATATACAAAGAGTACACAACAGTTGCCTTATGTTAACCCTTTCTGTGTGTTATTTGAGCTAATTCTCATACAGCAAAAAGAAATATAGTCTTTCCTACTTTTTGGCCCTAAAGGAGTCAGTCTTTATTCATTAATGTAATTCTATCTTTTTATTCTGTCTTCTTAGTGTCACCCTTGAAGTTGGTTGGTGTAATGCACCTTATACATATGGAAGGTATATATACAGACATCTGATGTGAGAAAAATGATTTGGGCTTGGGATTTTTTGTTTACCTCCTACTGCTTCTGAGCCATAAGGAATTTTAACAGAGGAGCTGGTTGGTGGATCCAGTGAGGGCTGACAACCTGATGAGGGGTTTGGCCCTGTGAAACCAGGGTGTGTTTCCAGGCATGGCCAGGGCAGAAGGGCTCAGCTAGGACCGTGCTTTAACTGAGCTGGGATTGGAGGTCTGGGCTGGGGATATCTCCCTTTGCTGGTGTGGCAGGGTTTCCTGTTCTGTCAAGGAGTACGCTCTTCTATGTGGAAAAATTCATGTGACCTGTTTTAGGTGACTATTTTAAGACAAAAAGAATTGTATCCTAGAGAAAGCTTATTTCTCTCTGTGAAGTATAAAGGGAGCCTCAGATGGCTAGTATAGATGTAGATGTCTCCTATGTGGAGATCTGTGTTCCATCAGCTAGAGCTTACCCTAGTTGTCTGTGGGAATTTTAATGTAAAAAGATATAGTAACAGTGCATTTCCATCACCTCCGCCTTTCAGTGGGATTTCAGCAGACTTTCCAGAGAACTCACTTCCCACCACCCCATTTCATCTTCATCGGTTTCCAAAAATCCTTCTCTGCTCTTTCATGTCTAGCCAGAAAACCTGGAAGCCAGGTCAGCAGAGCTGTGATGTGTGCTGGGAACCAGGGTGGAGGCAACGCTGAGGACAGGAGTGAAGACTGAGAAGCTCCTGCGGGCCACCCCTGTGGGCACCCAGGCCATCCCTCACCTGAGCTGATGAAGGGCTTGCTGCTGCCATGTAGTGCATGGCTGTGGCATGGGTATGCCTTCCCATTTATAGTTGAAATTTGGTGATACTGCTCTCTGGTTTTGCTTTTAACTCTTGTATAAGGAGAAAATAGTGAAGAGAACTATTCATGCAGAGCACAGTTTCTTTCAAAATCACAAGCACTGTGAAATCACATTATTATCACCAATCCTTAATTTCAAAAGCCAAAGGAAGGATAGTTTAGATAGTCTTGACATAATTTTTGAAATCACATGCACTTATATTTTCCTTTCAAAATTAATTTCAATTGAGATGGTAGAGAGTTCTGAAAAATATTAAACATTAAAAATAAAAAAGTAAAAATTTAAATTACTGTTTTCAGGAAGATTGAACATTTCAGTCAACACAAAATGGATTCTTTTCAGAATTCTCTTTCACGGATGAATTCAGTGTTTGGGATTTTCTGTTCCCATGAAAACCCCTTGCAAAATTCTTCACAGAATCACTTTCTTCTGTTCTATACCTCCCTGCTCATGTCTGCTCATGGATGTTTTGCCTGTGTGAAATTCTACACAGATATATATCATGTAATCTTTCTGGTGAAAGTTTCATAAAATCCCTCTTTTTGGATTCTAAAATGAAAATGGAGATCTGTCAGAATAATAAGATTCTGGGAAAATAAGTGCATTTAAGTACACTTTGTTTAGGGCAACTTCAGTGCAGGTTTTTATGCTGGTGTGTAGTGTTTGAATGAATCCAAGTCTCTGGTGAAAACTTTTGCTCTTGGAGCAATTTACATGATTTGGGTTTGTGACTTGCGCAGTCAGTCTCTAAAGAAATACCACCAGTGATGTCTTTATTCTGCTGTCATTCTCAGACACATCTTGCATTCTTTCTTAGTTTTCACTGTAGAGCGGTGATAAAACAACACAGAGATCTGTTTTCCTTTTGAAGGCAAGGAATTAAAAAGTAATAATTGTTAAGTTGTGGGCCATTTGCAGCTAGGCTCAAGTATGGCAGGCTCTGAGAATGGTGAACTGCTGGGCAGCTAGTACAGTGTCAGGAGAAGCAAACCAGGGTTTCTTTCGAAGTAAGTAACAGGTGGTCAAGCCACTTAACTGATCTGAGTAGTTTCACTGAAAGATTAAACATTTTGGTTTTGCATCACCTTTAAAGTTTATTCATCTTTTTGCATGGGTAATCTTTTAAAGTAAAAATGTGTTTCACTTGCAGGTACCATCCATCCATTTCAGATACCAACTGGTACCATACCATTAGAAGCATTTTCTTGTTTGACACAAAGGCACAGTAAACATTTTTAAAATACAGAAGGAAACTTGAATTTAAAAAAAAGAATGAAGCACTGTTCTCTGAGGCTGTTCATATTCAATTCTCCTGGTTATTCTCCAAATCTTCTATGTCCATCATAGTCAAAGGACTCAGTCCTGCTGTCCATTTCCTCCATCTGTGGCTCTTATTCTTGTTTCCTACTGCGGAAGTCTTCTTGCTCACAGTTAGCATACACATTATCTCGGCTTACACCACTACTGCTTCAGAGCATCTTTCTCCTGCCCATGACCACTGGCTCTGTGTGCTCTGTGATTTCTCATCTGCCCACAGTAAGCGGGAGAGGCAGGGATCCAAGAGAAGAGGAGTCATCACCAGGAGGCTGATGAAATGTTGTGAAGAGGAAGTAGACATTTCACAGGGTTTGAAAAAGAGAAGGAACAGGAAAAAGTGCCTCCTCAATATCTTACGAACAATTTTCAAGCATAGGAGTTGTTTAGGAGTGCATGCGTTGGGACCATATAAACCGCAAGAAATTCAAACACCCAAATGTGAACAGAGAGGGTGCTGTATTTGAAGAAGCGGCGTTTGAAGCTGTAGTGAGGGATGTTAACTCCAGAGGTATTTAGCAACAGGAATAAGAGAGAAATGCATTTTATTCACATTTTGTTTGGAATTGGCTGAGTGGATCCAGTATTGCTACAGCACTATCCGAGTGTACAGACATATACCAAGTATGTGTCATAGATTGCAAGCTCGAATGGAAATTTTTCTGAAAATAATGTTAACTGCATAATTTAAGAAAATAATGAGGTTTTTGTGATTTTTCTCGGTTTTGTGATTAAATGATGTTCAACTAAATATTTTAATATATTATTTTAATATAATTAATATTTTAAATTAATTTATAAAATTAATTTATTTAATTATTTAATAAATTTAATTAAATTATTTAATTTATTGAATTAATAAATTAAATTAATATAATTAATATATTAAATAAATGTGAAGGCAGGGATATTGAATTGCATTCACTATTTTGTTTCAGTGATGTTCCAGTTCTGAACCAACACTAATAGAAATAACAATTTCTCAAGAAAACTCACATGAAGATCTGACAGGCAGCTGGGATTGGTTTATAATATTTATGTGAAAGCTATTAAATTATTCAAACGTTACTGATACATGCAATCATGTAGGTACTTGTATTATAATGGGAAAAATACTCTTGATCCAATTCTCATTTACATTAAGGGACTGTTTTACTGAATCTTGACAAGGTAAAAGTGCCTTCAAAAGGTCTGATCTTTTAAGTCTACATAGAACAGAAACGACAGCCACAGCCAGCAGAATGAACTTCAGTGTAATGTCCTCTCCACAAAACTTGAGAAACAGTATTAATAAAGTGAGACATTTAACCTGTGGGATGGGTAGAAATGCAATGATAAGATATAACAGTCAGACAGTCGCTTGTCTGAAGTTTGGTGTGCTGGTAGCTGCAGACAAAATGGTACTAAAATACAGGCATTTAAACCAAATGAAGTGCCAAGCCTTCATCCTTGGGACTAAGATATATTTATTAAAAGATCGTATGGAGAACAGTCTATATGGGAAAACATGGGAGGAACTGGCAGGAATATGGGAAAGTGTCTCCTTTGTAGCACAACCTACATACCGAACAGCAGAGAAAACTGGATGACAGGAAAGCAAAACAAAACATGCAGGCCTTGAAAGGGATACCTGCATGTAGGTATTAATGTATCAGTAATAGTTTTAATATAGTAATCTTGGCAATGATGGGCATGGTATTAGAGGTGTTAGCAGGCTGAGTGTGGTATGCTTATAACAAGAACTGCTAGTTCTTAATTTTTAATATTTGTTGTTACTGCTGCCTGTGCTAACTTGGTCAAAACCTACCAGTAGATTAATTTGCAAAATATGGCAAACTTCATTAGCCCAAACTTCCATGGACCACTTACTCTATACATCAAGTAATTCCTATGTCAGGTTTACCAGTCTCCCCCAGAACTGTAATTTATCTTTTTGAAAGATGGGCAATTTTTGTTCAGTCTTCCAAGGGTGAAGAATTTACTGCATCTTTTGCCAAGTTGCACCAATAGGCCATTTCACATGTTATTTCTGGTTAAACACTGCTGATTTCATATATCAGTTGTAATATATAATGCTCTCTGTGTTAGGTTTAAGATTATACTGTCATCTCTGTCATCCACAGATTGTGGATCATGTTCATTTTACCGCTTTCTATCTGCTGTGATAAACAGACAAAGTACTTTTCTTTCCTTCCTGCAAGGCAGTATTTCCAGGAGTTACATCATTAATTGAATTCGCTTTCTGGAGAGAGAACAGAAGAGTATCACCATTCTCCATTCCCCTACTTGACTCCCACTTCACCCTCAAGTTGTACAAGCGTGATTCCCATAGCAATTGGCTCTACTTTTCCTACTGATGTACTGAGGTCCAAAGAACAAGAGGGATGCCCATATGATATAGGAAAAGAGCCCTATTTATTTTTAAATTGTATATGAATTGTATATGAAAGCATCTCTAGAAATTCTGACATTCTTCAGTTGTCAGCACATAGAAATGTGCTGACAACTCCCTTGGAAAAATGCTGTGATACAGGCTGTTTTCATGAAGTATAGGGAGTTTAAACTGTAATTGTTTCAATCTGAATTTTCTTGATAGACAGAACTGCAGTATGACCTTTTCTGCTTGCGAGAAATTTGAAACCCTTCTCCCTGATGACAAAAAACTCATTAGCATGAGAAACTGAGGATATTTTAAGATTTTACACTGTTTCTGATATCCATGAAAGATTGTTAATCTTTATTTACAGAACATTGCGTATATAAATATGCAGTTCTCTCAACAGAAATATGACAGACATTGCATACTTTAAGCTTACCTAAAAAGCCTGAATGCGTAAATCTGTGTACCTATCTAGTTCCATAGGAAAAGGTGTGGGATTTTTGCTAGTTCTGAATACAAAATCCAAATGACTGTTTTCTTTCTTTGGGTTTCATCTCTTCTGTATAAGAGCTCTTATACTTTACAGACGTTTCTTTAAATCTCTGGAAGAGAACTACTGTTATCTAATTTGAAACGATGGTATTTCCAAAGGTCCCATTACTTCTTATTTAAACAATTGCTCTCTAATACACTTAGCTTGCACGGATTTCTGCCTTGAAGCTTATCGAGAATACGTTATTTTTTTAATCTAACTACTGCTAATTTAGCCTTATAAAGTTCTTAAATACTTCCTCTTCCTTCTTAAGACCTGATCCATAACCAGGATCCACATGTATGGATAGGACCCATGAAAGATGAGCTGAGCTGAGATAGGTGATGATGTATATAAAGATGATGTCTGATTCATCACACCTACTTTTAGATATATGTGTCTGAGCTGGTCAGCCTTTATAGTCAAGACATTTAGATGTCTGCTTTAGGATGAGATGAATCCTGTCCTAGAAAAGTCTGTTTCTTTCCGCTGCCTATAAAACTAACCAAGAATATTTAGTAACTGTCTAAGGTCAAATGAATCACACTGTGTATATGGATATGTAGATAGAGACTTCTTGTTTGTACTGTTCAGATACTGTCAACTGTAGTGTTGACCAGCTGCTTTGCAAAGTTGTGCGTTTATAGTTTTTTCACTCTATTCTATTCATGTACCAATCTTTTAACCCAGGAAATACCTTCAAGTCTGTGTGTGGTAATGGAGTGCCTGGATGCCATGTAGGTTTTTACTTGAGAGACCATCCATTTAGTGTCTGAGAATTAAACCCAGTAATAGAAATTTGTCTTTGCACCTGAGGGACTGATACCTTCCAGAATCTGCCTATGTTACCAAATACATGTTTTCATTACCTCCACTGTAGATTTCATGTTTGTCTAATTTTCTGCTTCCAGTGCTGCTGCTAGCACTGTCTTCAGGTTTGGTTTTGTTATTGAATATCTTCATTTTGCAGGATGCTTTTGCTAATTAATAATTTTACAGCTTTGAAAATTTAATCTCTGTTGTTATTTTCTCAACATATTTCTAAACTAAGTTCCTTGCTATTATTTCCTTGTCTTCATTAGTATTCTCAGGAGCACCCAGTTTAATAGCATCAGCAAATTTCTAGCAAATTAACCAGTTGTTTATTCCCTCCATATAAAAATTAAAATGTTAAACAGGACTGTTCTGACACTGATCCTTTGACAGTCTAATCATAATCAGCTTTCCCAAACTTAGCATCACTGTAGTACTCCTGCCACAGTTCAGACTATCCTGTCACACATGTCATCATATGTAATTAATTTGGTGAGATAATATAAAATGATATGCTAGATTTCAAATATTCTAAGTGAGTTCAAGTTTAGTTTTCAATTAAAATTCGTACTTAGTGGGCAAATGCATCAGGAAAACAAGTATAGTAAAATCAAAATGCAGTGCATAACAAATGAGATGGAAAATAGTGGATACAATATTATAAACAGACATTAGATAAATCAGTGACACGTCTACATATGAGCTGTACTCTGTCAAAAATATGAATACAGGAGTAATAGAAGGGGTTCAGAGATGATAGGTGATGAGGCTGGTCAGAGGCCTGCTTGATGCTTCAGTCAGAAAAGACACTTGCACAGCTGGGATCCAGTTGAATCCTCATGCTGCCTGATTTGAAAGAGGTCAATCCCAAGTATCACATTCCAGGAAATTAACTCTACTGACTTCCCTTTAAAAGAAACCGACCAAGCTTTCTTAATTTTTCTTTTTTTTTTTTTTTGTACCGTTGATTTTGCTTGTGTTAATTAAATATTAATTGGCCCAGATATCACAAGTAGAACACAATGACTGTGGTTTCTGGTTTCACTGGAATATCCACATAGATTCTTGGTATTTCTGGTCATATTTGAGTGTTAGTCCATTATTTGTAGCACCTAAGGCATAAGGCACAGGGGAGTCACCCAGACAGTTCTGTCCTGCACCAGTTCCTCTGATTTGTTTGAACTGATATATAAAATTGCTGCTCCTATTATTATTACATGTAAAGGTTGGCCCAGCTCATCCTTTCCTTCTTGTGACTCAGGATTGCCCAAACACGGCTTTTTTAGAGGATAAAGAAATGTGGGAAAACTCTGGGACCTTGAAATGAAGCTGATGTCTTGGACACTTTCCACAGTGTGCTAGGAAAAAACCAAATAGGAGAGCGCTCTGAAGTGCTGGAAGCAGTGAGGAAGGTGGTGTGATGAATGGTCAGGAAGCCACTCTTATGCTTTCATTTAAAAATAGACTTGCAGCCACTTGTGTGATTGCAGAATAAAATTTGAAAAGGTAATAGGAATGCATTCAGAAATCAAAAGGCAACTAAGCAATAAAAATTCATTATGATTAGGCTCAGTTTCATGATATCTTGGAGCCTGACTCATGACTTTTGAACATCTGTAATGGATGATACTAGAAAAATATGAAAGAGATTCATAATGTGTAGCATTCAAGTAAGGAGCATAGTATCTGCTGGCCCTTTTGCAGTGGAACCTAAATTCCTGCCCTTCTTTCCTGTGTGGAGCAGATGTTTCCTTTGACTATTGTTCCATTTGACTTTGAAGAAATATACCGTGTTAACAACTTCAAATTTACCTTAATGAATGTAGTTAGTTAGCTATCTGAAACTCAATTTTGTGCTTCTTCTTTCTAATGATAAGAGATTGAGCATATTCTTAAGAGGCTTTTAAATTTATCTCTGCTAACAGTGTGCAATTCATGTAGGTCTGATTGGTAGTGCTAAAGCAGAAATATGAGTGGAAATTGTGTGTATGACAGAACAAGTAGTTTATAAACAGACTTTGCAAAAGTTGGTCAGATAAAAGTCCCCAAGACATGGACATAATGGCATGAGTCCAGCAGAGGGTTACCAAGTGGGTTGGAGCACTTCATGTACAAACTTTAGGTTAAAATTTAATTTCGTAACTGTATGTAAGGGAAGGCAAAACAGATGGTATTTGGTGAGTCACTAGTATGAAGGTAAAGTGCAACTAATGTATTGAGCTATCATCTCATCATCTTGTGGGTGACTTGTGCCACTCTCACATTTGCTGGAGAGACAACACAGAAGGGCATGAACAGCTCAGGAAGTTTCTGGACAGCATTGGTGATGACATCCTAACAACAACAAGCAGCTTACAAGCTGATGAAGTATGGGCTAGTGAAGTGGACAGCGAGGTGAACTGAGAGCTGTCTGAACTGGCAGGCTCAATATGTAGCGATCAGCGGCACAAAGCCTAGCTGAAGATCAGTTGCTAGTGGTGTACCCGAGGCATCAACACTGGGGCCAGCATTGCTCTCAATTAATGATCAGGATGGTGGGGTAGACTATACCCTCAACAAGTTTGTGGATGATACAAAACTGGGAGAAATGGCTGATATACCAGGTGGGTGTGCTAGAGGGATCTCAACAGGGTGGAAAAACGGACAGACAGGAACCTCATGAAGTTCAGTAAAGGTAAGTGCAAAGTCCTACCCCCAGGGAGCAGTAACACCATGACCCTGCTTTGAGCATGGCGGTTGGACTAGGTGATCCCCATATGTCCCTTTCAACCTCATCCATTTTGTGGTTCTCTGATTGTCTAGCAAGATGAGGTAAGTTGAGCCTGAGTGGGAAGCACTGAAGAAATTTCAGGAATATCTGGGTATATGAAGTATTGACAGACTGATAATTTCCTGTTTTGTCCATGGTGAAAACAGCTGTATAAGAACCAAGTATGAGGTTACCCGAATTTGCTGTTCAATAGGAAACCTGAAAGATAATTGAAATTGCTAAGAATTGAATATTTTACTTAACCATGTTAAAAAGTCAAAGTTATTCATGTTACCCCACTCACTTCCCATCTTAAAATTAGAAAAGTCTTATTAATGTGAAATAGTATCTCTTAAAAAAACTGAACACCTAACCAAATGGCAAGAAAAGGGAGAAAAGTGCATAGGAAAGTGAATACAAGGAGGTACATTACATTCTTTTAATCCATATATAACTTGAACTCTGTAAGAATGGTAGAAATGAAAATGGATTGATGCTAATCAGTTAATGAGCAAACCTGCATTTTGCCAATATTAAAATCTGCATTTTGCCATAAATAATTTGCAAAGGCACAGTGAGATAAATGAGTTAATTGTTCACTACTCCTGCACTCAGTGTTGCAATAGTCATCTGGCAGATATAAACAAGTTCTCTTAATAACAGGCAGATGAAAAGCTCTCCCTAACAAAGCAAACAACCTGAAAAGAGTTCTGTGTTTCAGTATGCTGTTAATTCCCCAGCCTGCCAGAGAAGTAGGGGTTTTTTTTGCAACTCTTAAAAGTCACTGAACACCTTAACATAACCGGAATCAGCCAGTAGTTGGGTTCATCTATTATATTAAACCTGACTCAAATGTCAATCTATATGTAAGCTTAACAGTGGTAGAATCACAGTTACTCATCATGAGGCTCCAAATGTTTTTAGGGTAGAAGTTTTGAGATACATCAAGAAAAAAAACCCCCAACCAACAAACAAAAAACTGTGGAAAAATCTTTATTATTTAAAACTAAGGTATTTTATGAGAAAAAGAAAAAAGAACTTTTCTGGTTATTATGAAAGAGTCTCCAGTTTGCAAGTCAGGGTTCTTTAAATCTGAAGGAATGGCATTTCAATATAAAGGGAGATAATTATTACATATTTGTTGTTTCTGGCAGTAATGGCAGTAGTAGGAGTAGGGATACTAGTAGTATTGTAGTAGTAGCAGCAGTAGTATATATACTTACACAGCATGTAGTCCTGGAGAGAAGCAGCTGTCAAATTCCCCATCATCCTGAACCATCAGACAAGTACTGTTCAATTCCTCTGTACAGGGGAGCCCACAACACTGGCATGTGTTGGTTTGCAAGAAGGGCCTTGGGTGAATACTCTCACGGGCTTTCTCATAGGCTGCAGAAGTCTACAGAGTTATACAGTGCTCTGCATGTGGCAGTGGTGGTGCCATCATCTGATATAATCAGTGGTGGGATCCGACACTCTTATGTGGAGCACTGGAGGATGAGAACCTAAATAATGGGTTTACACAAGTCTGGTAAGACCTTGCATAGGCAGTGTTTGGAAAGTGAAACGGGTGCCTCAGTGAGACACAAAACAAACACAAAATTGTGTGAGGGAGATTAACCTGGTGTGACCAGAACCCGAAAATCTGTAAAATGTATCCTGTCTGGTGAATGCCTGGTCCAAAACAAAGAGTCTGTGGGAACAGTGGCTGCTTTGCTTGTTTATCAAAGACTCCATAGATAACAGGTCTGGTAACTGACTTTTGTTGGCATCCTGTAGCTTCAAGTTGCTTTTACAGTAGGAGTTCCATAGTTATTGAGATGACTTGAGTAGTTTAGAGTAATGCATTTTAAATCTTTCTGAAAGTCGGGAACAGGCAAACTTGGGGCCATAACCTGTGAACATTTCTGCTGGAATCTAAAATAAAAATGCAACATGCTCTTACTTAACTGACATCTGCACAGAAGTTCAGGACATGATCTGTAAATTTGTATTGATGTTTTTTCCTTGGTTTTAGCTGGGGGATGGAATTAAAATTTAATATGATCTTGATGAATTGGAAAATATAGGTACAATTCCATATAGACAAATGCAGAGTTCCAGCTTTAGCAGTAGACAAAGTCTGTAGATCTTTGATGCGTGTAACTTAACTTGGCAGTTTTCCTCAGTTTTAGATAGAGGATTAAATGTATCTTTGTTCATTACTGGCAAGGGAACATATATTTTAACAAAAAGATATTTAGAGACGGTTTGGGACAATCAGTTCTTTCTACACCAATAGTCTCATATTTACATTGGCTATAACACATCCCTAAATCTGAATTCATATATTTTTTTAATATCTTTTTTGTATATATGGTCAAGATCTCTTACTTCAAATGCACCAAAGCCTTGTAAGAAGTTGTCATCTGATAAGAACAAAGACATATAATGACATTCGCTTAAATCTAAAGTATGCTTGAGAAATGATCATATGAAGGACCTACTTTTTTTTTTTTTTTTTTGCTTTGCTTCTCTCTTTTATGGCTCATTTCTGCTGCTTTTTCTCAGCCCTTCAATGTACACCTCATTCACTGAAGATCTGCATTTCTTCCTGTCTTACCATGCATGAATTCATATATTAACATCTGGCAAGTTCTGCCAGATGTCACTGAAATTGTTTCTTAGCTTCAGTGCTGGAGATACTATCTCAGCTTCAGATACACAGATTGCTGTGATGTTCTGTCCTGCTGCTTCTGTATTCTTCACGCACAGGGCGTTCTGTAGAGGAGCTGCCAAAGGAAGGGAAATGCCAGGGGTATAAATGTACTTGCTGCATCACACAGAACAAACAACTCCATGTTCCCTCTCCTTTTTGTGTTGTGAAACAGCTAGGAAGAAGATGAAGAACTGTGGAACAGACCTCTCAACATGTGGAACTTAAAGTATTAAATAGAGTGGGTTTTTATTGTGCTAAGAGTAGTGATACATGGAAACCTCTTGAATCACTTCATTTCTAAATCGTTACAAAAAAACCACAGTAGGGGGCTATGCTTTTACCTGTCCAGAAAGTGATCATCTTTTCTGTACCTCCTCCTGTTCCTTTCACCTCTGACAGCAGCCTCTGTGTTCTAACTCTCCTCATGACTCGACATCCTTACTTCTCACTGTATCTGTTCTCTAGTTCTTTCTTTCCTTCTCTACACCTTTCTTTTCCAACAGAGTGCCATTTCACCTTGCCCTTGTAATTAGCCAAATGATTATCTATGAGGTTTTATATTCTGTGCATAAAATTAATATCAGGAAATTAGCTTGCTACTTAAACAGCCCTATTGCCCTGCAACAGCCTGCTGAATTAGTCACTTGAAAGATTACTGGAAACACTGCTGTGCTATTCCTAAATGAAATACAAATTTACGTACTTTATCTTCTCATGACAATAGTGGTCTTAAATTATACTTTTGAGTGTACTTTATTTTATTGTAGCTTATTTTGGGTAAATGGCTTTCGCATATAAATCACATCATTGTTCCTCCAGCCAGCCTCGCTGTAGGGTAGAGTTGTAAATATTAGAAGATATGGCATCACTGAAATAAGAGGTGGAAGATAACTGTTTTGCTGCAGTAGTGATCAGGTAGTGATCTCCCAGTTGAGGATATTCTGACAATACATTTTCATGCTTACCACTCAGGAATAGGGTTATTCAGATCATTAATCATTTGATAAAAGTTACATGCAGTATGCAAAGGTAGCCTATTCCATGTGTAATAGGCTGCAAAATGTTACCTCTTTGCTGCTGACAGAGGATCCAGGTTAACATTTGGCATGAAAATGCCAAAGGAAGTGGCTGATCTTTCAATCAAAGGACACAAAAAATTTTTGGCAGCAGAAGGCTGATTTTGGATGTGCTTGTATTAGAATTATAACAGGGACTTATTTTAAAACTAACAAACAGTCAGCCAAATAAGCAAATAAATAAAACAGATGCCATGTTGAAATCAACTTCCGGCACTTGACTTAGATTTTACAAAATACGAGGTGGAGGAAAAAAAGCAAAGTCATTGTGAAAGGCTTTCACATGCCTTGGTGAAGAGACGAAAATCGAGAGCATTTGTATGTAATACCAACAGAAAGTAAAGTTAACATACAGGGTTAACACTAGGAGCTGCTGCACATTTTACACAGCAAACAGATTCAAGCAAACAAAAGTGCCATTACTGCTTTTGTGGTAAGTTTTCACATCCCACAGATTTTTCTCAAGAAATTGAAATAGCGTCACTGCTGTTTAGAAAGCTGTGTGATCTTCGGTATAGTAATAAAACATGTAGTCTAGCCTCTCTGTAGATCTGATAAGAAAAAAAAAGACGACAGTGGATACTTTGATGTATGCAGCATGGTGTCAGAAATGACATAAAATATATACAACCTTAGACTTGGCAACCTCCATTTCAGTATTCTTGGCAGATTTGGAAGGTCGACAGTATGCTCCCTGCTTGTATTTTTTCAAGCTTCCTGATTTGTGTATATTTAATAGCACACTACTATCAGAAGGTTATCGAACCTAATGTTGTACTTATTTTTCTCTTGCCTTTGGAGTGATGAATCGGGGATGGAGGAATGGGAAAGCAAATGAATCGGTCTTTGTGCAATCTGAAAGAATGTTGCCTACTATCCATTTGTACCCTGCGAGGCAAAAACGTTCTCTCACCAAACAGAATCTGATCTCCATGGTCTATTGAGCAGATGGATCCATCAAACAATTTTTCTTTATTTATTGGGAAAGATGCTGACTATTTCTGATTTAAGTCTGTAGTCTAAATCTATATGCTGATTCTGATATGCCTAGAATAGGTGTTGTCCATGCAATACATTAGCACAAAGCAGACAACATAGCTTGTCAATCCCACTGATATGCATGTTAATCACTACTTTCCTAGATTCCTTGTCATCCACAAGAAATGCCTTGATGGCATTGGGACCAGCGGCATCAACACCAGTACAACATCCAACTCAACATGCTGTCAAAAACCCTTCTCATCTTCCTGCAGCTCTTGCTCCAAACACTCCTTCCCCTTCCCCCCACACAACAAGATCCTGATGTGAGATCACAGGACAAGACCAGGCATCTGCGCATCAGGTCAAGAGGAGATGTAGGAGAGGCATCAGGTATGAACAATCCTCCTGCGATAAACCCCGCTTTTTATAATTGACATTTTTGTGTGCCATGTTCACCGTAGACGGATTAGCTGCCGTGACTGAACAGACTCAAAGTCTATCTGAACTGTGCCTGGGAGCTGGTTGGCTCCACCAGGAAAGTGACTCCAGGCTACAGATCTTGCACTTCCTTACTCTGAGTGGAAGCCAAATGCAGCAGTTAATGTGATGGTACTGAGGGGGTGTTCCTATCCCACTGGCACGGAGATGAATGGAGACCGTATTGCTACAAGAGACTGATGTGTCATGGTGGGGCACAAGGCACAGTGGCCTTCTGCTCTACCTCACGCTTGCTTTAAATGCCCTCGTAATCATCCGCTCTGCAGGACTCTCTCACTTCTGTTGACTCTGCTACATTTCCTTGCCGCCTTTCTTTCTCCAAAATAAGCTTCCAAGTCCATCTGTAGGCTGGTGAAAGAACATCAATTTCATCTTCTGGAAAAAAAGAAATCCAGGAGGTGTCACTTGAATATTTTTCTGTATTTAATCAGATACAGTAATGCAACAGCATCAACTCAGTGAAGCATAATTTAATAATAACTTACCTTCTGTAGTGGTTTTGATCCAGCTGTCTGAAAACACTTTAAAATATTAATACATTAAATTTAACACTGTCCCTCTTGTGAAGTAGGTAGGTATTATAGCCTTAATTTTACAGATGAGAAAACACGGGTGCAAAGAATTTAAATGCCTTGCTCAAGGTCAAATGAGAAATTCCTGCTAGAACTAAGAAAATGGGAAGAGGAAGGAACAATGTGCTTCCATTAACACTGCAGCAATCTGTCCTGCCGCTAGCTTTTAATGGAATAAAATGTGTGCGTCATTGAAATCTACATACATTAACAAATATATTTGTTTATCTTCATAGGTGTAACAAGACAGTAGTGTAAATTACTTCATAATCAACAACATACTTTTAAATTGAGAGAGTGCATCAAAGTAAGGAGTAGACCAAAGGCGACATTTTGACCAGCAAGTTTGTTCTTTTTTTTTTTTTTTTTTTAGTTTTGCACCCTAATCATCTATAGCATTGTTATTTTTTCTTGTTTCTTTCATATAGTTGTTATTTTTTGGAAATAAAGGCACTAAATAAGTAAATGTGTAACCATTGCAGTGGCTGACACAGTTTAATATGAGTCTTAGGCTGCTGTGTCTGGAGATGAACACAAAACCAATTCCTTGGCATTCCTGCAGCGGTGTTAAAAGAAAAACAAACCATAGGGAGGTAGAAAGTTGAGACTAAAACTTGATTATGGAACATTACCCCCATGACTTTTTTTAGGGGTTTGCCCTAAGAAGAAGGTCTGGAGTGCCGTTAGGGGCTGCTTTGCAAGAACAGGGGCCTCTGCCTGGGTAGGTCTGGAAATGTTAGGCAGAATAGAGGATGTGCAAATCAGTTTTTTCTTCAGAACTTTCCAGGATAAGTTTCTGATAAAGCATGCCAGTCAAGGAACAGCCACGCCATGGGTCTTATAATTTGAAAGAGCCCAAAGAAGGGTTTCACCATGGTATTCAGAAGTAATGCTGATAGGTGTGTCTAGAGATGTTACTGATAGGTTGCAGAAGGCGGCTGATAACATCGGAGGGAGTGGGGCTGAGAAGTGACCTGCCAAAGTAGCCAAGTCACAGCAGAGGCAGATTGTCATACAAGAGGAAGGCAGTACACGAACAAAAAAATGATGATGCCAGTCTCAAGATAGTAGGTAATAAAAGATCCTTGTCTCTCTGTTGTGTATTTCTAATCTTACAGTATCCCTTAGCTCTGTCTCTTGCAGTGCATTGGGATGGTGCCTTTCTGACTATGGCCACTTGGGCAGGTACAAAAATGGCTTTCCAGCCACTTTACTCTGTAAGCCTGAACACTTTTCTTCAGAAGAGCAGGTCAAGTCTTCATGCAAAGCAGGCCTTAAATAAAGTTTATTTAAAAGTAATGAGGACCGAAAATAAAAAATTTGATTTTAGTGGGGTTTAGGTTTATGTGTGAGAAAGTTATGGTAAAAAAATGGCTTATATGATCCACAGAGCTGAAGTCAGTTTTCGATTTCTTTAGTGCTATATTCTCCCCATTGCATAGGATAGAGTGTGCATGTTTAATCTAACTACTCTTCTCCCTGGGGCCAAACAAGTGATGTTCTCTTAAAGAGATTTTCTTGGTGGCCCTGCAAAATCACTTTCTTCTCTTCAGCTGTTCCATCTCATTACATGGATGCATATATCCTAGAAGTGCTCAGAAGTTTCTGATTTTTCTCCCCTCCTTTTCCTGTAATCAGTTGCCGCCAGCCACTTCCATAAGTGCATATTGGCTTGTTGTCAATTTGCCCAGCTTAATCTATGTAAGTACATATAAATGCTTTTATCTCTACTCTCTTTTCCTTCAACTCAGTTTCTCCTGAGATTCTCTGCCTCTACCCCGATTTGTGTTGTATGCAGCTCTGTTCCCAAGTTTTGAATAGGTACAAGGGCTTATCCTGTACATCTTTGCTGCTAAATGATACCTGCAAATTCTGTATGTCTTTGAAGCAGTGACTCTTGTATTCATTTGTCCCTGTAGAGAGGTTTCAGATCTCTTTAGGAAACATGA
Source organism: Strigops habroptila (assembly GCF_004027225.2). Classification (NCBI taxonomy): domain Eukaryota; kingdom Metazoa; phylum Chordata; class Aves; order Psittaciformes; family Psittacidae; genus Strigops; species Strigops habroptila. Next base: position 63,434,520 of record NC_044277.2, on the reverse strand, counting down.
GCAAAACCCTTTGTCAAACAAAAAAGTCCTGCTAGATTGATTTTCCCTTGTTCTCTGTGGATAAGAGGACCATAACAACATAATACTCCAATAGAAGATACAGTCTGACTTCATACAGAGCAATCACAGTTCTTGCTTCCCAGTTGGTAGTAATGAACACCCAGCTCTGCAAGCCAAAAGGCAGAGACTGTGTTTCTGTCCAGAAAAGTCCTAGCTGTGGGCTAGCAGAGGTGGGTGAGCTGGAGAGGAGTGATGATCCCAAGTTAGGACCTAGGTTAAGTTTCTAGTTATCGTTCGCTCTTCTTCTACGTATTTTTTCATACCTGTTCCCATTTGTTAGTCTGTCATATGGTGCTCCACAAATGTCATTTGTCCACTGTCACGTGGACATTTCACTGTTCTTAGTCATGTAAAAACACGTCAGGCTAGGTCCTTCTTCCCTCAATCCTTCTTCCTTCTCAGCCCATATCCCTGGCAGAGCAGGAGAAATGGGAGACCTTCCTTCTCTGTCCATGTAGCTGATGAATACTCTGTCCCAAAGTAGCCTTATTCCAGGAGTTGCTGCTCCTGAACAGTGCTTCACAGTGTCTTGGACTTAGGGTAGCATGTGTTCTTGTGGTTTTATTGATGAATGGATAGTGAGAAACTCTAGTTAAAAAAAGGCAAAAAAAACAACCCCACCTTCCTGAAACCAGCAAGAAAGAACAAGTCACCTGTGCGTTTTCTCTTTCCTCATTGAAAGAGGCAACTATTTACTTCCTGCTGAAAGTTTATGTTCTGTGTAGACTGATGCATGCCTGTGATTCGTATGCTGTGCTAGTCGATGATGGAGGAACTGAAGCCCCAAGCCCAAGGTAGTATTTTTGTGTGTGTGAAACAGCAAATTTTTGTTTGTGTGAGACAGATTTTTATACTCTGATCTGCATAGATTGGCTTAAATTGGTTCGATTTTTATAAAAAGATTTATGTAACAAAGGATATTTCCTCAGCAGCCAGCTTTACATCACCTTTTAAAGTTCTACATCTGCATAGAAATGGCTTTTATTGTGGAAAGCTATGGAAAATATTATCTAAATGAAAATCCAGAGGGTTGCTGTAGAGCTGCTTAGAAGGCCCAAGTGTTTCTTTAACTGTAAGACTAAAGAGAGTAGATAAGGCAGCCAGAGATTTATGTAGAGGCATTTGCTACATTGCCCTCATGAACTCTTTTTGTCATTTATAATGCACATAATGGTATATTGTCTTCTCACCAATACATTGATATGTCAGAAGATATAATAATAGTATGGTATATATACCATATATAGTGTACTATATTGTAGCATTTATTATAAAATAAAATGAAGCAATAGTAATGTAAAGCAATAGTGTCAGTGATGACTTCGGACCTTCAAGCACTTTTTCTTTCTGGATGTACACATGAGCTAATACAGAAAGATGGCGCAAAGGTGGGTATGGTTCTATTTTTGACCAAAACTAGGTTTCTTTTAGCATGCAGTTAGAATTCTGTATTTTGAAGCATGTATGGTCTATAAAATGTTGTAATTTTAAAGTCAGGTATTACAGAGACAAAATATAAGTTTATTTATGGGGTGGGGGTCACCCACTCAGTCACTCAGGGGTGAGCTGATGACGAAGGGACAAGGGAAGAACATGGGTAATCCATTGGTTATCAGAAAGGATGTATTGTCCAGACCAAAAACTCAGGAAAACAGAAGGCAAGTCTGGCAGTACCAGCAGCCTCCAAAAGTGTCTGCATCGTTGTGCCTTCTTACAAGTGAAAATCTTTCCAGGAACACTTTGTTCTGTGGGACAGAACCCCTGGGGACAGTAGGGCTCTCCTTTGCAGTTTCCTTTGTGCAGTTTTCTTCAGGTCTGTTCTGTAGGCTGAACACGGATCTTCTGGCATCAGAAATACAAGCTCACTATGTTCCTAGAAGAGCAATTACTTCAGCAGGTCACAGTGGTAGGCTCTTGCTCTAGAAACCTTGTCCATTATCTTTCTATTTTAGGAATGTCCAGGATGTCTTTTTTGAGAATGCATGTTTTGATCTTGATCTTAGAATATTTTGCGAGCAGTTCGGTGTGATTCTAAAACTGAAGTCTTTTCAGTCAAGCTCTTTGCCAAAGGGAAGGCTTTTCCCCAGTTGCTCTCTGCTCTTTTGGGAGCAATTTCAGTGGAAGCAAGGTGTACCCTGGGCAGAAGTTGTCCTTTCCACAGGCTTCTGTTCAGTCGTTGTTTGCTGGTTGCTGGCTGGATTGCGGAGATCTAAGCACAGACACACAGATGATGTGGACCTAGAGCTGGTTTTCAACATTTTTCTCATCCTGCTATTTTGGTTTAATGCAACCCTAATTTTAGTAAATTTATAAGAAAGATAAATTCTTTTATAATGTGGAAATCATAATAAAACTTAGATCAAAGGTTTTGGCAGAAGATGGAAGAGTGGTTTTGGCAGACATTGTAGCATAATGAGACCTCACAGATTCATTGTCCTATGATCTGTTCTCAAGGAATACATTACTTACCAACAATAACATTTTTTTGTGTTTTTTTTTTTTAATTGACCAATTAATAATAATTTCATTATACATTATAAGATCCTGGCCTAATTTTGTATTTGCACAGGCTGTTAAAGTTCGTGTACGTTTTTGCTTTCAAGATGGATGATTTAAAATACCAAGTTTAGTGCGTTTGCTCAGGCAATAAGAAATGCAAAATGACATGTAATGTTTGACAATTAAGGGAATGCTGTCACAAAATTAAACAGTAATAATTTCAAATGCAGTAGGAAATGTGATCAGAAACATTCTCCTATTCTTGCAGAAAGACTGGTGATCCTCGGTAGGAATCCATGTAAAAAGTATTTTTGTATGATAGAATTTGTTCCACATAACAATATTTTACTTTTCCCCTGACAAGTTCTTTGAAGATGCCTATTTTAATGGCTGTTGAAAATCTATTGAAGATCTGGAAGATAATCAGCATTAACAAACTTGCCTCCTCTGTACTTTTGTAGGATTGTCAAATACAATCATAATTTGCCACAGGCATTGTATGTTTATTAAAAGTGACATTTTCCCATTTTCCTCCAAGCAGATGGCTCATATGTGCAAAGAAAACTAAGTGAGAGAACAAAGACTGTCTGTAATGCCTTACCACTCCTCAATACCAATATTTCTCAATTTTCTTCAAGTGAAGACCTGAAACGGAGTCTTCCAATTCTACCTGTGTGGCAGAAGTTTTCAATTAAAGCAACACAAACTGTCTGCATAATTCCTGGGTATCTAATTTTCAGATTGAGCACTTCATCTGCGTGTATATTTGTAGGCATATACTTATATGTATACGTACACATATACATATACATTCCTACTCTCACATGCTTGACAATATTTTTTTCCCCAAATGCCACATTTGCTAACCAGAGAATGAGTTAAATTTCTGTTATAGCCTATTTCTGTCTTTTATTATTAAGATCAGATGTAATGTATATTAAGCTTGATCATTTTATCTGGACATTTGCTTTACAAATTTAATTTAACACAGATAGGCTTTTTTGAGCTACACTACGTAAAGTATTATGCATGCACAAGAGGAATTAGTGAGATTAGTGTCTGTGAGCACTCTGCAGGGGATGCAACAAACAGTAATAATTTGATCACAATGCCTTATAAAGTCAATGGTAGTAAGAATTTTTAGCAGAAATTTAAGGTGATGCATCATTCCAACAAGCAAAACTTTTTTGACTTTATACCCAGTAAGATCATAAATGTTTAGTTCACATCTCCTTTGGGGAAATCCATTCATCTGTCTGGAAGAGTTTGCCAAAAGTGCATATAGCCAGATTAGGTTTTTACATAGATGGCTACGTGTAAACAAGGGACTTAATGCTAGCCTGTAGGTCACGCGTCAGAGCTAAGAGGTTCAAATATAAAACCTTAATTTCTTTGCCTCTTTCCTAACTTATCTCCCATCGTACGCACATCAGGTGCGCTTATCTAAGGAATATTAGGAGTACTGAAAATTATTTTTTTCTTTGGATATCTTCAAATGAATAACAGCAAAATTGATCAGAAACGTTAATTTCTGGTAAAAACATGAGTAGAGCATAAGCTCTTTTCAGAATCGAAACCTCACTCATTTAGTTTTTGTACATTCATTTGAAATGCTTTATTTGCTTCAAAAGGATTAATCTTAATAGCTTTAAAAATGAAAGTCTAAAACTAGCACGAATGTTGGCTTAGGACCTACAACAGGGAATTAGTGGCTTCCCACTCACCACTAATGAGTGGATTTTTTTTAAACTCTGTTTATTTATGAGCACTGCTGAATACAAATTCTTTTTAAACAAGTTATTTTAGGGAACCTGCTCTGCTTGAATTAAAAAAATATTCAACAGCCATATTAACAAAATGCTGTTTGCCCAAATGGAACACAACTTCATCTCACATTAAAAAATGCAGCATGCTTAAAGAAGAAAATATCTAGATTATTAGTAACTTCTGAAAAGTTATCTCCAAAATGAATCTTTTCTTAGCCTCAGGTACTTTTTGGGCGACCTAAGATCATGCACTGTCATTCTGTATTCAATATGCTACATAAACATTCCAGAAAGTTAATATTTAAGGTGATCAGTAAAGTTATTTGCTGATATTGAAGACTGCATGCCTTAAGAATATTAGGGAGAAAAAAAGATTCAGTTTTTGGGATAGCGTAAGTGTTCCCCTGTAAAAGCTTCCTTTAATACACTGGTGTTATTCCTTTTATATGCTGTCAAAAGAAAAGAAATTTGAACAGAATAAAGCCAGACTACTAGTGGGGTGTATTTTAATTTATGAGGACAGAAGTAAATTTTTTTGTTGTTTCTTGGCCTTTGGGAATCAACCAGTAATACTTTTACTGTAGGTTTTTCTTCCAGATTTTGTATTTTGAATCCACAGTGTGTAAGAGACAACTATTTAGCCAGACTTAAGACTTCTTTTTTTGTTCTTCCTCAACCTCAGGTTTTATTTTTAAATTTTATTTTTCATAACTGTTATGAAATTTTGTTTTTCCTGTAATATTTCAATCTTCTTGACTTCATGCTTCATGTTTTTTCCCCTCTTCAGTTTCTGCTTTTTTAATTTTCAGTCACGGTGTTCTTTTCCACTGTTCTGGTTCTTGTGCTGTAACACAGGCACATGCTGTTTCTGACACGCAGCACTCTAAGATGAGCGTTTCTGGGTAGCTCTGGTTAACATGGACACTCCAGACTAACACAGGAGCCCGCGCGGCTGTGTAAGTTGCAGGTGAACTCGGTTAAGCTCAACAGCCCCCAGCCAGCCAGCCAGCCACTCACTTTGCTTGCTCCTTTTGCAGACACACTTTTTTGTTAGGCTGGGATTCTTAAATCCTGCATCTTCTTTCTTTGCATACCTAACAGTCCTGAAAAACAAATTACTTTTCACCGGGAAGCAGAACTACACAGCTCTGGCCATCTGCTGCTGCTTAGCAGGGGAGCGGTTCTGGTCCTGGAACAGCATACCAGAAAGGTCAACTAGTTTCAGTTGCTCAGATTACTCCATTGACAGGTTGACCTGTAATTGACATTTTGTGCTGTAACATATTAAAACTCAGTTACAGAGGGTCATGATTTGCTCCATTATCTGTAAGATGAAGGTGGGATAATTTACTGCATTCCTGTTCTGTACTAGAATTGCCCATCAGGTTAATTTGGGGAGAAAAATTACACTGTGATAAAATGTAGTATTAAGTGGATTGTACTCCAGTTCCTGCATCATCTAAGTGGATATCTCATTTTGTGTTTCTGAAGTGATGTACACTATAAAAATGTGTTCCCATTGGTGTTTTTGCTAAAATACGTATACATCTTCTGCACACACAGAAGAACTGATTATTGTTTGTCACTGGCAAAGCTGTATCTTGGGGAGATAAGGCTCCAGATCATTACAGAAGATAGAATAATTATATATATAACATATTAGTTATGTATTATATATTTACTATATGAACTTAAAAAGATAGTTAGTGCATGCTGCCAGAAAGTATTGAAAGGTGTTGCTGCCTGACAGAGAAGACAATGTCAAGGTTGTCATTGAAATAATTTTGGTTAAAATTGCAGTATTTGAAAAATAAATATATAGGAATGCATGGAAAAGGAGCCACTTACACACAACATGCCATTGTGTGAGTATCTGCAAATGTAGCACTGATTTTTTTTCCTTGTTTGTCCCTTGGCAGTTTCCAGCTGAACAGCTATGCATCAGCCTCCATCATTATGTCTGGCAGCTGCAGTGCAACATGGTTTTAGAACTTTCTGTGATTTCAGCAGTGAAGCATAGCAAGCACTTTGCTAGCCAAATAAAAATAAAAAAGCCAAAAAACTTGAATTATTTTCTGTATCTATGGTAATGGCGCGCAGTAAGGCAGGAAGCCTTCATTTACATCGTTGTTACTGACAGCTCGCAACAACTTACCCAGTTCTGAGCTGCCTGATTCATACAGGGTCAGTTCCCTCTCCTAGAACTACTTTTTGCCCAGTTCTACCTGCGCTTCTCATACAACAGCCAGCTCCCTCAAGATTTTTTTCTGAATCTCAAATGCCATGGTGCAGGAAAGAAAAAAATAGTACAAAAGTTATAAAAAGGTGTCCATCTTGTAGATACGGTTTCCTTCAGATTCCTTGAAATGGTGACCTTGCTGGATGCCCCAAGATGAGTAGATCCTTTCCTTCTTCCCCTCAAAAGAGTATTTTCCTGTCTATTAATAACATTCCTTTCAATGTACTATGACATGAAAACTCCTGGATAGCCTGGACTCTCAAGTAATTCATTGAGAGGCTGAGTAATTTGGAAAAGCAGCAGCAAGTTCAGGAGGAGTGGAGGAGATGACAGATACTTGCCAGAGAGGGTTCTGAAATATACTTTCTTCAGCCTTTAGTACTGTTGGTATGAAGATTTTTGTTGTGTACTTAAACTTTGTTTTGTTTCAGGGGGGTGGCATGTGGGAAATATATGTGAAAATGATAGACCTTTTCCTTGCTTCTCCAGAGACAGTGCATATGCTGCTTATTTTTCTAGCCTTTTTTATCACTAGCAAATGTATACTGTTTGGATTTATGCTAGTGGGTTCTTTTGTTTTGTTTTAGCTTAAGATCTGAATAGTGTATAGATGGCAAAGCCATGATGGGACTGGAATGAAATACAATTCATGCCTCCCTCCATTTAAGAGGAAGAATGAAAATTAAAGCAGTTGTGGGTAGAAAACAGAAATGATAACTGGCTTTAAGTGTGCGAGTAGACCTGCTTATGCAAATCTCCAAATCAGTCTTCAGAGAAAGTACTACCATTGAAAGGTATAAATACATTTTAATTCTTTCTGAATGAACATCAATGTGAGGAGGTGTGTAACTCTAGTTTCAGTTCAGAACAATTTTATTCCATTTTAATTTTAAACAGAGTTATTAAAGTTAGATAGCGCTCACATTTCAAAGTACCTCTTTAGGGTTGGTCAAAGGTAAGGTACATTTATATTTGATGTGTAACTACTAGTCAAGCTCCATAGCACCTTTTATGGATTTAAATATTCTCTTTGGTCCCTTCCTACTGAGTGCCATTAGATAAAAGATATTTTCAATTTTCTAGATATTTTCAAACGAAAGCTGAACTGACTACAGCAAAACAGTTAAACTAGCAGATGTGTACAGAAAATACTAAAAGATCTTCAAAGCAAAAATACTTCAAGAGACATTTTTACCAGCTTTGTTAACATATTTGCAAATAGATATTTGTAGCATACTTAACTTTTAGGTAGGAGTCTGTTTTAAAATCTAATAGTATAGGCTCTGTTCAGTTAGGTGTATACTACTACATTAGAATCGTAGACATGTTGGTTTGAAGGCATCTCAGGTGGTCACATACTCTAACTTCATGCTCCAAGCAGCCCTCTTGCCCGCACTGCAGCGGCTCATCGACAGCTGAATTTGCCAAACCTCAACAGCCTCCAGGGTATGGACTCCAAATCCTTGCTGGGTCACCTGCCCCAGTGCTGCTCCAGTGAAAATGTCATTCCTGATGTCCAACTAAATCTCCCATGCTGCAGTTTGTAGCTATTGCCTGCTGTTATAACATCTGCCAGGACTGTCATCTTCGTAGCTCCTTTTCAAGTACTTTTACGTTGCCACACCGCCTGCTCCCCTGCAAACTAAACATGCCCAGCTCCCTCAACCTCTCCACCTGCTGCACTGTGTGCTTCAGGCTCCTGACCAGCCTTGTAAGTGGGCTTTTACTGGAGACCCAAAGCTGGATGGAGTATTCCATATACAGTGCCAAATAGAAGAGAGTATCTTCCCTCTTATAGTCTAATTACATCTAAATACATTACAGGCTAATTACATCATGTCATAGTGTTTGATAAATGATTGAGAAATATAGTAAGATATTTTCTAAAATAATGCTGTTCTTACAAGTTCCACAAAAAAATGGGGTATACTTTTAAGAAGTCTTACCAGCATAAACAACACTTTGCAGTCTGAGATACACAGGTCTTCTTTATCATAATCATAAAAATGACTTTAAAATGCAAGGCCTATTTTCCTGAAACTTAAGTTGAAATTCACATTTGATTAGGCTGGAGAAGGAAGGCAACATGGAAGGTGATTGCGGGCTAGTTTCATCTTTGGTTTCTGACTGTGGACTCACAAGATGCACATCTCTTGCAGTGCTGTTTGCAGGGAGGACTGCACAGGGGAGATCTGTGAGCTGTCTGTGTGTGCAGAATGCCTCCTATCTCTTCCAAAAGAGATGTTGCTAGTCTCCACAAAGGTACTGAAGGTGATATGAGGGATTTGCTTTACTGTTACTCTTGACATCCATTTTGGGTTGTCTAATTAAATAGTAATATTATTAAAAATGGTATTTTTAAAGCAGAGATGATGAATTGCTCAAAAAATAGTAATTGCAGAAACCCATCTTAATTCCGTACAGTACACATTATAATTTTTAAGGATATTAAGAAAACAGTAAATGCATCCTATCACAAACTTTGTCTGTACGTCATGTGTAAGCTTCTATGTATAAATTGTATTTGAGCAGAACCTCTTCTGTGCTTCTAATCTCTTGATTTTCTTTGTAGTCCTTTGTCCAGTTTGACATTTACCACAGCTCTCATTCTAATAAAAAAGTGGAAACATATTTCCTGTTTTGCTTGCTTTTTCTTTCAATTCAACTTCAAAAGGTATTGGTTTCCTTTAGAAATGTATTGTGACCAACCAGATCATAACTGGGTTTTAAATGAAACACAACTTGGCATAAAGAGGCAGTGTCAAATCTGTTTGTAATTACAGAACAGATTAGGAATTGGTATCCAAAATGCTTCATTTTTTTAATCTTATGATAACAAGTAGGGTCCTAAAGAGAGAACTTTTTCATATGATGTAATTTTAGTAACCAAAAAGGTGTTCCTATCCCAGAGATCTCATTCTCTTGGTACAAGATGTAGGATAACAGTGGCATGCGGCCAATGTGGTAGAAAAGCACAAGCAATTAGTGTAAGAAAAATAAGTTAAACAGATTGACAGGTACCTTAGGGTTTGTAAGTGCCCTGTTGGGACAGATTTAAAGGAAATATTTGAAAGAGTGTATTTTTGTGCATAAATATTTTTCTGTAACATAATGTGTGGAAGTATGAAGATTTTTGTAGGGAAGATGGCAATTTGGCGTAAAAAACTGCTGTTGCTGACAAGGAGGAGACAAGACTTGATGCATCAACTGTATATTGAATTGTTTGGGGAGTTATAAACTGTAACAGCACTAAAGAGGAACACCTCCTCCCCTCGTGTTTTATACAGGGAATAAGGTAACATGGGTAACAGTGAGAACAGGAGCTAGCCATAATAATAAAAAAAACCCATAGACATTCTTGATGAGAGGAGGGAGGAAGGTGAAATTGTACTGTAGAGTTTTTCCCTGCTCTGGGTTTGGAGCAAAAAGTAAAAATCTCCATTTTTGCATGAGAAAATCTCTCTTCATCCCCCCTCCCCTCCCGCATAGAAAACATATTTTTCTGGAAGACAAAAATTTGATTTTTTTACATTCTTGAAATTGTATTTAGCTGACTACAACAGAATACTCCAGTCAATCCCACATCCTGCAAAATTCAAGGTGACATAAAATCTTACATATGGAAAGAAGTAACTGAATGACCAAGTAGAATCAAGAGTTTGTTTAACAAGGAGAGAAGAATGAGTTTAGAGTCACATTGAGCAGAAGAAGCTGTAGGGTAAGGAAAGACTAGAAAAATGAAGAGGTAAGGGTTGGAGAAAGAGAGAGGAAGGGATAAGTTAAGGCTGGATTTCTGGATTGGGTGGATAAGGTGGAGGGATCCATAAAGGAAAACAACTACCCCAGTTGCACTGACAGGCTGAAAAAGTAGTAGCAGAGAAGGGGATGGAGTAAAACCTGACTGGGATGCAGATGATGGTATATTTCCTTTAGAGTTCTGGGTTGTTTTTTCAGTTGTTTCATTTTATTTTTTTTTATCTTCTTCCTTTAATTGAAAGGACTTGTTTGGGCAGGGCCTCAGTGGAGATGGGAGGCTGCTCCCATTGGGGTAGGTGAACAGAGATCCACCCAGAGGGAGGCTGGCAGCAAGAAGCAGGGAGCCTGCAGGGCAGCAACAGCATCCAGGAGGCTGTGGAGAGGAGCAGGGACCAGAGTACCAGTGACAGGATTGACAGGAAAGACTTCCTAGAGACAGAAGCAGCTGGACACAGTTCGCTGCAGCTCAGAAAGTCACTCAGTTGGCCAAGGGCAGGCTGAGAAGCAAGGACCTGCCTACATCTGCTGTTGTGAGAATAATAAAATTGAAGCAGACCCAGAAGTTGTCTCTGTCAACAATCTTGATGAATTCCAATGATTGAAGGCATCTGTTTCGTGCTATTATTTCTTTCCAGAATGCAACTCTACAGTCAATATGTTGTATTAACACTTCCAGTGCTAGTTATGAAAATAAAATAATTTAAATATGTAGTCAGAAAATTGGGTCTATCATCTCTTTCTCTGCTGTATAAAATAACAGCAGAGATTCTACCTGGGATGTAGCAGTCCCTGTAGCTTTCAGGCTAATCTTCCCCTTCCTCTGCTCCATGTCATTGCAGCCCAGTTAAATGAATTTGAATACACCAGCCAAGCAATTAATAGAGAAAAAAAATCTTCAGATCTAAAGTACTGATGCTTCCAATGCAATAGCAAGTACTGGTATTTGAAAGTGTTTTCTTTGTCTGTTTTGGTTTTTGGTTTTGTTGTTTTTTGGTTTTTTTTTAATATTGCTTTCTCGATTTATTCCTTGAAACCTCCTTTGACAAAAAAGCCTTCTGTTCTTTGGTTGACTGTTTTCAGTGTCCATAAAAGTGCTAATTTCTAACCCCAGTTGCTGGTGAAGACAAGTGACTGAAAAAGGAATGACCAAAAACAGTGTTCAGGTAATTTTTCCACATTACATATTTTTGGAAGAAACAATCTTCACAGGAAGCCTGAGATGGGAATTCCTTTGAAATAATGGTCACAATACTGGTTTCTTGGCTCTTTTTGAGATAAGGCACAATACGAATGCTTTCTCCACCTCAAACATTCCAGTAGAGTTTGTAATGCTGTAAGCAAGGGTAACACAGTTTTCTGATTTAAGAGGCTACTCACATCTTTTAGCGAAGGCCGTTGTTACAGTAATGGACTCACTGGCTGTGCATTAGCTGACAAGCGTGTTTGCTTCACACTCTGAAGCACTAGCACTGCAACTGTGCAGATGGGTTAGAGTGGGAAAGTACATGGAGCCCTTTGTTCAGCTCTCCTTCTACCAGAAACCAGAGCACAAGAGGACTGAGGGGATGGTGTGCTCTGGGCCCCACACCACCCTAAAGCGACATAGGTTGGGTGGCGATGGGTTCATCTTACTAAATCATTTACTGTTTCAATGCTTCTTCGTAGAAAAATGTTTTAATACAACTTAACTTTGGCCATCTAAAATTTTTCTGTTAATGCAATTGAAAGGGAGGGAGGAAAGATTATGCCTAAAAAAAAAATTACAATCTAGTAAGATTTTACTGGTTTTTGGAACTCTTAGTATATTGTCACCTTCCAGTTGGAAATGTAGCAAAGCCGATCTGAAGCTACATTTGTCTTGCAAAGTACCCTGGCCACTCCTTAATAAAGGTTATTGGCCTGAGCAGATCTTTAGGCTCATGTAATGTCTCAGTTCTTATCAAGCTGCTGGTGTGAGGGATGGGTGAACCTAGTTTACCAAGGCAGACATGATTTGGGTTTTGTTGGTTTTTTTGGTTTGGGGTTTTTTTGTGTTGTGTTTGCCCCCCACTTCCCCGCCCCCCCCCGCCCAAATCAAAGCAAGTGTTTATTTGTAAATGCTTATTTTCTAGGATAATGTGATGTTTATCTTCTAGAAGAGCTAAACACTAGTACATTGCCTGTTGTTTTCCTCCTTATCATTTCAGCATCTTTTTGAAAGTATATGAATATACATGACATGCAAATTAGGGTCAATAAATAATTAAATAATAGTACTTGCATTACTGCAGATGCAAATGTTGGGTCAAGTTACAATCATTTAAAATAGTTTTAGAATCATCTCTCTTTACCTTGACGAAAATAACTAATTTCTGGAAACACTGACCATCATTCAAGCCACCCTATTTTAGATCACTCGCTTTTACTTTGCAGTGCTATTTGCCATATCCAAGGTGGCTAATCTGTGCAGATGTGACAGGAAAACAATTTGCTTGCTGGTAATCCTATTGTTCAGAAGTCCAGCCCTTGTATGACATCTTCGTAACTCCGCTTGTACAGTATCTGGATTAAACAGTGATTCCCTTAGCAGCAGAAGCAGACATGAAGTGAATGTTACATGGGAAACAAATCTAACGCGCACAAGCTTCTTACTCCTTGAGGTGGAGCTGTGAAACAAAGAAGAAAAAGTAATTGCACAAATAAAAATCTGGACATCAGTTTCAGAGTTAAGAAATTAAATACTGCCAATATGTGTGAAGGAAGAAGAACGAGTGGGGTAATAATACCCTGATATCAGTATTAGAGGCATAGCCAGGCCTATGACTTTAATAATGATGAATGTCCACTGTATAGAAAAACATTTACGACCTCCTGCTATAACGTAGGTTGTCCTTTATAAAAGACCTGGATACATTAGGCAAAGGCTTGAAGTGATTTGCTTGAAAATGTCATTTGGAGATCACCTCTGCAGAAATGATACAACAGCAGTGTCTTTGGAAGAAGAAATCAAACCAAACTGATAGCCTGGGGGAAGCAGAAGCTTTAAAATAAGATCATATGATCTTCACATGGAATCAACAGTGTAATAACTTTTACAGAAACACAGGTAAATTCATAGCTACTGACTCACTGATTTTTCACTTCATAATAAATTATTCCTAAGTGAAAATTGTTAAAAAGCTAGCAGTCACGCAGGCAAGAGACGCAGTATTAGATGCTTCCATTTAGAATGCTTTCAAGCAAAAGTTTACAAAGAAAAGGATTATTTTTTGGCCTTCTGTATGCCTTTTGGCAGATACACCTAGCTTTGAAGGACGTTTTGCTTTTTTTCCCAGTGCCATAGTGGTGCCGATGACATTAGTTTGGTTGTACAAGGCCTCAGAGGGGGTAGATACAAACACAGATGACACTAACTTTTGGCTGAGGAAATTCCTGTAACCTGATAGCATAATGAACAACAGAAGGTGTCAAGTGTTATTACAGTTAATGGGCCTCAAGTTTTCTTATCATGAGCTTGAACACAAATAATGCTCTTTGCAGAACAGCTTCCACCATGACAAGGCAGAAAAACCTTTCAGGACTGCCAAAAATATTGGCTTTGGATTTGTTTTTTGTTGTTGATCCCACGTGCCCCAATGGAGAGGGATAGGTAAGTGGGAGCATATCAGAATAACAAAGCCTGCAGAAAGAATTAGTAGGCTGGAGAAAAACACCAGCAGAAGGCAAAGGCAGCCTTCCAGTACAGCTCATGTCATACTGTATATAGACTGTGTTGTTTATAGCAAATGAAGCTTTGAAGCCAAGGAGCAGCTGAAAATGTGATTGTAAGCATCAAGCTAGTGGTAGCAAATCAGCTATTACTACGCAGAGATAGCCAGATTCCTGGGACTTCCAATATTCTTGCTAACCAAGAATGCAACTAGCATCTGAAAACAGAGGTAAGGCGTGAAGGGCACAAGAAGACACACATGCAAGAGTGGTTTCTAGCAACAAAGAACAAGTGACAGAGTCAAAGGAATAGGTGGCCAGTTCCGCAGTGACCTAGCAATATGGGTTGAGACAAGGTGACCAAGATAAGGCAATAAAATCATTCCAGACAACTTACCAAGGGAGGTGCAGCCTGAAACTATTTAAAAAGTAACAAAATCCTATGAAGTGCTGAATACAGCAAAGTGTAAACCTTATAACTGAAAAAAAAATTCATTGTATCCTTGTAAAAGCAATGCAAGAAAAGTATGTCCTTTGCGAAAGTGATTAATGTAAAAGACAGAAGCCTACTAGCATAAAATAATGTTTTGCTGTTCTTCAGTCTGAATTTTATGCAACTGGTATTTGCAAAATGTTGTTATATCTAACTGTGAATAAAAGGGCAATTAATAAAAAGATTGGAAATAGAAGGGGCAAAGTAACACAGCTTCATGTAGTTTTGTAAGCTTCAAGTAACTACTTGAACCATAAAGAACTCCTCTGAAAATTTTACTTTGAGCGCATTGCCAGAAGTAAGCCCAATTTTGCTACTGTAATTCGTCATTGTGTGTGGCCAGAGGCATTGGCTAGCACTTAATGACAGAGACAAGAGATTTAAAGTTGAGGCATAAATACAGAGAGTAGCAGAGAGGTTATATATGATGGAAGTGCAAGTCATGTTCCTCTATAGCCGTAATTCTGACAGAATAAACACTAAACTGTTGTTCTTAGGGGCCAATTTGAATTATTCCTATGGCCTGGTTACGAGGATAGTTTACTTACTAAAAGGCTTGAGCCTTGGCCAAAATGATGCAAGAAAAATGAAAATCAAAGCATGAAAGTATCTTGAAGGCAATCTTGAAATGAAGAACATCACCTGGAATAAAATCATGAGTGAATTGTAAAATGGTCTAAAAGCCTCTACAGACTTTACATCCAACTAATATAATTTTTTTGTTTTTCTCCTGTAGAGAGAGAATCAGCACAGTGAATGAACAACTAACTGAGATAGACTAGCTTGTCACTGCCGTATCTTGATTACAAGCTTTTGCAGCTCTTGAATTCCTGAGGCTCACAACTTTTAGGTGTCCCAAGTGCAATTTTCAGGTAGAAGTAAAGCCATGCACCTGCAAGCTGGCACAGATCCTGCTTGATCCTAGATGCTGCCAGCAAGTGTCCCACAGGGCTATCCAAGCTTGTTCTTCATGGCTCACCCCAGTCCAGACCACTGTTACTTTCACAGAGTCATAGAATGGTTTGGAAAAGACCTTAAGATCATCTAGTTCCAACTTCCCTGCCATGGGCAGGGACATGAAACAGGTAGTTGTTCAGAGGCAGGAAACAAGAATTACTTCCAAGAGCTTGCATGAACTCTTTGCAACCTGGTTCCTCATTGAAAGGAAGGTCAGATGGCAGATGACTGCCCCTCACAGAAAGAGGGCCAGCCAACATCTCTGCAATGCTGATGCCCATGCAGCAGCGCTGGTTGCTCTAAGTATTTCTCCACCCCTCAGCCAGGGCTGCCTTGGTGGGAAGACACCTGTAGAGCTTTCCCATTTATCAAGCATTATATTAACTGGATTCAACCTGAGTTTGCAAATAGTTTACTATTTATTAAAAAATAAAATAAATAAAAAACAACCCTCCACAAAGCAAACAGCTCTCTTGCCTATCCTCAGTCACAGCTGAGCGGCTATGAAGAAGCATTTCTGCTAATGCAGTGCCAGTCACGGCAGAGGAACACAGCTTTTCACAGGTGGCTCTCATTTTCTGGGTTGCTGACTTGCGACCTCAGTGTTTGATTTGCAGAACCACTGAGTACTTGCAGCTGCAGCTGAAGTTAATAGTAGCTTGGCTTTGAACATGGAAGAGCACTGTGAAGCAAGTCTTCTGAAAAAGCGGTTTTCAGCACTTTCAGACTGAGCACCCAAAATTAGTAGGAAGTGTGTGGTGGTTTTTTGTTTTTTTACCCTTTCTCTCTGGGCCTTGGTTTAATGTTAAAGGTGATATAATTTGTTCTTGCTATAGGTGTATTGTGAAAACAAATTTATTGATGTGTATAAAGTACGTACATGTTGTAATAATGAACTTACAGAAGAAATTAACTGCCTTCAGTATGTACTTACATTGAGCTCACATGAAAGAGTTCATGAAACTAGAAGACAGTAAAGCTACATGCTGAATTAAGTAGGACAGGATGAAGAGTAGCTGTCGCTTTACCTTCCTTCTGTCTTTTTCTCAGAATCCCATGAAATGGTTTAAATTTATACTAGGAACTGTAAAGCCAGATACAGTCTCTCCATGTTGTATTAACTCGCTTCATTTGAATTACTACTACCTTATTGTGATGTAAATGAGAAGTAAAAGATCTTGAAGGAATGAAGTCCTTCAGCCAAGTGCAAAGAGAGGGTCTATACTGCATGGGCCATAATGTGGTCTGTAAGTGCACACAGCATACTGTGAGCAATTAGTTCTTGTGCAAGGGGCCTGCAGTAGTGCCAGGTGGGCATCACAGTTGAAGCCTTGGCTTCAGAAATTAGGGGTATCTTATAAATAACAGTACTGTAAGTATGTAAAATATGGCATAGCAGTTATCCCTAGCTTCTGTGGTTACTGATGTTTTTGCTTTACTATCAGGACAGTGTAAGGGCAGAGATGCATCAAAGAATTGTTGATGTGGCAGTCTAATAATGTCACCTCCTGTGATAGGAGGAGAAACCAACTGTGTGCCTGAACTGCTGGGTTGCTTTTATTTGTGAAAATGTTAGAGGGGAAAGAGTGACCTGGCAAAGGATAAGGAATCCTTGAAGTTTTGCACTCTTTTTCTTCTGCATAGCTGTGGCTGATGTAAGAAATGTTGTAGCTGATCCTGATTAGTATCCATGTACCTAATTGCAGTCAGCCTGTTTATGATTGTTTGTGCTTAGGATTTTATGGCAGTTTTGCATTGCAATTAGCCTAGAAGTTGGAAGGTGAGTTTTGATGAATCTGCTTGTATTGATTTAAGATTTCCTCTGGCTGTTGAAAATTACCATCTTCATTATAGTCAGAAGAGTGAGGCAAGTGCCTGTGGTTCAGCCTCCGTTTCTTTACCTGTATTAGACTGAAGTGCTGATGAGAGTGGATTTCTGGTAAGAAGCCAGACTGTCAACAGGAAGAGCTGAATTGCAAGCTTTTGTCTTGCTCCCTCAGCTCTTTGCTTAGGGGCAGAGCAACCATGTTTGGTGCTCATACTAGTACCCAAGTGTCAGACCCCAATGCTAACTTTTACAGGTTTTGCCCAGTCTCCCTTTCCTGCTTCCAAAGTTTTATTACTGCTGTGATACCAGCCTGCAGATTGATGCAGTGACTTTTTTATCTCTGTATGTTATTAACACAAAACTCATTGTGGGTTTAGTACTCCTGCTGAGT
This sequence comes from Strigops habroptila, assembly GCF_004027225.2. NCBI lineage: Eukaryota > Metazoa > Chordata > Aves > Psittaciformes > Psittacidae > Strigops > Strigops habroptila. The sequence goes on along the minus strand of NC_044277.2, from coordinate 63,416,844 downwards.
GCCTGATAAAATATGATGTCTAGAGAATGCTTTCTAAAGCTGAGCATTTTTTCATGCTACTTGCTAAACGATTCAAATATTGAATATCAGCAGGATTTTGCAGTCTGAGAAGTCAAACTCAATGTTATCTAGTACATAACAGCTAAAATAAAGAAGTCTGAAAGCACACACAGACACAGTTGAGCCAGTGAACGAAACTGTTTCTGACATTGGCAGTATGTCCCTGAAAAGATAATCAGTTCTTTTAATTAGCAGTAAACTGAGTATACTTCAGCAATTTTCTGTAGAGGCCACTGTAAACACTGGATAATGGCTCTGAGTCCTCCTACCACCCAGTGTTTCAAGAAAAGGGTTTTGTTTCCCTGGATTTCAGCTTTGAAATGATTCCAAGCGTCACCCCATGCAGCAGGACAACAATACCTGAAAACTGGGACAGCATAGTCACAAGAAAGATTGCATGCTTTCAGTGAAGTGCAAGTGAAGGAGACTTTCTACCTCAGATGGGAGAATAAATTCTTCCAGCTTTTCTTACTACTTTGCTAAGCTATATTCTCTGAAGTGAGTCACCATCAATTCATCTGGTTTAACCCAATTCAAATTAGAGGTTCATTTGCCTTGATTGTATCAGAAGCTACACATCTCTGGTAGCTATAATGGCTGTGGAAAGGAAAGTACATACAGTCATTAACAAATATATTGTGTTACGCCTACTGCCTTGCTCAGAAATGTATATAATGTTACGTCAGTATATGGCTTTTTTACATGCTGGCTTTTTTTAATATAAAGTATCCTTGTTGCACCTTTTCTTGTAAAATTTCTTTGAATCCTGGCTGCTCTTACTGCTGTTTGTTCTACTTTTTGTTGGTGTTTGTCACTGAAAGACTTTCATACTGGCCAAATCTGTCAAGGTTTGAAGGTCAGTTGCTGGTAAACTGAGCTTCACAGTTCTCACTGGTTTCTAGTCTTGGCCTCTGCCCAAAGCACTTACTGGGGTCCTGTAGCGTTGCATCAGTGTTTCCCTACATCTGCCTGTAGCGCTGTTGGCTGGCAGCTGGGATTCAGTGAAGAAGGGAGCTTTTGAATACCATGTCACATCTTTGCAAATGTTAAATGTTTTCCTGCACCTTTTTGTTACTGTTGGGTTCATAAGCTAATTTGATTCAGGCTATAAACTGTAGATGGTGAAACAAGGTGCAGTAGCACACTGCTGCCTTCTCCTTTGATTGGTGAATCTTAGCTCTGCTATTTATTGCCTCCTATCCCAGTTTGCCTGGGTAGTAATTTCTTGAAAGCTGAATATGCTTTGCCGTGAAACTTGGTTGTGGACTGGGCAAAAATGTGACATGTTCTGGTTATGCTGGTGATGTAAACTCTGCAAATCCTTGACAGGTAAATTGGAGAGAAGAGAGCTGGAAGGGACTTTGAGAGGCTGTGTTTTCCATATATCCATCCAAATACAAGTGGATCTATTGTAACTATCACTTCTCATAAGTGTTTGTCTAACCTATTCTTAAAAACCTTCTATGATAGAGATTCATGTTCTCTTCTAGTCATATATTCTGGCTTTCAGTATTGGGCACAGGAAACTTTCTACCTTAAATTTTTGATGCAAGCCCATACTTTACTGCCAACAGACATGGAGGAGAAAATGATACCCAAGCTCCTTTAATTTATAATTTATCACTTACATAGTTGAAGACTCTGGAAGATTACCAATTTTCACTTTCTGGGCAAACTGACACCACTCCTTTAACCCTTCCTTACAAGCTATGCCTCTTAGTCTTCTTCTTGGTCCCATTGTCTCCAGAGCTGCCTGTCAGCTCAGGAGAGCCTGGGTATTGCTTCAGTTTTAGCAGCCACAACTAGGCATGCTGGTAAAGACCTTGGTAGTGCTACACAGAGCAAAAGGACTGCTCCAGTTGTCTTATGAACAATACTCTTCCTCGTATATGCTTGCATGTGTGTCAGCATGGTGCTTGCTTTTTTATTAAGTATATAATACATCATCAGCTGAAAAGACATCAGCACCTGCACCTTTTATTTTCCTGGCATAGTAATTTATCCTACATCTATAGATCTCAAAATGTAACATTTGCATTCCTTCTTACTGAATTGAAATAGAGGCCCATGATTTCAATGGGAACCCCTAGAAGGTTTGCTGATGTAAGCTATTCAGTGAGGAGGACTACTTTTTTATTTTTTCTTATTTTTCCTGCATAAAACAAAAGTGCTAATTTTCAATCATTTGGGTGTGGGTTGTATTAGGCTTATATATAATTTCTAACCTATTAAAAATGAAGTATCAGAAGATGAACTCAAAATACATTTGACTGAAGTCTACAATTCAGGTGAGGACTTAGGAAGCCTTTGCTGTCAGATGCTATCACAGGAAAACAAATGGCATTCATAGACCAATATCTGTATGAGTGCATATGGCTTTGTGATGTATTTATGGCAATAAGGCAGGGAATAGACTACTCGGTGCTTCTTGAAACCCAGTCATGTACTTCATAGTGAGAAGACATAGCTGGTCATCTGCTGTTTAACACAGTGTATGTATATTTGCTGTATTACTTCAGACCAGAAATTATCTCTGTTATACACTTGCAGACTAAGTCTTCTGTGGTTTTATTTGATTTTGAAACTTGCTAATGAATCTCTGCCTCTGAGTCCATGCACACTGTCAGTTTTCCAGCTGAGTGGCATTTGGGATATGGTACTCACAAAGTCGTCTGCAAATTCTGACTTTAGGCTGCCAGCACTGAGATCTTAGCAATAAGTATTTTTAGTTCAGACTAGCAATTTATGGAATAATTCAGAAAACTCTTTAATGACCTGTCTTTCAAAATAATGTATCTTTTACTTTTTAACAGATCTATCTTTTACAGAATGCACCCCCATATGTGTGGGGTGGCATTGTCAAAAGTAACATTAAAAAATTCTTGCCATTTTGTATTGTTTTTGTCTAGAAGATGAACTAAGATCAGCTATTTGTTGCCAACTTACTGTGCGGCATCTTTAATCCCGTTGAGCCACTACAAAAACAAATAAAGACAGAAAATGCAAAAGACCTTGAAGTTTTTTGTGTCTATGACCTTCTTTAGTGATTTTGCTGGTGATGATTCTGATGTGCTATATAAGGTTCTTGGATCGCCTGCAGTGAACATGCAAAAAACCCTAGTATTCCCAGTAAACTCATTACTACTTATGCAAACAAACAATTATTCTCTACATTTGTGTTTATCTTTGAGGTAACAATTTTTATTAGCCTCTTGTAAAGCAATTTATTAGCTACTTCTGTGAAGATCTCTGCAATATCTCCTTCTTTCCTTCCAGATTTCCACACTTCCTAGACAATAATTCCTACATTTAACTGATTGTATTGGAACAATGAAACAGACTTTTCCTTATCACCTGTGTCCTTGATACAGTTGTTGCATACGAGATTATCTGAACCCCTGAACTAGGGCAGAGGAGGCTAAACTAAAACATACAAAGCGCTTAACTGAGAACAGGGGGAGACTTCTCCCATAATCTGCCTTACTAAACTCTATCTTAAAATTTTAAGTAGAAAAATACATATGAATCTGCAAAGGTTTTAGGAAGACTCATAGTTACCAGCTATGAATCTGATAGCCTTAAGGAGAGAGTCCAGCCTTTCTGATAACAGGATTTAAGGTGGAGAAGTAGAAGCTCTGGCAATTGAGCAACTTGTGTAAAATAATCCAGTAACTCAGAAGTAGAGCTAGGATTTAAAATGTTGGACTTGAGTGTGACAATTTAGCTCTTAAATCATGCTGTGGTGCATTGATATACTTGGAAAACAAACTAGCACTGATTCTGAAACAATACTAGCTAATAAATGTGATGGAAAAATGTTTGCATAGCTAGTCAGTGTATTGCCCAGAATGAACTATATGTGGAAAGCTACAAAGACAAAAAAAATGTTTAGGGGCGTCTTGCAGATGGTAATTTATGTAAGGCTAAATTAAGCCTATGCAGTAAACGATGGGTAGAATGGAGCTGTATACTTCTCCAAAAGATCCGTAGGAATACATGATTTACTTTCATTTCCAGTGGTGATTTCCCAGTTTTGGAGACAAGTTTCTGCCCCTCCAGCCCTCTAGTCTGGGCATGACTTGCTGCCTGATGCATTAGCGAGCAGGAGCAGTGCTCTCTCCTGCTGTTGAAGTGTGCTAGGCACGCTGCTCTCTTGCTCTGTTCCTTTGTACAAGCTGAGGCCTAGGCTGTGGGTGAAGTCTTGCCCCTTGGTTGCACACCTTCAGGACAGGCATGGTCTAGCCTATACAGTCCAGGTAAAAGACTTCAGTATGATTGCATAAAGTTAAGCATCTGACTTGGAACGCTACAAACATAGGAAATGTGTCTTCCTCCAGAGAAAGTGGAGTAGCTTTTGGAATGAAAATCGGGAATAATGCGTACTTGTTTGTTCTAAAAAGCAGAAATCTTACCTTTGTTAAACCTAACACGATGTGCAATCAATGGTATTTATAGATAGCAATGTGATACAAATGGAAATTTAGACAGGAAACATTAAGTGCTGAAGAGTCTTTTCTTTTTTTTTTTTTTTTTTCCCTGCCATCCTAATCCCCTGACTAACCTTTTAATTTAACACTTGTTTAATAATTGGATTAAGCAGAGTAAAGAAAATTTTTCCTTAATGGAAATAAGTGGAAGCAATGAAGTGAAACATTTAAAAATAGCTCAGACAAAAAGCTTTAAATTGCATTCTGGAGAACGGTGGAAAAAAGACAAAACAAACTAACATACACTTGTCTTATGATTTTTCATATATATATGAGAAATAGGGCTCCCTTTATTCCTCTGCAAGATCTCTGTATTTGTGCAGTATAAAGCTGTGAATATGCACTGACTGGGGATCAAGTAGGAAATCTAATGAGGTCCTTTAGTCCTACAATTCTTATTAGGTTAGGTATGTTCTAGAGTATTATTTCTGAGTTAAAGTTTTAAATGCATATATTTAAAAATTTCTATTGATTATAAAATCAACTGAATATAAAACTTATTAAAACTCAGTATTCTGTCATAGACTAGAATTTAAGAATTATGGGAATTGGAAGAGATTGGTGGGGTTTATTTTGTTTTCAATTTCTTCAAATAGCAATGGTGGTTACCTAATTATCTTCAATTTCCTGTGAGAGGTAAAAAGCAAATGTCTTTTCAACACACGTGGCTTTTGCAAAGCATGAAGATGTGATTACCTTCTAGTAGCTGGCCTGTAGATCTAGAAGATTTTTGTTTGATCTGATGAAGATAAGTTGCAAAAGTGAATAGACATAAGCTTTATGGCATCTTAGAGATGTAGCATGGATGCCAGGCTGATAAGATCTAACTAGATTCTTAGACTACTTAGAAATGTGTAAGAGAAAAGACCTGTATATATACTTTTTTCTTTTACATATGAAAGAACACCTTTTCCTTGAGACACAGAAGGAAAAATGCAATATTAGGGCAATTGATAAATAACTACTTTCTTCTCAGCTTTGTTTTGATGCAGATTGTAGTCAGATAGTAAGATCTAGGAAGTTCCTGTCCTCTGCAGAGGGCCTACAGTTGTCTCAATGCTGCTGGCACCCCAGAATTTCTGATCATCCTCACATCTGGCCTCAGCCAAGAGCCAGTGATAAGCTACATACGATTAGCCTACTAAAATATTTGTATTGCATGTGGTTTTTATTTACAGTGGTATAAACTGTAAGGTTCAGTGAAAGATGCATTCCTTGCTGCTGCGTAAAGCTGAGTAGCCACCAAAAGGGAAGGCAAGAATTTAAACTTTTCATTGCAGCAAGGAGTTGCTTCGTAACTGGTCCAGTGCAGGCGATAACGTTTAGTGTTAGTAAATAAATACTTGCATGTCTGTTGGAAAGGAAAATCTCTAAGAGACCAGCCAGATTGTCTCCAATGTCAGGTGGGAATAGGAGTGTTGAAGTGAAGGATGAACCTCCTATATCATGGTTCAAAGGAGAGCTAGGCCATAGAAGCTTTCGAATGACATGAGAAAAGGCTGTATGCCTTGTGATCTGAAATTCTGATTACTGCTCTGTTATGAGGGATGAGTAAATCAACGAATCAACAGACAGAAGTTTGTTTGTTTGTTTAAACACCTTTTGTTTGGTTGGTTTTTCTGTTTGTTTCTCCAGAGCTTTCGGTCTCCTTTGTTGTCTGATATTCAGTAATGGGCTGACTGACTTCCAACTGTGACTTTATAATTTCTCCAAATATATAACAAAAGTATATATTGCAAATATAAAAAGCAAAAAACCCCAAACCTTTTTGCTTCTAAGCAATCATACATTTCTATCAGATGTATGAGATCCAATTATAGAAACGTAATACATGCTGCTCTGTACTGAGACTTCGGAAAAATCTGACCACTAGTGTTCCTCTATCTTCTGATTTCTTTACTCTAAATGTTTTTAAGAAAAATCAGTTCTGAGCATGCTCTCTTAGTTAATTTTTACATAATTGGAGCATGCTTATCGTTATTTAGAGATTTAGGTGCTTTAAAATAAGTTGTTAAGCAACTTTAAAGCCTACATTCTCAAAATTTCAGGAGAGAACTAGACATGTGAATCACTTTGACATTTTTAAAAATATTGCTGCAATCCTCTCTTTCATCTTGTAATTTTAAAGGATTAAAGGCTTGACTGTCCTTTTAAGTCACAAGGCTGCATTATCACTGAAAGTAATGGCACTGTATTTCAAGATGTATAGAGCTATCTCTCCATAGAAGACTTCAGAAAGTATGCTTGTCAACCAGATAGATGTAAAGATCATCCTGAGAACTGGGATGTCTGGGGAGACACAGGCAGCTCCAGGAGTGCTGGTTTGGGGAGCTATGCTGTAATTAAAAAGCCATTTTTATTTTATTTTTATTTTTTTTTTCAACCAACTGTTGTGAATGTTTCAGATCCTGCTCTTGGGTTTAGTAGCAGCTAAGTAGAGAAAATCCAACTCTTTGGGAAGAATAGAAGGAAGGAGATGGGTTTGAGGCTTGCTTGGTCTGAGGTACCACAATACTCTCTGATAAAAGATAACGGAAAAAGATGTAGGTTGGCTGAAAGCACTCCATTTTGCTATCAGAATAAGGCAACAATAAACATATGTATATCTTGGGTGAAAAATAGCACTCAAATATAATTTGACTTTTTTCCTGCCCAGGGCTGCTTAGCATATGTGCTTAAGTGCCAAAGTACTATCAATGTTTATGTATCTCTCACTAGTTCCTAACGTATGCGATAGCACCGAAGCATTCTTTCTCATCATTGCCCTTTGCTTTCCCAGAATTAGTTGTGGTGTTGATGGATGTCTTTGTATCCAAAAGCATCTGTGGTTACAAAATGAGGCAGAGATCTGTTGAAGAAAAGTATTCACTTGGCTGTTTCATTTGCAACAGCTCTTCTCAAGCACCCTGCTGCAAGGCCCTCCAGTGCTGCGTATCTCACGTTCTGTAAACCTGATGTTTCCTGGACTTGCTTGCGTAGTGTCCTTGACTTTTACAGTTGGCTGGTTTACCTCTCCTTTCTTAAAGATAGTTCCTCAGATATTCCCTCCTCCAACCGGTCTGTTGTCACCTCCTTTCCTTGACCTCTGTGCTGGTCCCATCCTGCTCTGTGCCTTACCATGCTTCCAAAACATAGCATTAGTTCTCCTATACACCATTCATTTCTCCACAGCCGGCCTTCCAGATAAAGTTTGGACTTAAACTAAGAAACTTGGAGACAAGGCATTTAGCTGCCTTGATTTAGCCTGTATCACAAAGAGTATTTGTAAAACAAATCGTTCCTCCTCTCTACAATGATAGAGAAGATTTATTGAAGAATGAGAAATTATTATACTTCAAATGACAGGTAGAATTTCAAATTGCAAACTAAATCTCATCATAAATTCTTTGATTTCAAATCTTCTATCACCTCTGCTGCACTGAGGGAGTCATAAGCTTGCGTGCTGTCTGCTACGGCTCCATACAGTACATAAGGGAGCCCGGAAAAGCTCCATATTATATTGTTATACAACATGCAGCCATTAGATTTCATTAAACTCTGGATGGTAGATTGGACTCTAAAAATAAGTCCTTTCTTCCCTATGGACTTTTACATGTTGTGACAGAATACCTCATGATTTCACCTTTGGTAAGATAAATGGAAGGAGATCTTTAAACTTATTAGGAATGGCCTGTATAAGCTACATTCATTTAGTAGCTTTATAGGTTGGATTAGTAAGGGTGGTTGTAATTGTAGTATCCTGTCTACAAAAAGGATGATAAATGTCCCTGCTTCCAGCTACTATGCTGGGAAAAAAAAAAAAAAAAACCAAACAAAAACAAACAATCAAAAATGTTAGCTAGATAACATTGCAGGAGGGCTGATCATCTTAAGGACAGCTTTTGTGTTTCTGGAGAAAAAAACTGTAACACCTTATGGAGACTCCCACTTTCTGATCTCTGCTTAAGACACATTCTTTCAGGAGTCTAGAGGGCCTGAAGTCTCACACTGACCAAAACCTGCTAACATCTTACAGCCATTTTCCTACACTAACTTTTTTTGAATGCTGCATTCTTAGGAGGCTGATAAGGAAACACAAAACATCCAGTGTCCTGCATCTGCCAATAGAAGATTCTTTATCTGAATGGAAACAGCATTCCATTGTACTAGAGCTTTAATTTTTCCTTTATTTGTCTCTATTTATTTAAACAAAAGGATATGAATGTGGATGCAAATCTTGGCAGAAAAAAAAAAGTTGCAAACCATAAATTTCAATATTATTTTTTCAATCTCAGTTATCTTTTCTCTATAGCTTATATCGACTTTTCTTGAAGCTAGGTAGTTCTGGCTATCAACTGGTTTCAGGCTGTCTCACTGATTTGAAAGTCTAATAAATTTTAACATTAAATTGTTATGTTTTGAAGCTGGGATCTGAAAACAACTAACAGAAATTTACTTCTTTAATTCAGAGTGTTGAATTGTATTTCTGTTTTGTGTACAATATCAGTGGGATATTGGATATGATGATGATGGATGTAGCAACTCTAAGAAGGGTTTGGGGATCACTTGATGGCTGAACAAATATTAAAATATCAAGTGGTGACAGGAACATTTTATAGCCATTTTTAATTGAGCATTAAGATCTCTCCTCCAAGAGGTCTTACCTGGTTCTGGTTTATCCATTCAGCAAAGAAGCTGTGACATTTGGAAAAATAACCTTAATGTGAGAGGAAAAAGAAAGTATTTCTCTTATTAAAGAGTTGCTTAAGAAGTGACCTAATCACAGCCTGGGGCAGAATTGTGTTGGAGACTGTTGTGAAGGGTAGAATTGGCTGTAAACAAGCAGGGAAGAAACTCCTGCTGTCCAAAACACCAGCTGCCTCCTTGGTGACTGTCCTTACATTACAGGCAGGTCTTGGTTTGGTAGGAAACTCCCAACTTTAACAAAATCCAATAAGAAAGTTATTTCATACTCTTTTGATAGGAGTCAGAGGATTTATAGGCTACAGACAGTGTAAGCAGGTAACAGGCATGTAACATTAAACAGTATGTTTCTGCCTACTGAAAGATAAAAACAGAATTACAAGTGATTACTGAAATTAAGAAGCATCCTCTGAGGTGTCTGTCTTGTTAATGGACGTGCTATTGTGAAAAAATTGGCTTTTAACAATAATGTAGTTTTTTTAATATATGGAAAGGTTATGTTCATGTAACAATACCACAAATTCGGTTTAATGATTAAGAAAATGGAAACTTCCTAAAATTCTGGTAAGGACAAAAACCCCAAAATGTGCAAGAACAGCAACCCAAAACTCAACCTTCCACAAATAAATTATGTGTAATAGAACATCCAGTTGTCTGGAAAACACTGCAGAAACTTAATTTGATGCTTAATCGATAGATGTTTCTGGTTGTATTCAGTCATCTCAGCCTACTGCAGAGAGGAAAGTTTTTATTTGTTAGCCACTGAGAAACAGCAGTTTCAAGAGTGCTCATGGAATTTCCACCTCATGTATTGCGAAAAGGATTATTTATAGATTTCTGATCAACTATGTGTGAATAAACAGAGACATGGCATCAATAATGCCAAATACCCATGGACAAGACTTTTCATGATGATTGCCAATTCCTAAATCAGAAAAAAAATCGAAATTATTATTTCACTCTGAATTTTCAAGGCTGGGTCCCAGTTGGTAAAAACTGAACAGATACACTGAGGCTTGTATTATATCAGGGTAGAGGTCCAGAGATTCTTGTTTATGTCGGCAAATATTTTTCTTTGTGGTATCTGTAATTAAAATTACGTGATTTAAGGTAGGGTGTCTTTGAGTAATATCTGTCCCCGATGCGTAGAAGATGGTACCTTTGGGACAGTAATGCATGTTTGTGAAATAACATCTCAGAAGTAAAACTTGGAGGCTTAATGGAGCCCGGTAAGGGGCTACATTTTGAGTGAATGTGTGGGAATGGAAATAAATCAATTTGGGAGAAAAAAGTTCTTTTTAAGTAACCCAAACCTGTAGTTAAAGAATCAAAATATGAGTTGATATATATGCTGTATAAACCTATACAAACACTCCCCAATTTTTTCACTTTTTTTTTTTTTTTTTATGTGTTTAGGCAAACTATATGCTTTTTCCCTATTGGAACAAGGTCAGAACTTCCAGGTAGACTTTTACGATGTGGGGGAGGAAGGAGGGCTCGCTTTGTTGTTATTAGTAGGTGTTTTGCCCTGTTCCCCACCAGCCAGCACAGGGATGCAGTGTGGGGCATGCTTTGGGAGTGGTGCAGGCTTCCTGGCTGCTATGCAGCACCACAGCTGCTATGGTTTGGCTTGGGAGTCTGTGCTGGTGGTGTGAGAAACGAATGAGAAAATTATGCAGATGGCTTTTATCTACAGCAATGAAAACATCTTAAGTTTGTCCACTGTTTCCATGGTGACCATGCCATCATATAGTCTCCCTGAGTAACAGGCAGGAGGAGGAGAATGCTCAGAGTCTTGAAATGTATAAACCAGCATGTTCTTATGACAAATTGTTTCGTTCAAAAAGCAAATAGATAAGGGTGAGTTTTTTGAGAACTGCATCTGTGCTTGCATTTGTATAATCTCACAATGACAGTGGCTCTATTGATGGGACTGTCAGCTGTTCAGAAAGCCATGTATGAGAGGTAAGCCCCTACTGATCAGGTGGAATTATTGAGAGGCTTGCAACACCTGGATAAAAGGCTAATCTGCACGTTACATCCTTTCTGGTTTTGGGTGTAGTCCATGCATATTCTGGAACTGGGCGACTTGTGAACCACCTTCTTTGGAGGCTTTGCTGCATTTTTGTTGTCAGTGTGTATTAAATAGATACCCACCTTTTTCTAATGCTGATAAATTATTCTGTAATATTGTTTGGTTTCAGATTTGTGTTTTAAAGAAGAAGGAAAAAAAAAAAAGTGGTCCCTTAGTGACATGGTTTAGTGGTGGACTTGGTAGTTCTGGGATAATGGTTGGACTTGATGATCTTAAAGGTTTTTGCCAACCTACTTGATTCTATGATTCTATTTTCTGCCAACAGAACTGGATCTGGGTGGCAGGGGAGGGCTCCCTGGGTGCTGGCTGCTACGGTCTGAGCTGGGTAGAAGATGCTTCTGCTGGAAGGACAGGCAGCGCATTGCACTGCTCTCAGGGAAAGGGTGCAAGTGGGGAAACTCAGGGGTGCCTGGGAGGGGACCACGGAAGAGCAGTCATGCATGATGAGCAAGGAGCTTTGCTCACAAGGGCAGACCAGCACAGGCCAGACTTGGGGGTTTCCACCTTGGGACCCCAAATTGGCTTCAGTCGTATCACTACGTGCCTCTGTTGCCTCAAATCTTTCCTTGTTAGTCCTGTCTCTTTGTTCCTTTCTTCTTGCAGTTAGGTGTGGAAGGGGTGGGGGTTATTCCCAGAGCTTATTTAATCAGATTTTCCATCTGTTATTTTTCTTTTTGACTTCAGTTACCCTCTGCCCTGGATTGCCCTTGCAGGTGGCAGCTCAGGTGGCCCAGTTCCTGGGCACAAGGCATTCCTCTTCAGCTGGGAGCCCAGAAGGACACTCTATGAATATGCAGAAGGCTGTTTTTCATTTACATGAAATTGTTATACATACATAAATATGCAGTGCATATTTATCATCTGCATCTGCAAGACACATCTACCGTATCTAATAGATCCTGTACAGAAGTGGTAAATTTTTGCGTTTAGAAGGCAAACTCCCAGGAAATGTTCCACTTGTGTTTTCTACAAAGCTAAGGCACAGAAAGGTAGATGTGGGAATACACAACTTCAGCAACTTAAATGAGTACTATGGACCCAGTGGCCACTGTTGGCTAGGGCTGAAACAGCATGAGCTTCCATTATGCTGAAAATCTTGTTTATGGGCAAAGAGGATGCATATAAGTAAACAGATAAGCATATACTTCATGTTAAGTAAAGACAAGCATTTATTCTTAATATAATTGAAATATTATGAGTCTAAATATTAGTTGTAGAAAAAGCAAGGCTAATAATGCCATCTGTTAAATTTTTTATGCACAAACCTCTCAGGTTTTGGCTCATTCCTGGTGTTATACTTGCCTATCCACTCTTCCTCTGGGTTCTGAGTTTGGACAATCAGGTAGGTCCAGCAGGACCTACTCTTGGTAAGCCCATGCTGAGTTTTCACAGTAACCTGCTCCTTCATGCACCCCAAATTGTGTTCCAAGAGGCCTTGCCCCATTATTTTCCCACATCTAGGGTCTTTTTCACTCCCTTCAGGATCTTTAACCCTGTTTCAGTCATGACAGCCAGTGCTACCACTGATTATCACATGCCCACCCAGTTTTTCCCTTGTTAGTGAACAGCAGATTTAGCTGTGCATCATAACTGGTTGGCCCATTCTGTACCTGTATCAACAAGTTATCTCTGACATCCTCCAAAAATCTTTTCAGCTATTTGTGTCTTGCCACGTTGCCCTTCCAGTAGATTGTCAGGGCAGTTATAGTCCCCTATGAGAATGAGACATTGGTGGGACATTGGCTTTGTAGATTCTTACCTTGTGCTATTTCACAGCAAGGAAACTTCTCGGAAAGCTTCATGGAAACAGTTCGGTCTTGCACCGTGATTATTGCCTTAACTATATTTCTGGTTTAAGAGATTCCACAGAATCAATTAAGAGAAAAATTGATCTCGCCTTCCACACTGGCAGCTGTGTCTGCTCAGAAGTGTAAAGCTGTGATTTTACTATTTCCTTATATTATTATGCCGGATAGTACAGTCAGGATTTTTATGCTAGTAAACTAGTTATAGTGCAAATAATAGGGAAAGCTTAGGAAGTACTCAAAGAGACCTTAAATTTCACTGGAGGTGTTGTGTCATTGTTGTCCTCCCCTGAAACAAAGACCCTGTTATTCAGTAACTAATAATATAATTGTGGAGAAGAGGGATAGCCTTTTGAGTGTACTTCTCATTAAATGTGTAGAATCCAATTAGAAATTAGTTGTTCTGTGGAAAAAAGAATAATTTAATAAAGCGTGGTGTCTTGGAGATTTAAGTCCTTTGTCCCTCTGCCTGATCTCTGCATGCATTGTGATAAGTATAATTTCAAGCTTTCTTTGTGTCCACAGTGGTTTTAGGCCTTCTTAGCCGTTATACCATTGCCAGCTACCTCGTCTTCCCTAATGCCTTGGGAAGAGGCAGCTGTGGTTAATGGGGAGTTTGTGTGTGGTCAGACAGTACCTGTGTGCTGACCAATTGGCAGATGACTGAGCTTGTGGTACTGTCTCACCTGACAAGTTAGAGAGCTCTAGTTTACATCTTCCTTTTACTTGGTCGTTAGTTTTCATCCAACTTAAAAATAATCCTTCTTTTTTTCAAAAACGTAAAGGGATAAGAAGGGAGAATGATGGGTAAGAGGAGAGGATGAATTCCTGGAGGCGTGGGCTAAAACCAGGCTGAAAACAACTGGTATGTATAGAAATTCACTCAAGAAACGGAAAAGCAAAGAGCAAGAAGTGATGTTTCTTACAGTTTTAGGACTTAGTGCCTGGGGATTAAAAAGCAGCTTTTCCTCACTGTGGTTGTTTCCTGTAGGTAAGACAGCCCTCGCCACGTGTAATGCATTCAGTCTAGGGAAGAATCTACGCTAACACCTCTGTTAGGAATTGACAGATTGATTCTCAGGGCAGGATTTGCACCTTGCCATTTTTGGGAACAGGATGATCCTTTCTGGATTTCAGTCAGTCAGCACAGAACCACAATTTGTAAACAATAACACAAACAATAAACAGTATGGAGGAGGGAGAAATAGCACTGAAAGGAAAATCTATCACATTGAAATAGTGGTAAATTCTAAATTCATCTTAAAGTGAACAGAAGAGTCACAACAGTGGTTCAGGGTAATTCTTGAAAATAATTTAGGAAAAAAATGAATATGGAAATGTGTATTTCTGCTGGACAGATTCCAAAGTGTTAACAGAACTGGTATAAATGTGTTTCTAAAAATACACATTTATTAAGAATGTCAGAGGAGCTGCATGAGTTTTCACCAGGGCTGACTTCCTTTATATTTATAAATCATGCCTGCTTTCATGGTCTCTAATGCAATTTGCAATTCCTTATTTGCATATTTATTTCTTAACCTTAACGTAGCTATAAAATGTATAACCATCTCCATTTTATTATGTATCTCATGCTTGATTTTAAATTAAAGGAAAAGAGCCAGTTCATTAAACTGTAAGCTATGACAACTGCAGGGATTCTTTAAATGAATTTTCCAGTGAGTGAAATTGTTTCTGTGATTGTTTTTGTTTTCTTTTTTTTTTTTCTTTTTAACTGCATCTATATTTTTATATGATCATGAAACATTTTAAGTTTGGGTGTTTTTGTTGTACATGTAAAGAACCAATAGCAAATGTGTACCAGGTAATTCTGCATTTAAAATGAAATGTGAGTTTGCTTCTGCAAGAATTGCCATGTCAATACTCCTACGAAGCTGCTTTGTGATAGAGAACTCGTGTGTATTATTCCTCCTCCATTTACGAATCCTTCCGAAATAATTTATAAATATTAGCTAACTGCAGAAGGAATGTGCTACATAATGACAGCATGTCTAGTCAGCCAGCCAATCCTGTGGTTATAACTGGTATCGTAAATGAGATTTTTCTAGAAGTAAGAGTATTACAAGGAGACAGAATAAGAGAAAAATTTCCTCCTTCAATGAGATTTCACTGTCCTTAAGAACACAACTCATAGAAACATTTATGTGAAAACTATAACATTTTACACTTACTAGTATTGTAACTATGTAATTCATCTATGTGATTTCTATATGGAAAACATCCACTAAAAATTCTCAATATTACTGAAATTTTGTACAGAAGTGAAGGCTGAGCAATTTGAGTGGTTTTCTTGTTTGCAGTATATTGAACTTCTTTTGGGGAAGAAACAGAATTGTACTTCAATCTTCATGTATTTGAATTGTACAAATAGCTTAAATATATAAATTGCTTTTCCAGATAATGGACACAGTGTTCTAATAAGCGGTGCTTTAAGATTAAATGAGTCAGTTTCGGTTTAAAATGTAGCATTTATATAGTATTTTACTGCTGTGAATATAAAAAAATTGCATTCCAGTGTTGTCTTCTCAGTCTCCAATTCTTCCCATTTCATGCCCTCTGTTTGTGTCAGGCATATAAGTCTCCCTGAATGCCTTTGAATTGCAGTTCCAGCTTGATGTTTTTCAGAGTTAGTATTGTTACCATATATGAAAGTGTGACGCTCTTCACATACTGAGTCAGGTCTGATTTGCTTGGGGTATCTATAAGCTCTGAAAGATAGATCATTCTAAAATATCTCTGGAGTATATAAATTATTCTGAAATACATACTACAAAAGATATTTCAGAATAATTGTTTAAAAAGGAATTTCCCATCTTCAGGAGAAAACAAACCCCCAACCCACCTTCACGCTCTGTTGTGTTCCTTCATGCTTAGGGAAACCCTAAGCTGAGGAATGTGGCTGAATGTGTGCTGATGAAGGCAAAAAAATTGTGATTACTGACAAAACCTGCTATTTCCTTCAGCAGAGTGGACCTGTTAACAACATTGTTACTCAAGCAAGGAAGCATAACTGATATATAAAACTGCTACCCCCATAATAGAGGAACAGGAAAACTAGAACAAGAGGCAGATGGAGACGGAAAGGGCAAGCGATACTGGGTGTGTTATGTGTGGAACCAGAGACTCGCTGATTTCTAATGCTGAGTGTAGGAACTGGGAAAGGAGTGTGACTTAGAAATGCAAGCCTTACTTTTCTAAAAATCATTGTATTGTTTCCGTTTCTGACCTTTTGGACATTTTTACGGATTGTGAGGCATTTTTTTCATGACATATAAAGTCCTAGTCTACTGATGGTCAGGGTGCTCTTATATATATCAGTTTGGAGATGCAGAGGTACCAAAGACTCTAATACTTCTGAAGATTTGAATTTAAGACTTTTAAAATACTGAGCTGCTAATTTCTCGTTTCCACTCTGTGGAAGCCCTTAGGTTCCTTTCTCATTTCAGTGATTTTTAAGACTGTAACAGCTTCTTCTGTGTTACAAATGTGTAGTCTCATGTATTAACTGACAGTGAGTGACCTGGGTCTTTTTTATGTCTATAGTGTTGCCAGTTGTTATAAATGACACTAGTTGGGAATGCTGCATCAGATCTCTAACTTACTGCAAGAACAAAATGACTCCTAATAGTGTGCCAGCATGAGGAAGAAGGTTGTAATTTAGAGACCAAAAAGAGAACTAAGAGGTGTTAATTATCTCATCCCTTTGTACATTTGTCAATTTTTAACTGGCCGCTATAGTTTTAACATACAAAAGAACTCTCTCGCTTTTCCATTTTGCTACCTAATGCCAATTAATTGGTGTGGCAGTGGTCTTTTGTTGCAGTGTAACCTCAAAACTGCTTTCTGCAAGCAAATTGAAGACCATTTTTTTTCAGTTTGTAAATCGAGATGTTTTAATCCAAATGGGTAATGAGATAATCTTATTGAGAAGATAGGAAAAAAAAAATTACATCCTCAACTACAATAAAGCTGTTTAATTGTGTTATCTTGTATAATAACACAGTACAAGGTGAAAATAAAAGGTGACAATTCAATGAATTTTTCTTAAAAAAAATAAATCTGATCATTACTGTTTTAAGTGAAAAGCATTCTTTTTGTGACAATAATGGGAGACAACTCTCTTTCTGAAGCAACTCTGTGTGATTCAACTTCAGATATAGCCCTTAATCTGTTGTTTCAGCACCTAGGTTCTCTGACTATTCTCATTTTTCACTGGAGGGATATTAATCTAGAGTTATGGGACAGATTTATGCTGTAATGTCAGAAGTGCATGCTTACATTTTTTTTAGAGTGTAAAAATCATGTAAAATTCAAAAGTATGTTCCTGCCCCAACACTTTCAAAACAAACCTGAAATGTCCTGTAGTCCGTACATAAAAGAAAGTTGATACTCTTGTGAGGGGAGTGAAGAGAGAAGTTTGGGGCACTTTTAAGTGAAATAACTTATGTTGGTATGCATTACTAGTAAGCTCATAATCACTTCTGTTGGAGGAATGAGAACAGTTGGGGGAAGGAATGTACAGTAGTGGAAGAGTGGGAACCGGGGATTGCAGTGGGGCAGTAAACACAAGTCAGAAGTAGCAGAGATGACTCAAACATGAACATGTTTTTCAGCTAAATGGTGCTGTGTTTAACTGTAGATCAAGGACACAAGTAGTGGTTTTGTTCTGTTTGATGAATGGTTGACATCCAGTTTCCTTGTCACCTTGCCTGACCTCTCGATGGTAGTACTAGATCTATGCCAACTTCCACCCTCTAGTTCAATGTTATGTAAATTATTTACTATGAATTTATATACCTCAGTATAATTTGGACTTGAACCAGTAAGTTGTAACAGTAAAAAATGGTTTCTGTTGTAACAGTCTTACGAGGGTGTGAAAGCTGAAGTGAGTCAAAACTTGTTCACCCTTTCTTCTTTGTTAGTTACTGTCCTGTGCTGGGGTGTGGGTGGATATAAGCACTACATATTTAAGGAGATGAGATGCAATTACAACAAACTTCTCAACAGAGCATGGCAAACAAAAGAGATTTGTTGTTTGTTTCCTACCCCATTTTTCTAACCTTTGCAGTGGCCTACCTCCACCTGTCTCTGGGGAACTGAGTTTCAGGTTGATATTTATAAATAGGACTTGTTTGAGTAAATGGAGATACTGGCAGTGTAGTTAAGATTCTCCTAAAGGCATCAATTTCAGCAACAAACTATCTCTGCCTTTTATTAGAAAAAGGGTTATCACTTGTGTGCTAAGAAAGTATAGATTCATTCAGAGATATGAATGTGGTTACCTTCAGGTCAACACAGAGGTCAGTGCATCTACTTGGTGCTTAAACAAGATCAGAGCTATTCTGTTGAGAGAAAGAGTGGAGTTCATCAGTTCTGCTCTCTTAAATCTATTCGATATTATAATTTGACTTCAGCAGTCTCTTAGCATTAACCTACTTAGCTTCGTTGTGTGTGCCTGGCAGCTCCAGAGCCAAGTGCCTGAGCCATATGTTTGAGAGCCATGTGGCAATGCTGCGACATCACCCAGCTGGGAGAGGGGCTGGTTGGGTAGGGGGGCCAACCCAGCCTTAGGGAAAGGGGTGAGGAGGCAACAAAACATTATCTTAATCTCTAATTTACTTAGTAGATCAAAAATACAACTGCAGCTAATGTGTTTGAGACAACAACCCTTACAACAGGTAATTCTGAGCCTGAGAGTTTTCCAGTGAAAAACGTTCTGAATTTCTCAACTCAGAAACTGCTCTGGGAAGGACTCTACTGTGGGGCACACACAGTCTTAAACACTGTGTTTTTAATGTCCTTAATTTTAAGGGTTAAGGGATAGATGTCTAGGCCTGCTCAAAAGATTAATGTAGAATTAATATATGACATATGTATAACATTAACCAGTACAACTCTAGGTTTAATTTCGTAAAATACTGACCGTCAACTTTAGCATGTTGTAATACCGCTTCCTTATTTTGTACAGCATTCATCATAAGCTTAATGCATTAAAATTGTAAGATTAAATAACAAATAGTGTGATTTTTCTAGATAGGTTGGTTGGTTTTTGGTTTTTTTTTTGCCCTTTTTTTTTTTTTTCTTTTTTGTTTACGGCAGCGAAGGACAAAATTTTCTTTGAAGAAGTTTCTCACAAGGGTAGAGTGAAGTGCAAATAGCCATGATGGTAAAAACTTACCACAGAAATATGGCTAAAAAGGCACAAATTTATTGTGGAAGGTTTGGGAGGGATAGGTCTGCTTCCTTGTTTTATTAGTAATGGCCAGTATGGTATGCAATCCTGTGCCATGAGGCAGTTATATTTCTTCCATTACACAATTCTGTTGCTTTCTGGAGAGACAAAAGCCTCTATCTACTGCAGTAGCAATGTGTGTACAATACTGCTATGGAAGCAGTTGGCTGCATTTTTTTTAAACACTTTTAATGGGTACCACTCTATCCTATATATACTGCAGTTTTAATGCGAAGTGTCACATAGTCTCATTATTTTTAACCTGAAATTGTAATTGGGGAGGAGAGGAGGATTAAATATTAAATTCTAAAGGTAAGTTAACAGCCAATAAAAATATATTTATCTCCTGAGCTACTCAAGAAGTAGAGATTTTTCTAGCTAAATCAAGAGAAGTAAATGATATCTTTTTTAATACCAGGCTATGTTTAAGATGTATTTAATGAGCAGTTGTGATCTAACTGCAAAATAGGCTGAGAAATACTGACTTTAAGGAATATGGCAGAGAGCAAAGTATAGTGCCAGCTATGAAGCACGATTTTTTACTGAATAATTAAAGGTGATTAAGATGGCTAAAGGGTAGACCAAACTATTGGTGTGAGCTTACTTTGTTGGCACATAAAAGAATTGATAGTGGTTGAAGATTGGCTCCTAATTCCAGTGAATTCCTTTTATACTGATATTTTGCTTACGAGCTTTGCATGAGCAGCAGCACCTGTGTTTTGGAACATATGCCACCCATGAGTTTTGTATGGAGCAGAGCTGTGGTTTTGATTTGCAGCTTTTCTCCAGCAGAAGGAAACTAAGGGGCGAGGAGAGATTTTAGAAAAACAAAAAGAACACCCCAGTTGAAGTACCTGACCAAAATACAGATGAAATAATCCAATATTCTGCTGATGTATAAATAAGCTTTTTCTGTGATTGCCCCATGGGTGCTGTGCAACAGCACATGAGAAACCAAGTGAGTAAAATTGACTTACATAATGGCAGAACGAAGACAGTGCTCTTGAAGAAATTATTCATTCAAGATGTCATCCATGTTTAGTATTAGGTAAAGGAGTGTAAAAACAAATTGACTTCTTGTTGGGGAAGAGTCAGGAGGCATAGTTTTGCTACAGTTTAGGTCTGAAATTGTGAATTTGGAGCTAATTCCAGAGATGGTGATATTTTTTGTGTTACTGAGATTTGTTAAATGTGATCTGATATGCATGGAAATCATCACAGTGAACTCTCTGGAGGTGTTTAAATGTTTTACAGAGGGTATAGTAGTTAGAATGTGTAAGAATTTCTAAATGTCAAGATACGCGAGGAAATATAACCTCATTTGTAGAGTTTGCAGTTATCTGTGTGTATTTATATGACCATAAAATATTCTATATGATAGCCATTGGAACTATGTAACTGCTAGGGAATCAAACAAGTTGATATGTGGCCAGTTTTATACTTTAAAGAGGAAGAGATCTACCTATTACCAAATATTAACATTCCTATGATACAGTGTTGGAATAAGCAATAAGAAACAGGTCAAATGCATGCAATATTATATACATTTTATTATGAAAGTTTTAATTTCCAATTTAGAGGTATTCCCCCCAAAATAAAGCATGTTCTCAGGTAATAGAAACACTTTGTAAGGGGGGGGAAAGTGACACAACCTCTCTGAGCTGTTGTCTTTTCCCCCTTTCAAATAAGTTAGCCTTTAAAATGTAAACCAAGAGTAGGCAATTATTTTCTCAGCAAATACTGAGAGACACCTTACAATTTTGAACTTTGGTCTGATATATTTCAGTGTCATTCAGATGGCAGTGCTCCTAAACACCCTTTAAATGTTCCCATTGCTTAATGAGTGTGTAAGTTTTCCAGATACTCCAGCTGCTAGTGCAGCTAAGGCTTGTGAGAGTGAGAGAGTCAGGATAATGTTTGGGGTTACGCAGCACTGACTTTCTGACCTATGCTACAAGCTGAGCCTGGAAAGAACTATTACTCTAGAGATTAAAGCTCTTGAGTTTTACAAACACGCTATCTAAATAAGCACAGTTATTTTACTAAGGCTATTAAAGCCATAAGGATGTTAATTTTCATTATTTAGCACTGCAGTTTCTAGTTTAGTTTCATACACATGCACCAAAGCGAAAATCCTACTGGCTATTCTAACTCTATTTCATCCTGCTGACAGGATGTTTTGCACCTCTTCTTACTATGGCTTCTTGCTGCTAGCAAAAAGCTGTAGATCTGTCTAGGTTTCAGGCCATGTAGCAGTTTCTCAAGGTGATGACTGTTTCTTTGTTTGGTGATTGTCTTCCCTCTTCTTCTCCTTTGTGTTACAGCATCATGACCCCTTTTCTCAAGTAAAAAATTATAGGAGTGTCTCTTGGCTGCACCTTGAGTTTAAAAATTAAGGGTTTTTCCCTAGATCATTTCCCACTGCTTACTTAGGTGTACCAAGCGTTCCTAGTGACATAGTACCATGTTCTTAACATGATTGAAATAGCTCACCTGTAAACCATAGCATCAAGGTATCAAGCGTTTTAAGTGCCAATTTCTTGCTCCTCTAGTTTTATATGTAGTGAACCTGACACTTTTCAGGATTTCACTGCTGTACCGTGAGTGCTCAGCTTTGCACAGATTTTGGAGATAAATCCTTGATTCAGGGATGAGAAGAGTTCATGGTAGATTGGCTTAATTCCTTTTTTGTGACAGATGTGTGGATCACAATAGAAACTGGACTGTTAGCCTAAGTAGTATGAAGGTGTATTTGTGGATTGAGTGCAAGAGATGTGGTCAGTGAGCCTTATTAAATACTTTTATCTTATGGCGTGCTGAACAATTTCATGGACATTACTACTACACATTTTTAAATCCATTTATTTATATTTCCTAACTATGTTCTTGGGAGATGGCAAGGTAACACAGGAACTGCTTAGCTTGGATCAATACTCTGTAGGCATAACATATGAAAAGAATATTTTAATAAGGCCAGGAACTGGGGGTTTGTGTGGCATTTTTATAATTACAACACTGTGGTCTAATAATGTGAAACTTCTTTCTAAGTGGCTGGCTTAGTTGTTTGGGTTTTTTGTTTTTGCGGGTTTTTTTTTTTTTTTTTAGCTTATAACTTATTTTCATTGCTGACTGAAGAAAGCAAATGTGATAAACTGTGTAAGGAGATTTTGGCGGTTCCTGATGCACTCCAGCAGAACAATTTTCATCAGAAAAAAAAAAAAAAAGAGTGCCCTGGTGTCTAAGGGCTGCTCCTTTGCCAAATGAAAACATCCATTTATAGAAAATGGAGCTATTAGGGCTCTTTCCAAACTGAAAAATATGACAAGGGGGGAAGATGTATTATCAGGAAGCTTTGGGCACTGTTGTTGTTTTTTCCAGTGATATGCAGGCCACAAGATTTCAAAAATGGAATATTATAGCAGGGCACAGTCATTCATGGCAGCCTGGTGTAAGTGAATGGAGGTTTGCGTGTCCTCAAGCCCTGTTAGGAATGGTCAGACTGCTGTGGGTGCCAAGATCTGGTGCCTACTACTGGGTTTAATTATTCTGCCTGATTTTATGATGAAGTGATGTTAAACATCATCTCCTGGGCACAGAAATACTTCTTAACTGTACCAGCAGTGCTTAAAACCTTTGCTTGCTTGAAAGACTCCAACAGCTTTGTATGACATATGTATAATTTTCAGGGAAAGCTATGATTTTATTGACATAAAAATCATAGCTATTGTGGGCTAATTTTAACTCTGGCACATGGAGGTGCGCTGGCCAATGAGCACAGTGGGTTTGCATCTGCTTTTTTTCAGGCATGAAGTTATTACATTACCCTTGCTCCCCACAACATTCACTGTGTTTCATTTCTTGTGTTGTAACGAAACAGACTGCTTTTCCCACATCATTAATTCAGGATGAAACTTCAACTGAACTCCAAAGTCTTAGGAAATTCAGGCAGATGAATAAATGTATGAAAGCTCCAAAGACAGAATTGCTTGTCTGCCAAGTCACTTCCTTGTGATTAAAAGATGCTGTCATTTAATTGAAATAAATTATTGCTTTAAAATCACCAAGCAAAGACTCAATATAATGACTTCTAGGATTAGCAATCTTTTGAAGGTGACAATACATCCCTGAATAAAATCCATATTTATTTTAAACGTCAAATTAAATGAGACCATTGAAGAGTTTTTGAGCTTCGCCTATACTTCATTTTGTTTCCATGACCTACTTTTGAACTTACTTAAATTAATGTAGCTAGAACCAAGTCCTCTGAAGATAGTGAAATTACTGTAGCAAATAACCACTGTAAGGAAGAGGATCAGGCATGTGTGGGTAATATCAAAAGAATTGTTCATGAAACTGCTTTTACAAGGAACTATTGAAAACCATAACTTAAAAATTAGGCCACAAGACAAGAATTTCAAAAATGCTGTCAGAAAAAGAAATCCCTCTTATTGCTGGTAGTGTTAATCACTGTCACCCGCTTCCCATTTGATGTGTACACAATCATGGGTCTGGTTAAAGTTACAGGTTTAATCATATTCTAGTCAAACTAAATGTAAGTGGAATTAAATGTCCTTCTTCAGTGATACCTAGACATGGTAGGAAATTAGCTGACTGCCTAGTAAAGCCATAGTATTATATTATTATTATAATTTTTAAGTACAATTGTTAGCTGAAGACATACGTTGGAAGGCTATGCATGTGCATGAGTACTTAAACCAAAAAAACCAAGAAATCAGCAAATGAACAAGTGAAGAGAATTATGGCCTTAGTAGATATAAAGATGTGCCCTTTGTTGTAAAACACATGGAAGAGGCAGCTTTGCAGTTGTTTTCAAGAGCATGGTCACAGTGCAGCCAGCCCAGCTATGGGCTTACTGCTGCAAAAAGAGAGACTCCTTGCGACTTCCCTGCTTTGAACCTCCCCCCGACCTACTTGCCCATAGTTTCAGGGTAAGTTGATTTAAGTAGCTGATCAAGGGAGGGGAAATAAATCACTTGTGTACTTTTCTGCTCTTTCATAGTTTCAGTATATTCACTGGCAGATCGTATGACTGTCAAAACCAGATTTGCTGAGAGGGTGGCAGGAGCAGAAGGTCAGGGCCTCTCACTTTTGTCAGCAGTGAGATCTTGGTTCAGCTTCAGTCACTGGGATAAGCTGTACCCTCAGCTGAGTTAAGGTCATAGGTGGAGAAAGTGCATGTGGATTGTTATATCAATTTAGCTTTTAGGCTTTTCCTGCTTGCTGTAACTTTGTATTTTTCAGTAAGTGCCAAGACTTCTAAATAAGGACTCAAAAAAGCAACAAAGGCTCTACCTTCATATGAGGTAACTTTCATCCTAAAAAGGAATATTTTTCCCCCACAGGTGAGTATGGACATATTTAGACTGTCCTCAGAGGAGATCGTAGTGACCTGAAAAACTCCTTCTACTTTGCCCTTTTGAGGACAGGCTTATGGTGGTTTTATTAAAGGTCTTGTGCTTGTGAGGAGAATATTGCTGGACATGAGACACTTAAGTAGCAGAAGGTAACAGACTTGTGAGAACAGGAACATAGATGCTGCTTCCCAGTCATTTGTGATCTAACGAAAGGTAGAGAAGGCGGCAGTGTCGTGTGTTTCCCATGGAGATGCTATCTGGTTCTTTTCCAGCCTGATCAGACTGCCCAAGCCCCAGTTCATTCCTTCTGCACCTCCAGTGTGTGCAGAGGTGGTAGGTGGCAGCCCTGGCAGTGAGATTTAGTCTTTTGAGTCTGTTGGGCTCCTTTGGCCACGCAGAATGTCCTCACAGCATCTTAAAGACGAATGGAGAGATGAATAGTTCACCCTTCTCGTTCTCTCTTCATCACTTAGATGTCAAGCATCAGGTTTTTTTAATTTCCCTTTGCATTCACCATTTTGTTATACCAGAAAAGATTTTAGCATACGCTTTGAGTAGTAGCAGTAGATTTATCGGTCTGGATCCATCTAATCTTCCCAGTGTTTGTTGACTGTTCATGAACAATGTCAAGCAATAGGTTGAAATGGATTTTTTGGTACCTGAACAATTGAGAGTGCCGGGTCCTGATGAGACAGTATGATGTTTAGAAAGGAGAAACTTAAAACACAGTACAAATATTTACCTCCTGAACAAAGAACAGCTGGTAGCAGAAGTAAACCATTTTTAGCACAAGTAAACTGTTTTCTTGTGTGAGTGAACAGGAATTAACTTTGCCATTGATTAATCACTACCGTTAACTAAAAATGTTAGGAATTGTAGAAACTCATCTTTACTCCGGGCCCAGAAGAATGCTTGTTCTCGCATTTGCTGACGACAATGTTGGGTCTAGCAATGAATGAGGATCCTATACATAACTTTGTGGAACTTGAATACACCATATTAGCAACCAAGGGCTGGATTTTAGCCAATTCAGAGTCTATATAGAAATAAAATGCAGGGCCTAATGATGAATTACAGGTCAATATGACAGGCAGGAACGCAACAGTAACCATCTTCTGTTGCAGAGAATAATCCAGGCAAAAGAATGTGTGCACTGCAGTTTAGCAGGTTGAGTTTTAATGCTGGGCTTACTGCACTCTTCTGCCTATCTGCTGACTGCCTGTACTCCTTACTTTTCCTTTAACTAAATTAATCTCCTTTAATTTAATTTTTAAAGATCTGAAGTTGTTTAACTTGTACTACCTACACAAGGTAGGTGGTAGGAAGCTGGTTATTCCTGACACACAAGAAAGTGCTAGTTATTGTCTCTCTGGTCTTACAGTGTTTGCTGTAAGAGTTGTGCAGCAAACACCTGGGGATGAGGAAGAGTTGTACAGAAGCTATTACAGCTGCTGCATGCTGGTGTATTCTGCTGAGGTAATTGTCTAGTGACAGTCCTAAAGGTCCTTGTATTGCAGTGGCTTTGTACTAGTCTGCTAATGCAATGGCTCGTATCTCCCCGTCTTTGTGGTCAGTGGGCTAGGATAAAGACGAGGAGGAGGCAAGAGGAGGCATCTAGTGTGAGATACTTTTTCTTGAAGCTCTGTGATTATCTTGCATGGGTAATATGTCAGTGAAATCAACACAGGTATGTTACACTCAAGAAAGTATGTTAATGTTGTGAATATTTGGGACTGACATGATGTTCATTGGAAAACAAGGAAAAGGTCATGGTGATAGTACTATATAAAGCATAGGAATAGCATGTCCTGTTTTTCATCTCCTTGTACTAAAACAATTTCAAATATAAATTTCCATAAAAATACTTTTTCCATACTGATACTGCAGTATGTTGGACCATTTCCTTTCTATTTGAATGCCAACATTTGAGAATGCTAGATCTGAAAAAGCCTTGTGTAAACTATGCTGAATAACAGAGCATATAATAATAATGAGGCAACATACACGATGTTCTCCCAAGTGAAAATGATGCTGAATGCTCAGTAAAACAATGTTGGCTGTCTGTTGGAAATCCAAATTACCAGTGGGGCAAGGCTACCTTTATAAAGTGATTTCATTGGTTTCCAAAAGTCCATCACAGAAGTGGTTTCTCAGAGGATATCTGCTGCAGTAGCATGCCCAGCCTCTTCTACTTAGAGGTCTCAGGTTGTACCCTTTGAAGAGGGATGCCAGTAGTAAGTGGGAATACAGGATGGCAGTATTGAAAAGGTACCAAGAGTGCTGGGTTAGACACAGATCTGAGCTCAGGATCAAGTGTTTGTGGAGCTGGGATACACAGGAGACTTCAGGATGTGCAGGGAAGCACACAGAAGCTGTATAGGGAGATGCTTCTTTCTGTCACTCTTCAGCAGAAAACATTATGATTACGCTTATTTTCGATTGGGCTATGTAAGTAAGCCTAGCCCTGGGGTAAAAGTATACAGAAGGCATGAACGGGGAATGATTTTCAACAGAGTGTAAAGGAGGAGGATTGGAGTGAAAGTAGCTGGGATGTCTCAGTGCAGGAGTGGTGTTAGGGTTATGCAGTACTCGGAACGGATAGGAACTCTACATGATAGTATTTTCTTGCACACATTGACATCTGCTATTTCCCTTTCTATTTTCATCAAATGGAAGGAAATCAAAAGAATTTTATTATTTGATTACCGAAATGAAGTCATTCAAATGAGATCTGTTGTTAAAGGACAAGAGCTCGCAATTGCAATATACACGAAGAGTACTTTCATGCAGATTTACTCAGTGCCATTTTTGTCTGCCAGGATAGTTTCAGCTTCCCTTACCTTTTCTATTTGTACCATCTCTCTTTTCCTACCTATTTCGCTACCCCAAACTAAATCTTCCCAATACTGTTTTTCCACCTTCTAGACCTATAGAGTATAGTACTTGTCGGAAAGACAGGATCCTGATGCTGAAACACATTAATTACGTTCAAGTGGTGTTCTCTTATAGCTGCAGGCTTCTGACCAGCAGTAACTCCGTTGTGAAATACTGTGCACCATAGAGATGGGGAGTGAAGTGATGGAGAGCAAGGGTTTGGTTCCAAGGGTGTAGTGTATGTTGGCAACTTCTGGGGCTGGTCCCAGATCAAGGCACCTGTGAAAAGCAGTGGATGGATATTAAGAATGTTTATTCTAAATCAGATCTCACTTTTCCACTCTGTTTACCAAGATTAACAGATGCCTTCTTTCCAGGAATATAGCTTAGACAATCTGGTGTTTTCTAGGGGAAGTTGTAATTACATTAAGTTTTATAAATACCTTAAATGATTATAGTATTTCAATATTTCATTTAAATGATTACAGTGAAACTTACTGTCATTGCTTTTAATGAGGTTTTGCAAACTGACTTGCAAAGAATTATTCTGGACCTCAGCAAACGGTGGCACATCCATTGTTTGTGGACTAAATATTGTCGTATTGTATTTTTCCTCATTTGTTTTGAAGTTTCTGGGTGAACATGAGAAGTGCATAAAAAAATGAAAGAACATAGATATCACTTTTCTAAATGATGTTTAAAAAAAGTTTTTAACTAGACAAATTGAAATCCATCTAGTTAGAAAAATTGCAGCAAAACATTCTGATGTTAGTACAAAGAGAACAGCAGATGATACCAATTGTCCAACTATCCATAGCAATTTGTAAATAATTCTCTTTATGCTAGCAGAGAACAAATCATGATGGAAATGTAATTTAAAAAAGCAAAACAAAAAACAAGATTTCAAATAAAATCTCACATGAAAGCCAGAGATCACATTGTTCTGTGAAAATTAGCAATGTTGTTCTTTCTTATGCCATTTCTTATGAATGTGTTCTTATTGCTGTCTTAAGTAAATGTTAGCCAAAGTCAACTTCAGCTTTCCCAATGGAAAGTGATTCTTATTGGTGGTGGAAAGGTATGATACAAGCCTTAGCCTAGAAACTTTTCAATCTTCAACTGCATGGCTTCATCCCAAAACTAGGGTGAAGACCCCCCTTTCTCCTTTCCACTGAGGTCGTGAGTGCTGCTATGCTGCTGTTGTGAGGCTGATTTTTGCTTTTCTTGCTCTGCTTCAGCTCTTTTGGCTACTTGCTAGTGAAGTATCGCAAATTAGTTTTGATTGAAAAGGACCTCAGAGGCTCATCTAGTCCAACATCCTGCTCAAAGTAGGGCCAATCTTGAAGATACATCAGGTTGCTCAGGACCTTGTCCTGCTCAGTGTTGAAAGTTTCCAAGAATGGAGATTTCCCAGGCTCTGTAGTTTACCAGTTCCAGTGCTTGATCACTCAGTTTGCCCTTTTCCTTCTTAAATCTAATCAGAATTTGTCTTGCTGCAACATGAGACTGTGACCTCTTGTTCTTTCATTGGGCATCTGTGAGAAGAGTCTGGCTCCACCTGTATTTTCCCCTGTTAGGGACTGGAATACTGCAATTAGAGAGTCTTCTCTTCCTGAGGCTAAAGTATCCCAGCTTCCTCAGCTGTTCCTCATGTGCTCCATCACCACTTTGATGTCCCTGCTTGGATTCTCTCCTGTTTATCAGGTGTGGGGGGTTTTTCTTGGTTGTTTTTTTGTTGGTTTTTTTTTTTTTTTTTTTTTGTTGGGTTTTTTGGTTTTTGGGTTTTTTTAATTTATTTTTTTTATTTTTTTTATTTTGCATCTGAAGGCTTTAATATGAGTGCACAACTTGAAATGCAGCTTTAACTATGATGACTAGAAGGGGATAGTCACTCCCATCAAACCACTGGCTATGCTTTTGCTAATACAGACCAGTCTGCAGTTAGCACTCACTACTGCATAGACATCCTGCTGATTCACATTCAACTACTTGTTCACCAGACTCCCACTTTTGTGTCTCAAAGAGTGCTATGTAGCCTATCAGTCCCCAGCCAGAACTATTGCATAGGGCTGTTTTCTCTTACATGCAAAACTTTGGATTTGCCTTGATAAGGTTCATGAGAGTGATGTCAACCCATAGCTTTGGCTTGTCAAGGCCCTGCTGAAGGGCAGCTCAGCCTTCCAGTGTACAAACATAACGATTTGACTTGGCTGAGCTTAGGTAAATGAGTTATGAGCAAAGCACTTCGTTGACTGTTCCAAGAACTTCCTTGAAGGAGAAGGCTGTGTCTTTCAGAGATGTGGTGTGGTGAAGTCTTGGCCTCTGTCCTTTTCCACTGGTTCCACATTTTATGGGGTTGCCTTGATGTTCCCTTTAGCTCATTCAGCCTTTGCCTTTTCATACTTTCTGAGGAGTTTTTGAATCATTACTATAACTTACTGATTTTCAAGCTAATATTCCCTGCTTTGCTAGCTTCTTACGGATTTAATCAATGACATCAAAAGGGGGTTTTATGTTTGTACATCACTGAACTCCTTCTTCAGGGATCAATGGCATTAAGGAGCTACTGCATTTGGATTTGAGTCTAAAAAGGATCAGTTTGACAAGCGCTTGCTGGCAGGGGTTGGACTCAGCATAAAAGGAGGGTTAGCTGACTTTGACCTTTGTGTTTAAAGCATTAGCTGATATTTAGAGCCTCATGTTTGTGTCTTTTCTCAGCTTGAGGTAGTTCAGTCCTGCCACTCAAGATTTGATATATTTATTTATTTTTTTATTTTTTTAACTCCCAGGCCCAAGATGGTCTGGACAAAGTATGCTTCTGCTTTTCTGCTAAAGGTATCCTGAAATTATTTGAGTTATGTTGAGCATTACTCTGTTTGAATGTTCAGATGGGAAAAAAGGTATCTTCCACTCAGGCCCTTGATGCCTGGTTTTGTGGCTTATATTAAAAGGTAACAAAATCATACCACACAAAATAAACATTTTTCATGAACCAGAAGAAATATCTTTTTGAAGATATTATTCAATCATAAATACTTTGTTAAAGTTTGAAGTCCCAGAGTAATGTCAATAGGAGTGCTTACAGAAACTCTGCAAGATTTTAAAATGGGGTTTATTTGCAAATGGCAGGCAATTAAATTATTTATTACAGATTAAAGCTGTGCCAGTATTACTTCTGGTTTGTTATTTCTAAACTGAAAGTAGTGCTTTTTGCATGCTTTTGCATGATCTGTGTGTCACTTTTGATGCATGTGTCTTATAAAAATGTAATTTCTTGGAAAAAAAGATTGTCTCTATGCTGAATTAGTACTCCGTATCTGATTAATTTAGACAGGTTTTTTAAAAGAAGTCATTGTTTTACACGCTTTTGATTAAATGGCCTTTAGAATAATAGCATCCTATTTGCTGGACCCTAAAAATTTGTAATTAAGAACTTAGCCAATATTTATTGAAGATGACAAAGTTCAGGAATTAATGCTGCTGAATGTTTTTTGGTTTTTTTTTCTTTTTTTTTTTAAAAAGCTAAACTAGACTGTTAAATGTCATTTCAAGGTGTGTGTGCAAATTCACTGACAGTGAGAAACCAAGAATTGCATTAAAAGGCAATTTATTTCTACTTGGTGAGGAATATGGAGGTGACTAGTATAATTTGCTCTAATACATCTGATGGAGTTAATGCACAAACAAGTTGAAAACCCATCAAAACAAGAGTCAAAAGAGTCTTTTTAAATTGTCAGAAGAAGAGTTGATACTTGTTAGCTGTGAGCTAGTATCTGTTTTTTAAGTCGTGGTATTAAAGCAGAAGTACACAACATGCAGAAGTTGATTATCAAGTTTAAGTACAAAGTCCTGAGTACTGAAAAAAACATTTGTATGTTGATGTGAATGTTAAAATACTAGTTTGAGAAGTAATTCATGAGTAACACTGCAAATAACTCTTATAGTGTGATTTTTCTAAGTTTATTTTCTATTGTGATCTCGATCAATTATGTTCTTATTTGTTTCTGATGTGTATGGTTGAAAACAGACCAGTCATAGTTTATGAGTAAAGCAAATTCACAGAAGTGATTACAACACAGTGAAGAAAGCAGTGGGCAAATTTTTGGTTTTCCTTCCGTCAGTAGAGTTTTGTTATCATAGTGAATTTAAAGCATGAGGAGTTCTAAAATCTGGAGGTGTAGTTGTTTTGTCATATCTGCTTCTAACTGATATCTGTTGAAAAATTCTGGTAAGCTGAGTTTAAAGAAGTGATTAAGCTTTTGTGGTTAGGGGAGACATAAGACAGTTTTTCCCCCAACTCAGGCACATATTTGCATGCTAACACACCATATGCCACCCAAATCCATGTTAATATTGTGCATTTTATGATTAATACATATCTTTGCTTGTCTGTCTTCTGTGGCGTGGGTGTGAGTCTCCTATCTTCCAACTCATATAGTAGCTTAAACTGCATTTTGAGCACACTGGAAGCTGGTGCTCACTCACTCTCCCATCAATTGGCATCTAGCAGCGTAAGTAGGAGGCAGTGGGAGAATCTATCCCTGTTTGTTCCACTGGTTTTACTGTTGCTAGGGAATACAGTCTCTACTGCGCCTGAGGAATGGGCTGTTCTATGGTTTCATGAACTGGCACCTGAGATGTTATTTATCACCATGTGTTTCTTAGCTCAGCAAGTTGACTTGTGCTTCCAGCTCAATTTCCTGGAGAGATTGGTGGTGTTTTTGTGGAGTGAGTTTGTTGGTTTTGTTTTGGTGTGGATTTTTTTTTTTCTTGTTTGCTTGTGGTTTTCTTTTTACAGTTAATGTGTAGAAGACTGCTGCTAAACTGTCATAATCTTGAAGCTGAGATATGGGGTGTTTGAAAAGAGCATCTGCTTTTGATTACTGTGTTGTCATTCACCCTCAAAGCAGAGCAGTCAAATAAATGCTGCAAGAAGATCTGTGGCAACCAGCAATGCTGTTGTCCTTCTCCTTCTGTCCCTGTCCTCACCCCTGCATGCACACACCAGCACACGCAGACATCCTGATTTGCCAAAGTGGAAAAGATGGTGTGAAGTCTTTTCATCCACTTCAGTGGAGGTCAGCAGACTTATGTTTGAAGAACTGTAAATATCAGCTGTAAGTTGTCAATTTGCTTTACCTGAAGTGGGAGCAACTCACATAAACTCTTCTCACTGGCCTGTGGAAGGGTAACAGCCAAGTAATGGTTTCTGACCACAGCCTAAGTAGAAAATGTTTTTCTGGGTGCTACTGTGCCATCTGGCCTACAGCACTGGACTGTGTCTGCTGTCATATTTTCTTAAAGCCTTGAAACCCTAATACAGGCTTGCTAGTATGCGTTCTTGCTACTGGTTTTGAAATGGATGCTGTGCCTCCCTCCTGCACCAACACCTTGCACAGCTGTCAATTCGTATGCAGTTTTAGGTAACCAAGAGAAAACCTATTTAGTTCTCTTTTGCTGCACAACAACTTTGTACTTAAAGATGTAACGACATTAACCTCTTTCCTCCCCTTGAGGCACTCTAAGTGTTGTATATAAGAAAGACATTTGAAATCTATGGAGATATTCGAACGACTGGCTAATTTTGAGAATGGTTTCCTTGGGAAGGGTCTTTGTCAATTTAATATTTCTACTGGTCAGCACGTGCACATTTTTCCTTCTGTTTGTTGCCTAAAAAGTGCCAAGAAAATTTTCTCATTCACACCATTTCTTTTACCTTTATGATGCCATAGTAAGAAATAAAATTGATCCAGAACTGTACAAAGTACTTCCCCCCCCTGCCACTTGACAGTGTAGTGTAAGTCATGCTTGACAAAATGATTAAAATCATCCTATTAGCATTTTACACAACTTCAACCTGTTAGAATTGTGGGTGACAATCAGTACTTACTTAGTAAAAGGATGTCAAGAATCTGCTCAGTTCCCTGTGCAATGTTAAAGCAATTTAGTTCTGTTGGAGTACATAGTGTAACAGAAAGCAGGCTGTCTCAAGGAGCTTGATATTTGCACAAATCTCTTTAGTGAGTCTGGAAAAATCATGGAGATTTTTAAGGCAGAGAGGTCTTCATAGACAGATGGAAAAAATGTTCTGTTTGTCTACCCAGCTACTAAACTAATCTGAGAATTTTCTGCTATGATGATTCAGTAGAGTTTAGTTAAGCCATTTTTGGTAGGGTTTAGACAAGTCAAAAAAGTCAATTTACACTTGCACATATGCGCTTTGCCTGCAGGGTAGCAGTGCCTAGCAGAGCATTAGGTGCCAAACTAACAGCAGCAATTGGTGAGATGCCAAATATAACCACAGTGTGCAGGTACCTGGCCAAATGACAGAGGGCTTGGTAGTCCGGAACTTCTTCATGGTGCACCAATGAGATTTCTGTAAAGTTTGGTTATACACAACCATCAGGAATTACTAGTTCAGTGAGACGTGTCTGTGGGAGTTCATGTTGGGTTTTCATTATGAAGGAGAAGAGCATGCAGAGAGACAAGAGACAAAACAGTCTCTTTTTTTTTGGTTATAACTCTTATAATTCACCTTGGGTGGCAAACAGGCAAGGAGTTGAAGAACAAATGGGTTTGTTGTTACAAGCATATACCACATTTAACAATCTAAAATAAAGTAACTAAGGAAGAGAATTAGGGTGACTTAATCAGGCTGAGATGGACAAGCTAGCAGGTCTTAGCTTCTAGTATGGATTGTTTGCAGTTTCCAGACTTGCACCAACTGTATTTGCTTTTAAACCTCTGGGAGGTTGATATAGGGCTGACTGAAAGTTTGATCTATGCACTTTGTGGGCATTTCACCTGCTTACAGCCCAGGTCTATTTCATTTTTGTTCCACGTGTCCTATTATTTCTGAAGCATAAGGAGAGGAACCCCCAAGGGTTGATACATCAAGGTGAGTAATACCCTGCTCTTGGCAAGCTTAATTAAGATTCTCTGTAGGTGCTCCAAAGGGGAAGAGTATTGGTCATTCTGCTTGCAGAAATCCCAGACTATGCTGTTGAATGTGAGTGTGGAGGATTTATTTGGCAGCCTGCTAGCCTGTCTTGATGTTGCAAAGGAACAGCTCTTTGCTAACTGGGTTGCAATTTGCAGCATGAAGGCAATATTTTTCTTGCATAGCTTTAAAGCCAGAGAAATTTTGTGTCCGTATGTGAATGTGACAGGACCACTAGTCAGACAGATCAACATTCTATGTTTCCGAAGTGGTTCCTAATCTCTACTAATTAGTTTCCTGGAGTACAAAAACCATCTAGATAAAAGTGAGCCTTTAAATAGGAAAAACTTAATTTAAGTTGGACAAGTTATTAAATAAAAGGCTTAAAGAAATACCTGCAAAACCCCTGCCTGTAGAGTTCATGAAGTTTGAATCCTTTTTAAACCTATTTCCAGTCCAATATCTCCCTGTATTTCCAGGGCTGCTCCTTTTTCTTTCCTTTGCCTCTGAGGCTCATGAGTCTGCTCCTTGTTGCAGACTCGGGTTCGTGTTAGTCTGCTGGTTCCCTTTTACAGTTTTTCTACCACTACCTGCCCTCCTGCCCTGTTCTGCACTCAGGAAGTGGTGTGTGTGTGTGTAAAATGGGCGGTACACCGTTTTGGTACAGTGATGTCATGCATAGTGACACAGTTTGTCATGGTGAGTTTGAACCAGGAGCACGTTCAGTATCTCAGGTTTTTACCGTTTAAAAAGTCCCTCTTTTCCAAAATGTTTCCAGAAGTGGTAGGTTCTTTGGACCGTGTAGTTCTCCTGTGAATAATGGAGTTTATTGTGACAATTTGCACTGCATGAAATATGATGGCCAATGGAGTCAGCAGAAAGTTTGAGTGCTGTAGCCACTGCAGGCACATTCCACCTACCGGAGAAATCCAGTGTCAGGCATAACTAAGGCAAGGCAAAGATACTTGGATGTTGAGGGTTTTTGGTACCTGCTGACTGTGAAGAACTGTGCCTACTCACACGCTGAATGTCATGCCGTCTGGGTAGTAGTTAAAATAAAATTGTATTCTCCCCATACTGTTGCTTTTATTGGGTATTAAGGGAAAAAAATATATGATGTTTACCTGTGCTGTTATTCACTCTTACCTGTTTCCAGCCTGAGACTTCTATAAAATGGTTTTATGTTACCTTAAGCCAAACTAAAACATATCATGAATTCATTTGGCTTTTATGGGCTAACTGAAATGGTAGCTTACCCAAATGATCACATGTTATTCCTCCTTAGGTAAATTAGCTTAGCAGAGTTTTAGTCAATATAGACTGAGTTCAGCTGGTTTACATCACAGTAAGACTTTAATTAAAAATCGTAGACGTGATGAAGACCTTTGGGTCAAGAAATATCTCTTTACTATTATTAATTCATTAAGCCCTTTTTAATCTCTTACTTTATCACTTATAATGTTCTTCTGACCTGTGTCTGTATTTCCAGAATTCTTGTTGGGGAATTAAAATTAAAAAAGAATTACAAGCAATATGGCTTCAGAAAAAGCTGTGGTGGGTGCTACTTGTACCACTTGGCACTCTTCATTAAGGAGAGTTTCCTCTAAAGAGTTTTTAATCCATTTTTCAAAAAAATACTAAATACTTTCTGATGTTTTATTAAAATACAGATATATTCCCAAGAAAGCTGCAGACATCCTGTGATAGCTTAAGAGCCATTCACTCACCACCCCTCCCCTTTCACCCTTCTCCGGACAGGATGGGGAGGAGAATCAAAAGAATGTAAACCCCACAGGTTGAGATAAGAACAGGTTAATAACTGAAGTACAATATAATACTACTGCTGATGCTACTACTAAGGGGAATAACAAGGAGAAAGATACAAAATGAAAGCAGAAAATGAGAAAAAAAAAAACCAATAAACACAAGTGATGCACAATACAGTTTCTCGCCACCGGCTGGCTGATGCCCAGCACAACCCGAGCAGTGATCTTGCCTTCCAGGTGACTCCCCCCTGTTTATATACTGGGCATGATGTGCTGTGGTATGGAATACTCCTTTGGCTAGTTTGAGTCAGATGTCCTGTCTCTGCTCCCTCCCAGCTTCTTGTGCCCCTTATCACTGGCAGAGCATGAGAGACTGAAAAGTCCTTGATCGGAGTAAGTGCTACTTAACACACTGCTGTTTCAGTTGTTGCTATCACCATTATTCTCAGACTAAAGCCAAGACACTACACTGCATCAGCTACGAGGAAGAAAATTAACTGTCCCAGTCAAAATGAGGACAATATCCACCCCTTACTCCACACCATTCACATCATGCCAGGTCCCACACTTCCCACCATCACCTTTCCTGTCTTTTGATCATGAAAGACTTCTTTTTCTGTTCTTTTCTTTAAACCCATATAAAACTAGAGTCTTTTTCAGGAGCAAGCAGGTAATAGGGAAGAAAGAATTCATATACCAAACTTCCCTGACAACTGATTCTTGCTGATTACTGAGGGCCAAGCAATTTTTCAAAATATCATTGCTCTTCTATCTTGGTTTCAATTGCAGCTTATTACTGGAGAGTGGGATGCCAGGCGTACTCTGATGTATATTGCTGTTACTTCAAATGTTTCACACTACTGCACTTCCATTTTCTTCCATCTACAAAAGCTTCCTGATTTTATTTATAAATTTAGATTCTCTCCCTCTATAGTCTCTTATTTCAGTCCCAACTTTTATTTGCTGCAGAGAGCACAGCTGCTGTTAAAAGGAGTTTCACATTTCAGCACGCAACTATTTTCAGTGTGCTGAGAAGAAGCAAGTCAACAGTTCGGAGATGGTGGCCCTTCCTTGCATGAAATGATTCTTCCTTCTTCAAAAATGACCTGGGAAAAACCCCAGTCCTCCTATTAAGTTCATAGTCAATACTAGACATGAGAAAAGGAGCACACTGAAAAAATATCAACTTCTTAAACATAGTTTCAGAAAATCTATTTTACTAAACATAGAATGAAGTTCTTCTGTATTAAGTTTTGATTTATTATTTTTGATTGTTCATGCTGAAAGTCAAATCTTTAGCAGTGCTTATACTCCAGATCTGGAAAAGAAAACCAAATACCATATTTAAACGACACATCTTTTTCCTTTTGTGACTTCTTCCCTATATTCTGAAAAGTGAAGGGAAAGGAATGAGAGGAAATTTAATGAAAATAGTCCAACAGAGTGTGATTATGAAAACATAGGCTATTTATGGTAGTGTAATAATAAATGGTAATGAATGAAGGGAAGAAAAAGACGAGGCAAGTACAAAATAGGACAACTGACATTAGTGACTGTGTTGAGCCTGCCAAAATTATCTTCTTTAGCTCTTCATTTTATACTTGAGTTGCAACTGGCAAATGCCTTGTAAACCTACTACAGCACAGGTCTTTAAGAATGAGAGGCAACAAAATAGTAAGTAGTTTCCAACAAGAAATTTAAGTGATAATGATCTTGGGGCTCAAGTGCCTGAAACAATTAGCAACTTTTGAGGTTGCCTAAATGCAAAACCACAACTGATTTCCTTGGGGAATTTTAAAAAGCCTTTTGATGCAAATAAAGAACAGAGATATTTTCCTCATGTGTTGACTCATTAAAATTAATTCTTTGTTTTGTTAGAAATCATTGTAATGTTGAACTTCTTTGGTAGAAAAATTGGAAAACCTGGAGAAAAATGCGCCAGCTTATTCTCAATAGCGGGACATGTTGTCTGTTTCCTATGCATCTTTGAATATATTTTCCTACATTATATCTCTGGACTTTTACGTTTTCCCAGAATTCCACTTATTTCCATAAAAGGTATTAGCCATGGAGCAGTATAGATTATGTAGGAAGGGAGAAGCAGAAGCAAGCAAAGGCGTTGGTCTCCCTTTAATACTCAATCTACCGCAATATCTGATTAGTGCTTTTTACTTATTTATGGTATAAAACTGTGAATGTCCACATACAGCTTTAAGGCTACTTGGAAAAATTCTAATTCAAGATGGCATTGTGTGTGTGAACATTCATCCATTTTAACCAATGCTGTTGGTTAGAAAACATCTGTAAAACTGTCTTGTGTAGTAGTATTGGATTGTTGCAGAAATGAATGAATTAAATAAAATGGTCTGTGTTGTGGGTGAACAAATAACTGTGTGGATGTTACAAAATGTCCTCTGGCCCAGGAATATTTCAGTCAGCACCAATTTGATTCTGGTTAATGATGGGTCGATCTGCAGAATAATCCAGCAGAACCCAGTAACTTATGCTGTGGGATCTCACTAATTGCTTATATTGCACAATAGGATCTCTCTAAGGCTCAAATGTTAGTTTTCCATTAGCAATTCAGAATGAGATGTTAATGTTTTGAATTCATGTTCACCTTCCTAAAGACATCCTGGCTAGTGTTACGTGAAATATGAATTTCATTGCTGTGCAGCCCTGAACAACTCCTGCATTTGATCAGTGGTACAGGCAGAAAAAAGGGTATAGTGGACCCTACCTAAAACTACTCAAGTGTGGGGTCCTCTCTGGGCTGCAAGTAGATATCTGCTCCACTGTGGTCCTCCATGAACTTCAGTGGCATAGCCTGCCTCACCATGGTCCTCATCACGGGCTGCAGGGGAGTCTCTGCTCCAGCGCCCAGAGCACCTCATCCTTCTTCACTGTCCTTGGTGTGCACAGGGCTGTTCCTCTTTGGGGAAAGATACCAACTTCCAAGCTGAATACAAGTCTACTGTGAAAAGAGAAAGTCAATTTGATCTGTGCTGTTACTGCATATTTATTCCTGGTGTAAACCTAGGCAGAGTCAGTTTTGATTACACAGGATTTATCTATTTGCTACACTCCAATTCCATTTCATATTGGAGTTCTTAAATTAGAATCGTCCAGTGTAAATGTTATATATACTCCAAGAAGTAGTGACGAGACAGAAAATATAGGTCATATAAATTAAAAAAGAATAAATGGGGAAAAAAATGTAGAAAGTATATTTATACCCTCTTTTAAGGAGAGACAGGAAACAAAGAAGCTGAGCCTTCATGAGGTGTTTAGACAGTCTCTTAGGAAGTGAGGTGACAGGAGAGTGAGTGGTCATCTTGCTGTGGAGTCAGTCACTTAAGAGGCAGGTGACACCTGAGGCAGAATACAAGCTGTTAAATGGGATGCCAAGCACAAGTGCCTTAGCGGTAGTACTCTGTCAACTATTCCCTGTACAGCAGACATGATCAGATAAACAGGTTGCTAGGTAAAGTCTTAAAGTGTGTCAAGTGTTGTCAAGGTGAGAGGGTTAATTTACTGGGAAATATTTCACTGAATTAAGTCCTCCTCTGCCGTGTCCAATCCTTCCAAACCAAAATGAAATCTGATTGCTAATAGTTAAAACTCAAAGGTGATTGATAGAGAAATCGTATACAGAAGAGCCCACAGTTTGGGATAAGTTAGTTTTAAGATATGGAAGTTTGGTGTCATAGTTGGAGAGGGTCATTTTTGTTTGTGTTTTTCAAATGCAGAACACAGGAATTCCTACAGTGTTTCAGACCAGACTTGGTGCAAATAGTCAGCATTATCCTGGAACAGTTGGTTGGCAGGACAGGGCAAGTTTTTAATCCACCTTCCCCTGAACACTGAGCCACCAATAATCTCTGATTCAGGGGTATCCTGAGAAAATCACTGTATCTCTATTAAGAAGTTTTGAATTTGTTTTGATCTATGAACTAGTCCAATTTCTTTTCATGCATCTGTGAACTTTTTAACATTTGTAACATCCCCTGGTAAGATGTTTCACACCTAATTTGTGCAGTGTGAAGAAATTTAGAACAAATTAAAGGAAGTGTTTTTTCTTTCAGTGGATAACTATGATGCCACCAGATGTTGTGGTTGTCAAAGTGGTGGTTCCAAAAGCAGTTTACAAACTCATGGAAAGAAAATCTAGTTATAGCAATAAAATGCAAAAAATATAGTTGCTGGCTTTGAAAGTACCTACATTGCAGGTACTTGGAAACAGAGAGGATACCTCAGGAGAAGCATGCCTTGCCTATAAAACCAGGTAGAGGATGTTAAACTGATTGACAATTATTGTAGCTTAGAGCAGTTGTCCATATGTTCTTCACCAAATTGTCTGAATTGCTTGATGACTTTAAAGAAGTGAATGAAAATAAATAATAATAATTAAAAAAAATTAGTGTTCTTCATCTCTTGTCTCCTTTCAAGCTGATAATCTAATGTAGAGTTAGTTCTTAAGCAAGATTTTGCAGAGGGTAAGAATAAGGCTTTGTACTTATATTCTCTCTGTTCAAGTAAGTCTCATCAATATATTTATGAGCACTTCTCTTTTTGATGATATTCAGTGCAGAGTGCTGCTGAAACCTTGAAGAAGTTTGAGATTTCATTATGCAGATGACAGGTGTCAGTGATTCCCTCTCATCATAAAGGATCTCCAACTTCAGTAGTCAGTAGCTCAGTAGATAGCAAAATTGTTCCTCAGGTTTACATTTACTCAGACAAGTAGAGTTGTGCCCATATATAGCTAAGAAACAGCTGAGCGTAGCTATCCGACAGCTAGAAATCTGACTATAATTGTGCGTCTGACCAGTGCATCAGTTCCCAATAGCTTTCATTGCTATGCGAATCTATCAAGATCAGTTAAATTACAAGTATCTGCTCTTCTACTAGTCTTGTAATTACTCAAATGTGTCAGTGTTATGGGAGTCAGCAAAGCTTTATGTATGAAACCCATAGGAATTTCCATTCTGTGCACGAAGGATTTGCACTGTTAATGCTTATGGTTGTGAGGGTTTGAGTACACACCCCGGTATCTCTGTCACTGTCTGCCAGACAGCCTTCCTGGCAGCCAGCAGCCCTCACAAGTCAGTTCTGCTGCTTTTCCTGACTTCAGTGATGTGTGTCCTTCACATGGGACATCCTTTCTCTCCACTGCAGAGGGCCTTTAGATACAATGGAGAAGGTCTCACTTATGTATTCAGCTGCTGCACTGTTCTCTCCAGAAAGGTCTCTTGTCCTTATGCACCCCTTATGCTTCAGGCAGTACTTCCTCCCTGTGTATCCACATCCTTTTCTTGGTGGAGGATGATAGGTTTTTTTTTATTTGCCCTTCTGAAGAGGATTCAAGAAGGTTAACAGTTCAGCCCCCAAGCTCATTCAACTCCACTCCTATGTAGCAGTTCATCTGGCTATTTTTGTTAGTTAAAATAAGCGGTTCAGTTTCCTTGGAAATGGAAACTAAACCACCTGTGATATTAATCTCTGTCACAGTGAGAGGTAGGACCTTTAACAGACCTTTGCTTGGTGATTTGCTGATATGTCTCCTTGTGAACTGTTCATATAATCTGTATAAAGTCAGTGTGTTAATGCATTTAATGTAATTATTTCATTAATATGTATGTTCGCTATTTATATGTGGCTTATTACCAGCTTTTGGATGAGACTAAGCACAGCAATTAATATGTTTGGGGTGAATAGTTTTCAGCCTCTTCCTCTTAAGAAAATTGTAGCATGTACCAAATCACACGTATTTGAAATTCCAGTTACGATAAAACTACATTTCTCCAATGAAAGGTATTGCAGCCATCCTCAGTGTTTCAATGTGCAGTCAAGATCAGCAGCACAGCATGGCTGTCTGTGTTTATATATAAGTTGAAAGTGAGCTGGCTGCAGTTCAGCTCAACAAAATAGAGATGTTGATGGCAATTTAGGTGAGAGAAAAACTAGCTAACAAAATCAGTGTTGGCTCCTTCAGGTGATTTTTTTTTTATTGTTTGAGTTTGTCTTTTTATGAGGGATTCTTTCTCCTTCGTTGCCCTTAGTCGTGCTGTAATTGATAAGCCAGTCTGCTTCTTGTCATCCACATGTGGCTGGGACTTTCGACCTTCTAGTCTCTGCTTTTTGATGTGGATTTTGGTTCTTATGCAGTTTTTTGTTGCACTGTAATTAGATTGCTACATACTGTTGCTTGTGGACCTAGTTGTAGTCACTTGGTGACAACAATTCAGGAATTCATTTGGTGGCTATATGGTGGGAATCTCAGTGGTGTTTGTGCTTGTTGCCTTTCATCAATGTTGACCACTTTTAGGGTTAAATATGTACAATTTGGCAATAGATCACGAGCAGCAATGGTGGCCTTCTGGGATCTCTGAAAAAGTGAAGTTGTTAAAAGGGCTTCTTAAAAGTTCACTAAGGATATGTTCCTCAGTCTAGAGGCAGGAAGAAACCTTTGTTAACTGCTTGTCTTTCTGACTTGGTATGACTGTTACTTCTATCTGAATGTTTATTTTTTAATGCTTATGACAGACTGTTCTGTGGTTTGCAGGGAAGAATGTTATAAACAGTGCAAGTTGTGAAAGGTGATGTTAAACAAATGTGAAAGTCTGCTTTCTCCCATCTTTCTCATTTTTGCTTTTGTTTCTGTC
Source organism: Strigops habroptila (assembly GCF_004027225.2). Lineage (NCBI taxonomy): Eukaryota > Metazoa > Chordata > Aves > Psittaciformes > Psittacidae > Strigops > Strigops habroptila. The sequence goes on along the minus strand of NC_044277.2, from coordinate 63,373,844 downwards.
CAGTTGTGGCCAGCCACAGTATTGAGTTCTTTTTATCTCTGACGCATATTTTTGACCACTTTGGCAGTTCTGCTCAAGGAGCAGACTGAGTCCTGTAGTTTGTGGTGGTCTAAAAGGGAGAGAGCTGAGCATAGTCAGGAAGAAAGTACAAAGATGAAAACATGGTAGGCTTTTAACTGATTCACACTGAAGAGAAGCCTATGCGTTCTTTGGATTGATCAGTGGCGTATCTCAGTGGTGTGAATCTTTCACTTTGGGAGAGATGTGTAAAGCTTTCAGTACACCTTCCCAAGAGACTCACTGTGTGACTGAAAAGGATTGTTGTTAGGCAAGTATCTTCATAAATATAAATAAATAAAGAAGAAAGATAAAACTTATCATAATAGCAATTCTGGACCTCCCAGTGAATTGTCCTACTGGGATCCGTAACTGCAGAAGTTTACTGCAGTGAGAAACAATCTGTAGGCAAACAGTAGTTAAAAATGTATCAGTGTTTTGTGATGTAATGGTGAATTTTAGTATGAATTTTACTTGCGATAATAGACCATAGGTCTTTATCATTTATCGTAGAATGCACAATTTTTTTTCTCAGTTAATTTTATGTATGTAGCCCTTCATGGATTCGAGCTTCTGATTTTTATTTTACTATCAGCATCTCCCTTATTTCATATGTGACCTGTATTCTTAAACTGTTACTGAGTGATATATTTAAAATATGTGACATAATGCAAACAAATAAATACCTAGTTTTAAGATGGTATGAAACCCAATTCAAAAATTGCTGTTGATGCAGCTTCAAATGGTAAGCTGGATGAGGGCAAAGACTTGGCTAATTGTCAGTTAAGTTTGGATACTTAAAGCTCTTGTGTCATTAGCTGCTTCTAAAAGTAAAGAAGTATCTGAGTATTCTAGTCACACTTGAATAAACTGCTCTTTAGCTAGGAGGTGGAGGAGTAAGAATGGAGTTGGTGCTTTTTCCAGTAATCACAATCTTAGTTCCTTCACAATGTGAACTTGCCACCAGTCTGTCAAACTGACAAGGGAGCCTCTGCCATACTGAATGTTTTATGGGGTTTTATTTTTTTTCTTTTCCTCTAATAAGAAGGAAAATGTTGTGCTATATTACAGAATTTAAAAAAGTCTATGGCAAAAATCCATACCGTTAGAGTAAGTGGGAGTAATAATTCTATTCTTGCAGATAGAATGCAAATCAAATAATTTTTCTTTTAACATATTAATTCAGTAAGGAGATTAATATAAGCTTGCAAACTTCTTAGTCAAAATCTTTATTCTCTCTGCAGAATGCTATACAATTACTACTTGGATGCCGATAGTAAATGAACTGTTTTATTGAATTATCATAATGAAATATTGGAGGCAGATGTATGATCCTTCTTATAAGGACTCTATATGAGGAAGACTTTGTATGGGAGGCAAAAGAGGGCAGAAAATTTTGTTTCAAAAAGAGAGATAAAGAAGTGGCTTCTAGTGAAGCAGTGGCAGCTACCATTATAGCCTCTTGGCACTCTTGACTTCCGGTATGGTTTGGAATCAAATTCTTAACTTCAGGCACATAATTCATGAACACTCTGCTGCAAGCTCAGGAATGAAGTCATGACTACATAAGTTATTATGAATGATTGATACTACTCTAATCAAGGATTGATATATCTTTTGCAATATTGACTGGCATCACCGTTTGTTTCTTAGTTTTCAGTCCTGGTCTCAGTTTATGGTAAAATTCTTTACACCTGAAATAATGATCAAGCTATTTATCAGAGAAACCCAGAACACGTCTGGTTAGAGGGGACCTCAGGTTATTTGATCCAGTCTTCTGCTCAGAGAAGTGTGAGCTATGAGAACATAACAATTAATTTTTAAAACTTTAAAAGAATATTATCTTGATGCTTCTTGAAGACTTTGTCTTGTCCTTCTAAATAACAAGCTCTCTACTACCTTATATTGCACAGAATACTGAGGTTGGACCTTTAGGATAGATTACTTAGGAGTCTTCATTAGAGACAGAACTTTCTTTACAGAGACCATCGGTATTGTCAAACTTTCCTCCAACTATGGATGTCCTGCTGACATCTGGTGTTAAATTCTAAATTTTGCTTTGGGAAATTGTAGCTCTGAATGTAGAAAAGGTTTCAGTCAACAGTTTTTTAGTTTTATTTTTTGTTTGTTTTGGTTGGGGTTTATTTGGGAGGGTGGGGGACTTCTTTATTTTTTGTCAAGTGGTGTAATCAAAATTCAAATGTTGCAGCTTTGGCTTGGAAGGAAGACATAAGGGATTTTGAATGAATAAGAAGGGATTTTGCTGTTCTTTTACTACAGCACATTAAGGGTCCAGAACAGTGCTCCAATTTTTTATGTTTGGGTCTTAAGATGTCATTTACTGTACAAATTTTACATCATTGTAACCCCATGATTTTTTTCCCCTGCTCAGTAGTAGTTAATTATGTTATCTGTGATGTTGAATATAATCTCTTTTTCTTTTTTTCTTTTTCCAGTGTGACAATGCAAAAGGACTCAAAGCCTTCTATGATGCAATAAAATATGGACCTAATCATCTGATGGTATTTGGTGGCGTATGTGCAACAGTTACATCTATCATTGCTGAGTCTCTAAAGGGATGGAATTTGGTTCAGGTAAGGAATGGAATTTATTCAAATGCTGATTATCTTGTATCTCTGTACCTCTTTTTAAAATTTAGAAACTTAGTATTTGATGCTTTTCAAGCCTAACATTTTGTGTAATTAGCATATCTCAGTCTTGAAGGTCAGTGATGTGTAAAGAACAGTTCTATATAGTACTAGGTTTTAAGGCTTGGCTATGGGCTCAAAATGCTTGTGAGTATGCGGCAGCAGTTGTGTCTCAGTAGATTAATTAAATACAATTAATTTAATGTATCTCAAAAATCAACCTAAATGAAATGAAGTTCAGTCATGGTAGGTGAGCAAATCTATGACTTAGCCAAAGTTAGAGGAAACAACTCATCAGGCCTTAAATTATGGTACACTAGGGTCTTTACTTGGTCCCTTCTCAGTCATAATGCAATAATTCCCATTGACTTTGAAAGTGTTGGAAGTGCATAAATTGTAAGTAGCAACTGGGTATGTATCTCAGTACTTGACTCACAAAACACATTTATTCCCAGCTGTTTTTCTTTTTGACTTTCTCAAAGGTCAAGTTTGTGGAAAAGTTCCCTCTGGTGAGGAATCAGAATTTTTTAATACTAATCTATAAAATGCAGATTATAATTGTATGATTTACTTCATTTCTTCCATCATCTCTCCACTGATGATTTTTGGAGTGACAGGTGTTCATGCAAGGTGGCCAGCCAGTTTTGCTTTTCAGATATGGGAGTGCCCTGGCTTTCTTCTCATTATTCAAATTGCCCAAAGATAAGTTTGTATCATTTTTATTAAAATAAAGAAACATTCTATAGCAAAATAATATAACAATTACTTGAGGTTTCAGTTACAAGCAGGCTCCTCTTTTCCACCTGGAATACTCACTGAGATTAGTGCAGAATGAACAAATGAGGCATAATTAAGTTTGTGAAGAAGATGATGATCAGAGTACAAATGGGAAAATCTTGGGAGGATAATTAAAATAGCTTGTTAACTGTATTTGCAATGCTTGTCAGATCAGATTTTTTTTTCCTTATGCGTCAGGATTTTTTCTGATGTGAAAAACATCAGTTCTACTATGGAAATATAATAACAGTTTTTCTCCCGAGAGAATGGAGAAAGCAACAGAAAGCTTGAAACTGTCACTTAGCGCTCTCTTAAAAATGGCGTAGTCCATGGCCTATAATGAAATATGTGGCTGGAGCTCGGTTTTTTTTGAGTTTGTCACATGGAACTTCCAGATGATGTAGAATCTTTTAAGGAGTTGGATTTCATTGTGCTAAATCTTCTTCATTTACAGTCAAGTTCTGCCTGCTAAGGTCTGAAAATCAATTTGTTAATGAAGCTGCTCAGTCAATAGGAAGGGCAATTAGAAAGCTTCTATTTGCTTTTAAATGCCTGAATTTGTCAATATGTGTGTTAAGTTATATAATGATATGAAGCGTTGCTACCAGGCAGTATCTATTTCTTTGTATTTAACCACTAGAGCTGTGACTAAGCCTTGAACATTATTAATGATATCAGTACATCAAGAGATCCTTTGCTGCTTGGGCTTAGTATACTGCAGGCACTAGATAAATCCTCACATGGCATAACTCCATGTCTTGTCAGGTTTTTATATATTGATTGACTGAGTTATGAGAGAACATAAATGACAGCGTGGCTGGGAAGTGATGCAAGGCTTAGTGGATGGTATAGCAGCAATGGAAACAGTCTAAGTACAGTTTGTGAAAGTATTATGTCATACAGTGACAGCAATATGTGCATCTGCAAATCAGCAGATATAGCATGTACAAGGTGGAGAGATGGAGTACAAATCCTCCTCAGGATCCGCTGTCATAAACATCTCTGAGTAAAAGCATAACTTCAATGGAAGGAATAGATCAAAATCTGTAGTTCTCAGAAGTGGACTAGCTTGATAAAATACAAGACTTTCTTCCCTCAAAACTTAAGAGGTCACCTCAAGGATTCACAGCAAACTCACATAAAGAGTTGTATGAATTTGTGATTAGGATGAATTCCTTTTATGTTGCAGTCAAGAAGAGGGAAAACAGCATATAGACATTGTATTACTGAATAAAGGATTTGCATTTGGATGCCTGACTCCATCACTTTGTCCCTGTGCAGACAGTTACAAAAGAGAGCTCTTGACCCTAGTAGGAACATTTGATTTGATTTATACAGGTGTCATGTGGTGGAGCAAAGTGATGACTGTCTTCTATGCAGGAGAAATGCAGGGTGATACTGATAGTACTTATACTAGGAATAGGGAAGAAAAGAATAACAGAAACATTACAACTGAAAAATTACTTTCCTTGGCAAATACAGTATGAGGCTGAGTGGCTGAAAAACTTCTGAAAGCCTTTTAGCTTTGAATTCCAAGTTTCTGGATGGCTGTTTGGGGAAATTTTTCTCTACTGCCTCTTTCCCATGCTTTACAATAAGAAGTCTCCAAAAACAAACAATGAAATAAAAGGCAAAGAGTACAAATGTGCTGGAAATTACCATGTTACATTTGCTGTTTGGGCAACGTTATAGTAGTGATGGGAGGAGGAAGAGAACATTTTCACAAGGCCCCTTCAGTCTCAATCTCCTTACTGTATGCTGCTGCTGATGATACTGCTTTTTTGACTTAACTGGTTAATTCAGGTCATTGATGGCCTGCAACATGTGAAATAGGTAAGACTATCAGATGTTGAGAAGAGTTTTAGTCTGAAGGGGACTTGCCTTATTTCTATACCATATCTAAACAGAAATTACCATCTTGACAAATTTTGATTTACTTATGATCAACAGCAGAAAGGGAGATTCTGTTCTCAATTGGCTGCTTTCAATTTCTGGCTGATTTAATTATCTCTTACTGTAACAAAATTAATGACTTTTTTCTTCCTTTTTTTTTTTTTTTTTTTAATGGAGCATTTTGTATCGTGGAAAGAGCAAGTTGTTTTAGTCTGCAAACACTTACGTCATCCTTAAGGGCTTTCACTGAGGTGTGCTAGCTAACACAACCTGCAAACTGTTTTCTGAACACACATTCTTAACAGGACAGATGCAGACACCCATTCCTTAGCCTCTCAAATGAAAAGCTTCCCTGTGAGTAATCTCTGTGTGCCAGATGTTGTTACTTTGAGCGACAGTCTGAGCATGGACTGGAGCCTGCATGTGTGGCTTTGATCTCCAGTCTGTGGTGTGAAATCCATTTGAACCTTTGGTATTTTGGTTAAAAAGTGCCAGTAATATTCTGTGCATCTGACAGAGGGTCATAAAGGCATGAGGGTATAATACTCGGCTGTTGCTGTGCTGTAGGGAAATACTTGAATGTCAGATTCTTCTGGATTCATCTTATCTTCTTCATCATTCTTCATCATTTATCATTGAATACATCATCTTGTGTATTCAAGATAATTCAATAGAGTGATGAAGAATCAGTAGTATCTACAGTACTATTAACGATAGTATAAAGACCAGACATATATTTTTATTTCATACACTGAAGCATTCTTGCTGGTATCCAGGTAGTGCAAAATAGAGGAGATGGCTTGCAATTCAGTTTTTCTCTTGTATTTCAGGATATCCATCAACTGCTTACCTTATTACGTTAATTTTTTACAGTGGCAAAAGCATCTAATTTGTATTGATCGTTGTTTCTCCTGCTTTCCATTGTGATATCTCACTTTTCCTGATTGCCATATTAGCATAAGCATTTAACCAGGATGAGGATTTTGTTATCTGTCTTAATTTGCAGAACTCTTCCTCCATTTTGGAGATTTGTCTTTTTCTTTTATTGGTGCTGTTTAAATTCTCTTATAGTCTGCTTTGTTTACAGTTTCCTTTAATTCTGGAAAATTAGCCTCTGCCAGAAACAACGTATAAAAGTAGTGCTTCCTTGGAATATCTTCTGTTTCTATGTATTTAATGTAGTGTAGTCATAACTGCTGGCTTCTAGGCAAGTAACTGCTACTGGTGATCCAGTGCTTAGTAATGACATTCAAAACAGAGCAACCTTGTTTTGGATTCAGCATCTTGTGTTGTGAAGTTTTCTAAGAAAATTAGAGACACCCCAATCACGATACATTATTTGCTTTGTGGGCATATTAATATAGGGCAAGTTCATGTGTTAGAAAGGGAAAAACTCCTTTAGTTCTCTGGGTTGTATAGTTGAGTATTAAAGAGCTTACCTTCAGATTTGTTTTATTATCCCAGAGATACATAGGTATTCAAGATCACATGTCTGAATTATCAGAAAGACTGCTGGTGTCCAAGAAAATCAGTGATGTTTCTAGCCTCTGGTTTCTTTCTGAAACAAAGCAAATGTGATTGCATTGTCAGTTCCTCCTAATAATTTCTGACCACTGGCCAATTGCAACCAGATTTTGACAAAGGATTTCCCAAAGATTATTAGCTGCTATACATTCCTGTGAAAATAAGCTGCTGAGAGAGGGATCCAGTGCACAAGAGGCTCACAGTGTGAGCACAGAGAACTTTGAGCCAGCCATGACATGTGGTGCTCCTTCCCCAGCTGCTGTTTATGGTAAGGGGACTGACTGCATTGAAAACAGAGTTTAAAAAAAAAAAAAAAAAAAAAAAAAAAAAAAAGCCCCAAGCAGAAAGTTAGGAAAATGCAGAGGAGGGGTGAAACCCAGAAGGATATGAAGTAGGAGCTGCGGTGTTTGTTTGTGTGTGTAAAAGCCTAGGACACATGTATCTGCAGGAAACCAAGCTTTATTAGCTGGCCCTGTTACTCCTCAAAATTCTTGTTAATACAGAATTTCACAACTACATGCAGATTACAGCTGGTGTTTTTTTAACACTTTAACACATAAGTAATGCAAGTAATCACACACATGTTTATACTGGCCACTGAATCAAACTTCTTGTTAAAACCTGAATTTTCTGAATCCTCATGCTTGCAATCTGGAGATCTGGCATGGGCACATAAACATTTGATAAAAACCATGGGGACTTTGGGTGCTGGTTTTCCACCCCCCCTTCCCCCCCCCCCCCCAATTCCTTGTCACATTTGTTCCAGTACAGTGAGCTTGTGCTACTTTTGCCTTCACTGCACAATTTCCATGTATTATTAGTTTGAGCAATGAAAAGGGCATTTAAACTAGTCTTTGGCTAAGAAGATTAGCTACTTCTATCTATGAGATGCAGGCAGTTCCACTTAAACAGACCTTTCTCTCACTGGAATATGACCCAATACACCATAAAACTAGAGTCTTTGGCTTCTTGGCCCACAATTATTTATTTTTTTCCCCTTTGCTTTCCTATTTTATCTCCTGGGATTGGAGGGATTTTATAGACTTTCTCTACTTGTGTTGTACTTTTAATAGGCAAAGCGAGTGAGGGGAAACACTTCTTGAGGCCTTATTATATTAAGATGCAAACCTGATGACATTCTGGTCATGCTTTTTGGGAGTTAGCTGAGCACATAAGGAAGTTTTGCTCACTTCACCACAGGAAGGCCTGGGAGCTCCGTAAACAGGAAGAAAGCGCAGCAGGACTGACCTTCAGGCAGATTTCATGTGAAGTTTCCCCTCATTTGAGGGAAGCTCTGGTGAATTTGGAGGGAGACAGACCTTTCAGTTCTGCAAACCCTCCCCTTGATACAAGCTGTCAGCAGGAGCTCTGCTGTTATTGATGTGCCCCCCCTGAAGCTCTGTGGTTGCTGCTGGGGAAGAAAATGCATGGGGAATTGAAACATAGCAGCAGTACCATATCTCCTAATTAGACCATGTCTCTCTGTGTGTCGATGGATGCATACATGCACAAGATAGAGCAGACTTGAAAAGTAGTTGTATATTCACCCTCAAAGAAATGAATTTTCAATGCATCAGAGGAGACTAGGGCACAATTTAGTGACAAAGTTTCTTTCATGGTGATAAAAACACTGACCCTGATTATTTCAGTTATTCCCAAGGGGGACATTAGCATTACATTGCTGTCAATAGGAGAAATTTTGGTCCATGAAATTTAAATTGAAAATTTCAGATTTCCAGGCTGAGGTATGTTAAGAAATGCACATCCTATATTCTAAATGCACTGCAAGATTTAGTAGGACCTTCCTTTCCCTTCTTTCCATCTTCTGTCTGAATATATGAAACTGATTTATATGGCTTAACCTGGCTTTCCATCAGCTTGAAATTGACTTCTGTCCAGTATTCATTTTATTTAAATATGATTAGCTGTTCTTTTTCATCTTGTTTGTCTTGTATTTCTACTGTTGGAGAAAACAGCAAAACTACAGTATACAGTCTAGTTTTTCTTTGATCTAATGTCAGCAAGTTCAGTTCATTACATAAAGCATGACTAAACGCATTTTAATATGGTTCTAGAGTTAGGTCAAAGCTGTTGAAGACTGAACCTGTATATTTATTCTAACAATGATCTGCATGTTCTGACAGAAAAATATTCCTCTGTTATTTATTATTTTTGTTGTTCTTAAGAGTTTTTCCATAATCATTCATTCACTTCTGTTTTAGTGTTGAATCAATAATATCGAATGAATGAGTGATGGCTTAGGGAACAGACCCAGACTAAAAAGTCAAGGGTATCACTTTGCGTGCAGTATACTTTGGGTTTGGGAAAACACATTTAATACTGAACCAATCAGATATTCCGTCTCCTCCATATACTTCTCCCTTGAATCAGACAGATTTTTCTTTTTCTTTTTCTTTTTCTTTCTTTTCTTTTTCTTTTCTTTTTCTTTTTCTTTTTCTTTTTCTTTTTCTTTTTCTTTTTCTTTTTCTTTTTCTTTTTCTTTTTCTTTTTCTTTTTCTTTTTCTTTTCTTTTTCTTTTTCTTTTTCTTTTTCTTTTTTTTCCTTTTTTCTTTTTCTTTTTTTCTTTTTCTTCTTTTTCTTTTTTTTTTCTCAAAGAAAAATAAAACACATTAAAAAAAACCCCAAACCCGTAGTGTAACAAGCATTGATTTTTTTGCAAACACAAAGCCTTGTGTTTTAATACTAGCTCAATTTATTGGTAAGGTGTTTAAAATATCCAGTTTAATTTATTATCAGAATAAATAATGCCTGGGGCTTTCTGGGGACTTTTTTCTTTTTCCTCTGTAATTTTTATCAAAGTATTCTGTCTTGCTGCTTGTATTACCTTTGGTAATTTCTGTAAAAGAGTATTGAAGTCGTCTTCTTCTGTGGCTTTTGCAGCCCCTCAGCTAAGATAGAACTGCCAGGTAGAATCTTGTTCAGTTAAAAAAATATTTCAGTATTGCATCATTGCTGCAGCTTCCTCCACTGCTATAAACAGTATCCCCTCATGCCCCCTCAAGCTGATTTGTTAGTACTTGCTGCTGCTTTTTCTGGAGGTGTTTTTGAGAGGTAGATGCGTACCTCTGGTTGCTATCTCTTACTTCTCTCCTTTTCTTTGTCTCGTTATGATAGGCAGACTTAAGATTTGCTTCTTTGGGAAATCACTTGTAGTTTGGCATCTTCGCTATGCTGAATGAAGAGGACTGTGATGTACACTGATTTCTTTTTCAGATTTGAGATGATTGTTTTAATTTTTTTAATGTCACACTTTTTAGTACTTTGTCTGATGTCTTTCTGTTCTGTATGGTTCCAACCCATTGGACAGTAGTGATGATAAATTTCCTTCTAGGCCATACCTGGTCAGCACATCTCCTATTTACTGCCTCTGGGAAATGTCATGTGATTTGTGGGGATATGCTTGTGTGACACCAACATCCTATTAATGATAGTCTTGACTCTATTCACAGTTCTGCCAGGCCAAAGAATCACCTTTTGAGTTGTTAATCCCATGGCGTTCATTACTCTGTGACCCACAAACTTGGCTTGAAGTCTCTCACTATTAAGTGGAAACATTACTACAGTTTCTTGGCAATTGAAGCACTGAATTTTGAGCTCCCCTGGGCATTTTTCCCTCTTCCTAACTTTACACAAATCTTGTTTTTATGTTTCTCATTTGAAAGCTAGCTCGGGGAAATCAGATGCTAATTGGTTGCCCATCTGTATATGATTTTTCTGCTTTAAAGGTTAAATTGATTTATAACGGTCTTATTTCACTGAAAATATAACTTTGTCACTTTCTGGTTGGTTCTTGGCAATCATTATTAGTTTACTCCCAAATGTTCAGATTATAGTATTGTATTTCTCTGACTATTGCATAACTTCAAATATTCTAGAAAGTAGGTTTCAAGCTTCTTTAACCACCAGTTCCCCAAATGTGGTTCTTCTGATTATTTTCACCATTCCTACACTTTCTGTAAAGGTGGAGTTGATTATTTTGGCATGCTGTTTGACAGAGTGACTGCTTTAATTTTTTTCTGAAAGGTAGCATTGATTGTGTTCTACAAGACTAGTTTGCTGGCCTGTTTCTCAACAGCTACCTCGGAAAGCGCTGGGACTGCTTTCTCTGCAGTCCCTTTGACCAGCCTGGCCTGAGTGGCCCTATGTGAAATGGCACCCTCTCCTATAGCTGCTGCTGTCCTTCGAACATACAATCCTGGCCACATTAAGTCAACTAACTCAAGGCAAAATTGATGTGATAAAATTTGTTGTTTATTACCATTATTCCCACACTGTTAAATCCACTTCTTCATTTCATGCCCTCTTACTTCAATGTTTCCCTTAATATTACTGTCCTATTATAGGACAAGGAAAGCATTCTTATGTGGTAAATTAACCTGCTTTCCCCTGAATGCTGTTTTGGCAGCAGTTACTTAATTACTTACTTTTCAGGGATAGTATAATTCATACAAATTCACCAACAGCAGCTCCCAGGCATAGACTGAAGAACAAACTCATAAACCAAGCAGTTGCAAAAACCCCACACCTCTTCATAATCACAAAATTGAAATAAAATAATTATTGGCCTTTAAAACTGGGAAAAGCTTAATTATGCTCCATTGAAGAAGTAATATATTGCTGATATGTTTATAGAAAAGTAAGCACTAAAATACAAATCCTCATGTAATACAAGCTGTTCTAAAGTGCATGGCAGTGTTCTTGGTATATGATTTATCTGGTATTACGACCACTATGGCATCTGTCTTAATTCTTGGTATTTCCAGTCTTTCAGAACTGTAGTTGCAAATCCAGATTTACTTTGATATCTCATCTTGCTTTGGTTTCATTCATTTTTAGGAGATGAGTAGCTCGAGATTTCCATACTCTGTGTTAAGCTATGACACATTCTGCTCCTAATTCTCAGAGTAAAGGAAAATGTTTCCCCAGTGCAGTCTCTTGTTTTGCAGAAGCCCATTAGACTTTGCTATCCAATAGACAGCCTCTCACAAGCTGATGAATAAGCTACAGAGGGATTGACATTAGTACCGCTACGAGCTTTGTTTGTATTCTGCTACAACACTAAGCTAAGAAACTTCAATGGCTATAATTAAGCTACTGTGAGGGTGCAATATGTATTGGGATGGGGATTCATTATGCTGGTTTGCTTCCTGAAAGTAAAAAGATTAGTGGCACAGCTTCTGAAAGGTGTTCAAGTCCCTCAATATTCAGATGAGGCAACAATTCAGATGAGGGAACAAAAATACATGTGGTTGGGGAGTGAAAGATCTCCAGCAGTCTGAAGTATTGCATGAAGTACTTGGGAGCTACAACTTTGTATTCATTACTAAACACTGCCATCTTGATGTAAAGAAAGATTTAATTTGCTCTATCAAACAGAGCAAGAAAGTTCTTCGTCATCATCCTTTTGAAAATAAAAGCTCGTAAAAGACTGATGACAGTCTCAATCTGAAATTGATTACAATACAATTACAAATCAAAGGCTGAATGCTGGGTTTTGCATTTGTAAACAAACTTCCAAGCTGGATCCACTGTTCTCTTTTAGAACAACTGTAGCTGCAAGGAAGAGATCAGTTCTGGGAAAGTGGGATAGGCTTGCATCATTGATAATAATGGGGGGGTTTGCTATTAAGACATATTAATGCTGAAGAGATAATTTTCCTAATGTCTCTTGTTTAATTTGAACAATCAATCCAAAGATTTGTTTAGTTAAGCAGATTTTTATTGATTCTCTTTTGAAGGCTACTGAGAAAAGCAGAGTGACTGAGCAAGCAATAGAGAAGATCAGTATTATGTTTAGCTCTTATTAATAAAATTAAAATAAAATAATAAAGGTATCAAGTAATCAAAGAAAACTCAATAACGAACACAAAGGTGCTGATTCTCTCTGGTGCATACCTATCTATATTTATATGCACACATACATATATTTAGAATTATCTAAAACTATCTTCAGTCCTTTTTATGGCTCTATGTTGCTGACAGGTACTGTTACGTTTCAGATAAATGTAGTTGCATTCTCTTACCTCACATCAGGATTAATTATCAATCAGGTTGACATGCATAGGTGTACATAAGCAGCATGCTTTGAGGTTGTTTTCCTGTGACTCTTTGGTCGCCAGTTGTTTTTGCCCTTCACTCGTTTCGCATTTTCATGCTTAATTATGAGGAGTTAAAAAAATATACCAAATTTGCAAATCTGAAAGAGAAGGAAGGTTCAGAACCAATTCAGAACCACTGTTATATAAATATCCTGCATGTTATGTGCTGATATTGGTAAAGGAGGTCAGAATTACAGATTGCAGACTGTAATCAGAACAGCCTGGAAAAATTTGGCTGTAGAAACATTTATTTCCTAGCAAATTTCATGCAATCTTTTCAAATCCTTGTGTCTTACCTGTTAAAATTCAGTAATGTTACAGTTGCCAAATTTAATAATGCTTCGTGAAATTAACATTAATGTTGATAATGAGTTCTTTGAATTGTCAGTGTGAAATATCTTGTGATCAATGTGATTTTTGTCCTTGCTTTTGCAATTCTTTCTGACAGTGTGATAAACTCCTGTCCTTATGCTGGTTTTAGCTTGGGAAGAAGAGAGAAAATGCAGAAAATTTTCTTTTCTTTTTACTTTTTTAGAGCAAAGGGCAGAAAGGCACAACTATGGGGCCCTGAGTTTCACTGCCTTACCCAACCTTTGTTGATCAAGAAATCGAGCTACTGTTTTTGCAACTATAATTATCATAGAGTCACCTTATACAAAGATTGTACTCAAGGTTGCATGAAGCATGTCCTCAATTATAACCCGTATCTTCCCTCATAACAAATGTGCTTGCACTGGCTTGATTTGTCTCATATTTATTGTCTAATGGCTAGACCATGGTAAGAGGTTTATGATTTCACTACTTATATTGCCTTGAAACAAAATGGGTTGTTTTTTGGTTTGGTTTTTGTTTTTTTTTCCGATCGGATCTTTAAAACAGAAGACAACAAAATGGAGTAATAATCTTTGTACAAATAATTCTGTGGTTTGCTCTTTCTGTTAGCCTCATTCTTAACTTTTCAATTTCCCATTGCCACAAGCGATGCTAGGAGGACTTAAAGGCAACACGCTGCCAATTAGTCATGGCTTGCAGACTGCTCATTTGAACAGTAGGCATTTATTTTTATGTCCAGACGTCCACATTTATTACTGCAGATGAACCAACAGGGTGTAATTTCATAGTTAGTTCAATGGCTTAACTGGTTATGTGAACCAGGAAAATGAAACTTTGAGTGTTGTTGCCCAATATTCTATTGTTTTACAGGCAGATTATTATAGTATTACAATTGCCTTGGAAAGACAGCTTGTGTCTCCAGTCACAAATGAATTCACACAGAATATGACATTGTTAGAGTAGTGGTAAAAGGGAGAGGGCACTGTGCAGCAAATATAATGATTCATGTTTATTGAGAATAAGTGGAATGAGAGTGCTACTTTGGAAGTCTTAGCTGCCTGCTCAGAAACTATATAAATCCTACCCGAATGTGCTCCCCAAAAGCTGAATTTATAAGATGAGGGTGAGGTTTGCTTTCTGGGAGCATACAAGTGTAACACTATTGCTCTAGCTCCCTAGATGAATAATGAAATATGGATCATGTGAATTCTACAGAGCCTCAGGTTTGTCCATGTATGAAATGAGGTTTGGTAACCCCACTATATGAGAACACCTTGAGTCACAGTCCCACCTTTCATCTCATAAACTTGTCATCAGACTTGGCACTTGATCCTGCACCACCTCAGAGCATAAATGTGTCTTACTCTGCATGTCTTCTTGGTAGCCAGTCACAAGGGCCTCCATGGCATGCTTGGACAGGTCCAGTTGCAGATGATACTGCGTGCGAGTTTGCCTGTATTTTAGACTTCAATTTCGTCTTCTATTATTTAACAAAATCAGAAGAGAGATCAAAACAATTGTCACTTTTCTGAATTGTCATCAAGGTTATTTTGGCCAGTATAATGATTTCTGGTTTTGTGACTCCTTTGCTTTTGGCCTTTGAGGAAGGCAGTCCTGTCTTGCCACCAAACATCAAAGGTGCAGTGAATTGTCTCAAATGGTCCTAGCTCAGTGCTTACCCTAGTGAAACTATTGCGTAGGGATTGGAAGTGGTACTGTCTTGGCTTCTTGTTTGGTGATTACTGATACAGCTAAGCTCTGTGCGAGTACCTGTGCCACTGAAGAGAAGGGATGGGTTTCCATATGCCTTTGGGTTCTTTGGTCGCCCAAGGAAGTTGTGAATGCTCCATCCCTGACAATGTTCAAGGCCAGGTTGGACAGAGCCTTGGGCAACATGGTTTAGTGCGAGATGTCCCTGTGTATGGCAGGGGGATTGGAACTAGATGATCTTAAGGTCCCTTCCAACCCTAACTATTCTATGATTCTATGATTCTAACCAATATTTGTGTGGAATAATAAGCATTCTCACTTTTCAGGTTTAGCTAAAAACAGAAGAGTGAAAAAGAGTGAAGCGTACACATTGTCAGAGTGCAGTTTGGTCCCCAAGAGCATGGAGTTACAAAGTTTGCTGCCTAAGTCCTGCAGAGGGTGGGATTTCAGATGCACTCCTCTGCTTGGAATGTCTCATTGCTCTAGCTCTAACCATCTCCATGCCCAGCATGCCTGATGCACTTGAGTGCCATCTGAGGCACTTAACTCTCCTTGTGTGGTGTACAATGAGCTTAAGAGCCTAACTTTGTATTCCATTACTCTGAAAAGGCATTGATGTTCTCAGAGTATGTGTGTTTGGCAGGTATTTCTGAAACCATGTCTGTCTTTTATCATACTGCAACTGCTCGCTATGTTTAATCACCATATATAAAATTGCAGTTCTAATTTTAACATCACAGTTGTCTGCTGTGGAAGTGGCTGTATTGAACAAAATGAAAAGTTATTTAGCCAAATCCTTTTTCCTGCTCTGCAATCTAATAGTCATCTGGAGAAATCTCTTCAAAGTTGTTGTAACTTTATGGGCTCAGTACAGAGGAAATTCTATGCCTCTACTGAAGTTTGAAGCCAGTATTACACATTGAAGACCAACAAGCTGAAAAAATTGCCTTCAGGGAGACTCTGCATGATTTTGGGAATGCCCGAATGTGCAAGGCATCTCCCTTTTTGTCTCAGATGGCTCCGGGTCCTGGATATGTATGAATTTGCTTTTGTACATTGTATCTAGACCTGCTCTAGTTAATGCAGGCTGCTGACACTTAGCAGCAGAAATAGGCCTTAACAAAATACACTGTTTTTCTTTAAAGTTGTTTCCGACAGATAAGTTATTAAAGGATATTACAGCAGATAAAATATTAAAGCTGGTGCTTATTACTGTTAAAATAATAGAGTCAAAACGCTTTCCCTGAAATTTTTGAAGGTTTACAGTTCTCCCCTAAGACAGTCAAATCACATCTGAGTGCCATAACCATTAGGTTACAGAGTCACTGTCCCTCACATGCTCTGGTTTTCTGACCACATGAACCTTTTTTCACTTTGCTGTGCAGCGGGGTATCACTGACATGAGGAAGGGGGAGACTACACAGGGTAGTTGGCACCCTGAGTTTAGGGTGATCATAAAGACAGCCCCAGTGCCTCAAGCTCAGGATGGCACCCTATCTACTCTTCCTTTCTCCTGGGCAAGACTTCCACTTTAGTACTGCCTCTAAAATATGAGTGCGCCTGCACTCTGGCAGTCAGCATGTCTAGATAAAAATAATGAAGCCGCCAGCAGTTATGGCAGAACAGGTATCAGTGCTGTCTTTCAGCCTGCGATCTGCATGGATGGATGTAGGGATGTGCTACTTTGACTGATGTGCCTGGTCTCTGCAGAGACGGATTTGGCACTCACCATTACCCTCAGCAATGCATCAGCTAAATACGCCCTATTTAGTATATGGCTGTTTTCAGCTATGTTTTTGCACCACTATAGTCTCCAGTTAATATTATAAGGAAGCTAAATGTGTGCAGAATCCAGGGTCCACTTCTGGGACCCGGCTGCACAAGTTGTATTCTACAGTATTTGACTTGTAGGTACTGGGATACTTAATTTCATCTATACCTGCATTTGTATTCACTGTGCTACCTGAAGTTTCCTTGTACAATATAAACACATTGTGAGGATAGAACCAGAAAATACCTGGTTTATTGATTATAGCTTAGAGCTCATTTTCAAAGATTGTAGTTATGAATAGAGGAACAATCCATCTCTCATTCTGCCAGAGATCGAACTTAAAGAGTATATGACTGATCTTGTCAGTTTTGGTTTTTATTAAATGTAGGGTGTGACATTTGGTATGTCTAAACTTACATCCGTATAGTGTATCATTAATTCTTTGGGGTCAGTTCAGGATAGGGCACTCAAGTTATCTGTCTTAGAGGAACAAGTGACTGTAAATTTTTATTTTTATTTTTTATAAAGTAAGGGAAACCTTCAGTTTTATCTATAATCTAGTGGATCATTTTTAAAGTACTCGAAGTGGAAGAATATTTTATAAATTAGGTATTAATTACACTCAATTTTTGGAACTTCAGAGCCAGTGTTCTCCAAAACACATTTTACCAAAAGTTGCTGCTGAGTGAATACATAACATTATACATTGAAGTAGTCTACATAGAATCATAGAATGGTTTGGGTTGGAAGAGACCTTAAAGATCATCTGGTTCCAGCCACCCTGCCATGGGTACGTGTACCAAAAATTGTAATCTCTTAACTCCTTTTGTTCTGTACACAGTCCAGAAATACAAACTGTAATATTTCAAAACCTAAACAATATTTTTTTCCTAATAATTGTATTTTTATAAGCTTTCTTCAAGCAAATTCAGAGACTAGGTATCTACACATTTTGAAGATACTTATCTTTGTGTGCTGATTCCAAGATCCTATGTGCTACTTCAATTATGTATAAATAAATATTTATGAACCTCCAGAATTTCTTCCATGGCAGTATTTCTGTTTTTCCCTTGATCATAAAAAGTATAAAATTCTTCACTGTAAAAGTATGATAGAGCAAGCAGAGCAGAGCTAAAAATATTGAAGGGTTGTTTTTTGTTGGTGGGTTGTTTTTGGGATTTTTTTGTGTTTTGTGGGTTTGTTTTGTTTTTTTAGGTATAATTTGATGAAATGGAGCAAAATTAAAAACATATCTGGCAGTATTTCCAATTCTGTGTTTTTATTAGTCTAGGTAGCTTTGTCTTGGATAAAGATGTAAATTCTTAGTAATTTTCTGCGTAAAACAGTTTTGAAAAGGTGGTTCTTTCAGGGAGAAATACCTGAATTTGTGGTCGGAGGTTCCAAACATGAAACGCTGATGTCTTACACAGGTTGAGGGAAGTGATCCTTCCCTTCTTCTCAGGCCTGGTGAGAGCACATCTGGACTGGTGTGTTGGTGTGTCCAGATCTGAGCTCCCTGGTACAAGAGAGGCAGGTGTGTATTGACATAAGTCCAATGGAGGCCCACAAAGACAATGAATGGATCGGGGCACCTGCCATGAAGAGAGGCTGAGAGAGCCAGGAATATTCAGCCTGGAGAAGAGAGAGCTTGAGGGGATCATGTCACTGTGTATACATACTTGATGGGGGCAAGTGAAGAAGGCAGAGCTGGACTCTTCTCAGTGGTGCCCAGTAAAAGGACAAGAGGAAACAGGCACAAACTGAAATGCCGGGAATTCCATGCCATTGTAGGGGTGACCAAACCTAGAGAAATTGTGGAAAGTCCACCTCTGGAGATATTTACAAACCTGACTGGACAGGGCCTTGAGCAACCTCCTTGAGGAGACCTTGGTTTGAGCAGGGAGGTTGGACTAGACAGTATGCAGAGGTGCCATCCTACTTCAGCTGTTCTGTGATTCTGTGAATGCAGCCCCTAGTCTTAACCTTGACTTTCACACTGTGGACTAAAAACAAAAAAAGGTAAGGAATAGCAGTGAAATTACGTTGTTAGGCTGAAGTCACTACAGATTCCCTTATCAGCTAAAGACAATGAGCAGATTTTACTTTAATCTTGTTTAATTCGGTATGCATTTATTGTTACTGTTTTTTGCCAAATCCTCCTTCAGGCTTTAAAAGCAGTAACAATGACACAGAGAACTATAACCTCCGAGTTGAATTGAATATGATTCAATAAGCGCAAATAAGTATTTCTGAAAAACAAAGATCTTAATAACACAAATAACATTGGTTTGACCCTCCCTGGAGCAGGAAGACTGACTATTTGGTCTCCTGAGCTCCCTGTTGTCTTGTGATCCTGTGATAGTGAAATTGCTGAGCCATGGCCTTTCCTGACTAAAGATGGTTTATCTTTCACACATTATAATTTTGCAAGTGTTGGCATTATTGGCAATTGCCAGAGCATTGAAACTTCTAATAATTGGTTCATGTATTTCTAGATCATAGCAGAGTCTTTGCAAGGTGATCTGTTTGTGGGGTTTCTTTTTCCCCCACATACAATTAACTGATTAATTTTGTCATAGTGCTACAATTTTATTTATTTTTCTCTAGAGGGGGTAAAGATTTTTGTAGTGATTGTATTGGGGAGAGGAGAACAATGACTAAACTAGGGATAATGTCAATACTTATACAGAGCTTTTCTGCATTAATGAATTGTATTTTCTGTAATAGATCATATACGTGTATTGCTTTGAGCTGCCATCAGATCCATGAAACTTTTAATCTAGTGCCATTTTCTAGATAACCCCTGAAGTAGTTCCAGCAGAGAACTCCTGCAACAGCAATGACTTTCAAGAAAGCAAAGTATATGTTGTGAAGTCACTTCTAATACTGCTCTTGAAGTGCTTTACCAGCAGCTAAGTTCAACTTCTATCAAGTATCCAAAGTAGTGACTTACACTACAAAGAAGTGTGAAGTTAAAATAGGCTTTTAGAATTGCTTATTTCACAATCTGCTTCTGGGACATATGGAAAGTATTTGTTTGCCTTAGTTACGTATGATCATTTCTGGCCACAAATGTGGCCTTCTGTGGCTGGATGTGGAGGGTGTAACTTCTTGCTGAGTATACTGACAAGAGGATTGAGAAGTTGTCAAAGTAAATGGATTTCAGAAAACTCCCTGTGGCAGGTAGATATTAACAGGTGTGCAGCATGAGATGTTGGCTTATGTAGGCTTAAAATTATTCTCAAACAAGGAAAAATTGCTTTCCAGAAAGTGCAAAGTACTGAAAACATACTGCTTCCCAGCTGATAATAAGCTCTTTTCCAAAATCTGCAATAATAGCGTTTATGTGCAGATGAACAGAATTTACAACATGTCTTGCCATAATGACATTTGGTGGCTATTAAAGTGTTAGAGCTATTGTTATAAAAGAAAACTAACAAAGCCTCTTTGTTAGTTACCAAATGACCCTAACAATAAAAAAATGACAAGCAGTAACTCTTAAAACATCTTTCAAAAAATCCTGTCAAGCCCAAAAGCCGAAGAGAGCAAACAGAAATGTGCAGAAACGTACAGAAAGTGTAATGAAACAGTGGCAGCCTTCTATCCTGAGCAGAGACTGAATAAATTGTATGGCATCCTCTTCATTAAAGCAAGGATAGAAGCTCCAGGGGAGATAGGTTGACTAAGATGGTCAGAAGATCACTGCACTGAAAGTAAAAAAAAATATAGGGAAGAGAGAAAGTGTACTTATTCTAATGCAAAAAGATGATATTTTGCACAGTCAGTCAAAATATCAATGGTCAAGGCATTCTTTACTTGGTTGTACTTGAGTTTCAGCTGAGAAGAACTGTAATTGCTCATCTATAAAGAAATTCAACCTCATATATTACTGAATCCTGCTGGAAAGATTGACATGATTGGAGTGTTAAATTCAACAGTCACAGACTCTTTAAGAAAGATCGAGTTGGCAAAAGTCAAGAGTAGCATTTCTTATTGCTGTCAGTGACCTCTTGGGGGTGGGGAAAAAGAGTTTTCAAGGGGTTACTGTCAGGTTAGAGAAATATGAAGCAACTAATCAGTATGAAGTTATTTCCTAATGTTTGCAGAAGACCATCAGATCACACTAGAAAACACGATAAGCTCGCAATGTAGAAACATAGAATCATAGAATAGTTAGGGTTGGAAAGGACCTTAAGATCATCTAGTTCCAACCCCCCTGCCATGGGCAAGGACACCTCGCACTAAACCATGTTGCCCAAGGCTCTGTCCAACCTGGCCTTGAACACCGCCATGGATGGAGCATCCACAACTTCCTTGGGCAACCCATTCCAGTGCTTCACCACCCTCACTGTAAAGAACTTCTTCCTTACATTTAATCTAAACCTCCCCTGTTTAAGTTTGAAACCATTACCCCTTGTCCTACCACTACAGTCCCTAAGGAAGAGTTCCTCCCCAGCATCCTTGTAGACCCCCTTCAGATACTGGAAGGCTGCTATAAGGTCTCCAAGCAGCTTTCTCTTCTCCAGGCTGAACAGCCCCATCTTTCTCAGCCTGTCTTCATACGGGAGGTGCTCCAGCCCTCTTATCATCCTCGTGGCCCTCCTCTGGACTCGCTCCAACAGCTCCATGTCCTTTTTATGTTGAGGACACCAGAACTGTACACAATATTCCAAGTGAGGTCTCACGAGAGCAGGGCAGGATCACCTCCTTCGACCTGCTGGTCACGCTTCTTTTGATGCAGCCCAGGATACGGTTGGCTTTCTGGGCTGCAAGTGCACGCTGAACCGGCTCATGTTCAGTTTCTCATCAGCCAACACCCCCAAGTCCTTCTCTGCAGGGCTGCTCAGAATCTCTTCTCTGCCCAACCTGTAACTGTGCCTGGGATTGCCCCGACCCACGTGTAGGACCTTGTACCTGGTTTGGTTAAACTTCATAAGGTTGGCATTGGCCCACCTCACAAGCGTGTCAAGGTCCCTCTGGATGGCATCCCTTCCCTCCAGCGCATCAACCGAACCACACATCTTGGTGTTGTCGGCAAACTTGCTGAGGGCACACTCAATCCCACTGTCCATGTCGCCGACAAAGATGTTGAACAGGACCAGTCCCAGCACCAATCCTTGAGGGACACCACTCGTTACTGTTTTCCAACTGGACATCGAGTCATTTACCATAACTCTTTGCGTGTGGCCATCGAGCCAGTTCGTTATCCACGGAGTGGTCCATCTATCAAATTGATGTCTCTCCAATTTAGAGACAAGGATGTCGTGCGGGACAGTATCGAATGCTTTGCACAAGTCCAGGTAGATGACGTCAACTGCTCTGCCCCTGTCCATCAGTTCCGTGGCTCCATCATAGAAGGCCATCAAATTGGTCAGGCAGGATTTGCCCTTAGTGAAGCCATGTTGGCTGTCACCAACCACCTCGTTGTTTTTCATGTGCCTTAGCATGTTTTCCAGGAGAAACTGTTCCAAGATTTTGCCAGGCACAGAGGTGAGACTGACTGGTCTGTAGTTTCTCAGGTCTTCCACCTTCCCCTTCTTGAAAATGGGGGTTATATTACCCTTCTTCCAGTCATCGGGAACTTCACCTGACTGCCAGGATTTTTCAAATGTGGTGGACAGTGTTTTAGCAACTTCATTCGCCAGCTCCTTCAGGACCCATGGATGGATTTCGTCAGGTCCCATGGACTTGTGCACCTTCAGGTTCTTAAGATGGTCTCGAACCTGATCCTCTCCTACAGTGGGCCTAAGGTCTTCATTCTCACAGTCCCTGCGCCTGCCTTCCAAGACTTGGGTGGTGGTCAGAGCATTTGCTACTGAAGACTGAGGCAAAGAAGTCATTGAAAACCTCAGCCTTCTCCAAATCCATGATAGCCAGTTCTCCTGACAGCTTCCGGAGAGGGCCCACGTTGTCCCTAGTCT
The DNA here is from genome assembly GCF_004027225.2 of Strigops habroptila. Classification (NCBI taxonomy): domain Eukaryota; kingdom Metazoa; phylum Chordata; class Aves; order Psittaciformes; family Psittacidae; genus Strigops; species Strigops habroptila. The sequence continues at coordinate 63,351,091 of NC_044277.2, read as the reverse complement.
GTCTTTCATTTGCCACATACCTATAGAAGCCTTTCCTGTTATCTTTTACATCCCTTGCCAGATTTAATTCTAGCTGGGCCTTAGCTTTCCTAACCTGGTCCCTAGCTTCCCAGACAACGTTCCTGTATTCTTCCCAGGCTGCCTGTCCTCACTTCCACCTTCTATAAGCTTCTTTTTTCCCTCTAAGTTTCCTCAGCAGCTCCTTGTCCATCCATGGAGGTCTCCTGGCCCTCCTGCCACACTTCCTTCTAGTCAGGACGCAACACTCCTGAGCATGTAGCAGGTGATCCTTGAATATCGACCAGCAGTCTTGGGCCCCTCTGCCCTCTAGGACTATATCCCATTAAACCTTACTAAGCAGGTTCCTGAAGAGGCCAAAGTCTGCTTTCTTGAAATCCAGGGCAGTGAGCTTGCTGCATGCTCTTCTCACTGTCCTGAGGATCTCGAACTCGACCACCTCGTGATCACTAGAGCCAAGGCTGCCCCGGAGCGTCACATTTCCAACCAGTCCCTCCCTGTTGGTGAGCACGAGGTCCAGCATGGCACCTCTCCTTGTCGGCTCCTCTATTGCTTGAAAGAGGAAGTTGTCTTCCACACAATCGAGGAACCTCCTGGATTGCTTGTGCTGGGCCATGCGGGCCATACCCTCCTTTGAACAGATGTCAGGATGGTTGAAGTCTCCGATGAGGACAAGGGCCTGTGAGCGTGAGGCTGCTCCTGTCTGTCTGTAGAGCGCTTCATCCACAGAGTCCTCTCGGTCAGACAGCCTGTAACAGATCCCCACCGTAATGTCCCCCATTGTTGTTTTCGCTTGACCCTGACCCACAAACACCCTGTTGACTCCTCACCTGTCCCCAGACAGAGTTCCATACTCTCCAGCCTATCACTGACATAAACAGCAATGCCCCCTCCCCGTCTGCCTGGCCTATCTTTTCTAAACAGCCTGTAACCTTCCATTCCGACACTCCAGTCATAGGAGCCATCCCACCATGTTTCTGTGATACCAATGACATCATATTCCTGTAGCCTTGCACACATCTCTAATTCCTCTTGTTCGTTGCCGGTACTATGGGCGTTTGCATAGAGGCATCTGAGCCGAGCTCCAAATGAAGCCAACTCAATGGCTGGGGCAGCTGAAGTATATCTACATCACTCCAAGCACTTATTACAGGTGCTGGCAACTGACCAGGAGTGTTGGGATGGATCAATGCTCCCCTCCTCCAACACATCTAGTTTAAAGCTTTCTTGACCAGCCTGGTAAGCCTCCTACCAAAATAGCTCTTCCCCTTCTTTGTCAGACCAGCTCCACCAGCCTCCAGTAGACCTGGCCTCCCAAATGGAGCCCCATGTTCTAAATCGCCAACCCCCTGACTATGGCACCACCGCTCTAACCATTTATTAACCTGCCAAATGCGCCTAGCCTTTTTAAGGTCTTCCTCTTTGTCCTGGAGAATCGCTGAAAAAACTATCTGAGCTCCAGAGCCCCTAACCACCTCTTCCAGGGCTCTGTAGTCCTCCTTAATGTTCTCCAGGCTACTGCTATCTACATCTCTAGCACCCACATGGACCACTAGAAGGGGGTAATAGTCGGCAGGACTTACTAGACCTCTCAGCAGTGTCTCAACAACGTCTCTGGTCTGAGCATTCGTATCATGTAGTTCTGATATATACATGGGGAAAATGAAGATATATGATACAGGACTTCAGTCTGGGTGAAATATGTTAGAAATGTCAATTTCTTGAAGAACAAGAAGACTATTGAACATGTTGATGTTTAAATTAATGCAGTTTATAACTGTGAATTATTTACTAATATTACTCCATATCCAGACATCTACAGGTTACCCTGATTATAAAAACCAGACAAAAATCTAACTGGCTTATTGTCTGACATTTATTGAAAACAAAATTAAAAAGGAGAAAATGATACCAACTGATGAAAATCAGTAGGTTTTGGGGGAACAGATGATGAAACAAATGCTGTAAGCTTTTCTGCAGTAACCTGTGAGGATGATAGTTAAGTATTTTACAAGTTGTTCGAAATAATTTTGTATTTAATTTTTCTCAAAAAGTGGTCAAAGAACCTTGTGACTCTTTGTCATGAATCTTAATATCTTGGTCCATTGGAGAATTTCAGAGGAACTGGAAGGAAGCTAACACCGCACCAGTAAGTTAAAAAACTTAAGTCTTTTAACTCTTTAAGTTATAAACAATAGTTTGATTTAATATAGGCTGAAGTGAGTCCTACAAAATGGAACACATGGTACAGGTTTTGACTAATAACAAGCAGAGGGAAGAGAAAGTGACTCATATGAATTATAAAAAATTACCTACTGCCAAATTGCCTTGCTTTGAAGTTAAAATTTCTGTTAAGAAAACAAACAAACAAATGTTTTATAACTTGAGTTTAGTTTCTAAGTTATCTCTCATAAGGCATTTTACTTGCAAGTACCAAAAACAAGTAACTAGCACAGGGTGATCCTGATTAGTGAGGGAACAGGATGTCTTAATACATTTCATACTTCCCTTTTCTGGATCATACTCATCTCTTCTGGAAAGCAGTGTTCTTGAGAAGGACTATAATCTTGTTCGATAATTAGCCTGTCATCACAGTGTGGTCCTGCACTCAACAAAACACAATTCTTAAATGGATAGGCAGATAAATAGGGGAATTTTTAGAAGAAATTGTGTCCAATTCTGGTGCCCATATCAGAAGATATTAATAAATTCCAAATTTTCAGAGAAAAGCTATGCAAATAGCTAAAATGCAGTAAAAAGATCTCCTTATCGGGAGAGATTCCCAGGATTCTGCTCAGTCTCCCCAGACAGATGATGGTGGTGAAATTTTGTCACTTGAGCTATATAAAAACTTTTGATAACCACCTCAGACTACAAAGAAAAATATCAAAGATAGTTCAAAGTGGAAGCTAGGCAAAATGAGGCTAGAAATAAGGTATACATTTTTAACAACAGAGGCATTTCATAGAATATTCTACTGAAGCTTTCATTCAATTCTACATTACTAACAAGTCAAGAGCAAATGTTTTTCTAATGCTGTGCTATAGGTTAAAGAAAATGCAATTTGGGGCAGTCCTCTGGCATGTCAGACATATAAGGTCACCCTAGGTCGTGAAAATTATTCGGTCCAGGCTTATCTACAAGTCAGCTGAACACAGATGTTTTTAAAGGAAAATTGAAGTGTTATTATTTATAGTATGAAAGCATGGAAAATGAACTTAAAAAAAAAATCAGAAAAGATTCCTTTGATAATGGAGAAAGTACTTATTTTCTTAAATTGATGAAAAAATTCTGAAAGGTAATTATTCATCTGGAAATTGTATGAAGCGAAATTGTAGTTCATTGTACACAAGATAAAGTAACTGGACTAAAAAAAAGTAGAATAGGCATGACTAAGTTCTTTGCTCATCTCAGATCTTTTAATAATTTGGTAGAATTTTTTTTGGTCAGAAATCCACAGCGAAAAATTGGAATGAGATTGTCTTTTCTGCAGAAAGAGACAATTTTCAGCCTTTTCAGGAAGCACTATTTATAATTTTCAACTGGAAAACATGTTCGTTGTGGATCTATATTCTGGGGGAAGATAGAAAGGAAATAGTGTTCCAAATCACATTAGCTTCCATCGAGAAGAAGGAATTATATAAGTTTATTTTTTACTTTGTTCTTAAATTAAAACAATCTTATTAAATGTTTGAACACCAGTTCCTTACATCACATAAAAAATATAGACTCTGTTTTCATAATTAGTAATTTTATAGCTTTTATATTGTGAAGAAAAGCTTGTCTCTGTGCCCCAAGACGTCAGAGCTGTAACAGATTCTTTTACAGCTATGAAGACATGGAAGTACCCTCTCAGGAAAATTGTCCTTGTTTTTTTTAACTGCATCTGGGCCCAGTTGGCTATGACTTTAAGGCAATATCTACATTAGCATTGTAGTTCAGATCTGGAGTGTGGTTTTGAAATAAATCCTACTGTTATCCCCACTTACCATGCTTTGGTTCTTAACCAAGGGGAGATGTTGGGGTGTATGACCTAGTTTCCACAAGGAAGAACCAAAAGCCATGTGTGCTCCAGGAACACAACTTACTCTTCTTTCTCCAATAATTTGTCCTCATCTGCAGGACCAATTTAGAGCTAATTTGTGCCATGTGGTGGATCCTGGATCCATAACACCATTTGCTAGGCAGATCAGCTCTTTTGTCTTTGCAATGCTTGCTTATGTTCACAACCTGACAGAACTGCAAGTATGCAGCAGATACTTGTTCCCTTTCAGTGGCAGAACAGCATAAACTGCTAAGGAGGATAGGCTGATGCCTTCTGCTATCATCTGTGCCTGGTAAATATTGCTCCTGAACAGCTATTGTGCTTCTCTTTTTTCCCCTCCTGCATCTTTAGAAGCCTGAATCTTGCAACTACAGTCCTGACTATTCACAGGGGTGGAACATGAGACCATACAGGTGGAATTATCACACAGAGCTTATCCCACTGTGTATCCGAGGGCTTCCACACTCTTGTTCTGGGCCTTACAAACCTTTAATGAAACTGCTGCTTTTTAAAGTTGAAAATAATTTATTTGCACAGTCCAAAATCTTCAGGTCAGAAGAAGCAACTATGACATTTACTTTGACATCCAATTAAAACTCAGGCCAGATTTTTTCATCTAATGTACATCTTTGTACAGCCTAGTAATTTATTGCTAAGCTAGACCATATCTTTATAAAAGACATCCATTTTTTGATTTAAAATGTTCTACAGAGAATCTGGCATACCCTAAGTGAGGTGTTCCGTTGATTAATTGCACTCGTTCTTAAAATATTTCCAGTCAGACTTTGCTTAGCTTCGGTCTCCAGTCATTCGTCTTTCTGCCTTTGTCTGTCAAGGAGCTGCTTGCCACTGAAAAATCTTTTAATATATAGGTACTTACAAACTGAGACTTTGCTGCTCCTGGGAAAATAGTTCAGTAAAAGCAACACACGTTTTCAAAATTCTTTGAAAGAAAAGAAATCAGAATCTAAAACACCACTTTGTTTTAAATTCTTTCCAATTTCAGAGGAATAACAAGGAAAGGAGAGGTACCTCTCTTTGTCCTTTTGATAGAGTATAGTTATACTGAGCTTACAAGAGATGGAGAGAGCTTTTTTACCAAACCATAGTGGTCAGCTGAAATGAAGGAAGGCTGGAATAGCATTCGCTTTTGTTACCTCAGATGTCATCATTTTCAGAGAGATACAACATGGTTATTTTTAATTTTTTTAAATCAGTTGTGTCTTAAAGTTTTCCTATTGCAGCTGCTACTAACCAAACCTCGTTTTATCCCAAATGATAAAATTGGAAAAACCTAACGGGAAGTGTAGAGAAGGTGGAGCCAGGCTCTCCAGCATGAGGTTTACAGCGGTAGGACAAGTTGCAACATGGTTAGATATGAAGAAATTCATTTTATTTTTTACTGTGAGAATGATGAGAGACTGAACAGCTTCCCAGAGGGGGGATTTGAATCTTTGTTTGTGGAGGTGCTCAAAATTTGACTGTATGCAGCCATGAGATACTTCATCTGGAAGACCCTGTTCAAAGTAAGGAGTTGACCTTTGTGACCTGCGGGGGTCCCTTCCACCCTGAATTCTTCATTAATTCTGTGAAATAACACTGTAAATGGGTTTACATGAGTGTTTCATCCTTTCTCTCATTGACAGAAGTTGACAAGGGCTCTCTCCTCTACCTGATTGAGAACTTGTGTGAAGCTTGCTGGAAGGTAGTGTCTTTGAGATTTGGTGAACAACCCCACAAACCAATGGCTAGACCAACTAAGCTTCACTTCATTAGGCAAGAATGCCCAAAACAGACAGCAGGTCCCCATTTATCCATATCACCTAAGCACATGCTGCATGTGAAACAGTGCTTTATTGAATGGGTAATATAAGTTCGCAGCTTTGTTGACGTGCAGCAATAAACTACCCATGTTCTGTATTGCTGATTACTGAATCTCCATTTCACAACTTGATCTTTTGACAGACAGTCACATTTGGGTAGATGGTGATGCCTAAAATTAATTCCACTGTTTTTTTTTGTAATGAGTAAATTGAGGCATGGTGTTTGCATTTATTGAAAATTACACAGAAAGACACTAATAATCAGGAAACAGAAGTCATTTTTTTATTCACTTGTAGTTTGTCTCCCAGTTCTCTAGCCATTAAAAAAATATTGCCTCTATCAGACAAGCCAGTATACAAGCAATGCAAATTAATAGCTAAGAGAAAAATGAATCTCTCATTCTAGCAGAGTATATTGTGTCACAAAATTTAAACAAGTGTTATTCTATTACTCAATTCATTCCTTCTAATCAAACAAAGGATATGCCTGTCTTTGTAATTTTTTCTATAAATAAACCATGAATTCTGGAAATCTTTAAGTCAGAGAAGCCAGGCTGTCAGCATTCAAAATTGTCTCTAACATCATACAGTCTGATATGCATCTGATAAAAATAAATTTGTTACATAAGGTCCTAACTCAGCAAAGAAATTAACTATACATGCATAACTTTTAGGCATGAAAGTGAACCCAGCAGTAGTCATTAAGTACACACATGTCTTAATTCCAAGTTATTGCATGTCATTTTTAGGAACATAACTGGTAGATTGGCTGTTTGGTGTGAGTGCTTGTTTTAGCAAGGTCAAATATTTCAGTAGTCATGGTCCTATAGTAAACTTATTTTCAAGAAAACTTTCAACTCCCTAGGTAACGGCAACGGTCATCCGATCAAGGTACATGATCAAATATGGTTATTAAAAAACCTAACACCATTCAACTCTTAATTCTAAGGCCTCTTTCTTTTCCTTTGTGCTCTCTGTCCATGTGCAATTGTAAATCATGTTTCAGTTAATTATTGCTGAACTCTTTGTCCTCTGTTTTTCCCATAATCTTCTCAAGATCCCTGAGACTAAAGCTAAACCATTATTTTCATCTAAATTCTCATATTTTTCACTTTTACATTATTATTACCATTATTAACACCCTTCTTGTCCACAGTATTTCCTTATTTGTATGTGGGAACAAAGTAGTAGTGATTTTTTTCTGAAAGAGATATTTCTGTTTTCTCGTAGTAGTCCCAATTGAAAAAATCTTAAAAAATCACGATACTTATCAGTTTCTAATGTGTTTTCCTATATGGCGGGGGAGTTCTTCTATTTATGTGGTTTGATTTTGTCTGAATGTGCTTGGAGAATCATGAAAAGAGAAGCTGAAGACTGTGTATGCAGGTTATATGCAATTCTGTGTGTTTGTGTGTGGGTAGCTTTGTTTTGTTTTTTACACAGAATGATCTTCTAGCATTTTGACTAGGAAATATTTTGATTTGAATGATGATGTCTTTTCATAAATGAACTGGTCAGAGTATGGTAATGCACGTGTGGTTTAAAGGTCTTGCAAGCAATTTATACATTTGAAGTTTTTCATACAGATAGTTCGAATTGTATTCTGCTGCACAATGGCATCAAATTCTCTTGTAGCAACTTCTGTGTTTTGCAGTAGCAGCTGTTAAATTCCATGGCAATATCAATTTCTTTTATTGCTAAGTAATACGCTTCTTTTTCCTCACTTCTACCCCTTGCAAAGAAACAAAATACGACTCTTAGCTGAAAACAATGAACATATTTTATGTTGGATTAATATTTTCAACAATTACTTTCATGTGTTCTCCAAGTAGTATGGCCACATGTCTTAGGCTTTGATCACTGAGATTACACACAGCCTGAGTCTGACTCTGCTTTTTCCCATGTACCAGAGAAGGGACTAAGCTTTTGAAGCCTGTTAGAGCAGCTTTTCTTCATCATTTCCACAAGTCTGTACTACTACTTTGTTCATTAGGTTGTTTCAAGTCTGTGGTGCAACATGCAATGTAAGAATCTCTGTGGAATACATAGCTTAGGTTGTGTGGCTGAAGCTATTGCCCCATCTTTCCAGAATGAGGAAGAAGAGAAAAGGCACCAGTCAGACCTGTCATTTTGGCGAATGTGTGCAGGGCACACATACCAATTTGTGCTAAAAATTTAGTCTCTTCACTGCTATTTAGTTTCCTTCTTGCCTCTTGATTTTAGTGTGTGATTACAAGAAGGAGAGGAGTTAGGTACCGGCTGAGCTATAGTCCAAAGTTACAAGACTTAATTTTTGATGAAAGAAGTAATTCTGGTGTATCGTTCTTTGACAGAAGATGATTCATGAAAGGAAATGTTTGTGATCTTTGAAACAAGAATATCCCTTTTTCATACTGAAGTCTAAAAGTACATTCTTAAGCATTTTATGCTTTTGGTCTTCCTCATAATGTTAATTTTGGTGGGGTTTTCTTTTGGTTTTGTTTGGTTTTTTGGTTGGTTGGTTGTTTTGTGGGGTTTTTTGGGATCTTTTCAAGCCTTTCTATAGCTCTTGATGTCACTGACTTTTCCATTATGGTAGGTTTTCCAAGTCTGATTTCCCTTGAACTTCACTCAGTATATGGAGTCTACAATTAGAGGGTCTAGAAATTCTTCTTTAATGAAAAAGAAAGGGAGTTTTATTGACATGTAATACCATGGTGGAGAAAGCTTACTTCTTTGAAATAAACATGATAAAATAGATCCTAATTTTATATACATTTTGTATACTAAGTGTAAAGACTTGTAAAGACTCAAAATCAGTGACTTTTGAAGTAATTTGATTAGTCTTGCTAGGTGAACCGAACACATGGTTCAATAGGTTTAATAAAGCAAATACAAGAAAGTAGAAAAGGAAGATGATGTGTTCTACATACAGCACAGGTGGAACTACTGGATTATCTGTTGTATGTATGTCTCAGAAACTGTAGAAGGAATAGTGTGAGGACTCGAATGTGATATGCATTAGAACACCTTAAAATTTAAATTTATGAAAATGGTGCTGTAACTGTTCAGGAAATGTTCTGGTAATTTTTTGATGTTCTTTTCTCAATCTAGTTTCTCTGAGATCAAGTAAAGATTTAGCGAACTTGACTTGTATGCAGAGTGTTGCCTTACAATGTTACTGACCTTTTCTGACTTAGCAGACAAAACAGTGCGATCCCTTGCTCAGATACAAAAATTCAGACGTGTTTATGAGGAGACGCCCTCTTTCTGTGTGAGGGCCAGCTGCAGTTTCCTGCGTTGTGAGAGCTTTGCTGCTATTGGAAGTCTTCCGAACAGTATATTCCAGGTGAAGCCCAGGTGGTTGGAAGTTGGTATGGGAAGTGTTGAATGATCTTCTGTTGCTCACCTTGCGTGAAGAGCCGCGTATAGAGACCTTTGGTGCTCCTCTGGATCTTACACCCTACGTGTCATAAAATCATAGAATAGTTAGAGTTGGAAAGGACCTTAAGATCTTCTAGTTCCGACCCTCCTTCCATGGTCAGAGACACCTCAGACTAGACATGTTGTCCAAGGCTCTGTCCTCTGTGTTAACCCTCTAGGGATCGTTTGCTGCCATGTCGCTGACGGATAGAGGTGAAAGTTTGAAATTTGAAAGAAAATTCTTTTTGCTTGTCTGTTCCCAATGCCTTTCTTTCACAAGTGGTGTAACAGTAGAGAAGGTGCATGGCTCCTTGTGCTCCCTGTTGACAGTGTTAGGGCCTTATTAAATCCAAGTTACAGTGGTTATTCTCTGTATTACTCTCTCATAGTTATACATGAGAAAGAAAACCATCTACAGTGTTAACTATCTTACAGATGAGGCCTTCACAAATGGTGAATTGTGTACTTTCTAAGGGGAAGATTTAGAAGTGTCTCATTTCCTCTGTCAGTTGTCAGTATCTGCCATTAAAACAATCGTGTAGCAACTATTTCAAGAGGGTTAGGGGTTAGGCAGGTGTTGCTGCCCTTCTTACAGTGAAAAGAGTACAGAAAGGGCTTTGTTAGCAAGCAAAAAGACTAAAAAAGGAAAAGCAACTTGCTTGAAAAACACTAGAAAAGGTGATGGATTTACTTTAAAAGATTTTCAAGTGCTTCTTAGTATGTTGTCTTATGATGTAGACCTTTACTACAAATCAAATCAAGCTGGAAAAGTAATATTAGTTTCCTCCTGACTGTTTAGGTACCCCAGCTGTTTTATTGATGCACATAATTTTTACCTTTTATTTGTTTTAGTGGCAGTATACATAGGATAACAAGGAAAATAGTTTTAAGGCTGATAGAAAATCTACTGAAAGTGATATAATTTATTTCCACTAAGTTTCTAACTAAGTTTTGCTTAATTAAATGGAGTTAGAAGACATGCTTTTTCTTGTGAAAGATCTACTGCACTTGTGCATTCTTAAAAACATACACAAATCTGTTGCCAATTTCTTTTGTCACTGTAGACTACAGCTATTTTATAGAATGAATTTCTGATAAACAAGCATTGTTAGCTTCTCACTTATTAGAGCAGGTGACTTTATCCTTTTTGCTTCAGTTTTGTTTTTTCATGTTAGTTTCAATTTCTTAGGTTTTTTATTTTTCTTGAGCACAAGGCAGCATGTGTTTAAAAAAAAGTATCTATCTTGAGTTTTTGCTTTGTTGATTGTTTTGCAGATCAGAATAAAGGATGCATGTACGTTATTGATATGTGTCTGTTTGCCTGTTGTGACATTTGAACCTCCTCTGAGAAAATGACTGAAAAGACTGCACATGATTCCCACCCCCCCGCTTTCAGTATTAAGTTTATAAGAATCTAACTTAATTTTGGTTGTTTTTACCGGAAATATCGTCACTGTTTGTAACCAGGAATTTAACTGGGGTGACATGAAATTAATATTTGCAGTAGAAAGTTTCCATTTCTGATATCAAAGATACCAAAAGATATCCCCTCGAACAATCAATATTTTCTTTCTTTACAAACAATATGAACCCTGCTTTTGCTGTCATTCCTCTTAATAATCAGCAAAACTTTGAAATAAAAAATATCTGTAACTGAATGTCAAGTGAGAAATGTTTCATTTATCCTGTTTTTCTGCAATATTTGGTTAAAGTTTACTTGCTGGAATGCCTTTAATTTCACAGTCATAAAGAAAAAATTTCTTTTTATGTGTCTGTCTATCATTCAGTACCTTAGTATGTTAAAACCAAAATGTGCCTGCAACCCCACAGCTTTCCTCATGATAACTTGCTTGCTACTCATTTATGTTAAAACACTTAGCCGTTTCTTCTTAGTGCTTAAGGAAGAGTTGCCTGTATTATTTATTAGGCAGCATTGATTATTCTGACAGATGCTGTCAGCAGTGTCAAAAATAATTTTGCTGGTAAATATTATGAAATACTCTTATTGTTGTTCCAGTAGCATAGCCCAGCATGCAGAATTTTGCAACAGGTGCTGCTAGTCCACACCTCCACTTTTTTTATTTTTCATTGTAAAAAATAAAGTTTTCTACTTTTTTCTGCATGCCATCTCATCATGGGTAAGTGAGTATTCTTCATTATGCAGTTATCTTAACTTGCCCCTAAAACCCAAGAGCTTATTATGCCTTCCTCCTCTGCTCTTGCAGGTTCAAGACAAAAAGGTGGTTTTGTTCAGAAAAAAACACATATTTCTTGACTTGATGCCCAGAGCACTGTAGAACTTTGTATAGTTTTTTTATTTATTTAGTTTTTTTCTTACTTCACAAAAATTAAAATGGCTTTCTACATTAGAAATTGGGACTGAACACATCCTTATGGAAGGCCGCCTTCTGTCTTTGTACATAGCCTGTGAACCCTCCACTTCCCCTTACCCAGAACAGATTTCCCAGTAAAGTGATTAGAAAGTTCTTAGGAAGATGAAATAAATAATAGTATCTAGATGTACTGCTGGTACACAGAGTAAATGTCTCTGTGAGAAAGAATGTCACAAGGAGCTGGAAAACCAATTTTAGAGCTGCTGCTTATTGTCTTTCTTTCCTGGCATTCTTAGCATTTTCTTTCCAGTTCATCCTCTGTTTCTCATTTACTTTTTCTTTCTGTGTTTTATTGCTTTTGAGAACTCCCAGCTGATCCTCCTGTGTTTCGGTTCCACTTCCTTTCACAACTGCTTTCCAAAACAGGATCAATGAACAGTTAATGCTGGCACTTAAAATGAGCAAACAACCCAATTAGATTAACCAAGGGTAGGGAAATTCATGTCTCAGACTTTTATTTTCTGCCAAGTCAGGAAGACAAAAGAACAACAAACAGCTCCCAAGTTATGCCAGGCATAGCTGTGCAATGTATAATTGGGACCATAATGTCCATGATGGTGATGATGTTGCTGTTTTCTGCCTTTAGAGGATAAGAACATTTGCTTTTTGCTGGGTAGAATTGAAGAAATGAGAGAATTTCACAGGTTTGACCTTTTAGATTTTTGGATGTGAACAAATAAAGATAACTATTTAAGTCTTCCTGGAAGTAAAAGACAGTAACCAACCCTTCTGATCTGCTTTGCGAATGTTCATGAATTCATCCACACCTATGGCTAGCTTCCTGTGGATCAAAAATTTGCAGTTTTGCTCCTAAGTAACACAGGGTATTGGAGAAAGAGCAGAGTCATGGTGTCATGGTGCTTGGTCTAAAAAGATAATAAAACATTACTGAAATGACTTTCAGATATAAAAATCTATGTGTATACACATGCTGTCAGGACCAGGATTTTAAAAGTGTGTGTTCCAGAGAGGAGTCCCACAGCCACAGAACAGAGGTCAGCATCATTACCTTTACTGGCTGACATGTCGATAACTTGGTTTCAGTTCTCCTCTTTCCCCTGCCAAGTGGCTCTTGCCAGTCTTTCCACACATCACTTTAGTGTGCAGTGAGGCTATTAGCAAAAGGATGCTGCTAATTTCTAATCCTTCCAATTTCTTTCTGTAGTCAGTGCAGGAGAGAGCAAGAGACTGCCCTCTAGAGAACAGTTCCCGAGTTAGGCATTGCTTTCAAGAAAAGACTGCAGAGGAAGGCTAGAGAAACTAAAATAGCTCATGTGACTAGCCTGGATTTCAAACTCATTAGGAAGCCTTAATTATATCAACATGTTGGAGATTTCTCTGTGATATAAATTCACCTTCCATCTGCACAACCTTCTCATCCTTATTTCTTAGCTTTTTAGCTTCTAGTCATAATATCTTCTCCATGAGTGTCTCAATTAATACAGGAATGCCACTGAAAACTGTTTCCGAATTTGTTTTTGAGAAAAATGTAGAGATCATTTGCATGGGAGGCAGTAAAACACTACATAGCCTCTTGCTGCATGTTGTTCATTTTAAAAGGGATTTGCAGGGAGCTTGGCACTCTTTCTAGCTTACACACACAGTTGATAGTATTTAGTTTAAAACAGACCCTGAAAGTACCACTTAAAATGAAAGCTGTTCAACACACATGCAGAACACCTACTTTGTAGACCCATGCTCAGTATTATTTGATAAAGATCAGCCATCATAAACCCTGAATTTTCTACCATGAGCTAGGTATAATGTATTCTGAATACAACTAAATAGATTTTACATACTTGCTTTCACCTGTTATGTAAAAATATATATGTGTAGTTGTTTACATTACAACATTTAGCTTTCAATCACGTAGTTTTTTTGTTCTCCTGATTAGCTTAAAATGACACATCTTTTTAATACAAGTTATGGAATTTTATTCTTTGTTCCGTGAAGTTTTTTTAAAAGTTTTGCCTTACCAAAATGAGAATGCTACTATATGTATTTTGATTTGCTGCTCTGTTTATTTACTGTGTCAGAACCTTCTCCTGAAAAATTTATTCTTTAAAAACAAACAAACATGCATTTTTTTTTTAATTGAAGAACCCAAGGAAATATGTCTCTGTACTTTCAGCATAACATTTGTTTCTAGTTCGTAGTTGAAAAAGACTAGAATTTGAAAGTCTGAGAGGTTGAAAGTCTGATTTCACAGAACTGCAATTTGTTTTGTTTATCTGCAACTGGTAATTTTTGTTTGATTGTACTTTCTTCTTCTTCTTCTTCTTCTTCTTCCTCTCTGGCATGCTGCACTTTCACCTATGGATATTTCCATTCTTCTCCTACATTTTCAAGCATATTTTAAGCCCACACTTTTCCGGCCAAGTCAAGTTTATTTCTACAAGTAACCTCACTATATTGAGATTCAATTTTGTCATAAATAAATTTAATTTCCAGTTAATCCACAGATGTGATTTAGCTGCATTACTTAGTTGCTTACCATAACTCAGGGGCCTTATGTTGCAGCTGATTTCACATAAATCAAAGTGGGTTGTTTCCTGACTATGAACTTCCAAATATCAGTTCCTCAGGTTATCCATTGTACACCTTGCCCCATTCTTTTCTTAGTAATTTGTTGAAATTCCCCTAGCTCCCTCAAGAATTTTCAGACACGTGCCTTTCTCTAGGCATGGAGTTTACTTTATCCTAATATCATGATACTACACTTTGACCTGCTTTTGCTTGGATAGCTATGCTGTTCTTTTTCATTCCAAAATCTTTCTGCAGCAGATTTTGTTGGGGTTTGTGTATTTCTAGTTCCAAGTCAGTTTACTACATCCAGATCAGTTCAACTTTTTTTGACAGTGCACCTCAGCAGAATATAAACCCCTTTTGATAATTTCCATCAGTATGTACTTTGTCATGCATACTACATAATAAAACATGCATCAGCAGTTTCATTTTGGTATTTTATAGCTGCTGAGTGATTAATTTTACAATATCTTTTAAAATACAATATGTAATTCTAATTTCTGCTTTCGAATGAAATGCAAACAGAAAAAAAATCCACCAAAAAACCCCACCAAACCCTAAGAGAACTACTTTGGGTTACTTGGGCCAGGTTAGAGTATCTCAAATCAGATTTTAGAAATTCATCATTAAAATAATGGAGTTATGAAAGTGCTACTAAATGGTAACCTGTATAGTCCATGCACCTCTGTTCAAGTGCATGAAGGGGAGACATGGTCAGGCTTCTACAGAAGAGTCGTCTAATACTATTTTTTTTTATGTGCTTATTTTTCTCAGTGATTTAATTCTATAGTGCATAGGGGTGGGGAGGTGTAGAGGATGTTTCAACTATACGTTTGATCAAATGAAGATTATTCCTTTTGTGTTAGATATATCCTTTCATGTATCACAAGATAAGATACAGCAAACAGAAGAAAATATATTGTGAGATACAAGAAAAACATACCAGATATTTCTGTTATCTATATATAATGAATAAAAAATGTTGACAGCACTTCCATTTTCTATTTCAGCAGTTTTTAAGAGCTCATTTATAAGGAGCTTTCTGTCCTGTTTGGCTGACAAATACTGACGTCTGAAATCTTTATGCAATCGGCATCTTCTCCTCTTACTAAATCATTCATGAATGTTGCACTACTTTTAGTCTCTTTGTTCTGTCAATGACTTTGTGGTAAAAATAGAAATAGAGCTTTTTGATTTCAGTGATTTGATGCATTCGTAGTTGATGGAGATCATTAGCCTTTTTAAAGCATGCATAAGTCATGGACCCTAATTTTACAGTCTTCAGGCCTTTAATCTTTTGGCAGTGTTCATGCTTTTATTTTAAAGTAATAACTTCTTAAATACTTTTTTGTACGGAATGGAATCAATATTTCTACAATAGTGGATACTTACCTACAAAAGAGCGGTAGTTAAAATGGAGAGGATCTCCAAGAAGAAAGAGGAAAAATTATTAGCCAAAACATAAGCAATTAAAAGAACTAGTGTTTTTCAATTTGGGGGGGAGGGGGGGAGGTAATGCTAAACACTACAGGGAATTGAGAAAAACAAGAACTGTCTCCCAAATCCTTATGTAGCCTTCAATTAAGAGAAAATGAATTTGTCTTTATAACTAGCAGTAGGAACTTAATACTTCAAGATGTGTGCTGTGTAGGAGCTATGGAGCTAAAAGTTGGAGAGAGTGTCAACCAGAAGAAAATTCATTGCTCCAAATAAGCCTGTTGTGGTGCATCAATGTTTCTGCAGAACTAGTGAAGGCAGAAAAACACAGGGAATATGTATCTTTATTTAAAAAGAAAAGAAAGTGGTTAAAAAGAAAAGAGTTTGTAGTAGGAATCTCTGATCTTTCCTAACTTGAATCAAGCTAAGCAGTTGAAGAAGAAAGTCCCTCCTTTAGATCTAACATTTCTGATATTCAAGAAACCCTTTTGGTCCCTGAAAAGCTCCATGACAAATATGACGCATCTTCTGCCTTAGTTCTTTAGAGAGGTTTGCACTTTTCTGCCTTACAGGAGCTCTAGAAATAAAGCAAGCTGCATTACTGGGGCTTCATGGTGAATCTGCACTACACGTAAAAATTTTGCTCTATGATGTCTTAGCAGGGGTTGCCTTAAACTTACTTGATAAAACTAAGTAGGTAAAGACAGCCACAGATAGATATCTGCCAAATCACATCGGAGTGTGACAATAGGTAAAGTGTAGTTTGAGGTCAGTTAGCTTTTAGGTATAAAGTTTTGTCTGTTTCTGTTGTTAAACCACTTCCTGTGATAGTTTATATGGAAAATTGAACATGTTTGGTTTCTTTTTTAAATGTATGTTTAGTGTTAAATGAGTTTAAAATGTGAGTGGAGAAATAAAAATGCTTACATAGCAAGAAAAACAGAATTTAGATTAGGTTGCAGGTTTTTGCTCTTGAAGAACAGGCAGCTGCTCCTCAGTGATTTTTCTTTTTATAGAATTGAAAGAGAAGAGATGAGCAAACTGCAATGGAAAAACCTTAATTGGAATGGTATGAGTGTCTTTCACAGCAGAGGAAGCAAACTGTTATGTGAACTGTATTTATTTTACTCAACGTTCTTTTGATAAGAACTTGCCCTTCATTTGAAGTTCTGTGAAACATTAATGCAACAACATTATCTCCTGCAAGAAGAGGCTGTAAGAAGTGATGGTAGTCACTTACTTCTGGGTTCAAAGAATCTGATCTACTTAGGGCGATGGAAAGGCTCCACTTGGCTTTGGATTAGGCCTTTGCACAGGAACTGGGGGTGGGAGGGCCATGTTATAAAGTGCTCCTGGGATGAACTTGGATAACCACAAGGATGTGGCTGAAAGATCAGAGCAGTGGAATGCCACAACATCTGCCAAGATTTTATTTCAACTGTTTGATGCTGGACTGTATGATTCTTATTTATTTATTTATTTTCCTAGAGAACTATTGTCTTTTTCTCACTTTACTTTTTTCATTTTTTTCACTTTCTTTTTCACCATCTTCTCCATTATCATTTATATTTTCATAACTCCTTTGCAAATTCGTGTGTCTCCTTGTTTTTTTTACTGTCACATTGGGGGAATCATTCCATGATTTTGACGCACCTTTGCTGTATCTACTCTGTTTCTAAGTCTCGCTTTTTGAAATAGAATATGCAAAAGAGAACTGGAAGCAGTTAGTATTCTAGGCAAGGTGACATCGTGGACATAAACATGCTGTCATAAGGATGTCCTTTGTTTTTTGCTATGATCTTTTTCTAGAAATTCTTAATATTCTGTTGAAATATTTGTCTACTTTTGAATGTTAACATGATGTCTGCAGAGTCCTGCCTGTCATAACCACATGATGATTGTTTTAGAGTGCAACTTTGTATACACCTAATTAGAGCTGTGGTTTTGTTTGGTTTTACTGCATGGATATGGCTTCCCATGTGCAAATACTATAGATGTATAGATATACTGCATTTAATGTTTCCATATTAAGCTTTCTCATCTGGCTGTAGAACATAAAAATATTTATGGCACAATTTGATGTCTTATGTGGACAGAGAAATCTGTGGAGGTTATTTATCATTTTCAGAAATCCTTGAGAGACCTGTAAACACTAACATGAAAGCACTTTCAATGTAGTTTATGATGTTGCATCAAATGCTGCATTTTTAATTTGTTAGCAAATAAGGTAGCAAAAATCCCAAACCCGATACAGAAATCTCTGCAGCTAAAAGGCAGTTATTTGTGAAGATGTTCTCACCTGTTGCTTCTCTCACCTAACTCTGAAGTTGACAGCTGAAAACTATGTGTAACTTTGAATACAAGTGTTAATAACAGCTGAGACAGTAAAATGTAATTATTGCATGTTATTATACTATCATCTGTGCAGCTGCAAGGTGTAGACTGAATATTTTGCCACATTCAATTAGAAGATAAAAGTAGTACTGCAGAACGAAGTCTGTTAAATGAGAATTTAAATCACTGCAACTGAAGTAGCAGTTGTAAAGTCATCCCACATCCTGGCCAACATGTTTCAAGACTAGTAAAGCATGATTTTTCTGCACTTGGGTCACCATAGCTGATAGCTTGGATGGTATCTGAAGAGAGTGTTTGGCCTGTGAGGCATGTGTATGATTCCTTAATGCACCTTGAGAAGTGGTAGTCAGAGGAAATGTATTGTCCTGGCAAAAGGAGCAGAAGAAAACAATCTTCCCACCATGTTACCAACACTGGCTCTTTGCATTCACCTTGGTGTTTGCCATACTCTTCAGTTTCTTACTCCGTCCTTAACCAGTACTCCAACAGCATAGGAAAGTGAATCTACCTACTTAGTTTGATACATTTTTCATTGCAAATTGTTCCTCCAGGGCTGCAGCACCTTCTGTTTTAAGATACAAGACACAGAGCAGTGGCATTGTCAGTTGATTTCTGTTCTAGAAAAGAAATCGGTTACAGTGATGGTTGATCACCCTTTTTTGGTGAGAATTTATTTTATACCAATGTTAAGACTTTGACCTTTACCTCGTAAAGATATCCCAAGCAACCACTGAAGTCACAGGAGATTATGGGGTTTAAGAACTCAAAAGTGAGAATTTGAAAGTTGCTTAGAACTCCAAAATTTTAGCCATGTGTCTGACGACATTTTCTGTATTACCTTTGACTAAATTGACTTCTAATAAAATAAAGGTTTGGTTGGAGTAAAATAACTAAAAACACCTCCTAGAAGGTCTTTACGGGCAAAGAAATCCATGCCTTTTTACTATTATCACTTAGACTTGCTTCCTTTGTAACAGAAGCTGTTTAATCCAGTAATCCTCAAAATACATCTGTAGCATTCTGTTTTAAGAATGAACATACTTCCCACCTACCGATTTGTAAACTGAGATCACTGATTAGCCTTGTCCGTGGTATGAGATGGTAAGTTTCTGATAGGTTGTTGCAGAGTTAGCATCTGACAGCTGCAGCCACTTTTGTGGGACTCACAGACTAGTTGAGTCTGGAAGGCACCTCTGTAGATTGCCAAGTCTAACCCATCTGCTCAAGCAGGGTCATATGGACCTGGTTGCCCAAGACCATTTCCAGACAGCTTTAGAATATATCCAAGGATGGAGACTTTACCACCTCTCTGAGTAACCTGTGCCAGTGCTTGGTTACCCTCATAGTTAAAATTAAAAAAGGTTTTCCCGATGTTCAGATGGCACTTTCTGTACTTCCATTTGTGTGGATTGTCACTTGTCCTGTCACTGGACATCACTGAAAACAGTCTGTCTCCATCTTCTTTGTTCCATTCGATCAGGTATTTATGCACACTGAGAAGTTTCCCCCCAAGCCTTCTCTTCTCCAGGTTGAACAATTACAGCACTCTCGGCCTCTCCTCGTAGTAGGTATGCTTCAGTCCCCTAATTGTCTTTGGTTTTCTTTGCTGGACTCATTCCTCAAAGTCCATATCTATCTTGCAGCCCAGTTTCTTCAGAAATGTTAATTTATTTTTACTCTCTTATTTGGCATTTAAGCCCTCTTTTGGATTGCTATTTCCTTATTGCAAACACAGTTCTAGGATCTGTACTAGTTTTAATTTGATACTGACTGCTGCATAAAGTTGGAGTCTCCTTTCTACAATTCTGCAAATGTATATCGATTAAAATGGAGAAGCACTGGTGTTAAAATTGGTTCTTCATGTCAACCAAGTTACAGCAATCCAGACTTGAAACTCAGTGTCTTTTATTTGCTGTAAACAAAGAAATCGGGCAACTCCACCCAATTAATGTCAACTGAAAGAAAACAACACTGTCCTATATAACACTAGGCAGCGGTGCTTTACCTTACCAGAGAATACCATCTTCATTTACCTAAAGAAATTATTTCGGAATCCCTCCTGCTCTTTAAACATGACCTCGAAAACAATACCCGTACCTCCCACCTACAATCCCCGCCTGCTTTTGATTCCTACCATTAGTGCTTATTTTTATGACGTAGCTGGGTATTGCTGCTGGGTCCAATGCACCCTTCTTCAGCTTGAAGTTTTTCTTTTGCGTTTAACAACCAATCAAAAAGATTGATTCAAAATATAAGTAAAAGCAATCACTTAACAGAATTTTTCCTTTTTTAAAATTGCTCAATTACTCGTATACTGTTCTAGTAGATGAACATAATCATAGAATCATAGAATAATAGAATAGTTAGGGTTGGAAAGGACCTTAAGATCATCTAGTTCCAACCCCCCTGCCATGGGCAGGGACACCTCGCCCTAAACCATGTGGCCCAAGGCTCTGTCCAACCTGGCCTTGAACACCGCCAGGGATGGAGCATCCACAATCTCCCTGGGCAACCCATTCCAGTGCTTCACCACCCTCACTGTAAAGAACTTCTTCCTTATATCTAATCTAAACTTCCCCTGTTTAAGTTTGAACCCGTTACCCCTTGTCCTACTACTACAGTCCCTAAGGAAGAGTCCCTCCCCAGCATCCTTGTAGACCCCCTTTAGATACTGGAAGGCTGCTATGAGGTCTCCAAGCAGCCTTCTCTTCTCCAGGCTAAACAGCCCCAACTCTCTCAGCCTGTCTTCATACGGGAGGTGCTCCAGCCCTCTTATCATCCTCGTGGCCCTCCTCTGGACTCGCTCCAACAGCTCCATGTCCTTTTTATGTTGAGGACACCAGAACTGTACGCAGTACTCCAAGTGAGGTCTCACAAGAGCAGAGTAGAGGGGCAGGATCACCTCCTTCGACCTGCTGGTCACACTTCTTTTGATGCAGCCCAGGATATGGTTGGCTTTCTGGGCTGCAAGTGCACGCTGAAGCCGGCTCATGTTAAGCTTCTCGTCAACCAACACCCCTAAGTCCTTCTCTGCAGGGCTGCTCAGAATCTCTTCTCTGCCCAACCTGTAACTGTGCCTGGGATTGCCCCGACCCACGTGTAGGACCTTGTACCTGGTTTGGTTAAACTTCATAAGGTTGGCATTGGCCCACGTCACAAGCATGTCAAGGTCCCTCTGGATGGTATCCCTTCCCTCCAGCGCACCAACCGAACCACACATCTTGGTGTCGTCGGCAAACTTGCTGAGGGCACACTCAATCCCACTGTCCATGTCGCCGACAAAGATGTTGAACAGGACCAGTCCCAGCACCGATCCTTGAGGGACACCACTCTTTAGAGGTTTCCAACTGGACATCGAGCCATTTACCACAACTCTTTGTGTGTGGCCATCGAGCCAGTTCTTTATCCACGGAGTGGTCCATCTATCAAATTGATGTCTCTCCAATTTAGAGACAAGGATGTCGTGCGGAACAGTGTTGAACGCTTTGCACAAGTCCAGGTAGATGACGTCAACTGCTCTGCCCCTGTCCATCAGTTCCGTGGCTCCATCATAGAAGGCCACCAAATTGGTCAGGCAGGATTTGCCCTTAGTGAAGCCATGTTGGCTGTCACCAACCACCTCGTTGTTTTTCATGTGCCTTAGCATGTTTTCCAGGAGAAACTGTTCCAAGATTTTGCCAGGCACAGAGGTGAGACTGACTGGTCTGTAGTTTCTCAGGTCTTCCACCTTCCCCTTCTTGAAAATGGGGGTTATATTACCCTTCTTCCAGTCATCGGGAACTTCACCTGACTGCCAGGATTTTTCGAATAGGATGGGCAGTGGCTTAGGAACTTCATTCGCCAGCTCCTTCAGGACCTGTGGATGGATTTCATCAGGTCTCATGGACTTGTGCACGTTCAGGTTCTTAAGATGGTCTCGAACCTGATCCTCTCCTACAGTGGGCCTAAGGTCTTCATTCTCACAGTCCCTGCATTTGCTTTCCAAGACTTTTGTGGTGTGGTCAGAGCATTTGCTACTGAAGACTGAGGCAAAGAAGTCATTGAAAACCTCAGCCTTCTCCAAATCCATGGTAGCCAGTTCTCCTGACAGCTTCCGGAGAGGGCCCACATTGTCCCTAGTCTGTCTTTTATTTGCTATGTATCTATAAAATCCTTTCCTGTTATCTTTTACATCCCTTGCCAGATTTAATTCTAGCTGGGCCTTAGCTTTCCTAACCTGGTCCCTAGCTTCCCGGGCAATGCTCCTATATTCTTCCCAGGACACCTGTCCTCACTTCCACCTTCTATAAGCTTCTTTTTTCCCTCTAAGTTTCCTCAGCAGCTCCTTGTCCATCCATGGAGGTCTCCTGGCCCTCCTGCTGCACTTTCTTCTAGTCGGGACGCAACACTCTTGAGCACGTAGCAGGTGATCCTTGAATATCGACCAGCAGTCTTGGGCCCCTCTGCCCTCTAGGACTATATCCCATTAAACCTTACAAAGCAGGTTCCTGAAGAGGCCAAAGTCTGCTTTCTTGAAGTCCAGGGCAGTGAGCTTGCTGCGTGCTCTTCTCACTGTCCTGAGGATCTCAAACTCAACCATCCGTGATCACTAGAGCCAAGGCTGCCCCGGAGCGTCACATTTCCAACCAGTCCCTCCCTGCTGGTGAGCACGAGGTCCAGCATGGCACCTCTCCTTGTCGGCTCCTCTGCTTCTTGAAGAAGGAAGTTGTCTTCCACACAATCGAGGAACCTCCTGGATTGCTTGTGCTGGGCCATGCCGGGCCGTACCGTCGCTCCAACAGATGTCAGGATGGTTGAAGTCCCCGATGAGGACAAGGGCCTGTGAGCGTGAGGCTGCTCCTGTCTGTCTGTAGAGCGCTTCATCCACAGAGTCCTCTTGATCAGGCGGCCTGTAACAGATCCCCACCGTAATGTCCCCCATTGTTGTTTTCGCTTGACCCTGACCCACAAACACCCTGTTGACTCCTCACCTGTCCCCAGACAGAGTTCCATACTCTCCAGCCTATCACTGACATAGATAGGAATGCCCCCTCCCCGTCTGCCTGGCCTGTCTTTTCTAAACAGCCTGTAACCTTCCATTCCGACACTCCAGTCATAGGAGCCATCCCACCATGTTTCTGTGATACCAATGACATCATATTCCTGTAGCCTTGCACACATCTCTAATTTCTCTTGTTTATTCCCCATACTATGGGCGTTTGCATAGAGGCAGCTTAGCCAAGCTCCAAATGAAGCCAACTCAATGGCTGGGGCAGCTGGAACATCCCTACATCACTCCAAGCACTTATTACAGGTGCTGGCAACTGACCAGGAGTGTTGGGATGGATCAATGCTCCCCTCCCCCAACACATCTAGTTTAAAGCTTTCTTGACCAGCCTGGTAAGCCTCCTACCAAAACAGCTCTTCCCCTTCTTTGTCAGACCAGCTCCACCAGCCTCCAGTAGATCTGGCCTCCCAAATGGAGCCCCATGTTCTAAATAGCCAAACCCCTGACTATGGCACCACCATTCTAACCATTTATTAACTTGCCAAATGCACCTAGCTTTTTTAAGGTCCTTCCCTTTGTCCTGGAGAATCGCTGAAAAAACTATCTGAGCTCCAGAGCCCCTAACCACCTCTTCCAGGGCTCTGTAGTCCTTCTTAATGTTCTCCAGGCTACTGCTAAAATGAATGCTGAAAGGAAAATCATATTTAGGAAATTTATGTCTTGTTATCATATGGAATATTGAATAAAATCTAACACATTAGATATAGAAATGTTAACTGGGGGATAGTTTTTCAACACAGTACTGATAAATACTTAAAATACATCAATATTTTTGTGCCATATCCTCACATTAGACATTAAAGAAAATCTTCATTTTGATGCTCAGGACAGAATACTCCAGGGATAGCAAATGGAACTTTGAAGCACAATGTGCAGTGAAATTCTTCTTATCAGTGTGGAAAAATTTGAAAGATGTTCTCTTTAAACGCTAGTTTGTTATTGGCACTTTCTGAAACTTCCTTTTCTTTCAGTTAATAGAGTTAGGCAGTCACATTTATTAATATGTCTAGTGTTTGTGTTTGATTTACAACCTCGGTGACAATGTCCTAGAGAGTGATTTATTCTGATCAGCTATCAAGAGCTTGATACTGTAGGTAGTGATGTAAAATAAAATGGAAACAGGTTTCAGAGACTCTATTAGCTTAAGAAATAGATGCACAATACTCTCCTGTTTCTACAAAGTAATGACTTGTGTTGTAATTTTTTCAAGTCTTGCAGTCATCCAGCCTAACCTATTTAGCTTGGTCCTTCCAGAACAATAGAAACCATTCAGAGGGCTTAAACACAGAAATCTACCTGAGTGGAAAGTGAATCTACAACAAAATTATCTTCCCAAAACATGCAATAACTTTTTTTGAGCATCCCTGCAACCTAGATGATATATCTGGAATAGCTGTCAGGTGGAAAGGTCTTGAACTTCTTGAGGCTTTATATTTCAAACCTCTATGGATCTGTAATCCATCAGTGAAAGCAAAAGGACAAAAATGTTGTAATACTGATAATAGGTGCTGAATTGTTTTAAAGTCTCCTTAATAACTAAGCAGCTTCATTGTACATCAATAACCAGTTTTGATGACTCTGTATTTTACAAAAACGTTTTAGCTGAGAGAAAGACAAAGGTAATTGCAGCATACAACCAGATTGCTACAACTAGAGGGAGAGATCAGAGTAGAGCTTTCAACATCGGCAACCCTTAAACAGATACAGCTAAGGAAAAAAAAATAATCTGGATTTACTTAAATGAAGTATTAAAGACAGAAGTAAAATCAATGAATAAAAAAATGGCATGATATTAAATTCACCAGTAGAGTTGAAGAATATATTATGATCCCTGGTTTTGGCCCCTGAGATATGAGAGAGAATCCATCTGGAAGACTTTAACTCCACCATGTTGCTGAAGTTCCCTTGTGGACATTCCCCTGGAGACCTGCCTGCCACTTTTACTTCCAGTGCTGCCCTCTCACCACACCAGCTGTGTCCTGGCAGCTCATATTTCTGGTCAGCAGGATTTCCAATTTATGGATTCCGATAAACCACAGCCTCTGCTCTTTTTGTGTTTTGGTTCGATTTGGTTTTTATGCCTTCTAAGCTTGGTTATCCTTCTGTTCCTCCTTCCTGGGACAGGACAAAGAAAGGCTACAAAACTTAGTGACTTCACTCTGCATCTTTTTTAATTTGTTCCCTTTTTTTAAGACACATTTTGATGTCATCATCTGGAAGGTCCATCTACTTGGATGGACTACAAATACTGTGACTAAGCTGGTTCTGAAGCAGGGAATGGCAGAGCTACTCAGGGTCTGTAAGTCTCAGCGTGCAGCTTTCCCCACAAATTATTTCCTATTGAGAGGCAGGCTAAATTAGCCCAGTGTCATACCAGGATGGTTTCAGTGTGCTGGGGACCAGAGCTAGAACTGCTGCCTGGCACTGCACTTTGCCTGTTCAAAATGAGTTCACAGTTCTGTTATGTGCTCTTGTGCATATTGGCCACGCTTAGGGTAATGAGGTGCATCAATAAGGTTTTATTTACCTCCTGGTTTTGTGCATCCAAGAGTGGCTGTTTTCCACACAAACATGCACATGAATCAGATTTAGATCTGTGTTAACAAGTTTTGTGGCATGCAGTATAAATCTGAGTCCTTGCTCAGGTCTTTTTTTTTTTTTTTTCAATCCAGTTGTGCTATATTCCATTACTGCTTTTCACAGTTAATGTTTCTTATAGCATCACAACAATTCCATATTGGTGTCTTTCTTCAAAATGAAATATACATATATCAAAGTCAGTAAAATAATACTACAGGGAAAAAATTATAGAAAGCTTTTATATTTTTTACAGTCTGTGTATTAGCATCTCTTAATTGCTCTAACAGCAAGGAAAAAATTTCAAGGAAACTAGATTTTTCAATAAAGCTTAAAAATAGTCAGTTTAGACAGAAAAGAAGTTTGGCAACTTCTGCAATATATCAGTTTTAGGAGACTTGAGTATCTGCAATAGAACATGAAATAAGGCACTATGTCATTTATCAGCATTTGTATCTTTATGTCTGGTAATCCTACCATACTATATGTGTATGTGTGTGTCTATATATCTATATATATAACTGTAGAAGAAATGCTGGGCAAATATGAGTCTTTTCAGTTTCATAAAGGTAGATAATGCAATACTTTGCTTTTCCTCTTATTTTGGTAGAAAGCATATCTACATAGGCTGGAAAAATATAATCGTTCCCCTCCCTCACTTTATCTCCCAGAAACTTCCAAAAATGAATCTGTCTAGCTTCTCAGAGTAGTTGTTTCTTATAAATAATATTTTCATTGGAGTGAAGAAAAGGAAGTAGCAGTTTTGTCTTGGCTAGTCTTGCCATGAAACTCAGACTCTCTCTCTTTATCACATGCCATTTGATTTGAAGGAAGTACAAGGTATGCATTAGGGAAAGTATATTCTTCAAAGCTCGCAATTTTCTGAGGTGGTTTTCATAAAATTTCCTGAGTGGTTTTTAGAAAGCTCTTATCATTTGACCTAGTAGTAATCAGATATTTCTGAGTCCTGTGACTCAAAATCACTGAGTTTCATCACATCCTAGAGAATCTCCAGAGCTCACCAGAACTGTTCATTTTGAAGCACTTGTACAGTATTTTTTCCAAGAAAAGAAAAAAAAACTCCACAACCTTAGTCAGAATCAGGCAGATACCAGTTAAGTGACTATTCCCAGTATTCTTGTCTAAACTTATTAGCTGAATTTATTCTTGAGAGTATATGCGTTACAGTGGTGTACAATTCTTCAGAAAAAGAGAATGTGAAGTAAGAAATTTCCCTTCGTGCTGAATAAAGTATTCTCAAGAATTGCAATTCTTTTCTGAACCAGCTTAAACAATTTAACTGAAACTGAAAATAATTTGTTTTCTGAAGCTGAAGCATTCGCCTGGTCCTCTACTGTGTCATTATGACCAGGAATGTCATGTCTTCTCTAAATCAGTTAAAAATCCTCTGCATTTTTCCTGTGATCTTAGAAATGAGTCCAATAGTGTAAACTACAATATAATATTTGCTTAATCAGCGTGCCTATTAAGAGATGACTCATCTGTGGCCTTGTAAGTGCATATAAAGACAGACGTTAAGTAAGGCCTTTTAAACCATCATGAAAAACATAACTACCCAGTGTCTAGAAAGTAAAATTAGCAAATTAAGAATTAGATACAAATGCTTAAAAGAAACCAGAATTTGGCATTGGAGCAGAGTGATGTTTTAAACTCAGTATCACATGGATTATTTAATCAAGATTCTCTAGCTCCACTAGGAATTGGGTGAAGTCTGATGTCATAGAGATGTTCTCACATATTAATGTTATTTTTTTATTTTAAAATTCCAGTAGTCACATCAGTAAAGTTATAACATATTGTTCAAATGCTAATATGAATTAGCTATGCTTATTTCCTGACACAATAGAGCACAAAGTAAACACACCGTTTGAGATAATTAACAAAAACGTTGTTCTTGAAAGTGTGAGAGTCCTAAATGAAAATTACCTGAAAAGAGTCCAGATTTCTTACAGTATATCTCATGACGTTATATACTTCAACACTATTAAAATATAAAACTGATAGAAAACATATATAAGCTCAGAGTCGCAGAATGGTTGAGGTTGGAAGGGACCTCTGGGGGTGATCTGGTCCAAACTCCTCTGGCTCAAAGCAGGACCATATAGAGCCCTGGACCATGTCTGGATGGCTTTTGAATATCTTCAAAGATGGAGACTCTAGAACCTCTTTGGGTACCCCAAATCAGTGCTCAGCCACCCTCAAAGTGGAAAGTATTTCCTGATGTTCAGACAGAAGTTCCCTTATTTCAGTTTATGCCCATTGCCTTTTGTTCTGTCAGTGGGCTCTGTCCTCTTTGCCTCCTCCTTTCAGGTATTTATATATATTGATGAGATTCCCCTTGAGGCTTCTCTTTTCCAGGCCAGACAGCTCTCTCAGCCTTTCCTCATGTGTGAGATGCTACAGTCCCTTCATCATCATCACCACCCTTTGTTCAGTTCTCTCCAGTGTGTCCCTGTCTCCCGTGTACTGGGGAGCCCAGAACTGGGACACGGCACTCCAGGTGTGACCTCATTAGGGCTGAGTAGAGGGGAAGGATCACCTTCCTTCACCTGTTTGCAACACTCCTCATGCAGCCTAGGATCCCATCAGCCTTTTTTGTTGCAAGGGCACATTTCTGGCACACGTTGTTTGTCTTCAATAAACAGGGAGCTACTCCATAGCTAGTTTGAAATCTTTAGCTGTTTATTCTTAAAAATCTAGATATTTTCTGCTGAGACTGAGATATAGATGCCACCAAGATGGAAAGGGCACCAGCTGCACCATGAGTAGTTAAGTTTGTGGGAGATATTTATGATAATGTAATAGTAAAATATGGTTTGAGCATCTAGCCATTTGACAGCACTTGCTGAAATACAGTATCTGCATCGAAGGAAACGCAGCGAAGTGGATATGTTTAATCTTTATTTTCTTTTCTAGCTATACAGTCTCAGTTGCACTGAAGTAAAGATATTGAATTAAGCAGTAACATCAGCTTAGGAATAGTGATTTTTAAAGTCCTTATGATAGATAAGTTTGGGCATTTCAAAAATAACACATGTATAGCAACAGTGCACAAAAATGCCCTCATCATTTTTCTGTTGACATACCCAAATCTGTTACAGTGAGCAAAACCTTATCATGGATGGCCTTGGGAAACAAGGAGGGGGTATTGTGAAGAAACAGCTTGGGTGGGGGAAGGAAAAAAGGAAAATAAACTCTTTCGAACTAGCTCTTTACCACAAGTGCCAAACAGGTTGTCATTAAATTACAAGCATAAGGACCTCTTTCAACTTCTATTTATTAGCTTCTAGACATTTTTCAACCTATAAGCTACTGTTACAAATTAAAGGCATAATTAACTCTACTGCTCAGTTAAAACCTTGTGCCCTTAAAAACTTAAGGTTAAAACCTTGAGATTTCATGAAATTTTTTTTTGTGAGTATAAAACACCATTCTTGTGATGCAAGTTGCAAAAGTGGGATCTGAGTTAAAGCTAAGCTATAAGAGAGAGATCCTTTTAGTTTATGGCTAAAAAGGGGTTAAAAAATCATTGTTACATAATTAACCAGTCTTCAAAAGTCTTCTAGAAAGAAAAAAAAATGTACATATTAAGGTAGGATGATCTTCTTAGAAAAAAGAATATTCAGTAAAGGAATACATAAATCCCCAAAAGTTTTTGTTGTTTTTTGTTTGTTTCAGCAAGTCTAAATTTCCTCCTAAGGACATTTTAAAATATAGTTTGAATTTACTGCTCCATAGGTGACTACCAATTGGTTGTGCCATAATGTGCATTAGGAAGCGTAAGGTATGCACCAAGAGCCTGCCTAATGCAACTCCTAATACAGCTCCTTAATTTCCACGTAGCCAATTTCCACACCCAAACCTGCTTAGCATGTCTGCTCCTCTCTTTGCATAAAAAAAATGAATTGCAATTTTGCTTTGTCAGCCTTTAACAATACAGGGGGCATCCACACGAGTTTATAATTTCACATGTGCAATTGACTATAATCTGGCTGGTTCAGTATATTAATAAACCACAGTGCAGCCCTGTGCATTAACCTTTTCAGGGACATATAAATCCTACAAAAAACAACCAACCAACCAAAAAAAAAAATCCCAAACAAAACCCCAAAACTTTTAATGTAGCACTCCATTAAACACTAAAAAATGGTTTGAATATTAAAGTGTAGATAAAAAAATGGTATTTTAAGAAGGCTGAGTGTCAGGCATTCACATAGAAAATGTGGAAAAAAAAGTAGCCACAACCGTAGTTTTGGTAAGTAAAGATTTTGTTTGAAATGCTGTTTGAAATATATTAGTTGAAGCTTAAATTCACATGCACCTGGGTCAGGGCAATCCCAAGCCCAAATACAGGCTAGGTAGAGAATGGATTAAGAGCAACCCTGAAAAGGACGTGGGGGTATTGATCTATGAGAATCTCAACATGAGCCAGCAGTTTGTGCTTGCGGTCTAGAAAGCCAACCGTATGCTGGGCTGCATCAAAAGAAGCATGCCCAGCAGGTCGAGGGATGTGATTCTCCCCCTCTACTCTCTTCTCATGAGACCCCACTTGGAGTACTGCATTCAGCTCTGTGGCCCCCAACACAAGAGAGATGTGGACCCACTTAAGCCAGTCAAGAGAAGGCCTTGAAGATGATCAGAGGGCTGGAGCACCTCTGCTATGAGGTCCAAGAGAGTTGGGCTTGTTCAGCCTGGAGAAGGCTGTCTCTGCAGAGACCTTACAGCAGCCTTCCAGTGCCTAAAGAGGGCCTACAAGACACCTGGAGAGGGACTTTTTACAAGGGCAGGTAGTGACAGGACAAGGGGAATGGCTTTAAACTGAAAAAGGGTAGATTTAGATTATGTATTAAAAAGAAATTCTTTACTGTGAGGGTGCTGAGGTGCTGGCACAGGTTCCCCAGAGAAGTTGTGGATGCCCCATCCCAGGTTGGATGAGGCTTTGAGCAACCTGCTCTAGTGGAAAGTATCCTTGCCCATGGCAGGGGGGTTGGAACTAGATGATCTTTAAGGTCCCTTCCAACCCAAACCATTCTAGACTGATGCCTCTAAATTTACTGCTCTAATTTACTGTGCCTCTAAAATTACTGCTCTACACCCAGTTAATAAGATAGTTATTAAACATTAAATAGGTTACAGGAGGGCTTGAAGTGTTGTAGTAACAGCTCACTTTTTTCCTGCACCTTCCCAGCCTCTGAGGAGGATCACATTTAGGTTTTGTTGCTCCTTCTTTCAAGTTCTTCTTAAAAGCATTTACTCTAAAAGGAGACAATGCGGATATGTCCAACAGTGTGTTAGAGGTAGCACTGTGTGCCCTATGCTCCTAACACTCTGGGCAGAGGTCTACCTTCTGCTTATGCTACCTGGGGGACGAGTTGTTTTCCAGATACCAGCAACTTCTTGCTTGGATGGTGAGGAGAAGGAATGATCTGACTGGTTATTATGAGTTGTTTCTTTTTTCTCTATCAATGTATACAGGTACAGGGGTGCATTTCTCAGGGAAATAATATCTTTATGGTTTTATAATCTCTTTTGTTCTCACCATGGAAGCAGAAGGCAGTAGAAGAAGCTTCTCTGTTAGTTGCAATTTATCATTAATCTTTAGTCAAGGTCTTTCAGTCTTTCTGAAATTGTCTTGAAATCCACTGCAGCAAAAAGACAAGATTCCTGAAGACAGATATTCTGCCTAAGTCTATACATTACGTATTTAAATTTTACAGTCTTCTGTGAAGTTACTTGCCTGCCATGATTGATTGTAAATGTAATGTCCATAAAAATCCATTAGTACTTTAATCATGGAGACATAAGTGAGCATTTCATTATTTTAATATGAAATCAAATTTACAAGATCACATTTTGTCCACTTTTTCTTGAGGTCATCAGTAATGCCCTTGCTTGCTTCATGAAGGATACACAGTATGACTAGATATTTGCAGGGAAAGAAGTACACACTTATTTTTTCTGCAGTCTTTTCAGGAGTAGGTGTCACAGGCAGTATAGACTCTCAGCACACTGAGTGTTCAGTCATGATGTAGCACAATGTGCAGACATATGATGACCTTCGGTGCTTAGCATTACTTTACTGTAACGATCAGGGATTGGTGTTTACAAAGTGTTTGCAGTGTTGGACTCTGTGTGTGTAATGTGTGTATATCTATACATAATGTCTGCAGACACTTATTTTGCTTCGCTAGTAGCTAATGACAACACACAGAAGGATCTGTCTTCGACAAATATCAAAAGCAATATGTGCCCCATATGCATCAAACTTGCAGGCTAAAGCAAAGCCTTTAGCGTGACTTTGGCAGTCATTTTTGGCAGAAAAATTTTCCAAATCATAAGATATCATCATAATCATAGTTAAATATACTGATCCCTTTGGAAAGTTTTATGCCAAAGTATATGAGGTCTTGAGAAAAGCAACATGTTGTGAAGTAACATATATTTTGGCTGTTACTTGTTGAAAGTATCAAGTACATTGCGGGCATTACGGAAATAAAGTCACAGGAGGCTTCCCCCTAATGGGGCTAAATGGAGCTTAGGATTTATGGACAGTGTACTTCCTCAGCCTTAACTGACAGATAGCACTACTTTTGTCCACTAGTTGTAGTGAGAATTTGTTTAAAAAGCAAATATGAACAAAAAGGTGGATAGGGAAAATAAAAAGACCTATGCTACCCCCTGCAGAAACACCAAAAAAGCCCTGACTATACTTGAATGGATTATTTCTTCGTATATGTGTTTATTCATTTTGTATGCATTCATACAAGTATCATCTTTGGGTTTGCTATTTTTAATTAAAAATCTGGTTTCATTTACTATTGGTCTGACATGATATAACATCCTATGCAGTCCTGATGGCAACTCAGTAGGCTACCACAGACACTGCGGTAGAGCAAATGCCAACTCACGCCTGCAGGCAGATGGGAAAGTAAAACATGGGTGTTATTTCCAAAGCACTTAAAAGAAATAACTTCTCTTACACTATCAGATAAAAACATATTGAAGAAAATCTGTCTTTTTACACATTTAAATAAATATGTTCTGTCAGACCAACTACACTGGGTAATGTATTCGAACAAATATGCAGCAATTAGGATATTTTGTTGAGTGTATCTGCTGTGACTACCAATCGTATGAAAGCTGTGTTGGTAGCAATCTTTACTCCTTTTCTTGCTTAAAAAGAAATTCAGATTTAAAAAAAAATGGAAGCTGAAGGAAATATTTGACACAATTATTTCTTTTTTTAGTGTGTTATATATATATTCAGTTTAAGAGTAACCAATTGCTAGGTACATTAAAACTGATGGCTCTCTGCATGCGAGTTAAATAACAAGGAAAATTGCAAAAGTGTAGGTTAAACAATATATGAGAGTGGACAAGTAGGAGATGGAGGGGTTTCTTTTGGTACTTTTTCTACATTACATCACATGTGGAGTGGAATCAGTGGAAATGATTTCTTATTCAACTTTCTGTTCATATTTAGTATTTTTGTTTCTATTCATTCGTTTCTCAATTTGTTTTATTGCTTCTCAGCTCAAAGAATGGGCTTATGGTAGAATCATAGAATCGTAAAATAGTCTGTATTAATTAGGGCACAAGGATAAAACAAAATTTTCAGACTGGGTTAGTGATCTTCATGGGCTTACAGGCATAGGCCTGAAAGATAGAGCCGACCGCAGGATTCACTTGGTCGTAAAAACCCAAGATTTTTCTGGTGTTTAGACAATTCAGTTTCCAAGTTATTTTTCAAGCCTGTGGGGCTATATGTACAGTGGAATATTTGATCTTTAATAAAATGTAATTTCATTTCTATATTTAATTCAGTAATAGAACAAAAAAAAAAAAAATCAGAAATCATTATCTTCTCACCAAGGCAATCCTAGTTGGAAAGGACTTTTAAAGAAATGATATCTGTATCATTACTGGCGAAGTTACTTTACTAATCTGGTTTTAAAGCTTTTCAAATTGGTGATTGTGCAATCTGCCTTCTCCAATGCTTGGCTAGCAAAATTTTTGTTTATCAGATCTAACCAGAATCTTTCTTGCCGAACTCTGGTAATTCCTCATGCTCATCTCTAGGCACTGTCTCTTTGGTCCTCAGCCCACTTGAGGTCCTATTCCCTAAAATGGACCAATTATCTTTTCTGAAAAAACACTCATTTCCCATTTTATATTTGTGCAAGTGATTGTTTCTGCCTGCAAATACAGTAGCTTGCCCATATTTCTGTTGAATTCCTGATTTATTTTCAAGCTATTTCATCAATTTGTTGAGATTTTGTTTATTAATTCTAATTTTGACCTTTAATTTCATCACAGCCCACCTTTATCTAGTGCCACATGATGATACAATAGGTATGCTCTGTGTTCAAAGGCTATCGAATAGTTAATGCAAGAGTCCCATACTCAAAGACAAAATCCCATGCTTGCTGTGCCTGTGAGTTAGCTTTGCTTACTGATGAGCTGCCACTGGGAAGTTTTCTGTGGTCTGACAATTTCTCTGACATGAAAGGCAATTCTGGAATTTGAAGGATTTAAAAATGGGAACAAAAATGCCAACAAACAGCAAGAAACATATTGGCTTTTGAAGAAACATTTAAGAATGTTGTTGAGGAGTCCAGAAACTAACAAGTTTATGAGCTTTTTCAGTTTTGTTGTTCTGTGTTCAGCTAATTAGCACAGCTTGAACCACCAGGTGCTGTCTGAATTTTGACCCTGTCATTACCTTCTTGAAGGAAACATAATAAAGCCCAAAGAATTAGCTCGACTCTCTGACCAACAGAAGCGCAAGGGGAAAAGTGATAGATAATGGGATGAGCACTCAAGTCCAGTAAAGCCTGTGTTCACGTCTGAGCATGACTGTTGAAGGTTATGTGCTCAGATGTGACCAATGAGAATGATTAGTCCAGAAGAGTAGACCTGCACAGAAAGGCCAGAACTGAAGTTATGCAAGGAGGGCTAGGAAGGAAGAATGGAGACAAGCTTCAAGCATGAAGGAGGTGACTGCCAGGCAGAAGAGAGCAGAGGCATGATCTTTCCGCCGCTGCAGTGTAAAAGATTCAGCTCAGACTCCAGGAACAATTTTCCAACTTTA
Organism: Strigops habroptila; assembly: GCF_004027225.2. Taxonomy (NCBI): domain Eukaryota; kingdom Metazoa; phylum Chordata; class Aves; order Psittaciformes; family Psittacidae; genus Strigops; species Strigops habroptila. Next base: position 63,316,356 of record NC_044277.2, on the reverse strand, counting down.
TTAAGCGTTTGTCAGACTATCTAAGGAAATGGAGAGCAGTCTATCTGCCAGAATACCTTAGGACCCTTCCAGCCTCCTGCAGGATTCTCTGTCCTGGCTCCTGTCACACTATTCCCCTGTACCTGAATTCAACCCTTGTTTTATTCCTGCTTTTGCAGTTTTAAAGGCTCTTCCTCAGCTGCTTTTTCTTCTGTAGATCCATATGCGTAATGATTTTTTTTTTTTCATCACGGAAAAATACTTCTTATACTTCTAGCCTCATTTAATAAGAAGTCTGCAATCACTGATTAATATTCTTCAGAAATTATTTTTTCTGTTTTTCTTCGAAGTAATTTTGCTTTGTGTGCTGTACCAAGTTCCCATTCACAGCAAAGAAATACAAACAAATCCCTCTTGGCAAACCAACAGGTTCTTTATTCCACCTTTACCCTTCTACAGCATTTATAAAACCAACTAGTGTTTTCTTTATACTACCCTAGTTCTTGGGTTCTCATTTAATTTCTTTTTTCTGTGTCTCATTTATTTCTATTCCTCCAATGCGTGGAATTTTTCTGCTTCATCCTAGACATGTTTTTCATGTGATGTTATCTGTAGCTTTTATACTGACAGTCAGCGCACATGCATCTCTGTATGGATCTCTACGAAGTCAGAATCTCTGTGGGTCTTTCTAGTAATACCTGATGCATAAAATGGACAAAAATAAGCTTAAACTTCATTGTAGTGATGTTAGAAATGTCAAGTAACTTTTTTTTTCAAGCGTTTTATTTTGTGTTCCTCCCAAACATTTCTAAGGCACAGAAGAGCACTGCAATGGCAAAGGCTGAAATCCTCCATTGGAAGATGTATTAGTGTACATCCTGCAGAATATTTATAAAGTTAGCATTTTTCTCAGTCTGCTTAATCACCACATGACTTCATGGTTCTAGTTTTAAGGTCACAACCAGGTGCTGCAGAAATGTCTATCACAACCAGATGGAGAGTTAGTGGCCAAACTTCTTTCTCTGCCCTCGGCATAACTAGTTAATTGATAAACTCTCCCAAGGCGAGAGAAATCCACTTATGAAATAACTTGTTCCAACAATTTTATGGGATAATTCAAATATGGGATAGTGTGTGCACCTAATGTCTGATGTAGGAAAGCTATGAGTACCTAAAGCAAAAGTTGTAGAAGCTGGATTTTCATGTGTTCTGTATGTATAGTTGGTTGGCATGTCTCTATTTAACTTGAAGGTCTGCCAGCATGGACACTTGTGCTTGTACCCGTACCTGGACCGCTGTAATATGAGGGATGTCACACCTGGCTCCTGCTTAAGCCTGATCTCCTGACAGCAATGACTAGAAGTCATGCTGTGAAAGTGCCTGTGCCACATCAGTGTGGTCAGGCCTATCAGGAAATGCAGTGGCTTCCACAATTTCTTCCAAGATGTGACAAGAGGAGGAGATTGGGCCAAGAAAGTGAAGTAAGAATGCCTTCTTGCATGGCTTGTGATGGCCTTTTGCCGTGAGGTGCAAGTAGTGTGCCCTTCCTTGGTGTAGATGTGGTCTTGTGGTTACAGTGATATTCTGGAAGGTGGAAAAGGAAGATGTAAACTCTTGGAATTAAAGAGGGGCATACATCTGGAAATCCTGTCTGCTAGGCTTTTACACAGAGGATAGACATAATCTTGAGAGAAAGGCAGAGTTTCATACCAGCTTTCCTGCTTGCCATTTCCCTCTGGCTACAGACAGTTACACGAAAGCTCTGAGGTGTCCGACTCTTCTCATGTGCTGCCTGTTGAAAGCCAAAGGCGCATACGTGTTCTGCTCCATATACCTGCACAACAGGATTAGGAATTGCTAGTTGGATGGCATCCGTGTCTGTTATTCCTGGATCTCCGAACTCATGGTAACACTTCTGAGCATACTGCAAAGGAGGAGAAGTGGTGAATGGTTCCTGACTGGGGTCTTCCACTTCCACTTTGCTGTGATTTCCAGCTACCCTGAGAAAAGTCTTGAGGATTGTTAGAGTTACTTTAAAACAACACTAATTTGTAGTTGCATTTGAAAGAGCCACTGATGGATGCAGGATCTGGGGGAGGTGTGAAGAAAGCAGACTCTTTCATCTGCCAGCCCTGCAGAACTCAACCTGCTGGTTTGGTGAGATCACAAATAGGATCCATGCAGGGATATTCTTTTAATTTAATTAAGACACCGCTCTGAAATCTACATAAGTGTTTTAGGAAGATAAGGATTTACTTGCAATGGAATTTCGTTACTTAGCCAAAGGGGGGTGGGGGGTGGGTGGGAAGCATGCTTTTTGGAAGATAGTATTTTTATTCGAACATAGGCATTAGGTTTGTAATTTGGTGACTGCTGGAAAGCCATAAATCCACATTCACACTAACTTGTTAATTAGGGCCTTATTCTTAGTAAGCAGTTAGCAAACTTAGTTGAGTCATCACCCACAAGCTAGTCAGTGGATACATGTCATCAGATCCTCACTTGTATACAAACTCCCTCATTTTCAGCCCAAGCTTGTCAGCTGCCACTGGCCTTGAAGGCATGGACTGAACAGAGCTGTCAGCCCCCAGGATTCAGTTGCAGCACTTGTGATATTTGGTGTTTTACTTAACGCCTCGGTTCCTGCGTTGTTGTTATGCAAGTATCTCTATCCTCCCTGCAAAAATAAATTCTTGTTCCCCCCACCACCACCACAAGTGAGTAGATCAATGTGGAACTATAAACCTTATAGAACAGAGGAGAAAAAAGAGAATGCCACTGTGATTTCTTTTTAATCTTTTTTTAATTGAGGAAAGGAACAAGTGGGTTTTTTTTGATGCTTGATGTTGGTATCGCTGTAAAGATTACTGAGGGTTTTTTCTTGATCTGTTTATCTCTATCAACAGTGGTAGATAAATTAATAGGTTAACTGCTAAAATGATTTCTTTTAGATAATACTTCTGTTAATGATAAATACCTGGGGTTTTTTTTTTTGGTTTTTTTTCGATGCCAGTTAAGATTCATCCCAGCTAAACCATTCGGAAGAAGCATTTTGCTATAGCCATGGGGAGATTGAAGTCTATCTTTAGCAGACAGTTTCTCTTTGTTTAAAAGCCCTTCTGAATTGGAGTTGAAAATGCTTTAGTGGCATCAGTGCCATGCCCTGTCTGTCCATTCAGGGGGTGTGTGGGGAATTAGCTTTGTGATCGTGTTCATCAGTCACTTCTGTCATCATAGCTTGCTGTTTCAGCACTACCCATAGGCAAGTGGTTTGCCAGATCCTGGTGTACCTTACAGCAATTTTTCTCCTGTTGTAAGTAATGAAAAAGGATATATTTTCTTTTCTGAGGCTACCTGGCACTGAAGGAGTACTTTTGTAAAATTTCTGTCACTCTAATAAGACATAAAATAAGTCACAATGCACACTTCTTGTTTAGAAGGGCCGCTGCCAGTATGGTCATTTGTTCCTCTGATTAATGGGACCTCAAGAAAGTATTGACAGCTTTTAAGTTATGTGAACTCACAGGACAGCGGCCCTCTGGTTCTTAAACTGTGATCTAACATAAAATTCTCAAAAATATATTTTAGACAGGAAATATTATCTGTGGGATGCTTCTACTTATCTTTAAACCTTGTAATCTATTCAGCCATTAGGTTTTTATAATATGTAGGTCTAGGGTGGTTGTCATTACCCTGAAATGTAACACAAGCCAGTTCTTTCACTGTACTATTCATATTTCCATTCTGGTGTGTCTGAATGTCTGCACCATTGTACTACACGAGTGCTTTTTTCAAACTTAAAAATAGACTCAATAACCATCTTCCTTTTCTGCCTTTCATTTTACAACTGCAGTAGCAGCTACATTTCCTGTCTCAATAGCACTTACGAAGCAATTAGGCAAATTTGGGACAGATCTTGCCACTGAATGCTAGACAGATTTCTCTTTATCCTCGCTACAACTTATGCGTGTGAAAGCTAACAGATTATACCCTAATGGCCTGGTTCTTTTTCTGCCTTGCAAGAAGCACTCTTCTCATTTTACACGTGGGCCATTTGATTTGGTGCCACAAAATGAAATTAATGGATCCTCTAATTGGTCATTTGTAATTAATTAGTATCAAAAATTATGCATCTTTTTCTCGGTTGTACCTTCTGTTGCCTTCAATGGCTACTGCTCATGATTATACTGCTGAAGGAAATTATTAGCATTCAAATTAAAAAGACTTATAAAAAGTATCATTAAATGATATTTTTTTAAAAAACTGAATACCTCCAACAGTAAAAATGTGCAGTATTTCTATAAAATCCGTTTCAACTAAATTGAGGGATAAAAAAACCATTTTTTTTAATCAGGTAAAATCAATGACTCTTACCTAGCAACATGATTAAATGCATATTAACAAAGTTAAATATTCTGTAAACTTCTTTATAGAAGATAAATATAAGATAAAAGGGCACATCAATCACACCAAACCATTGCTGTATTTATGCCCTGTAGTAAATACAAAGAAGTATAAATCAGAATATCCCCCAAACCGGAATATTGCTCGGAACATCCCAATAAATTACACTTCCTCCACAATAACAATGAATATCAATAAGTTTGTCCAACATACTTCATTTCTGGTTGGTCCTTCTTCCCTCTGCTCACGCACAGACACACATCTCCTTTAAAACTGTTGGGACTCACAAGCATGTTATATGCAGGTTTACTGCTCTCCTTCTGAAGAATTTCAAACTATATCTATCACTGTCTCACAAAGACCCCCTAACCCATCGGTGTGTTGGCTGTTCAACAATTTAGGGGAAGTTGCATACCCTCTTGTCAAAGCTCTCACATTTTGTATTGCTGAAGAGAACATTCTTGCTGAATTCCAGAGGAAAGACATGCACTTTTGAAAGAAGCAATAGAAATTATAAGGAAGGATTCATTGTGCAAAATCATGCATTTCAAAACTAATAACAAAAATTTTCTACTACAAACATGAGGCTTGAGCCACCTATGGGTGTAGACCACCAGTGTGATGTGTATGCAAAAGATAATTCAGTTTTGTCATGGCAAGGGGTTCTTAATAGGAACAGGAAACAATTAGCACCATAATACAAAACATTGGTAATACCTCAATCATTAGAATATTCTGCAAAAATCTGGCCAAAATGTTCACAGTCCATGTTGTTGTGTGTGTGTGTGTATGTATACATATATATGTGTGTGTGTATATATATATTTTCCACTAAAGCACTTTTAACCTGACGAGCCAGAAAGGGAAACAGGATGAGGCCGTTGGTGCTGTCCGTGTTTTTGAGTGCTTGGGTTTTGTCTGTGTTCATCTCTGTGGCTGGCCATGTGTATATGTGCATGTGTGCATACGTATACATGTATGTGCGTATTCTCTGTATACCTGCTCAGCCTCGCTACTAGCTAGACCTGGGAGACAGAGCTATGGCAGCCTCATCTCTGTTGGGCCACCAGATTCAGCAACTCTAGAAAAGGTCATTAAGAGTTTCACAGAATAAATTTCCTGTTTCTATGTAGATCAAGAGCATTGGCAGTGTTTCTGATGTTTCTATGCTCTTGGTTTGTGGCACATCATTGCTGTCTCAATGGGGGTATTATGGTAAATTTTCAGTTTAATAGAGTGTGTAAGGAATATTCTGTGGGTTTGGGTTATTGGAGCACATGTTCTCTAGATTCTTCTTACTACGTGGTATCCTGCAGCTGCTGAAATGGGATTTAATGATCAAGGTCTGATTTTATATTGCAGTAGGCAGATTATATAGACTGTATGCCACCAGCTGAAATGGTTGCTTTTTGAAGTAGTTGTATCACCTGGATACAAGATTTTGGTTGATTTTGTGTATAACCTCTGGAAAGAAATACAAAAGAAATGGTTGACCTCTCCTTTTGGTACTCGGAACAGCAATATATTCTTAGGCTTAGCTACTGCATTGACATATATCATCAGTAGATGACAAACTCCACTCCCACTGGAGTACAAATAACACTCCTGTTCATACACAACAGCATGCCCTTTTCCCTGCAGAATGCCATTGTCCATTCACATTCAACCTTGTAAACTCTTATGTGCTCAGATCTTTTCTTCCCCTGTGCAAGACTAACAAGTTGTGGTTTAGCGTTTTTTTTTTTAACTTGAATAATTTGGAGGGTTTCATTGTTTTTACATGTGTAAAGGTTTTTAATTTCTTCTTATTGCATTTCATCCTATTTTTTCCAGAGTGTTTCTCTCATTTACCATTGTTTTCAATTCTACAACTGCATTTCTATATCTTGGATCTCCTCTTAGCTGTCATTTGCAAGTGTAATAGCTTATATGTTATTTCACCATTTGGTCCCATAAGATAGCAGAACTGGAATAGACTGTGTGAAACTGGAGTAAACCATATGACATTCTATGAAATTTTTGTAGCTAATTTTCTTTTGTAGTTTTCTGTCTAGTTGTATACCAATTGAATAGTAGTTCAGTCTGCTTATGATAGCTGTTAGCCACCTTAGAAAATATCATATGGTAGTGTCAAAAGCCTTGTTAAAAACAAGATGTGTGGCTTCCCTCATTTCTCCTTCAGGTACAAAGTCTGTTCTCTACCAAAAAAGATGATCTGACTGCTTTAGCATGATTTGCCCGTTATGCTTATGAAGAAGTCAGCTGTGAAAAAGAAAGAAACTTGAAAACAGTCAGTTATGCAGTAGAATTGTGTACTTTGTCATCTGTCCAAAATTTAAAAAAATCAAAATTATCTATAGACATATTTTATAAGATACCTTAACGCATCTCAAAGCATTTGTGTTAGTATTGCATATTTAAATGTATAGTGTATAAAATGCAAACCAAGTAGAGTATACATTTTCAAAATGAAAGGAAGGGAAATTAAATATAATACACTTTTAATAAGAGTTCAAGTGAAGAATTTCACAGATATTCTATAACTTTGAGACAAGTTTGTCTTCTGCCAATAATAAAATTAAAAATTTCAAGAACTGTCCTATGGAATTTGCAGATATGGTGAAACTTGTAGTTACGGAAAGATTTGGCAGGTTTTTTCCCTGCTCTGTAGTAGAATAATGTTAAAATGCCCTTCTGTATTACAGGATTCCGGGGTTGAATTGCAATAAGGCTTTCATAGTATGTTGATTTTGAGAATTATTTCACCCTAATATTTTCTTTGCACCTCTCTTTATTAAGACATGATGGAGCAAACCCACAAAGGGGTATCAAGCATTTTCCTTTTTATTTTTAATTTAGATTAAAAAAAAAAAATCTATTTACATCTTCATGAGTAATGGCAGTGATGTCTGAATTAAAATTTTCTACTCAGACTCTTGGCTGTGTTAAACACCTATTGAAATATTCAGAAGCAGAGCCTCTTTCTGTGTTCTCAGCATCCTGCGTGCTCGGCGGTGTAGCTTTCAATATTTTCACATTGCTCAAAATCTGTGTGACTTTATTCACACAGTGCTGAGCCTGAGCTAATATACCCTGCTGGGGGACTTCTCTGCGACACAGAGCTCTGGCAGAATGTCTCCTGACGTTGTAAGAACTGCTTGTTAAACTCTATACATGTTGTTGACATAGCACCAGCGATTTGAAGCACTGACTAATGCTTCCACAGCTGTAGGTAGTATCAGGCACTTGGTTATTATTAGGAAAGTTGCCAACATATTACCAATGTTTGTATGCACAGTTACTATAGCCAAAGGTACTCTTTGTTGTTAGGCACCGCTGTTAGAAATGTTCTCAAAATGTCTTAAATCTCCCATTACCATAGCCCCAGCTGACTGTGGAAGCTAATAGCTTTGGCAAAAAGCTCCTTAGAAATTATAAGCAACACCCATATGCCAGCATTTGTTGCTAAGTGAAATTAATTGTTGCTAGCACCGCCAAGTTGCTGGAACTGCTTGTGGTAGCTGTGAACCCCAAAGTAGGTGATTAATGTCAGCTCGAAGCATCACAGGCTGCCTGATGGAGCTTGTAACACCCAGGAACGCTCAACTGCAGGACTCCTGATGGCTGCAAGCATTGCTGCCTTCCCAGCAATGTATGTAACAGCTGCAAACCCTGAAATGCAGGATTCATGTTGTCATCTCTTTTGTCTGTGTTTGCTTGGCTCTGGTGAAATCCAATTACTAAGATAAAACCTGAGGAATTTTAGAATGCTCATGTAGTAATTTTTGCTGGTAAATCAGCTGATAAGTTTTGTTACATGAAAATAAAAGTTTTTGGTTTTGGTTGTTTGGTTGGTTTTTGGGGTTTTTTTTGGGGTTTCTTTCTGTTTTTTGTTTGTGGGGTTTTTTGTTGTTGTTGTTTTTCTATGTGGGTTTTTTTTTTTTCTTTTTGGTGTTTTGTTTTTTTTTTTTTTTTTAATTTGCATCTGTCCTTGCATTTCCAAGAAAGAATGGGGCTGGATTGTCAGTGTGGCCATACTCTCTATTTATTGTTGGGGGGATGGGGATGGGCTTTTAGGGAACCACTTATACAATTCTTATCCTGGGAGGAGTTCCGTGCTGTTTCCTATCTTGGTATAGTTGAAAGCAGCCTGAGGATTAGAGGTTTAGCTTCCAACTAAGAATTGACAGAGTTGCAGCACTGTGCCAGCAGCTTCCACCCTCTGCTTGTTTTCTGTGTGGGAAGCCTCAGTGAGTATAGAAGACTTACTAATAAAACATAAACCTTTAAAGATAGCAGTTTGTATGCATACAAAAGGTCAGTGTATAGGCCAGTTGTCCTACAGTATTTAATATGTCGTGTTGGTATATAGGAGTCTAAGGCATGTAAATAATGATAACATCTCTAAACATTACCAATGGGATACACAAAATTACTGATTAATCTAGGATTGTAACAGGCCAAAACATCTACTTTTTTGTTAGTAGAAGGAAGATTTTCGCTGTCTCTGCCAAAATTGTATTTACTGATCCTTGGACTGCTAAGCAACTGTACTCAGATCTTGAAATCCCAACTTTCTTATTAAATACAAATATTGTTTATTATGATAATGAGCAGACTGTATTGCTCATGTAGTTGAAATGGTGTTGGTCGTGAGATCTGACAAACTTTTACCAAGCCAGTATTTTATTCACCCTCTTTTCTAAGCGAGAACTATGCAGTATAAAATGAAACATGAAAGAAACAGGTTAAAAACAAGTAGAAAAGATGGTTCCTCAAGTAAAATATGGTTAAGCTGTGCAACTCTTTGCTGTGGAATATTATGCAGGCCAAAGTTGCAATAAAAAGTAGATGAACTAGAGAAATTATGGAAGGAAAAAATAAATAAACCCATGAGGCATATTAAACAAAGATATCAGGAAGATCCAAAGAAATCTGTGAGCCACAAATTTCTGGAGGTTGGGAGTTTCCTTTGGGAACATCTCTAACAGTTGGCTAAGAGCAGATAGCTAGAAAGAGCAGGTGCAGAGGTGAAGGTAATAGCAGTGTATATCTTTGTTCTGATTTTGTGTGGCCATTGCCCTGATCTGTTCTTAAGCTTTTTTGAAACAAAGTGTGTAGTTTGGGCACAGTGGACCCCAGCATAGGTGTTTGCCTTCCTTTGTGGACAGCCTGATCTAATAAATCTGAATGAATAAATTTGAACGTTGTGTGGATTTTTCCCATTCATTTCCGTAGACTGTCAGCTCTCAAGCTTCATGAAGAGGAGTGAAATGATAACAAATTTATGGCTGATTATCTTAGGTGAAATCTAAAGCTACTCTCTTATCTGCAGTTCTTGGATGGCAATTTCTGAGTGCAGAAGCAATGAGTAACTACATTTGCGGGATTTGTGAATTTGCATTTGTGAAATCATGGATCGGAATTAAGTGTGACTCAAATAACACTGATTTTTAAATCTAAATAATGAGACAGTAAGCTGGCTACCTGAGCCTGAAATACTGCACAGTAACTGCATATACAGAAGCAATACAAAGGATTGAGGTTGAACATTGTTAGTTTAGATTTAGTGAAGGTATTATCTGTATAACTGTGTATGAATAATAGGGCTAAGGGGCATCATCCATACAGAATTTTTGCTCTATTAAATTGTTGGCAAAGAGGAAAATAGAGGCATATACCATACATATTATTCTGCTTTAGAGCTTTAACTTGCAACTGCAGCTTAGTGGGTTTTAGAAGTCATCTTTATGGCTGTTTATTTTCACTGGTTTTATTTTTCTGTTTTAATTTATTTTTATCAAGAATATTTTGAGAAGATGACAAGATTAGAATTCAAGTATGCATGTAGGAATTTCAAAATATATTATTTAGTATTTAGACTGCAAGGGTTGATGCTGGGGCCAATAGTGCTTAACATCTTCAGTAATGGCTTGGATGATGGGGCAGGGCACACCCTCAGCAGATTTGCAGGTATAACATAAACAGGAGGATTGGTTGGTACATCAATTGGTTGTGCTGCCTGTGGCATGCCGAGAGGCTGGAGATCTTTGCCAGCAAGTATTTTCTGAAGCAGAACAAAGGGAAATGCCGAGTCCTGCCCTCGGGAAGGAAGAAACCCCAGGTAATCACCTGTACAGGCTGGGGGGTGTTTGGCTGGAAAGCAGCTTTGCAGAAAAGGCCCCAGGGCACCTGATGGACATCAACATGATCCAGCAAAGTGTCGTTGTGGCGGAGGTGGCCAGCAGCACCTGGGTGGCCTGAGGGAGAGCATTACCACTAGGTCACGGTAGAAGTGTGTGAGTCTTCTCCTCTGCTCAGCCCTGACTAGAGCACATCTGGAGTAGTGGTGTGTCTAGGTCTAGGCTTTCCATAACAAGAGAGACATGGGCATACTGGAGCAAGTCTGCCAAAGGGCCACTGAAAGGATGGAGGCATTTGGGCATCTGTCATATAAGGAGAGCCTGAGAGAGTTGGGATTGTTTAGCATGGAGAAGAGAAAGCTCAGGGGAGACCTTACAAGATATATATATATATCTATCTTAAACTGCATAAAATCCTTAGGAATTTTTTTTATAGTTCAATTTTATAAGAATGAAGGCAGCGTTTGACACTATGAACAACTACTTTGTTTCCAGGTATCAACAACAGGCATAGCTCACATCTCACAACAGGCTGCAGTTATGAATCCCAGTGGTGCTCAACAGCAGCAGCTTGCACATGCCGCTAGCACTAGGTTTGAATGGAAGCTGCAAGGAGCAGAGGTGCCATGGGGGGCTGCCTGTCTTGCGTCTGTGCTGGGACATGGGGGCAGGCTGCCCTCTGGTATCTGTTCCTTCACTGACCAGTGTTTGTTGGCAGCTGTGGGGCAGGAGCTGGGGAGAAGTATCACTGTGGAGGGAAGTGAGGGTCAGGTCAGCCAAGGCAGGCACCATTTTCTCCAGCCCTTTGAGTTGCTGGGCTGCTTGATCTACCCTCGCTTTTCTACTGCACCTTCTCCATGAACAGCTTCTGATTCTTTCCTCTTCAGAGCAGCTCAAGAGGAGGCAAGTTGAGGTTTTGCCATGGATAAAAGGACGGCTGTTTTGTGCCTTTGTATTGCGGGTCTCAAGAAGAAGGCAAATGTGTATTGCAGGAGAGAGGGGAGAGGTAGGAAGACATATGATGGAGGGGGGACACATGTCTGCTCCCAAACTCACCCCCTCAAAATTGGAGTGGTGTCTCACTCTTCAAAAGCTGTTGTGAAAGAGTGCTGTACCTTCCCAAAGCAAGCACCAAGAAATACCCGGAAGCTATAGTATTTTTTCTGGAGTCATTCCCCTCCGCTGTCACCTCCCAACCAGCTCCCTTCCAGCCACCAGACTGAATTGAGTCCTGCAGGCTCAGAACTTGAATAAATACGTGGTTTTACTGGCAGTGAGTAGTAGAGGCTGTCAACATAGGAAAATTATGTGCATTGATCTTTCTGTAGCTTATGAGTTTTCAATAACATCAATAAGTAATAGTGTCAAAATTTCTGAATTATTATGTACTCTATCTGAATACAGAAAAAATACTTTCCATCAGCAGTGGGGCCATTCCATTTTCATTTGATTAATAACTTGAAAGTAGTCATCACTTTAACACAAAAGGACTTGAAACAACTACAATTTGAATGACATCCTGAAACCATCAACGAATTTTATGACCCACATAGAGGAGAGTATAATACTTACATATACTTTTCTTTTTCTCTGGATCCACTAATTCAAAACACTTCCACACCATATGTTTTTGAGGCTTTACTCTGTTTTGTTTTTTGGTTGTGGCTCCTACTGTCTCCAGGGAAACTTCATCTCTATGGTGCACAATTTTGTGCAAAGAACAGTGAGAAAGCCTTCGATCCATCTGCTTCTCTTCCATATTTAGCTGGTTGTCGTAGGGGGTAATTGTGCCTGACTCCCCAAGCTGAAAATGGATTCAGTTGCAGTATCTATCTACACTGCTCTGGTGAGACCTCACCTGGAGTACTGTGTCCAGCTCTTGAGTGCTCAGTACAGGAAAGATATGGACCTGTTGGAGAGGGTCCAGAGGAGGGCCACAAAAATGGTCAGAGGGATGGAGCACCTCTCCTGTGAGGAAAGGCTGAGGGAGTTGGGGCTGTTCAGCCTGGAGAAGAGAAGGCTTCAGGGAGACCTTATTGTGGCCCTTCAGTTCTTAAAAGGGGCCAATAAGAAAGATGGGGAGAGACTTTTTAGCAGGGCTTGTTGTGATAGGATGAGGGGTAATGGTTTTAAACTAAAAGAGGGGAGATTCAGGCTGGACGTGAAGAAAAAAATATTTACAATAAGCGTGGTAAAACACTGGCACAGGTTGCCCAGAGAGGTGGTGGATGCACCATCCCTGGAGACATTCAAGGCCAGGCTGGATGTGGTTCTGGGCAATCTGATCTAGTTGAAGATGTTCCTGCTCATTGCAGGGGGGGTTGGACTAGATGGGCTTTGAAGGTTCCTTCCAACCCAAACTATTCTATTCTAATATCTGTCCAGTAATCTGTCCTTTTAATATGATTTTTGAAGAATTAAGGTACCATCAGTTTTATTAACCGTTTAGTTTAAACTTTTAAAGAGGTCAAATACCTAAAAATCCACAGGGGTTAAGAGGCGGAAGTGTCAAAGAATCATAGAATAGATAGGGTTGGATAGGGCCTTAAGATCGTCGAAGTTCCATCCCCCTGCAGGGACACCTCCCATAGACCAGGTTGTTCGAGGCCCTGTCCAACATGACCTTGAACATTGCCAGGAATGGAGCATTTACCACGTCTTTGGGCAACCTGTTCCAGTGCCTCACCACCCTCACAGTAAAGAATTTCTTCCTTATATCTAACCTGAACTTCACCTGTTTAAGTTTGAAGCCATTAACCCTTGTCCTATCGCTACAGTCCCTGATGAAGAGTCCCTCTCCAGCATCCTTATAGGCCCCCTTCAGATACTGGAAGGTTGCTATGAGGTCTCCACGCAGCCTTCTCTTCTCCAGGCTGAACAGCCCCATCTTTCTCAGCCTGTCTTCATACGGGAGGTGCTCCAGCCCCCATATCATCCTCATGGCCCTCTTCTGGACTTGCTCCAACAGCTTCATGTCCTTTTTACGTTGAGGACACCAGAACTGTAGACAATTCTCCAAATGGGGTCTCACAAGAGCAGAGTAGAGGGGCAGGATCACCTCCTTTGACCTGCTGGTCACGCTTCTTCTGATGCAGCCCAGGATACGGTTGGCTTTCTGGGCTGCAAGTGCACACTGTCAGCTCATGTTAAGCTTCTCATCAGCCAACACCCCCAAGTCCTTCCCTGCAGGGCTGCTCTGAATCTCCTTCCCCAACCTGTAACTGTGCCTGGGATTGCCTGACCCAGGTGTAGGTGTTTTCTAGGTGCCTCACTATTTCACATACTTTAATATCTATATAGGTCTGATATTTTTTATGGTGTTTGTTCAACCAAGTGTGGTGTAGGTGGCTGCATCTGATACTCTCACTATAGTCTTCCATTAGTGCCTACAATAGTGAGAAGCAGATGCTTCTAGGGAGTGATTCATCTCACCTTAAGGTTTATTCCAGGCAAGTCAATACAAGTTATGATGTACCAATATAAATCACATCAAACTTGAATCTTTACACTGCTGTAAATATACTGGCAGGTAAAATTTCTTGTGTAGACTTAAGAAAATCTTGTCTTAGAAAGCATATGCTATCCTTTGCTTACTGTTCTCTGAGGTGCAAGTGACCAAGGCTTTTCAGCGGCTGTAGACCTCTGAAATTCCTTCATTGAACATGTGGACATGTAATCATGCAGCTAGTTAGATACCTGTGTTTGCATATATCAGCCCAAGTACTCACAAAGCCAGGCTTTCGGCAGATTATAAATAAGGCCAAGATTCCTCCTGTTCACTGCATCTGTACATGGTGTCAGTCCATGTTTCTTTTTGGTCTATTCATCTGTTTTTTCCTACAGTGTGTCTTCCTTTTTCAGTGCTCTGAACAGCACCTCTTTTGTTCTCTCTTGCTATTTTTCCATCTATCTCACGGTCTCTTATCCAGTTCTTGCGGTGTTGCTTATTTCCTGTCAGGATTTCCTCCCTGATTTTTATCTTCAGAGCCCTGTTTTAGAATGGGTCAAGAGGTTGAATTCAAGCTGGCCGCGTTCTGATCACTCCTTATCTGTACTCTGGGAGGTGCTTTTCTGCTCAGAGTAATCTGAATCTCTGTACAAGTTGAAAATCAGGAGTCCAGGTAGTTGAGGTATAAATAAACTATTGCTATGGCAGAAACAAAAGCTGGAAATTCCAGTAACTTATGGATAGTAAACTGGATGAGTCTGATGATAACCAAATTAAGAAAAGAAAAGAATGCCCTATCAATTTCTAGGACTTTGTGAACTTGCTGCAAAGATACCATACACACATTAGGAAAAGTACCTTTTTTTTCTACTGCTCAGTCAGAAAGGTGGTCTCTTACTTGTGGTTTACATTATTTTTTCTTACTGTATAAATAATCAAATACACCAGGCATCTCAATTCTCAAAGGCATAGTTCTTTTCAGTAGGTAAGTTTAAAGGAGGGGAGGGGGGAGAACTTAAAAAATTTGCTGTTCATTAACAAACTTAACTGTTCTACTTCAGAGAATTTCTGAATAACCTGCTTGTAAAAAAGGCAATGAATATAATTAATCTTACTTTATCACTCAGATGCACAGTACATTAATATAGGTTGCTAGTACATGTCTTGATATGTATTCTTCTGAAAGCTGACATTATTTTAACTGTGGGAGGTACTTCAGAATTCATAGTGAAAGTTTGTTAGCATGGAGTAGAGTATAGTCAGGAAAAGTCATCTAGATCACCAATGTAATTTCTGAAATCTTTAGCTGAATACTAACAGTTTATATTTTCCAATCTGGAATCACACTGGTCACCTTTGTCAAAGATGCTTTCCATTCGCCCTGCTGTTTGTCCCATTATGAGTTGGTCCCACATAGAGGCAGTAAAAATAGGAGACTTGTTCACATTTGTCAGGAATATGTCCAGGAGTATCTGAAAAAGACCAGGACTCCTCAGCAGTACCCAAAATAACAGAAGCCAATGTCAGTAAACTGTTAAAGCCAAGTAGACAAAGCCAGAAGATATATGGTTAAAAAACAACAAAAGAAAAAAAAAAAAAGAGGCCAAAAGGAAAAAAAAAAAAAAAAAACACCAATGTGATGACAGTTTGGTCCAAAATATTGTATAAAAATAAATGGCAATTCAGAAACCACTGGATTGCATATGAGAGCGTTGAGAAGAGGCAAGTGACTTTAAAAATTATAGCTTAATCACTGCACATGAGAAGTGAGTAGTAAATAATGAATTACATGAGATTGAATTAGGAAAGATGATATTTAAACTAGCCTTCCAAAACTAATAAGCACTACCAAACTCTAATGCATGTGCGGCATTTTCATATATGAGTTCCTTCTCTCAAATCAATATAACTCTTGAAATATTTAATATGGAAGTATATTCTTAAGCACTTTCCTGGCTCCATTACAAAGATCAAGCACAAAGATATTCTTTGTATGTGAAAAATTAAGACTACGTTGGCTTTATTACTATATATGCATGTGGAGTGATTTAGTTCAGTTTTTCTCTCACCTGGATTGGTGTAAGTTATGGAAAATATTGTAAGAAAAGCAGATTGATAAGGACTGTTTTCAGGAATAGGTGGAATTATGGTGAACAGTTTTATGGAGTAAGTGACAAAAAGGATAACAAGGTCTAGAGAAAACATTCAGCTTTTAGCCTGCAGGAACTAGGATGATGGCAGCAACTAAGGAGAAATGGTTGAGAGATCTAATTGAAGTGTGTGTAATCTTAAATGGTGTAGATAATGCTATCTACTGAGCATGCATTCTAAGACCAGGGGCAAGTACTGTACTTAAAATCAAATGCAGACATAAAGAAACACTTATTAAATTAATACTAACTGCTGAAGTGACCTGCAAGGCATAGGTATTGACAAAAACACATTGAAGGTTACTCAGGCAACAATTAGCTGATGTCCTGGAGGCTATCGGCACTGGGAGGAAACACTCAAACTTTCTTCCACTTCCTCAGTGACATTCAGGAGGGGATTTTTGCTTTGTAACTGTACTCAGACCAAGACTGTGAGCCATTTTTTATTTTATAAAAATAGATTAAAACACCTCATAAGACATTTTTACAACCACTTATAGTTTGGAAACCACAGAATACAGCTCTAAGTTGACAAATAGTTTTGTGACTTAGGTTGTCTGAATATACCTGCATGAACATTTCTAATTGCATACATTACTGAAAGATTTTGTACACATAGTTTTCTGTCTAAAGCATCTTGTTAAAATCTGTATTGACTGCAGATTAAGACAACCATAAACTATGTGTGATCTTGGTTATTTCTTAGAGGAGGATCAACAACACATTTGACATTTTAATGTCAAATATATTGTAATCATAATTATGATTGGCATTTTTGCTGAAGGTTGTAAAGTGGCAATGTAACTCAAGTTGTCCTTGCTGCTGGGCAAGCAGTACTTGTTTTGCTGTCAACGACTGTCGGCAAAGAAAGTTCCATGATTTTTTTATTTCATTCTCAGCCCTTCAGCAAGCTGTTGATTTCGGTAGCATAACCCCTCTTTATCCATTATTAGAGAAGGTACAGTTCCAGGTGGCTGATGTTGGACTACTCTAAACACTTCTGGTGGGGTGTGACTGCGGCATGCAGTGCTGAGGTATCAGAAAAGTTACAGAGCTGAAAGAAAAACCAAATTAGGCCAGGCAGAGTGCAGAATTAGTGCTGGCATATTGCTTTCAGGGCCTGATAAGGCATCTCTCTGCTGTGCTACTTCGTGTAGAGTAAACAGCTTCTTTATGTATCACTACATTGAATAGTGATGATGCCACCTGTTTTGGCTTGAAAAATCCAGGATTTCTTGCTTAGGTTTGAAGGCAGAGGATGAAGAAATAAACCAACCACTAATTCATGACTTGGGGCTGTGCAAAAAGTTTTTCTCGAAGGATTTCATTAAACCGTGAGTGAACATGGTGTGCTTTATTTCTTTAGATGCCATATTTCCAATAAAAGAAATGAAAAATGGGACAGAATTGTGACTATTGGGAATGTATGCTATTAGGGTCTACACTCCACAGAAGATCTGTGGAATTCTAGTCTTAAATCTCACCAATGGTCGCTCTTCCCATTTCCAGTAGAGTGTAGGGTTCATTTGCTCACAAGAACAAGACACCCCCATATTGCACAATTAAGGTATCTTTGTATTGGGGAAGTTTTTCACTCCTTTTCATCATTTAAAGGGGAGGAAAATAATAAAATAGATATTTGAAATCCAAATGTAGACAGAACAGCTGTAGTTTTAACATGTGTTAGCTGGATGAAGTCTGACAAACAAACAATACTTATAGAATGATAATAGTTTTGGGCAGCCAGCCAGGAACACACTGTTGTGAATAGGTCTGGAAAGAATTTTTTTTTTATGTATATTTTTTTTTTAATGGGTAATGGCAATATAGCCATCAAAGGTTAAATGTTTTACAAAGTTGGTGGTTTTCACTAAATTTTGAGGATGATCTGTTATAGGCAAGAGACAAGGAGGCTAGGTAGGAAGAGTATAGGAGTGTAGGAGACTTGATTTGGGATGTAGGAGACTTGATTTGGGATGTAGGAGAGTGATTTGGGATGAACAACAATGCTGCGACTGAAGCAGAGCTGGGATTTGAAGCTGAATTCTGGTATAATCCAGGCCAGTAGCCAAATGCTAAGCAACTGAGTGTGACAGACAATGATATACATCCCTCTTTTGCAATGCAGTTCTATTTATGAAAATGCTCAAAAGATTTTGTCTTTTATTCTGTTTGGAAATGAAAACAAATTTTGCAGCAACTTCTGTAGATCTGCTTGTTTAATTTCAATGCTCTGGTCAACCTCTAGCAGTAAGCAGAACACCTGTGTTAGGTGTAAATGATTTGTGCCCAACATGGATCTGAAAATATTTTCTGAGAGTGGAAAAAGCAATTAATGATTGCCAGAGTTATTCCTGAAGTACCTTTTTTTTTTTTTTTTTGAGGTCTGATTCAAACTGTGATATACCTTTTCTAAATGAGTGGTCAGAAGAAATATGCAATGAAAAGGGGATAGCAGTTGTTTATTTTCCATTAATACTGAAAGAATCAAGTTGAGCTCAATGCTGAACTTTTACTTTTGGATGGGGTAACGTGTGTGAGATGATTCTACCTCTTGTTCAGCTGGCTACCTACAGAAACAATAAATTGTAGTCTCTTATCAACTACTGATTGCACTGTTAGCGATTGAATTGAAGGACACTCTCCATAACTTCATGATATACTTCCTTGGCACATCTCAGGAGTAAGGTGAATGCGTTAGGTTTGTTAGGCAGTATGTATTAGAACTTACAGTGGATTCCATTACTTGGACTTAGATTTGGTACGTAACTTTATTCTGCTCTGAATACTAATAACTGTTCTATTTTCTGTTCACCTGA
Organism: Strigops habroptila; assembly: GCF_004027225.2. Classification (NCBI taxonomy): domain Eukaryota; kingdom Metazoa; phylum Chordata; class Aves; order Psittaciformes; family Psittacidae; genus Strigops; species Strigops habroptila. The sequence goes on along the minus strand of NC_044277.2, from coordinate 63,297,413 downwards.
AAATGGTGTTCTAGGAATTCATTCAACTTATTTTTTTCCTAAAAAGTTCTTAAATGTAGGCTCTGGCTGGTATGAACAGATGGGTGGATGTTTCAATCTTTCAGCCCAAGGGGCAGGTGAAGCAGTAATACTAATGTCTAGATAATTTTCTTCATTTTTTTCCAGCGCATCTGCTACAATTTTCAGCTAGTGTTTATCCTCTCCGTTGCTTGAAGACAATAAAAGACCCTCATCTGAGGATCAATTCAATCACTACTCTTCAACATAACTCACAGACTTTATGGGAGTAGAGCATTTTAACACCAAAAGACTGAACTGTTACCTGGTTTTTACTTCTTGCATTCAGACATCTGTGGTTCCTACTGACTCGTGTTGGGAGTTGGTCAGGCTACCCAAGCAGGAAGCAAACAGGGCTGGATGCTCCGTTCCTATAGGCACACATTTTTTAGCTGAAGTACTTCTCATACGGATTTTATTTTATCTAAACCAGTTTCTATTCTCAAAAATATTGATTCATTCAGTAGCCAGAATTGCTTCCTGAAATGTCTCCAGAGCAGCATGCAGCTGAGTATCAGTCTTATTGTGATTGGATTAATTCACTGGAATGCCATCAGTATGGAGGCGGGTGCCTTCCAACCTTGAGACCAGCTGGAAGTGCTTTTTCTGGAAACTCCCAGGTGCCAAAAGGCAGTCAGTGGAAGCAATTTCAGACACAGAATTAATGAAGGTAACAGCAGATGATATTGGGCAGGAGTATTTGGCAAAACATCTGATTTTTAAAAGGAACAGTAGCTCTAATCAGATGGGTAATGTGTTATGGATGATGAAAGGGATGTTCATCCACGAGATCCATTCTTGTCCAGTGTGCTTAACACAATGTGTATTTTTATGTTCCCATTTGGTTAAGGCATACTGCCCATGCACCAGCTAGTGAGCCATCACAGACATTCTCCCAGACTTCCATTTTGCTCTTGCAAGTGTCATAACGAAAGCCCATGCAGAGTTAACAGAACATTTTTTAATGATCATTAGTTGTATTTGTTATAGCACTGAAGTTTGTCCAATCCCATAAAATCTTCTGAATGGTATGGTGGAGTCTCCAGAGCTTTCATTCAAGTAAATATTTAAGAGTGTTTATGACAGGTAAAAATGTACCTGATTTACCACTGCTAGAAAAGCATAATTTCTTGTTAATGTTTTCTTCTTTAGTCCCCCTTCTTTCTTTTGTTCAATTCATGTTAGTGTGTTACCTGTGCTATTTAGGAGTCGGGATTAGAGTACAGCTTGCCGCCTTGATTCATAGGTCTGGTTCAGAACCAGCTCATTTACTGTCTATATACAGACACTCTTATAACCAGGAGGTGTGCATGCAAATTCTCAAGAAACATATCTTTGTTTCTTGATCTTTATTACTGTGAGCTGCTTTCAACCTCTTTGAAGAACTGTGCAGTGCCTCTGTCAATGAAATTGCTGCATTTAGTTTCTTGTGTTGAAATATTTTCCAAATACATAGGTGTTTTCGACCATCTTTGCAATGTTATTTCCACATCCCTTTTATCTAAATCATCCATCAAATGATACATTTTGCACATTGGGATGGGAAGGAGCAGTCTAATATATGACTTCTACACTTGACATGCTATCATGTATTTCTTAAGGTTCTCTTTAATATTCTTCTGGATTATATATCATTATTTTCTTATTCCAAGTACTATTATTGTAATAAAATTTATTCATAACTTGACTAGTGGTAAGATCAAGTTCAGTGCTAGTTTGACTTCATATCTGGGCAAGTTGGCTTGTATAGTAAAGTTACTGTTAATCTTTAAATAGTGAATTAATGTTTAACTTGAATCTTTATATTTTGTGTCTTCTAATATTTATTACAAAACATCAATTACTATGCAGTTAAAAATGCAATTTAATTGTTACGCTACAGTCTTCTTTGTCTCTGCATTAAGAGTATATTGTTAAACTCATATGTGACATCATCTAATGCTGTCTCAAGAGTTGCAGCAGGCTGATCTTTTTAAGTCTTCATTATTCCTTAGTTTCCATTTTGGTCCTTGTAGCTCCTGGGACCATCAAGTCATCACATGCTCACTCTCGAGTATTGTTATTGTTGGCACAGGCTTGTCAAAGCACTAGAGCTCCTGGCAAGGCACACAAAGGAATGGTGTGTGGTGTCGCAAGTACATGTTGCTGCAAATTATCATCTTCCTGAGTTTTGTCCTTGTTATTTTTCTATGACAAGTTTCTATGGGTGCAATCCTGTGCTATTGTAAGAGTATTTTCTATGGAGCTTTATGACATTTGCCTTCATTTTGGAAATAATTATTTGCGTTTTCCTTTTTCACAGAAAATATTGCTTCATATCTAAGCATACGTGGCGTGAAATCTTTAGTTACAATGATAATAGATCATATCACTGATTGATTGAATCAGGAGTGTATATCCTGTTTAGCAATGCTGATTTATCAGAAAAATTTAGCTTTCTAGAAAAGGTACAGGAAATACAGGTGATACCTGCCCTATATAAAAAGTTCTCCATCAAGACTGGTTTTGCAGCAACTAGGGGCAGATTTAAATTTCTATGGATCATTAATAAAATACTTGTACAAGCCACAGTGCAAAAGCCTAGGAAAACTAATCTCTCTGGTGCTCAGTAACGTAATTTTCCCTACTTGCAAACATGAAACAGTTGTCTCAGCAGATGACTTTTTATTAAAGGGAGATTACCCTGTTACTCAAGGTGCTTCTCTCCACCCCCCCCACCCCAATGTATAATACTCCACAAGCAGCGTGTATCTTTTTTTCACAGTCTTCTCCTTTGGAGAGAGGCGAGTGGGGAGAGTGACACTTCATTCAAAGTTTGGGATTGACAAATCTAGTGCTCTGGCACCTTATGCCAGATGTCAGGGGCCTCCTTTGAGCTGCTGGGGAGTTTGGTGGGAGAGAGATGCTTCTAATCCTCTGGCCTGCTCCACGGGCCACTCTGCGTTATGAGGGGAATGCGGTTACCTGCCCTACTGGTTTTATGGACCTACAGGTTTGCTAAGGGTTTTTGCTAATACAGTCCTCTCAAATAAATGTGGCTCCTGAACAGACCTGTTGCGTTAGATGAGGATGACTGTTTACCTCAGAGACAGTCCTGTTTTCTTATTTTTCCCAGACTTCTGTACATCATTACAGTGTGAAAATTTAAATAGAAATGCTTCCTAGAGGTAATAAAACAACCAAACACCAGAAGACCGTTTGCCATTTCTGGTGGTTTCCCTTCCCTCCACAGTTCTTGAGACAGCAGAGTGCCTTCAGCCTTCCAGCTTCCAAATGCTTGGACTTCTATAGGGAATAGATACACTCTGTATATGGTGTTGCTTCCTTTTCTAATTTTGTTTCAGCTTTCTAAATACCCATCCTCTCTTCCAGAACTCCTTGTCTTTGTCGTTGATTTCATTAGCATTGCATCCCATTTTCTGATCACCTAACCCTTCCTGCTTCTGCACTGACTTTCTTTTACTGTTACTTCCTCAAACGGGAGCATGCTTGCTTTAACTTGAAAGCACTTTAAATCGATGTTCTTGGTTTAATCTACCTCACCTCATTTCAGCATAATACAGGGTTATAGAGCTAGCTTTTACTACCCCTTTGCAGAATTGTTCCTTTCTCTACTGTCCTTTCATGAAACTATGGATTTACAGCAAAATTAATGCTTTTCTGTTTCAAAAAGTATCATCTTTCTGGAGAAAATTTGATTTATGCAATCATGTACATGGCCCCAAAACCTCCTTAATAAAATTCTTCTGTATATTTTTGTTTTTCAGCAAAGTCCACCAGTTCAAATTTCTTAACCTGGCCATCTGTCATATTAGGCTGAAGCATTTCTTATAATAGTTTTATCACATTGTCTCCTCTCCTGTCTTCTCTATTATCAAATTCTACTTTCACTCTCAGCATGAAGCTAAAGAAATTTCCTTGGCTTCTGTGGAATATTGTTTGGTTTTTTGTGGTTTTTGGATTTTGGGGGTTTTTTGGTTGGGTTTTTTTTTTTTTTTTTTGGTGGGTTTTTTTCTTGGGTTTTTTTTTTTTTATTTATTTTTTTAGGTAAAATCTGCCTCACTGTCTTTTTCAATTTTGGATAATTTCCTTTTTTTAAGTACAAAAATATCCTACATTTTATGAATTCAGGATTCTTTACCATAAGGCACTCTTATACACACACAGTGCTATTGAGTCCTTTCCATGTCACCTTTAATCTTTTGTTGTTTTCTATTTCACACCATTTCCTGAATTATTTTGCTTTGGACCCATTCCAGAACTGTTACTCATTGCTTCCTTTCTATTCACAGGGTAGGATAAAGCCATTAGCTGTGTTTCTGCTCTGCTTCTTCATTTCTAGAAATGAAGCACAACTGCTCAGCTCACTCTTGAGCCAGCCCTCTATTTATCTTTCAAACAGAAGAATCTGCAAGACTACAGATCTGAGTCTAGGCATACTGCAAAATGTCACAATGATTTACAGAGTTAAAATTATACCAGTGTAGTTAAATCTCACTAACTAGATCTGATTTCCAGGTACTCAGATAACAGGCTTGAAATCTGGATTCTAAGTTAGTGGAAGTTCTGGCACTGACTTCAGTGGGGTTGGGATTTATGGACCTTTCTAGTTAGCTGTGATTTTGCTTCTGCGTGGTTTGTGTGGTATATTACAGGGAGAATGCCACAGTAAACTAAACATTGCATAAGTAAATGAACTTCAGGTGAAGTACTTGAAAGTCTTTTTGCACTGATTCTTTTCATACTGACTGTGTGTATTAACATTCTCGTTTTTCTTTAACATGTGCAGACAAAACACATTCTGATGAAAGTCTGCTATATAGTCATCACACAAGCAATAGGAATAATTTAAAAAGTCAGAAACAGTGCATTTTAGCTGTTAAAATATTTCATATTTCATTTCATAATTTGAGCAGACTTAATAGTGATGTTAAGGCAGCAGAACTACTAAATTATACCTTTTATGAAGAAATAAACATTTGTTTTTCAATACCTTGTCTGTTTGGTTCTTATTTTGTGCTATAGTTAATATTCTTACTTGAATGGTAAATCTTATTTTCCATTTAAGTTTTAAACTGTTTAATCTCCGAAATCTCTATGTGAGTCATAGCTTATACAAATTGTATCAAACTGTAAGCAGATGTTCTAAAGAAAGATTTCTCAGGGGTAACCCGAGAAAAAGCTTCAGTTTTTCTGACAGTATTCAAACTGATACATATCTATAATATGTATATTATAGACTGATTTTTTTTTTTTCTCTAGATCTGTGTACACACATGCACGGAGCCTGTTTGCATATACATGCACGCAAACAGCACACACACACAGTTATGAGATATTACCTGATATATGTCCACTGTGTCCTCCATTTTATATCAACTTGAAAAAAACTCACCTTTTTTTTGTCTTTCATTACCACTTTTAAAAATCTGAGCTCTTTCTTTTCCCTCTTTGTTGCTGTCAAAGCAGAATACTGAGTGCTGATGATTGTTTGGTTAAGTTCATTGCATGTCTCCAAACTTTCATAGGGACGATTTTGTGAAAAGTTAAATGTTTTCAATTACTTAACTTCTGTGAGAAAGAAGGAGAAAAACCAAACAAACAAAAAAAAAAAAAAACCCAAGGACTGACATAACATAAGGTTATCTGTCTGTCTCTCATGAGTTTCTTATTAAGATGGCAAAGTGATGCAGAACGAGATCAACCATGGTATATGTGATACTTGAAAGAAGGGCCTCTGAACGTATTCTACATTCCAAGAATTGCTTGAGCATGAAATTTTCCCATTTATATTTTAATAAAACCTTCCTTGAAAAAGAAAATAAGGAATGTTCTTTTGCAATTCAGGTGTCATTAGTATTACGCATAAATCTGTATTCATCTCATCTCACTTTACATGGCTCAGAAATCTAAGTTATGAGGCTTCTTCATCTTTCTTTAATCAATGAGAAGAGGTAAGGTTTTGCTTCACTGTTTCCCAAGGAATTTGGGCAATTAGAATACTAATTTAGGTACTTAAAGCTACTAAAATGTCAAAGGATGGATCTGAATTGTCTTGCTTATATCACAGATCTTCATCCTAAAGTCAGCTCACAGCTATAGAGATGCTCCTCATTAATAAGGCTTTTTGTACTTCTGATCAGAAAAATTTACTGTTCAATATGTAAACCTGAGTTAGGTGAACCTTGCTGATGTTGATTGTCACAACTGTTATTTCAGCATTGCTCCTTCCTTCTTTTTCTTAAGGATCAATCAAATTACATTCGATCCAACACCATAATAACTTGAAAAGCAAGTCCTTTGCAGTCACCAGGCTGCTGAGAGGCATTCTTCTTCATGCTGGGTTTCTAAAGTCAAATTTTCTTTCTTTTTCAGTCAGAGATAGAGGTCCATATGTCCACTTTCATTGTGCAGTAGGCACATGGCATTAAGCGTTACAAGGCTAGACAGAAAAGCTGGCTAGGCCTAGCTGGCAGACCTTCATTCTTTTTCTCTTGAAATTGGCTCTTTGCAAACTCATTGCTGAATACTAAATGTTATAAAGCTCTAAATGAGCCAGTCAGTATGGTTTTGGAAAATCAAGATGACAGTATCGCAGCAGCTCATATTGTACTTTTTTTAAAATTTATTTTCATAAAATCTAATAAAAGAGCAGTTGCTGTACTAAAAATGCTGTACCTTGGAATTACATGGCAGTAGATTGTCTTAAAAAAGTATTCTCTAGCTGCTGACTGGGGAAGAGAAAGAATCTCCTCTTTTTCAATTGTATAGTGTAAACTGTCCAGTTATGCACACTTTAAGTTGCTTGGATATCAGGGGTTTTAATTAGGAAAACAAACTATATTCAAGTGGTTATAACAATGCAATATGTTCTTCGTGAGTCTAAAATCACAGAATCACAGAATGGTTTGAGTTCGAAGAGACCTTAAAGATCATCTAGTTCCAACCCCTGCCATGGCAGAAACCAGGTTTCTCAAAATCCCATCCAACCTGGCCTTGAGCACTTCAGGGATGGGGCAGCCACAACTTCTCTGAGCAAACTGTCAGACCGTCCTGTCTCTGCCAGGCTATATCTAGGCTTTATAACATGAAGAAAGGTTTAGAACTGTTACTTCAGATTAAACTTGTCTATTTGGAATTTCAAAAAAGGGTATGTAGCCCAAATATACTCAATGCTTGATTGAAGAAAATGTATATAGTGTATATGTTAATACTGTGGTTGGATGTACTTATATAGTCTTGAATTTGACTGCATTTCTGACTCTCTATTGAGTTGGAAAGACTTAATATAACTGTATTAGGGATATTATTTGTTGACAGTCAAACCAATTTGCATTAAATCAGTACTTCAAAAATACCCCTCAACTGCCATCCATGGCTGAAAAAAAACCCACTTGAGAAACACGTTCCTAGCAACCTAAAAAATACTGGACGGAATGACCACAAAGTGTCTTTGGAACAGGAACATTTTCAAAAAGTGAATATGCAGGCATTCTCTTCCTAACACTGCCTGAAACACATTGACAAAGATATACTGCCTTTAACTTGGGTAGAAGAATTCAGTGAAGTTTTCTGTTTGGTTTTGTGTTTGTGTGTGTGTGTGTTGAAAGATGTATCTTTTCTTTCATTATAAGCATTCTCAAACCATGTGCAAATTCAGGTGTTTTCAGACATGTAGAATTAGCCACTGAGTCCCCTTTTATAACACAGATCGCTGGAGCCTCCTTCAGTGGAGGAAACCGGGTAAACTGCTCCCAAGGCTACAGCCTTGGCTGCCATAATTGTTTTCTCTTTTTCTGCTACCTGGAGCAGTTTTATTACCTGAAGATAGGAAAAAGTGCTACTAGAGATTCACCCTCTAATTTAAAGAGATATATATATATATATATATAAAAAAGAGTTTGAGAATATCCCCTTGGAGCTATTCTCAACTTTTATGAAGACAACATAGAAGGAAGTTCTATGATAAGTTCATCATAGAGTTTTGCTGCCTTAGAGCTTTCTTGCTCTGTGCTACGTGTAAGATGCATGATCTCAAACAAATGATTTTACACTCCTGACTTTGAAGATCTCCTAGGTTAATTTTGTAGTAGGTGGTTCATAGGGTTAAGATATTTCAAAAACCCCTTTAAAAGTAAATGAATAAATGGTGCTGGTAGGACTCCCAAACTGTATGATGATGAAAATTCTCTACATGACCATAATGTGTGGATTGTGTCTTGTTGCACTGAGAAGAGCAAAGTTTTTCTTCTGGCTGCTAGGTGACTTATGGTGACTTTCATTTTTTTTGTTGTTCCATTTTTTTTTCAGCTCTCATTTGCAGCAACAACCCCAGAGTTGGCTGATAAGAAAAAATATCCTTATTTCTTCCGGACAGTGCCATCTGATAATGCAGTGAATCCAGCAATTTTGAAGTTACTCAAATATTATCAGTGGAAGAGAGTAGGAACTTTAACTCAGGATGTACAAAGGTTCTCTGAGGTAAGATTTGCATAATTTCCACTATACAAAGAAAGCTACTAATATCAGACTTCCAAGGAGCTAGTTTCTGTGTTGATGGCAATTAAGTAAAAAGAAACAGACACACTGTTTCAGTGGTGTTTGGCTTTGTCTTACTAGGTCACATTCACTGTACTGAATATGCTTAATTCCCTTCTGGGGTTTATTTGACTGTCTATAATAAAAATTACCCATGCTTTCCCTTGACTGTTTTTTAACACCTGAGATCATTGCACTTAAGTGCAAAAAAGTCATGGTTTTTTTGTAGCAAAGGCTCCTTTATGCTCTTTGACTTTCCGAAATGTATGATTTTGAAGCAGGCTTGTGTCCTGACATTGGTTCCCTTAAAAGACAGAATGAGTCTAATTTCATCATGTTCCTTTTGCACTCTGATATATTATAAGCATCAGTCTGAACATTGAGGAACAAAATCTGGTAAGTCTATGGCTGAAAATATTGGAGGAGTTTACCAAGAGAGAAATGACCAAAGCCCTCAGAACTGATAAGATCAAATACTGTGCACCCCCCAAATCTTCTGAGTTTGACCCTGAAGAACATTTTGGTCATAGAAATGGCAATAATGTATGGACCAAGTGCTTTAAGCATGTTTTTAACAATGGAGTAGTTAAAAGAAAACATCCTGGAAGTAATTAAATGGAGCAAGACAAGGGAAAGAGTTTTTCTCCTCTGTCAATTGATGGACTAACTAACAGAAGCATACCAGTTTCTTGGTTGCATGTTTTGATTTTGTTTTTTATTGGTGGGTTTTTATTTTTTTATAGCATTCACTAAAAAAGATGGCTATGTTCTGAAGACCAGCATAATTAAACTAGTGAAAAGGGGTAAGAACAGGTTATCAATTGCTTAGATGAGTAAGATATTTTCAAATCGTCTGGCACAATTAATTCGCTATAATGTACTTAAGAAATCTTGGAGTCTTCCCTTATGAGCTTTGAGAATTAAAGGACAAAAAGAAGGTGAATCGTAGGGGGAAGGAAGAAACCTTTGTGTCTGTCTTTCCGAAAAACACATAAAGACCAAGGGAATTATAGACCAGTCAAGCTAAATTTAATTCCTGGAAAGACATTTGAGCAGATAATCTACTTAGAATCACCCAGAAGATAAAAAGATGCTAAACAATAGCCAAAACCGATTTGTCAAGAATAAATCATGTATAGCAATCTGATTTCACTCTATGACAAGATAACAGGTTTCGAAGAGATGGCATAGGTGATAAGTGTGATGTTTTAAGACTTATAAAAATGTTAAAGGTATTCCTAAAGAAAAGTAGGGAAACTTAATCTTGAAGAAGATTCTGTACGAGCAGTCTCTAACCAATATTCCTGCCACCAAGGTTAACTGACGTGAGATATGTTGAATATTAGTTTTTAAAACAAATGCTGAAGGAGGAAGTCACCAAAAACTATGATATGCTTTATCTTTCTCTGGCTTATAATTATAATTTCAAAGAGTAGTTGTCAGTGGTTCACTGTCAAACAAGAAGGATGAGATTCTGTAAAGTGGTTTTCTCTAGAAAGATGAGGTTTTCTCTAGATTGTGGGATAGAGAAAACGTTTATTAAATCTGCAGTAGATACCTAGTTGGGAAAAGCTTCAAGCACTTTGCAGAGGACAGGATTAGGTTTGATTATGATCTTGACAAGTAGAGACAGGTTTTAATATAAATAATATGTTAAGTGAAACAGTGCAACATGGCTATCTAGGCAGCACATCTCCAGAGAAAAGTATGGGAAGCAATACAATGAACCACAAACTGGGTAAGGGTCAAGAAGGTCAAACTGCTTGACCTACTGTAGAAAGTAGAAAGGAAGCGGCTCTCATTTCACCACCCCTGATGTAGTGCAATAGTGACACTTAAAATACACAAAGTAAACTTTAACAATACTTAGTGCTCATTAGATGTACTTTGGAACATCAAGTCTAATATCGTCTTCGAGAAGGAATTATATCAGAGATGTCTATAAAAAAGTTCAGTAATCTAGAAACATGTTTATGCAAAAGATTGAAAGTGGAAAACAGTGAAATAGACTGCATAGGTTGTTGAACCTTCATCACGTAGAGTTTGCTAAGATAAGGTTAAACAAACACAACATAGGAATTCTTGGTCTTCCTTTGGGACAGGATGGGCTTCATGCCTGTCAGAGTCACTTAAGAAATGTTATAACTGCAGCTTTCGAGGATGTGCTGGAGTACTACACTTGGGCTCACCGTCTTTCAATTCCTTTTGAAACGTAAGCAACCTTCTGTGTCAGACTGTGAACTCAATTTAGTGTGATTCATTAAAGCTTTCAGGTAATGCAAGATCTAGTTAAAACTTTCTTGAAACCAGAGGATTTTTGTAGAGTGTTTTGAATTCTGAGCCTTTGAAATTATTACAGCTCCATCTTTCCTTTTTCAGCTCCATGCAGAGTTTCTCCATTCCTTGTGAAAGCTCAGGAAAAACTAGAGGAAATAATTGTCTGTCCAGGAGCAGTGAGGAATGGGAGCCACTAGCAGTGGAGGAGAACATGTAGTGGCTGGGCAGAGCCCAGCCCCACTGCAAGGGAGGAGGGCAAGCCCAGAGGTTGGGGCCAGGCTCAGACAAGGGTACAGAGAGTCAGGCAAGTAAGTCCATGGTGATAAAGTAGGTCCAAGGCCAAGCTGGGAAATCAGTCCACAGGTCAGGTTCAGGTCTAGTGATAGCTAGGCAGGTCCATGGCAGAGACTGAAGATACAGGACTAAAGGCAAGGGTGGCAGTTCCACCCAGAAAGACTGTATCAGTTTGGCAGATCTCTATCTTAGTTTTCTCCGGATGTCCTTCCACCTAAACACATGTGGGCATAGATATTGCCGCCTTGTTCATGTTGTTATAGAGAAGACTTCATATCCATAGAGTTTAGTCAACAGGAACTCCCATTGCATCTCTTCAGCTGCCATCTGACTCCTGGTTTTTTTTTGGCTGTCACTTTTTTCTTTAACCGGATCACTGTATCCTGTCTCTGTGCATTTTGTACTGTGATCTTATGTCCTGATAATTAAAGCTCACCTGACTTGTCTGCAAGTTAGCTACCCCTGAAAGTCATAAAGCTGTTTCTTTGTTTCACCTTGCTTTGTAATGAGACAGTTGTGTCAATTGCATAGATTATCAGTCTTACTCCGATTTATCTCTGGAGCCAAAATATCAAAGGATTTCTTGTTTCTGTTTTAGCCATTTTCCTTGGGAACCCTTCCTGCAGAGATTTTGCGTTATCACAATCATGCATTTCCTTTTACTGGGAAAAACCTCTTTCTTATAAAAAAAATGTTATGTCTTCCTTATTCTCCAGGTAACCAAGAGAGACAAAACATATGTAGAGAGAACGGAGAAGTTTATGCCAGCATGCTTTGAGCTTTTAGAGCACAGAGGCAGTATCTAGATATGTGATATCTATATATATATATGATAGATTGAGGCTCCCTTTCTTGGCGTTGCTTGGATCCCAAGGATTATGACTTTTCAAGTGACCTGAAATTCATGGTTGCATATAGCACAGCTCACTTCGCATCGTTTATGAGTTATTCAAGTCTGTGCAACCAGAAAAGTCTCTTCCATTGGATTAATTTTTAGATTGTATAAGTCATCCTGGCATAAGGATAATATACGTTCTGTTGCTTAACTAGGACGAGGTCATACCTATTGTGTTCCTGTGTCCTAGATTTTGTGGATTGCTGCCCTGTTCTCATCCTTTGGGAGAAGATTCTGGTTCAAAAGTTGATTCTGTGGCAAAGATTTATAAATGAGGCTACAAAATATTTTCAGGATTTTCTGCTTTAAGTGTTTGCCATAGTGTACAATCATAGGGTGATTTAGTTTGGAAGACACCTCAGGAGGTTATCTGGTCCAACCTGCTGCTCAAAGCAAGGCTAGCTTTAAAATGTATCATTCCTGAAGAATTACAGCTGTTGCACACACAGTTCTTGGAAAAGTCCTGACCATGTCCTGTTTCCAGTTCCCTGGTGAGCTTTCAGCTGATTGGAGATTACGGAGCAACCAGTACATCCAATTTTGCTGCTGTCTAGCGCTACCTGTTTGGAATTGTATTTTGAGTTAGGCAAAACAAACAATATTCCTGTGGTCTGTGTTTGTTGTGTTTCATGTTTCAGTGGGAAGAGTCATGAAAACGAAGTCATACTTAGCTGTCAATAACTCAAAATTGTTGGGAGCCAACAGTATTATAGAAGATGTGAAGGCTTCCGAATACGACTGTGAAACAGAAAATTGCATAGTTATTTACTGGTTTTTAGATAATGCTGTATTTGCTAATTAGTAATTCTAGTTTGCCTTTATATACATTTTTTCGGTTCATGGTATGCTTCAAACTGAAAGTTGGCACTTGATTGCACTGGTACACTAAGAGGGATTCTGGCTTCCTTGTTTTGATAGGACGCTTCCTCTAGGCTGGCTTCAATATCTTTTTGCTCCCCTGTCATATTAAAATTCAGTGAAACTGCATTTTAACTTCATAATTGGTGGCATATTCATGATATTTCTAGATTTTTAAAAATATGTATTTCCCTCCCACTGAGTATCTTGTCTGGGATTGTTTTTAAAACAAGTTAAATTCTGATCGTCTCAAGTGACTCTTTGTTTTTCTCTACTTCTTAATAGTCATCTCTTTATGTGGTTTCTCTACTTCTTCCTGGAAATATTGAGAACTCTTAATGCAATTTTGTCAGTGTAGGTGGCATTTCAAAAAGACAGAACAAATGAGAAGTGTGCAGTAAGCTAATGAAATAGATTAACAATATGAAAAATAAAAGATCACGTTTTCTCTCTTGTGACTCCGTGATGATCTTTATTGAGTTTAATAACCTAAAAATACCTTGGTGAAAAAAGCTAAAGAGAAAAAAACCTTGTAAGTGGACAAAATGGCACTTTTTCTGGCTGACATGATTAACACACTTAGGATTTCTTAAGGTTGTGCTGCATTTTGTGCATCAACATCTACTTCAAAATCAGCAGGTCCTTGGGGTCCTTTTTTCTCAAGTTAAAGGCATTTAGCATCTATAAATTCCAGTTCTCATCCCAGAAAATGTAATACTGGAAAAAATAAAATTGTTCCAAAGAAAAGCAGCTAGTAAACAAGCTTTCTCAGCATAGTTTATGTCTATTCCTGTAGAGAAAGCAGGGTAGAAATCTTATAAATCTAGACTCATAGAATAGTTAGGGTTGGAAAGGACCTTAAGATCATCTAGTTCCACCCCCCCCGCCATGGGCAGAGATGCCTCACCCTAGACAATGTCACCCAAGACTCCATCCAGCCTGGCCTTGGACGCTGTCAGGGATGGAGCATTTACCACTTCTTTGGGCAACCTGTTCCAGTGTCTCATGACCCTCACAGTAAAGAACTTCTTCCTTATATCTAACCTGAACTTCCCCTGTTTAAGTTCGAATCCATTACCCCTTGTCCTATCACTACACTCCCTGATGAAGTTTGTTTATTGTATCCTTGCTCTCTCACTGTGGAGTCTGCAAACTAGGATCTGAGTTAGCAGTCAGTTAATTCATTGGATAAGCAGATGCAATGAGAGAGTTACTGAGTGTCTGGGAGAGATTAGGCAGGAAAGAGAAATGCAATGTCTGGCGATGTTTCAAATTTCAACCAGAAAACGACTAGTGTTTGATGGCTGTAGGTATACGTTATAGAATCATAAAATCAACTAGATAGGAAAAGACCTTTAAGATCATCAAGTCCAACCATTACCCCAGGACTGCCGAGTCCACCACTAAACCATGTCACTAAGGGCCTCATCTACATGGTTTTTGAGCACTTCTAGCAATGGTGATTCCACCATTTCCCTGGGCAGACTTCCAAGGTATGATTACACTCTTTGACTTCTCAGGCTTGGCTTCTGAGGAAAGACAGAAGATCAGAGATTTTCACTCTCCATTGCAGTTGCCAACAGGTATAAAGGCAGCAAGAAAAATGGTACTTTTTCTCCAAGAAGGAGCTTGGAAGGACCAAATTTACCAGATAACAGCAATATTTAAGCTGGAAGCTCTGCATAGTGCCCAGTGATTTAATCCTAGAAGGAGCTCTGTACCTTCACTTTTGAGAGCAGAGAAGTGAAGAAGAGAGGCAGAAGATAAGACATGAGAGACAGAAGGTAGTAAAAGAAAAATATGGGAAAACACACGGAGAGAAAAGAATGAGAGCAGGAAAACTGAGACATTATAAAGGTAATTGTTTAGCTGTAGAACTTCCTCAAACTATCTCTTCCTTATTGTCTTACTTTTTCAACCTGTAGTGTACCTCTCAACCTTTTTCAACCTCCTGTACTCTGTCCATCTTTTTGCTTGTTTTCTGTGTCATCTCATTCCTTCCACAATACCTTTCAGATTTCTTTTACTGGTTCATAGTTTTGTCCCTAAAGGAAATGAAAAGATCTGCCAGATCTTTCCTTTCCTGGTTCCACCCAGGAATTTCTCCCATCTTCATGCGCTCAGCTGCTTTTGGGGAAAAGGCAATCTTCTCCTAACATAGATTGTTATAGTCAGGACAAAATAAACAGATCACTTCTGCCCAGTTTGTGAGGCAAAAGTTGTAATTTTTTTCATCATTATTGGACAGTTATTGACATAGTCTATTCTCATGTTTGGAGAATGCTTGAAATGCCTTGATATGGCCTGAAATATTCTTTGAGCATTTGTTGAAATATATACTGTATCAAACACAGAGGTTTCTTATTTTCACTGGTTTAAAAGAAAAACAAAAGCAGATTTTCACCAAGCTTGGATGTATATTTCAAAGCTGTGAACTACTGATGTAAAAAGTGGAACCTGTGCAGGGCTGGAAATACCTTTTCCCTAAGAAAAGGGTTTAAGAAAAGACATCACAGTCAACCTTCCTGGACTTTGAATCTGGAAATGTAGGAGAACATATGATGCACTGTCACACAGTCACAATTCTGCCTTCTTTTCATGTTAATAATTCGCTCTATAGAAAAGGAAGAAAGGGTCCAAGATGAGGATTAATGCTACTCTTCTAAGGATTTTTCATGTATTCCCAGTTATCCCTGAACATGTATCTGTCCTATCATTAATGCAATGCCAGTGTCCTCTGATTATCTGTGCTACAATGTTGTACTGGGGATCTTTAGTGAAACAGTGGTGTGAACCACTCTGTAGCATATGTCTCAGGCAGGCAGCCTCCCAGAGAAATAAGAATTTAAGCTGTTAACATCTGGCCACTCTTTTGTTCATTTGTGTGGAGCAGGCAGATTGATCTGCATATAGTTAGGCTTCCATTGCAGTTTCATATTTTATTTACTTCCCTTTAACTGCAGGCTGCTGATGAAAGGGGCAGTCCTCCTCCCGCAACCACCCGCCCAAGTGTCTGCCTTCTCTGTTTCACGTGATCTTAGCAGTCATTCCACTGTGTCATGAATCAGCTCATCTGTCCAGAGCTAATCTTCCATTTGCAGGGAGACTTGGGCTCTGTGGTTATAACTTTCCTTGCAGTTCTCATGTCCTTTGGAAAAGAAGTAACTTAACTTTCTTGAAGACTTATTGAACATCACTCAGTGCAGAGTGCAGGTTTCGTATTGTGCAAGTGTGAAAGCCAGTGTGAAAACTGTTTTTTGGTTTTGAGGTGTTTGTTCACCTCCAAGAGGGAGTGAGGCATGTAGTGGATGTAGGCATTTCTGCTTGCTAGGAAACAGTGTTTACGTGGTGAATTTCCTTTCTATTTTGCAAAAATAGTGACACTGCAATGGAAATGAATAGGGAGAAGTTGTCAAAGTTACAGTGGGATTTCTAGAGGTTTTGAATGCTACTGAAGTACTAGATTTAGCATGGTTCTTCTGGGTTCTGATAAATATTTAGAGGCCATGAGATTATGGGAAAGTCATAGGATTATGATATAGGAAATGGGGAGAAAGCAAAGAGATAGATAGAAATTTAGTTTATGTTTCTCCATCTATATAGGAAATGGTGTATGCACATTCAGCTATAGAGTAGGGGTTCATTTGTAGGTGAGAAGTGTCCTAAGTCATTGAACAGAATGCCTTTTCTCTGAGTGAGAAAATTTCTTTGAGAGATGTGACCTGGTAAATTTAATGACATTCCTTATTACTACCCCTTTACTTAAGAATTTTTATTTGCCATTGGCATATTCTGAGCTTGTTTGATCCCAGTGGCTAGCACAAGAGTAATGGAGTACATGAAAATTACTTTCTAAACACTAATAGTTTGGAAAATGGCTCCAAATTGCAGCAGAGAAAAATCAGCCTTGTTGCAGATCAGTAGAATAATTTGAGCTACTAATCTGGCTCAAACATTTAGAAATACAGGACACATCAACTGGATATTTCGCTTTTCAAAATCTTGTGGCTTAGATCTTCACCAGAAAAGTCCCTTAAAATTCACAGCACAATTCTAATTCCAAGACCCAGAAAAACATTATTTTCCAAGGCAGTTTAGACATACCTGTGGATTTTATAGGAGCATTCTGAAATGTCAGCTATTACTCTGAAGCACACTTTTAGGAGTTCAGATAATTCCAGCATGATTGAGGTTGGAAGGGACCGCTGGGGGTTCCCAGGAGTTCCCTGATGATCCTGGACCTTGTCCCCAGAGCAACCCAACGCAAAGCCCATGACTGCTGCACAGACTGCTTTGTCTGTATGGGGTGCAGGAATAGCAAAATCTAGAAGGAAAAAATAAACGGGGAGGCAGAGGTCAGGAAAGCTAACTCACAGCAAATTTTATCAAAGGAAGATTATGTCAGAGATGATAAGATAATTGATTTCTTAGAACTACTAGAGTGGATTTTAATGCTTAGCTGAAATCTAACTTGGTTGGCCCTGCAGGATCTGGATGAATCAGGGATAGTAGGATTGGTGCAGGGAGTTCTAAGGTAGATCAGGAACACAGCCAGAGGGAAGACTGCAGCAAATGGTATTATTCTCAGGATCAAGTTGATAGTGACTTTTTTTATTACTATTTTTTTTAAAGGAATAGCCTTGGGACCAATTGTTTTCAGTGTATTAATTCATTACTTTGAGGAGAACAATGTATAAACTTGTAGATCACAGAGGGAATAAAGAAATTCCCATAACAAGAAGAAACAGATCATCATAAAGGATAGTTGGTATGATTTTGTTAATAGGAATCAGAAAATGAAGTGTAGAGTTTCACCTATGGTAGGTCTTTACATGTGGCAAGCTTCCTAGAATTTCCAGGATTTTAATTTAACAGATCCTAGCTGCTGCAGGACCCTAAAATATCATTGGTGCTTTCAGATTCTCTTACTTTTAAACTCTTCCTTTGGAACATTATAACTGTAGCCTTTAATAATTTATTACAGATTTAAGTTTTGGTTCTGGAAAGTGTTTTACAGCTTATGGGACTTCCCATGTGTGGATTTTCTTAATCTATGTATCAGCTGGTTGGGTGTCTGAGGCAGTCCCTTTCAGTGATAAGTTCTTGTGGATTTTAGATACGCCCCATTCTTTATAAGAATCTCCTTTCCTTTTTTCCCCCCCGGGATCTAATCAAACAGAGTTACAACTATGAGCTCCTTCTACAAGTTAATATATTCAATTTATTAATTGAGTGTTCCATCACTTTGTGGACAACTGACTTATTTAATAAAAATATATTTATTTTTTTTTGTTAGAAAATACAGAATTAATCAAACTCTGATGATTATTGGAAATGTTAATAATCATACTGTTATGATATTGAGATACCCCTGAAGATGTTTTAAATTCATTATGAACAACTTTTTGCTAAATGCCTCTTTTTTTAAATCCAGATAAGACAAGCTACTTAGATGTTGTGTTAGTATTTCATGGCTGAATGAATGCACGTGTTCTTCCAGCACACCCATTTCTAAACTGGCTGAAGTCAACACGGTTAAAGAGAACTTGAGACAACCCTTTCTGTAAATGTCAAAAGCTAAATTGCATACATGTTAAATAGGAGCTAAATTCACTAAAAATGTTGTTGCAGTGGCTGTCTTCATCTCCAGAGCTCTTTGCTGTTGCTGTGACAGTAGAGGAAGCTTTAAGGAGACTCATAAAGCTAGGTCCGTAAAAATGTTTAGGCTCCTCGTCTCTAGCTTCAAGACCTGTGGAGTTTAGTTGTTCTTCCTCTTTATGCAATTGTTGGAGTAGTTTTTGGGTACATTCCCAAAATCAGTCAGACATGACAGCACACAAACCAAGGAACTAGTAAAGGTAGCAAAGACTCAGCACTAAGATTTTTGTGTATTATAAATCTTGCCACTTTCCAGGAAGTTAAAGCCTTCCTATGGGCCTATAGAGATGTGGTTCTGTACATGCAGGATTCACATCCCTGATTAATTTCTTGGACCCCAGCATGCCACTGTCTGTACTTCAAAGGCTGAGTGGAGGTCAGTCCTGACTCTCAGAAAGCTACTTCTGCAGATGATGGCATTTTTCCCTTACCTTCTCTTTCAAGAACATACCAAGGAAGTGGAAATTCTCTTTCTGTTCCCTTCTTTTTGGATCTTCTAAAAGGAGTTCAAACTCACATCAGACC
Organism: Strigops habroptila; assembly: GCF_004027225.2. Classification (NCBI taxonomy): domain Eukaryota; kingdom Metazoa; phylum Chordata; class Aves; order Psittaciformes; family Psittacidae; genus Strigops; species Strigops habroptila. The sequence goes on along the minus strand of NC_044277.2, from coordinate 63,278,311 downwards.
ACCACCAGGATGGAGCCCTAATGAGTAGAGTGGCAGATACCTGCATCCTTTCCTAGCAGTAACTCCAAGTACTTGCACTACTGTAATAAATGGAGTGCAGCCCATTCCAGAAGGGTACAGGGTAGGTGGAAAACAAGGAATGTACCCAGATACTCTTAAACTGATCCATAACAAGAAATGCTTATATTCGCACTGCACTGCTCTGAGGGAGGAAGGTGGGTGGTGAATTCCTGTACTTCATTCTGCAAATTACACATGTACTGAAGGGAGGAGGATTAGAACAGAACAGAATTAGATAGTGTTGTAGAGATTGTTTCACTTACAAAACTTTTTTTAAGGTTCAGCCTGTATATAGACATTGAGCTGGCAGTTGTTTGGATGATGAGAAATGAGCAGATGTTGGTCTTTCTTCTGCAGAGACTGCTCTAGTCATTCCTTAGATACACACAGTTAGTAATGTGGCATAAGCAGAAGTGTCTTTACTGTCTTTGTTTGCAGTGTAGAGACATAGTGAAGATTTGTTCTGACACATTTTGCCTCTCTGATCTAAATAGGGGTTGCTAAGAGAAACTAAAACTGCACCGTGACAGACAAGACGATATACGGCATTATATAGGAGATCCTAACAGGCAGGCCAAAGCTTCCTTAATAATATTCTGTGATCAAGTGGAACTTGCCAGACAGAACAGGTATCAAGGACTGGGGTAAGCTGTTAAGCCATCTCATACCATATGATACAGTTGCCTTTTCTAATAAGTAAACAAACAAAAGTATTTAGGAAAATGCATTACTCAAAGTATATGTATAGGAAAGAGGAGGCTGTGGTTTTGCAGTTATGGGGAGTGGTGCTTTGCGTGTTGATTGCTGAAACCACTGCTTCCTACAGAAGCAAGAATCTGTCCATAAACACCCCCCCCCATTCAATATAGAACCATACTCTTCACAGTTCCTCTTGCCTTCAAGCAAAGGATATGACTAACTGTGCGTTTGCAGTCACTAAGAAGCAGCAGGAATGTTTTCCCCAGACCTTACTTAGCTCACTTTCCCCCCTTGCTTTATGCTGAAGTCTGAATCTCCTCATGCCTCCAGCTTGAAAACTTCTCTTCTGAGATCCTTCTGCCTTTTGAGGTTGCATATAGTAGAGGTATGATCTACCCTGTACTTCATTTATCTGAAGTGATTTTGTATGTGAGATGCTAATTTTAAACAAAATGGGACTGCAGGAACCAGCTGCAGCAACTTTATCAAAGAAAAGTGTATCCTTTCATTTTCTCCAAGTCATTTTTATTATTGCCTAGCTTCATCAAGATGTCCACATGTCTTTTCAAGATGTCTTTTCTCTCTGAGACTGTAAATCAGCAGTTTATATCAGCATTAAAATCACTAGTTGGAAGGTAAAAGGGAGGAAAATCTGTTTCAAAATGCTTAGAATAAATTATATAAATCTGCATTTTTACTGTAGGGTCTTGTATCCAGTCCTAACAATCACAGTAAGAATTCAGAAGAGTTCAGAGACCCCTGGTTTAGTACTGATCCAAATTGCCATGCTAATGCAGTGTGTCACTTGCGAAGTTCCCAGCTTTGATGTATTTCTTTGGCTATACTGAAAAGTTATACTCTTTGCAGTATGAGAGATTGTAGGGCTGTCTGCATCACACTGAAATGGTATGCCCTAGAGAAGGAGAGTAGGGGAATATATGAATTACCTTTTGATTAAGATTTGCTGCAGTGTAGCCTTCAGCTCTTATTTTGCTTTCCAGCCATTTTCCTCACTTTAGCTTTACTTGTTTAATTTCAGCCTATATGATGTTCTGATGTACTAGCACACTAATTTGCCTACAGCCCAGTAAAAATCTCATTTTTTTGTATCTGTCAGGTCAAATGATTGCAAAAGTGTTTTCTCTTGCACTGGTGGAACAGACAAGTGCTCTGTGTTACCCTTGTCAGCCTTCTACAGTCAGTCCTGAGGTTTGCCCTCAGACCAGTTTCACTTTGCTTGTCCAGCTTGCTGAAATGAAAAAACATGGTATTTGCTAGGAAGCTTTCTGTGATGGACTTCATCACCCATATTTTCATGGATGCTTTTGTTTATATGAATATTAGACCCTTTAGGGCAAATGCTTGTCAAACTTACTAACACCCTTTCGCCTCAAAACTAGCTTTTCTCTTCTCTTGGAATGACTTTTCCTTTGTGCACTTCTACTAGTACAAAACTAAAGAAATCCCTCCACCTTGACTGCCTTATTTAGCTTAAACTTTTTGTCCTTGAAGTGCTTTGCATAACTCGTTTGTTTAGTTTTCTCCATATAAAATACTTGTCATCAATATCTTAATTTTACCTCTGATCAAGCCTTTCTTTCTCAGGCAAGATTCCTGTATACTGTTGACCAATACCCTCAGGCAGATAAAGTTACCTTCATAGTCCATGAGCATCTTTCACCCCAAGTTGAGGTGTCTCAATAGAAAAAAATAGATGATACTGTCCAGATTCATACTGCTTTCCATTGGCTAACTAAAACTACAAACCTACGAACTGCATGGGAGGAGATTATGACCTACAGTTTAATGAGATAATGGCAGGTAGGGGTCAAAAGCACACGGTGCAGCATGATGGGAGCAAGAGAGACTTCAGGAATGATAAAGCAGGGTGAAGGGACACCTGCCTCAAATGTACACAAATGCAGGCAGCCTGGAAATATGCAGGAGTAACTTGAGCTGCATGTGCAGTCACCAAGCTCCATCAGTGGAATAACCGAGAGATTTTACATGGCTGGTTTGCTGTGTTGGACGGGTGCAAGCAAGCTCAACAGGAAACAGGCAAAGAATGAGGAAGACTGGACTGTCCTCTGTTGTGCAGCAGTAGCTTGGACAAATAGATCTCTTCCGCAGGAGAAATTACAGCCTGGCTTTTGGCAGAATCTGAGGAGAGGCCAGTAGGGGTGACGCTGTGGTGCAAGTTAAACAGGGCTCCCAGATCCTTTGATACTATGGTAGAAATTCTGTGTCAATTTAAAAAGAAACTGTGGACTAGTACTGAATGCACATTCATTTTCTATTATCAGTATGAAAGACCTTTTTCATGTAAAATCTAATGTAAGAATGAAAGACAGACAAGGAAAATCAATGCAAGTATTTTCAAGTGTACACAGTATGGATGTTTGCATTTCAATGCAAAGAAGGAAAAAATTCTCAGCTGTAGTTAGGCCTATTTGCAAACTTTTATTTAAGAAAAAAGAAAGCTAAATATGATTACTTGATAAGCAAATGCTAAACTCTATGGGACCTGAGATTTTAAGTGTGATCCTAAGAATATGTCTGCAACAGAAAGTAGAAGTTCTCACCTGCCTCCAAAACAGAAAGGACTTTCAAAAAGGATTTTTATTGAGGCTGAGATTCTGTCAACCTTCATCACATGGTTTTGGTGCAGTACTTTCTGACTAAAGCATTATGCCCTGTATTTTGCAGGAGTTCAGATTGACTGATATATTTCTTTTGGGTGTTAAAATCTCTGTACTTTCTTTAAAAAGCCTGTCTACATACTAGTAGATCTTAATACAGTGTTGTGTAGTATAATGTAAAAATCTTTCCCTAAGCTTTTATTGCTGACCATGATGTCATATGGTATGGAATATCCCTTTGGTCAGTTTGAGTCAGCTGCCCTCACTGTGTCCCCTACCAACATCTTACCTATTCCCAGGTTACTGATTTTGGAGGGCAAAAGGCAGAAAGAAATCCCGGACACTGTGCAAGCACCGTTGAACAATAGCTGAAACACTAGTGGGTTATGATTGCTGTTTTATCCACAAATGCAAAGCACAGCACTACACAGGCTGCTCTGAAGGGACTTCATAACTTCATTCCAGCTGGACCTGCTATATCATGTTACTGCTTTGTGCTCAGGTTGCTGCCAGTGAAATGGACGTCATCAGTGTTTTTCATCAGTAGATCTTAAATAGTTAAAAAGACCTTGATATTTTTATTGTTGTCCTGGGTTCAGCTGTAGCTATTATCTATGGGTATTTATTCTCCTTTTGTCAATGCAGACACCGAGGTGCAAATAAAGGGTATCTTTCTGGGGATTAGAGAGGATGCCAGTAAGAAGTTCAAAATATGAAAGCTTGGTTATATCTCTAGCATGAAATCATTGTTTCATAGTCAAACCCCAGATACTTCCTTGGGTTGCTAAAGCAAAATGCTACAGAATCTAATTCATATATGCGTAATAGTGTTGTTCCTCATGTATTCATGCTCAAGAAAGCCAGAAGGCTGGGAAATTTACTATACTCTTTGTCACTGTCCCAATGGCTAGCAATACACATTAAAAAATGCATCTTGTTTCATCTTTAACTTCCAGTCACTATATTTTATGTATTTTGACCTGCTAGATTAAAGAGATTGGAGTTAGAAAATCTCCTTTAATAGGTAATTTGTCATGTCCGGACTGTATCATCATGATTCGGTTCTGTCTTAATCCGTCTTAGAACTCATTTAGTCTCTCACTGTATAGTCTATTTCCAAATTGCAGATCAATCTTATGATTTTCTTCTCAACTTTGAGGGTTTTTTTCTTGGCATTGCTTGTAGTGGGAAAACTGGATAGAATTGGCTATCTTCAGTCATGGGAGAGGAAGTGTATAGGGACTCTAGGTACTTTAAGCATATGTCTTTTTTTATAGACATATGCCTTGAAGTGTATGTCTTTTTGCAGGTGGGCACAGATTGCCTTTAATGCATGCTGCCATCCAGATAGATGCTGGCAAACTCTGAACTTTGCACAGCTAAAGAGTGAGTAGGGCTAAGGATCCCATAGAGCAGTGGTCTCCAAACAGGGGTGTGTGCACCCCAGGGGGTGTGCAAGACAATTCGTTGGGGTACAGGAAGAAAATAGTTGAACTTCCATTTAAATTTATTTTTATCTAAAAAATTAAGAAAGAAATAAAGCTTTACTAATATTTAATATACAGATTGACACTGTTGCATTTAGTTAGTCCATATCTCAGATGGTCACATAGGCTTTATGAGCTGCCTTGAAGAAAGTGTGGGTACTTCGCAACGTGGAGGGGTTGACAGCTGCCTCCTCACTCACTTATTCACTTTCAGTGTATTGCGATATATTACAGTTTACATGTGCCCAATTAAGTAAATTTATGGATCGTGTTATCTAGTTTTTACTAAGCTACAAAATGGACAAGTGGCTTAACCAGATTCCTGCAAAGAAACTACAGATTGAAGATAGTACTGATAATGCCAGTACAAGCAAACAAGAAAATGGCAGGGCTGACACTTCTCCTACTGCTAGTACGAGCTCTTCATCAGCCACATTATGGATAAAAACAATGACAAGCTAACCAGATCTGACAAGAATTTGCCTCCCTCCCCTCCCAAAGGCAAACTTATCAAGAAAACTATTTGAAATATGGATTTATAGCTACTGTTGCTAACAATGAAGTGTATATTGTGCCTTGAGACATTAGCTATTGATAATAAATGAATCCATTACTATTAGAAAGACATTTAGAAGTTAAGCATCCAGAACATGAAGACAAAAGTCTACAATTTTTTCAGTGATGTTTAAAGTCATGAGATACTCAGTCTGAGGTTTCTTACTTAATAACAAAGAAAAAAAGCCCATACTATTGGGGCAGCATATGTTCTTCCCGCTGTGGTAAAAATGGCTGAAATAATAAATGGAGAACAACACTGCGACAAACTGAAGTCCATTCTTTTGTCAGAAAATACTGTTGGAAGATGCACAGAAGAGTTACAGAGTTGAAGAAACAGATCTTAGAACAAGTCAAGTCCTGCAGTGGAGAAGATTTGAGGCAGCGGGGTGAAAGTACAGATGTTTCTACATCTCTCAGCTTACAGTATTTGCTGAATTCTGCTTCACTAACGAATCAGGTAGAGGAGTACTTTTTTTGTGAGCCACTGAAGGAAAAATGTGCTGCAGAAGATACATTCTTCACAAAAAATGACTTCTTTAATAGGAGTAATGTTTTATGGAAAAACTGTGTAAGTGTAACCACTGATGGAGCATCTGGAATAAAAAGTGTATTCCAGCGCAAGGCTACAGAGCTAGCATCACATATGAAATTGCTTTGCTGTGTAACTCATAAGCAAGCTCTTGCAGCAAAGAAGCTGGAGCCAAAAGTTCATGAAGTGCTACAGGGTGCTAATGATGTGGTTAATTTTTTGTTATATATTAAAAAAAAAAAAACAAAACCAAAAACCTTTAAATAGTAGAATATTTCCAATATTCTGTAATGAGATGGGTAGTGACTATGACAATCTTTTGTACCCCACATAGGTTCACTGGTTTTCTTATGGTGAAGTCCTATAAAGATGGTGAACTTGAAAATGTTAACGCATTTTTCCTTTACAAAAACAGAAATGTTTCAAACTTGCTGACCTTTTCTGCAATGAACAGAAGCTGTCCTTAGCAGATTTAAAAAAAAAACCAAAAAAGCCAAACCCACACGTTATGTGTCCCTTCAGCGTGAAAGTGGTGCTTTAACAATGAGTGAGAAAGTCACTGCTTTTCAGAGGAAGTTTCTGCTATGGAGAGAACACTTTGGAAATGTGTTAATCATTATGTGATTTTGTTGCCACAAATGATGCAAGCCAGTCACCTACTAAAAACTCTCATCTCTGTACACTTAAAACATATGGAAACTGAATTTTCTGGCCTGTTTAATAATCTTTCCAATGAGAGTATCAGTGGGGTTTGAAGCCAATTGTTAAATATATAAAAATGTAACACCTTCTGATTAGTTTGCAAGAACAACTGATTGCCATCAGGGAAGAAAGAAATTTACTAGACTTTGCATAATTGGTGTGTGAGACTTTACTTAAAAATTAATATTATGGTTTAGTAAGTGTAGCCAGCTATGTATGTCATGTCCTCCATTTGGATCTACATATCTTTGTGAAGAACTGTTTTCAGCTAGCAGCCATTAAAACCGAGTATTGAAATAAACTGGACTTAGAGCCAGACCTTCAAATTGCTAAGTGTTAAACCAAGAGTTTAAAAAATAATGAAGGCTATTCAATCATATTGCTCTAGTGAGACCAAAAAGGGGGGAGGGGGGAAGTTATACCTATAATAAAATATATTTTAAAATATTATTTTCTTTATCTCATCCTTTTTAATTTCTCTTTTGTTTATGTTTTATAATCAGTATAATATATTAGTATAGTCTCAAGAACATGTATATAATTTAAAAAAAATATACATACATACATTTGGGATGTGTGCTCAACAATTTTTTACTGATAGGGATGCATGATCAAAAAAGTTTGGCGACTACTGCCATAGAGGTAGAGCATGTTAGCTTAGTTCCCTGCTGCATCTCATTGTGAATACAGAGGTTGAAGTTTTTGCTGGTTGCCTAAAAGAATGGTTAGAGCACACTCATACCTGTCTGAAAAATACTTTGGAAATGCCTGCAGTAGACCAGAAACTCCAGCACAATACTTTGTCTTATATAATGAGGCTATTGCCACCTCTTTACACTATTAATAAATCAAAAAAAATACGTTAACCCTTTTTGTCAGAACCCTAACATGAGAAACTATGATTATGCATCATGAATTTTACAGAGGTTCGCAGGAAGGGCTCCACCTTTTATGTGATCCAAGTACCCCCTGAATCCAGCATATGTGAGGACATTGCTCTGCCTCTGGATATCATTGTTTTCCCTAGGATAAATAGCCTTAGTAAAAAGCCCCGTCCAGTTCCTGCAGGTTCTTTGCACACCATGGCACTGTATGAAGACACTTGCATGTCACTTGCCTTTGTAAAGCTGAAAATTAATCTAAAGCACTAAAATTATAAAGAGATGAAACTTTAAAGAATGTTTCAGATTTCAGGATCAACAATTCTAAATTTTAAAATGCCTATGTAGAGCTTTCACAGAAATGTTCTGTGAATAAAAGAACATAATCTAAACAAAATTAATGCCTTCCTCCAAACTCGTAGGCCAGTATAGCTGCTTCTTGCCTGCACAGATTCTGCTTATATGGGCTACTGGGATTATTCCCAGTGCTTCTAGGTCTCTCTCTTTTTTAAAAGAGGGAGATTAACGCTACAGATTATTAATGTTAGGTTAAAAAAAAAAAAAAAATATGTATAAATGGGTGTTATCCTTCAGACCAATTAAAAACATGTAACAAATGGCATGGAATTTATTTAAAACTCTGAAGTAGATCGAAGTTATTTTTAAGGAGATTGTTCAATTTGTTGGAGTCAAATGCATAACCCTTAATGACACTAAGTGTATTCTCTCCTCCCAAAGAGAGCTAAAATAAAACATTACGTATGCTTATGAAGGTACAGAACATTTTTTCATGCCAGATTGTTGTTAGCTCTTGTGGGCATACAGAAGGGTAAAGTCTGATTCCAGGTGTTCAGTAAATTCTGGGCATAATCTGTAATGTTAAAATGAAAAGGGCAGTGACAGTAAAAAGTATTAGCACACATGGAGATGGTTGCCAGTTTGTTCATAAGAAACAGTCATAACTTTCACCATGTTAAGTTGCCAAAAAGTTGCCCAAAGACACAGAATGAAACGGTTTGCTTAATCTGTAGTGTAAAACATTTCAAGTAATTCTCAGGTAACCTAGAAGATTTTGTCTTCTGTTTTCCATACTGCATTAGGCGCTTCATCTCAGACAGTAATGATAAACTGGTTCTATTTTTTTATCATTTTTCAGTCATGGATAAAATTTGCTTTACTTTCTTAAGCCAAATATCTTGTATTAATGTGACCCTGGAGAATTCCTCTGCAGGAAAAGAGAATGTGAAGCCAGTGAAACGAAAAAATGCCACCATGGTATTTTTAACTATGTTTTTGTAAGAACGAGTGCAACCACAGTAAGGCTGCTTAAGACAAGATGCCAAGAAGCAGCATAATGCCTATTCAGAATCCTATTTAGAATAACATAATGTGCAAAATTTATTTATCAGGGATTTGATATGAGATATACCAAGAATTACTGTGATATAAGAAGCTTCAGGAAAAGATATTAGACACAGAAGTCTGCCAAAGGAGAAGAGAAGGAGCAAGAGCAATTAACAAAGGTATTACAAGGTTCAAAAAGATACATGCAAGAGCCAGGGGAAAATTCCTTTTCTAGAAGGACTTTTCACAGGTAACTGGAGTATCGCTTCAGCTGACAATTGAAATCTCGGTGGAAGAAGTATGTGAATCAAACCGAGACACTCAAGTACAGTAAATTATCACCACCATATGGCATCCTTCTGAGGATTCTGAAGTAAATAAAGTGTGAAATAACAGTCATACGCCATTGCAGGAAATGCCGCTGCAAGGTTTTCTTCAATATTAAAAAAAAATTCATACAGTTTCTGTATTTTCTTTAAACTTGGAGGACCAAGGGATAATCCCCAAACTCTGAAAGAATGCTTCATCATCTAGGAGTCCTAGAAAATAGGATGAAAATGCTCTAATAGAGCCGCTACATTATCTTGTCTTACCTTACTTTATCTTAGATTAAAAAGTGAATGTAATTTAAAGTTACCATAGCATATATTAACTGGATTAATTTAACTAGCATGGGTTAACTGAGCTATTAAGTAGCTTTCTTATCTAAATTCCTGCTTTCCAAAAAGAATGTGATTATGGCTTCTACACATTTTTAAGTTGTTACTTGTTTTTTTTTAACAGAAGTGGTTACTCTCCAAAGTCTTCAACAGAGGATAGTCATGTCTCTCATGATGAATTTGTGAGAATCGGCAATGTGATAGATGACAGTGCCATTATGAGTTCCTAGGGGGAAGAGGAGGTGAGAGAAAGAAAGATTAGAAGCAAAAATAATAGCCTGTAACTTGCTTCTCCCCAGGTAACAGCAACCACTGTATCTCACCTTTTGCCAGACAGTGCCATTTAAGCATCAACTATTTTTTCTGTTGCAGAATTTTAGCAACTTTCAGTCCTTTAAGCAGCCTTGAACTTCAACTTGCTCCTACATATAAAGGGCAAGGGGACAACTTTGTGTGCTTTCCAGAAAAGAACAATTTGATTTTGTGTCAAGTGCATGGCACCTTTCCAAAATGTGTTTAAGTAGTTGAAATCATATGCCTGGGAGTCTTCTATTAGTCTTGGGTTTGCCAGCTTTATTTTTCTTTTTATCATTTTTCCTGAGGCAATGGGTGGCATTCTTCTGCTAACTAAATGTTAGATATCATTAATTTTGCATGTGATCCACTTCCACTTCATGTGTCTTTGTGACATTTTCTAGGATCGCTTCTCCTCTTTTAGATTTGGAAACAATAGTAAAATCAAGATATTTCTTCAGGAAGCATTCACTCAAGTGAGGTTTCCTGCAACAATTAATAGTTGGTGGATTAACACTAGGGCAGCTTTGGGCTGTCCTTATCTGGTAGCAGCAGTAGTCAAAGGTGGGGGCATAGCCACCATGCAGCTCCTACATGGCTGCTGCTTCCTTCTACAGGGATAGCTTCCACAGAAATCAGTGATTCAATGTTCTCGAGGTTATGTCTCTTCCTCAAGGAGATGCTTAACAACTCTTTATTGAACAATTCAACAAAGTCTTGATTTTAATTTGCAGGTGAGGTGGAGGAAAAATTCTGTTGAAGGTATACACAGAATTTATTTAAAATTCTTTCTTTATTTAAAATCTTGATTTATCTAATTTATTTAAAATCTTAACTAGTATTATTGTGTGCACTGGTGGCTCCAAAGAGAAAAGGGAAGGGCATGGATCATACTGATTACTTTTACTTCAGCCAGATCATAATAGTATCTGGATCTTCAGCTCTTGCTTAGGGCAAATATTCTGTTGCGGTATGCTTTAAGCCTATATGAAGAGCACAGACCCTAATACTTTTGTTCCTTTGTTTTCTGGACCTTTTTTTTTTTTTTTCCCCCTGGCCTGCTTGCTCTGGCATAGAACATCTTACATATGAATATATTGCTTTAAGAAACACAAGAGTTTGGAGCAGTTGAAAGTGGTTGAACATCTGTTGTCCTATTCTGTTCGTTTATTAAAAATAAATGTTGTTTGTGTATTATTTTCCTGTACATTCTTGTGCTGTCTTGAACAAAAGATTCATCTTTAGCCAGTAGAATCTGTTTGGTAACTATCAGAATACTAAGGGTGTATTAGTATATGTGTAAGCAGCTCCATTTTCTTAAAAAGTCCATGTTTTTATCTCGGACCCATCTTCAAGGAAGCATAGTATTTTGAAGTGGGACAGCATACTCATGTGTATGCCTGTGTGGTAGAATCAAGTCATCAAGGACTCATTCTTAAAGCAGTGTTCTGCCTCAAAATTTTCTGTTTGCAACTGATGAAAATACTTTTTAGGGGATTTATTTTTCATAAAGTTAAAGGTAAAGGCTGGACCAACTGCATCCTACAAAAATCTTAATTGTAGCATTAAGTTCTTAAACAGGATGTCTTCAAAAGACACAGGGAACAGTTTTACTTAAATAAACGTCATAGGAGGCTCTGTGAACATTCACAGTAGTGTATACTTAAGTAATGCTTTGTCAGAGGTTACTGCACTGAATAATGAATTTCCCAAACAGAACAAGTATTAGTTATGTTTGGCCATTTGAACCTTCCTGCAGCATCAAATGGCAATAAAATTGAACTTACTAAGTATTATCAGAAATTTTACAGCTCATTGTACAAAGTAATGTAAAATATGTAGATCAGAATGTAGTAACAGATAAGTTAACAGACTTGGGCTCCAGTCAGGATTTACAGAAGTCTTTTCTGTAGATAAATCTTGGTTGAGCATCTAGGGAAGATCTTTTTTTCCCTATATATCTTAGGTTACAGATATATATATCTATCTTACAGACCCTTTCAGCTGGCCTGTAAGATAGCATGTATATTATTTGAAATATGGAGTAGTGTGAGGAGATCCAAAGGGAAGGGCGTGGTTCCCATTGTGAAGAGTGCCACTTCTAAAACTGGATTTCAATTTTCTGGATTGTAGGCTTGAAAGTGAGATGGAAAGTGATTTTTCTGTAACACTGACAGTATCTCAGTTCTTTATGGTTTCATAACTCCTCAGTTCCTCCAGTATAGATAAGTGAGTGCAAACTCTTGGTTCCAGTAATTATAGGAAGATTTACACTCCTGGTTTGGAAGGTCTGAGCTGTTGCTGATTTGCTGAGTCCCAGAAACAGAAAGGACGCAAAAGAAAATTGTGCTTCAGGAATATTTGTGAAATTATTTTGGTTTTCTGAGTTATAAAAATGAATAAAGCAAAGATGGTGTCTGTCACAGAGAGCTGATGCTGCAGCATTTTGACAGAACAATCATATCGGCAGTGCTTACATCGGCAGATGCAGAAGATGGGCGTCAGGTTTGTAAATCAGTTGTTTCCTCAGATAATAATCCCAGTGATCACAGGAATATTTGTGAGCATTTGAGTGTATAAGACAGAGGAGAGTTAATCAATATGTTGTGACTCCTACTTTAAAGACTCCAAAAGGTTTTTCAATTATTATTGAAAATTAAACATTAGTATGATATTTCAATATGTAACGCTGTAAGAAATGCATTACTACTTCATTATCATGTACCTTCAATTTAGTTTCATCTAACTTTAGTTTCCAAATGGATTAAAGTTACACTCAGAGCAATGCACTACAAAATTCCAGGCTTAAGAAAACAGAAAATGATGGCACAATTTAATAGAACCAGTGCAAGTGAAATAAGTTCTTTGAATATAAATGATAGACAATGGAGAAAAAGAGGAAAAAATTATTTTTTTTTAAATCTCATGATTACATGCCTCTGCTCAGTAGTATCACTCCAATTAGCATCTAATTTAGTTCTCTAATATAGCAGAACCTACTTGGGTCAGAAGCGATAGAACGTAACTTCTGTATTTTTCCAGAAGGAAGGAAGGCTGAAGCCTTCATATGGTAAAATTTTCATGTGTCTTTTATTAGCATTATCATTAGTTGCAACATTAACATGTGATGTTCTTATATCCCTGAAGTGGTGTCTGTTTTTCTCTTTCCACCTGAAATAAAAAAAATAAAGGTTTACAAAGTTTAAACCACAGGGATTTTTCTACAAGTTGATCTAAACAAAACTGTTTGGAGCAGTGCATTGCCAAGTGGAAAGTAAATTAATGAAATGATTTATTAAACTGTTCTCAACTTTTAAGCAAACCTGCCCCCTGTTCCTAAAAAGCCTAAAGGCCAAATACCGCAGTGTATTCTGATAGTGAACTATTCCCATAGTTCAGGCATAGAACAGAATTAAATCTTAGCTTGATATTGCTGACCTTTGTGCATTTAGGAAGTCTGAGGAATGTGGATTGCTATTTTGGAGGATTATCGAAATAGTAATAATTTCTTATTGTCTGTATTCTCACAGGTATGTTTTCTATAATCTCCCCTTCATCAAAATGTCATTCAATTTTCATATTAGGTAAATGTTTCTTTCTTTTTAGTTTCCCACTGAGACTTGTATTCATAGTTTTCAGTGGATAATAACACTTACTCCTGGATACAGAGGTGTTTCATAAATGTTGACATAGTCCCCTGAGTCTGATGCAATTAAACCATTAGTAAATAACTATAGCTTCAGTACAGCAACTGAGTGCATGGTAAAACTTCAGACTTGGCCCAGACAGAAAAAATCCCAGATAGATAAAGACTTCCACATTTTTCACAAAACCCATGTGTTGTAGAAACTTTCTCTACCAGCCAAGAAGTAGAAGAATCTGGGTGTTCTTCCTCAGGGCTTGGGTAGTCAGATTGAGAAAGAATGCAAGGAAGTAGGCCCACTTTTCTGAACTTTTCCTGAGAAAATTTTGTGAAGGTAAGGGATCTTCGGCGTTTCCAAGTTTCAGTGGATGCTACCAGTACTGAGATAGCATTTTGAGACAGGGTTAGCTTTTGAGACCTGGGATTCAGCTACAGTTCAGCTGCCTGTTGGTATATGAGAGTCATCTGAGCTCCATTTATAGTTAATGGAGAAAAGAGAGAGAGACACTTTCAGGGTGCAATTCATCTCACCTGTTTTAGACATCTATTCATGGATGAAATGACTCATTCCTTAGAAATTCTCATTTATCTTAACTTTGGTGATATCGGTGTAACACCTTTCCTAGTTAGTGTTGAAATAAAAAATATTTCATCCATCATGGATGGAGAGACTGTAAATGTGTAAATATTATTGTTGCTTTCATTCTACTTGATCAAGGAGGATTTTACATAAAGACATTTCCTTTTTTAATCATAGCTCATTTAACACTGATAATATTTTCTTAAATAAGATTTAATTATTGTTCATGTTACTTTGCTTGAATTATCCCTCTCAATGAATTCTGCTCAGAATTGTTTTAGTGAGTGGGCTATTTCTCAGTAATAAATATGTTTGAAACTTGTGCATATGGAAAAATTACAAACAAGTACTATACATTTTTTTAGAAGATTCTTTTTTCTCTAAGTAATTTTTTTTTCTAAATGCATACTCTAAACCTTGAGAAATTGTATTTGTAAGAAGATCCAGATACATTCTATGTTTTGCATACTATATTATAATTACACTCCACACATAATATAGAATGCCTTTACCTGCCTGCCTCTACATTCCCTCCAAGATAAAAATGTTCAGTATTTCAACATTCCTAGTTCCTTGAATGCTTGCACCAACTTTCAGTAGTCCTATTACATTCACTTGATTTAATAAACAAGCATTTTAAATTCTTGCTTAATTACTTTTACTTCTGGCATTGGTTTACAGATTATTAAATAATATATTCTAGGTATGTCCCCTACTCACTTCCGTAATACCTGGCATGAAAATTACTATTGTATACAACCTCCAGACCCTCTGCGCTATCTCTAAGGTGGCAGATATCTCTGTCTCAGATCCAGTCCTACTGAAGAGAGTTTTTACCTTCAGACTGCTCAAAGTCCTGCTGAGCCTATTGTGCAGGTCCTTAATGTGCTTGTAGATTAAGTGGAACTTAATCTGTTCATACACTGTCATAGTACAGATCTCCCTGTTTCTTTTTCTAGCTAAATTTTTTACTCACTGTAATATGCTGGCATCTTGGAATACCTGATAGCAAGTGATCCACCTCTTGATAAGATGGATTGTTTTTATCTTTTTGTTGCACAGAAATCACCACCTAATTCTTACTGTTTGTAAGTCACTTGAACAACCTCTAATAAACATTCCCAGTACCATAAGAAAGAACTCTAAATTCCTATTAATTCTGTTTCCCTACAACTATGGTTAACATCAGAGTTCATTATTACATTTAGCTTCTGAGACCAAAAAGCATGAGAAGGAAATTTTTCTACTGTAGAGAATTTGGGGAAAAATTAGAGCATTTTATATGTAACTTTGCGAAGGTTTGTGTTTAAATGGGTATGATCTCTGTGGTAGTCATGCATATGTAAGTTGACATTCCAGGCAGAAAGGAGGAAAATTAGTATTTCTTAACTGGAAGATGTACTTATATATATAAAAAAATAAAACAATGCAATATCCTATTTTTGTTTGATTATTGTTAGTAGTAATATCACTCTGGTCAAAAATATTCAGTCTGAAACATTCAGACACTTTTTGCAGGCAAGTGTTATATTGTTATTTGTTTCCATGTTAGATCCATTTACTAGAGTCCTACTTCAGTGAAGAAAAAAGTCATATTTTTCTTGAAAGCCCGTACTGACAGTTTTCCCAAGTAAAAGTCTAATATGCCAGGGTTCGTTCTTTCCTTCCTCTCACCTTGAAAACTGCAGACAATATGTAATTTTTAAAAAATACCTGATTTATTTTGGACAAAAAAGGAAATCCAGTTCATCTCTGATTTTATTTCTCCTTTATGCAATAAGGTATATTTAGGGTTTTAGTTTTCCTGTAAATGGAACTCTTTCCTAATATGTAAAATAATATCTCACTGTTTTCCTTTGGTTTACCTACGTTTTATCTTTTGTGTTGTTTCTCTGCTCAAAATAAGTTTCATGTTCCCCTTTCATTTTTGTAATCCCAAATGATGTGTATATCAATGAAAATATACCTCAATTTTCTTCTATATCTAAAGGCAATGGCAAACATCAGTGTGTAGTATTACACAGTTTCTCTTCTCCAGATATTTCTTGAAAATAGTTTTCACTCAGTGTTTCTAAGCCTCTAAATATGAGTAATGTGTTTGTTTCATTGGAATGATAATAGGGATATTTATGTATGCTTGTAATGCGTCATAATGGTGAGATCTCTGTATCTTTACTAATCCCAGAAATTGTAATCTGCCCTTTGGAATTACTCACAATTTACATTTTGTCTATGAAACGAGGAAATATTTTTTTCTTATTATTAATGCATTTATTTTGTACACGTAATGTTTATATCTCTGTACTGGAACTCCTACAGAACAAGTTTTTAAAGTACACAGTATAAATCTCAGCAGCAGGAAATCTTAGTAAAATACCTGACTGTAAAATCCATCTGGTCTGACCAGTTCTCATTCATTAGGAGTCTCTTATGATCAACATCTGGTAGGATCAGACTGCCCTGAACAACAAGGATTTAGCTTGCAGTATTTACATGCAGCTTTAGTGAACCAGAAGGTCATCAGAAATATCTGTTAAAAGCAAAGTAGCATGATTAATCTGGAAGTTATTACTTTTATTTTGTAACTGGCAGAGTTAGGATTAAATGAATGAACTGTGCCTGTAAACGTATAAAGTGAAACCTTGTTTGAGCCATTGATTGGTGGAGACCCCTGAATCAATTATCATCATTAGATTATCAACTCACCAGGAATATCACCTTTCTTTACTATATTGCTGGGAAAAAGGAATAGAGCAGGCTTGATAAAAAGAAAATACTATGGTCAAATAGATGCTAGATATTTGCTACTGGTGAGCTGGTGCTTTCACTAATAATCCCACTGAAGTGAGCAATATCTGTTAACCTATATCAAAATCACTATGTGTGCAGCTTTTGTATCCTTGTAAGGTAGGGCATCATGTATATATTGTATGCAGAGAATCATCATGCAGAGATCGTATAGGAAGTAAAAAACATGCCAACAACAAAATTCAGTGTCAGAGCTCTTCCCTTTCTGCCCCTGGGCAGCCTCCTGAGGCTTCCCCTTCCTCAACTCAGGACCCCGTTTCAGCTCAGCCTGGTGCCGTCAGTCCGTGCCCTAGTGATGCTGCAGGAGTCCTGGTCTCTCTCTCCCTCTCCAGCACAGCTGTGCCTGGCATGGACTGTGTTGGTTTGGACTCATTTCCTGGCTTGTTCCCAGACCTTTCTGGTTGGTACAGACATGCGCAGCAATCATGGGACTCTGTCAGACCCTGAGTATTCTCACCAGACCCAATCCTGTCCCAGACTCATGGATGGACTTCCCAGCTTTACCCTGCACCTGCCTTATCTCTGTGAACTTACCTGGAGGTATAACCTCATAGCTGAAACAGTTTTCTCCAAGCCTGTCCTGCTCCCCTCTCTGGGTTGCTGGCTGGTGAGGTCCCTGGTCCAGGGGTTGTGTTATCGCACTTGTGTCCCTCTTCCTGAGGGAGCAGCCAGCCTATGCTGCTCCCCAACATTTGTTTCCTTAAACCTAGACCCATCCTTCCTGATAGAGACCACAAGTGTATTGCAATTTTGTCTCATCTAGACTCACATTTTTTTCTAGACCCTATTTAGTCATTCTATCTACTCTCTCAATTTGCTAGAGATTAAAGAAATTAATTTTTTCCTTGGCAATGCAAGTTCTTGGCTCCTCAAACCACCTGTATTTCTTCCTTCACAGGTGCAGGGTCAGGGACTTTGTTGTTTGCCTCTCAAACATCACTGAATTTGATACAACAGCTATGAGGTAGGCAAGTGTTGCTGCCATCCACTTCACAAAAGAAAAGGTACAGCCCGACTTGGTAGCAAACTTTAAAATCTTATTTCAGTCATACGAGCTGTGTCACAGAGCAGCTCTGACAGAATGAGGGGTAAAAGCTAGTTCTCTTGTGTTCCATCTTCTGTTGTGCCTCAAGCACAAAGGCCATCCTTTTCTTCCTGCAAATGCATTCATTACACATGATACAAACCTTCATTTTTTGGAGCTCGGTCCTGGGTAAACATATTTGCACCCCAATAATTTTGAAGTTGACCACACATAAATGTATGAAATACTGATTTTGTCTAGCTTTGTACACAGAGCAGTCTAAAAGTGCTCTTTTTCTTTTCTGTGAATGAAGGACTGGTGTCTCTAAGCAGAGGTTTGTGAAACCTTCCATGTGTATTGATGATCAGGTCTGGTAATTCCTGTTTTGGGAAAATTAAACATTGGTGGCTTTAAAGTGTGTAAAATTTATATAAACAGACATAGAGCTACAGTCTTCTTTAAATTGTTAATAAAGGACTAAACCCACATGGAATTATACTACTTTTGTATTATAAGTCAGTGCAAGATTTACTTAGGAACTGCAGATCCCCACCAGAGTTTAATGCAGTTTTGTTACAACTTTTTACAGCAGTTTCCTCCAATTGAAATTATCCTATTCTACACAATAAAGAAGCAGAAGTATAGTTGTTCACAATTTTCTTTACTTAGAGTTGGTGGAATAAAACAGTTACTGCTGAGCTCTAAAACTGCTTGTACCATGGTGGTACACTTTCCAGGACTGCAAGTGTCTGCTGAAACAAACATGCAGCATTTTGTATTGTGAGTTTCTCAAGTATGGTCCACACTTGCAACATTTGCTGCAGGAATTGGCAGTTCTAGAACTGGAGATGAGGCTTTGCATATTCTGACATTGGACCCAAATCCAAATCAGAAGATTCTGTAGTTCAATTTATTTGAAAGAAGTGAAGAACTTCTGTAGGAAGAAAAACACAAGTTTTAATTCTGCGAGATATTTCGATTCTTTAGAAAGAAAGTAAGGAACCTGAGAATGGTGAAAGAAAGTATGGAAATAAGAAACAAAGACTGGAATACCCCCAGTGAAAATACCCCCACACCAGGCGCAAGATGAGATGTGTCAGACTAGTGGTCATAGAATTGAAAAGGAAAAGAAAACATTGTCATCTGGAAAAACAATGTAAACCTTGTAAATTCTTATAAATCTCCTAATATCTTGTTGTGATAATGGGAAAGAAACACCTTTCTATTGGCAAAATCTCCACAACAGATGCAATCTGAAAAGCATCCAGGATCTGATCGTGGCAGTGAAGGGGAAAGGTTGCCAAATTCCCTGGCACCAAATCTAATAAATTGTGTCCTTTGGGAGGTTAATCAGTAGTCCAATGAAAAGTCTAAGAGTTCTGAAAGTCGCAGAGTATTTGGCTTCTAGCAAATGGGTCAGGGAGGTGTCAAAGAAATTTTTCAGTAATTTTTCAGTAGTTAAATAAGTGTTGCTTAGAAAAAAAATCATATAATTTCTCAGAAAAAAATCATTGCAATTGAATACCTCAATTGCAGAGTTTATAAACAAGTTCTAAAAGGAATGACAGCAAGTCAGTAGACAGTCTGAAGTGTAATTTTTATAATCAAGTGTCAGCCTTGTACCCTCCACTGAAGCTGATCTATAAGCGTTAGTCTATTTTAATAATACTTAATGTATATTTTAATAATTTTTCTCATGTTAATAATAGTCTAATTTGACTAAATAGTACTGGCGAATCAGCTGTTTGCTACTCAGTAGAGCTGACTAATGTTAATCTAGTCTCTCTGAGATTAAAATAAGGACTACAAATGGCTCCAGAAAAAGAAAATCAAGAAAATATCAGAAAAGCAAACATGCAACTAGAAGATTTCTTATTTTACAGAAGAAAGTAGGACAGTATAGGGTACAAGCATATGAGAAGTTGTAGGCCTTTGGAAAGTAGAGTTTTGTTAGCTAAGTAAAATTTTACTTTTCCCAAGAGAACTTTCGTACTAGATAGAAGGATTTTGCACATTAGCTGAACTATGATCAAGCGAAGTCTATTTTATTTTGTTACCACTGATGTTTTTGTTTGGTTTTTTTTTTTCTTTCAGAAAAGCAATTTTTCTTTGTATCAAGACCTATATCATAAGGAGCAGATAATGGCATTGCTGAAGCTAAAGTATCAATCATTCATTTTGCTAGTATATTGACAAAAAAAGGAGTCACTACTGATCGTTTTTTGTCAGTGAATATAGTTTTACAGAATGCACTTTAAAGCTGAGTATAACATCACAAAAATGATGGATATAACTCAGATCTTGATGAACTGAACATTGACTGTTGCTTCTGTAAAAGAAAACATTTTTTTAATTAAAAAAATAGCTATATATCCAGTTGTTTTAATCATTGTAAAAGGTTATCATGTAAAAATATGTATTTGTAATTTTAAAGCTTGCCTAAAAGGACAAAGATGAAGCAGAGGCCATGAAAGAAGTAATAAGGGCAGCCAGTGTAGTAATGATCTTCAGGACATACTTCATTGGTCAACCAAGAAACTTGGCAAAAACAACTTAAAGGGAACAGCAAAAGGGTGGAATGCTGTTTGAGAATCAATTAATGCAATTACTGTATTGCAGGAACCAGATTATCCTTCTTTTTCTTGAAGAAATTTGCAAAAGTACAAAGATAGTTTTAATGTTCCTCTTTTTTATCAAAAACTCTGTTGCTATCTAAAACATTAAGCAGCATACCAAAAAAAAAAACCAGCCTGTTAGTTGTGTGAAATCACCCAACAGAACCACTAGCATGCATAGATTAGGAGGATGCTCGCAAACATATGCTAAAGAAAGGCTGAAGGATTATTGAAGAAATGAGTTTGTCTTGAAAGTAAAGCTGCCAACAGAACACAGAAGTCCCACCTGTGACCTTTCATATCTCATTGCATCCGCTTGCTTTTACTGTATACCTAGGCACAAGTGTGATAGACTTTAAGCAGAGGAAATTTAGCAATAGCTGGATCTTACTTTTGCATGGATAAAAAGTCTTCTCATTATATAAACTTTATGGTTATTTCAAATCAAATTAAGAAGTTCCTACTCCTGAAGGACAGATCACTTCCTCTTCATCACTTGACCACATCATTGCATATCAAATATTTTCAGATTGGTTTGAATGGACCAAGCTTCTCTCTCAGAGGACGTCAAGGAAAAGGAGAGTTAGTAGGGACATTTAAAATATGTAATTCCAACAATCCATACAGAGGGTTATTGGAAAGTATCTGCATATGATTTATAGACTTCTAACTTTTCTTGTTTAATATCACATATATTTCTCTTCCCAGTATTGTATTTTCTGTGTTTGCATATATTTTGCAGGATACCTGTTTTATGCTATGGTTTGCTTCTCCTACTTCTGTTACAACGCATAAAAAAGACAATCAGTGCAATGAATGTGATCATATTTCTATTAAATTAAAATTGAAGTGCTACTCTCTTCAGTCTGTAACCATGTTATATTCAGCTAAAATTATTTTTGCTCATCTAGTATGAATAGTAATGTGAAACTGTTTTTTCAGTCATGTGGCTGGAGGAAAGCCAGCAATGTTTAAGACAGAAAACCTTGAAGTGGTTATAGACAAAAACCCCAAAATTTGTAAACCAGATTGGTTTGTATGTTATCTGGCTTCTTCGTGCTATTAGGCAGCTCAAGGAGGACAGAGTCTTGCTACTAGCAAAAAACCAAAAAACAGAGAAAATCTGATAGTACATCGTTGCATGTGTCACCTTTAAGCAAACCATACCACTTACTGCCCTGTGATAAGATGCATGCTGTAACAAAGGGTGAGGGCACAGAGATGTTCATTAAGCTTTACTAATCCCTAACAGACGTAAGCTAAGTTTGCTGATTCATGCTAGGACCAGCTGACAGTGTTTTCAAATCAGTACTCAGCACTGAGAATACGTAAGAGCTTCCTTGATGAGCCTTTTCCCTTTATAGAGTCTCAAACATCACTTTGGCTACAAGGAAGCTGTTGGTCTTAACAGCGCTGGAAATACACAACTATTGTCCATCCCAGTGATACAAAGTGGGACCCTACTGTGAACTTTTCATCACACAAAGTAAAGCTCTTTACATAGTACACCCATTGATAGTTGATTATGGTCATAAACAAATAGTGCCTTGATCAGATTTTAGGCAAAATGATAAAAAATATGTGTGTGCCTATGCCATTGTTGAGGTCATTTCTTGTTCATTAAAGTGATAAATATAGTCCATCTGCTTCCTCCTCAGTGAGTCTCAGTTCACTAGTTTGCCTTTTTTTCAACTTCTGACAGGTGAGGAATGATCTGACTGGTGTCCTGTATGGTGAAGACATTGAGATTTCAGATACTGAGAGTTTCTCCAATGATCCTTGCACAAGTGTAAAGAAGCTTAAGGTATGTGCTGCTGTTTGAGGAATAAAGAGAAGGTGATGATTATGTCAATGCATTTGATTTTTTTTTTCTTATGAAGAATGCTAATAAAACAAAATTTGCCTAAGAATGATATACTGCTACATTCCATTGCATAATAAGGTCAACAGATGGCCTTTTGAGAGCCTAGTCCTGCTTAAATCAATGAATGTCTATACATATAGCAAATAATTTCATAGTTCCTGATAGGGACACTAATTAAAGAAAGTTGTTGCTGGCTTAGTGATTGTACCTGTTGCACCAGTCTTAGTGATATACATGTAAAAGCTCTTGAGGCTTGGAACCAGAACCCTTTTAAGGTAAACTATCACATACCAAAAGCATTGAGCATCTTTCCATTAGCTTCATTACACATTTTAGATTGAATTCCTTGCTTATATCATCTACATTATTTCATATGAATCATAGCAGAAAAAAAAAAGAATAAATTTGATAGCAGAATAATTTATCTTCCTTCTCTTATTATAATGATCTATTAGGTTCCTGGCATCTCATAAGATTAAAACTATATTTTAACATTACCAAGCAGTGCAACCAACAATAAACTAAACATAGGAGATATGAATCTTAAACTATGTATGAACATGAAAAAATGAAGAAGCACTTTGATTCTAGCTTTCCTGTATGTCAACAACACACTGTTTGTTTTATAGGGAAGACCAGAAGACTCTAACAAACAATGTATTAAAGTTATCTCTTGATTTCTTCTTCAAAACAAATTACTACAACAATAAATAAGCAGTTATCAAGACAACAGTTTATTCTTGATAGGAATATAAGGTTACTCATCCTTCGGTACACATCAGGCACAACTTAGCGATCCAATTCTAAAAATGTTTGTTCGTTTTTTAAAGATGTCAACCTAATATAGTAAACTGGTATCTGCTTACTGTACTTGTGATTCACATGGACATAAAATATCTTTTATTTTTGTAACACAGTTTAATGAAATTAATGGTTATGCATTGCAAATAGAAATATCTGGCATGATTTGCCAGAAGTATATGTTTTATATTTTTTCCCAGCAACATCTTACTTTTTACTGCATTGACTCTAGCCTCTTTGAGTCACAGTTGGAAAGTACGTTTAGGCTTAAGGATATCTTTAAAACTCATTTTTGTGTTCAGAGAAAGGGATGTTGGAAGATATGTATTTGTACATCGTTAAATGTCGAAAAATTGTGAGCATGCACAGGCAAATTCTATGAGCAGTAACATTTCTGCTTCCGATTTTCTTGTATCTTGCCCATAAGGCAAAAAAAAAAATCCAATATATGAATACCAATCAGTTTCCATCTGATTTCCCAATACAATAGTTGTTTTGGATACTGACCGAACTCAATCTCTCATTCTAACAATCAAGTTAATTAAATTTTAAAATTTCGGGCCGTGAACGGATTTGGATGTGGACTCAATCTAAGTGGGTGGCATGCACACTACTAGATATCAACAGTTTTGCCAGCATGTTATGATGGGGGAGCTGATATCCTCTAGTTCACCTTCACCTTCTGCGATTCCATAGCTGAAGTCAGAGGCTCATCTAGAGTTCTCCAGATGGACATCCAGGCATTCACAAGGCAGAACATGTGGATACCTCTATTGATAAAGCTACCCAGAATTAAGTAGATTTATTGATAACATCTTGGCTGTCAGATACATGGTAGAGAATAAGATAGAGCATCCGAGCTGTTCAATTTAGATATTTCATAAAGAGCCTGCCAAGACATTGACTTTTCTTGGCAGATGAGATATTGTAGCAATCCTTCTCTGGAAAGCTGTGTAATACAACATTGTAGTGTTATTCATTAGAAGTGAGACAGATTAAAATCCAATCACAGAAGGGAAGCTCTGCAGGCCAGGAAAAAAAAAAATAGCTGCCTATTCCTGCATAATGTGCATCACTCAAAAACTCTGAAAAGGCTAAAGAATGCCTCATATCTGAGGCTGTTGGAAATGGCAGTGGAGGAGACAAGTTGTTCTTCATCCCTCAGTGGAACATCTTAGATGACTTGATCCTCACTGTCTTCAGGATTTATATTACTCAGCTGTCAGTAGTACCAAAGGCACTTTGGTGGGTGAATAATATCCTCACCTACATGAAAGAAAGAAGGGAGCAAGAGACTCATTCATTTTTGAGGCTCTGCTATAGTCTTCATTTATAAAACATGTTTTTATGGCGAGTCTGCCACAACTGTGGGTAAATGAAATGTAACTGTTCTTCATTTTCTTGTTTGAACTTTAGTCCATATGGGAACATATGTATTCCTTACTGAGGGGCAAAGCTTAAATGCTGATAGTGCTACTCTGATCTCTGAGAAGAGTAAATATGACAGCTCACCATCTGGCAAATGGTCTAAACATTGGTCTTTTTATATAAGTGTGGGTTTGGGAGTTGCATTTCCCCTAGAATGTTTTTAATCATCTCATAGATCACCTGCCTAGTTCCATGAATTAAAAACTCTTCTGTCAAATATGCTTAAGCTCCATGCAAGCAACTTACAACTCTGTGAGAAAGAAAGAGTACTTGATGCTTGCTGGAGTCCAGTGGGTCCTTCTTTGATCGCTACAAGAGAGTTACACTGTGTTAACTTACATCAGTCCTATGAAGGCTGATGTAAAGGAATAGTGTAGCCTTGCAAGGAAATCATACTGATTGATAGTCAGTTAACAGTGTGACTGAAGGGGGCAAAAATCATGCCTCAGTAAATGTCTGATGTATCTCTTTGTGTGAGACTATAAAGTGGACATATTATCCTGTTCTGCAAGCGCTGACATATACCCAGCTCTGATAAACTTCAGTACAGATTTCTTTATCCATCTAGATAAAATCTCTTCTGGGGATTTGAGCTATGTCCAGTTGCATGAATTTGGAGCTTCAGTGTCTCTTATGCAGGATGGAGCCCGCAGACCCAAGCCTGGCATCAAATGGATCTAGGCTTATCTACCACTTTGTATGCGTTTCTTCAGGAACAAATTTGGAAAAATGTGGAAGGGCATGCAAAAAGCAGAGTTAAAGAGGCTTACCGAGGAGTGTGTCATTGCACAGAGGAAGAAGATTTCTTTTGATCTTGTTCAGTCAGTTTGTGGTGGGATATCATCTAAATCTTTTAGTGAACACAGACATGTTAATGTCCTCCTTACTGTATGGAGTACTTCAAAACCATTAATTTATGGATTAACGTGGAAACTCATTAATTTTGGCAAAAAAAACCCCGAACATTTGGATATTGCATTTTGGCTCAATCATACACCCCAAAGATGACATAATATCATGGATCATCAAGTTCTAGAGCCATAGCTGATCTTTGCATTTGGGTTGTAAAGCTTTCTAGTTGAGCATCAGGGATACTTGAGAACTTGTTTCCGATCAGGTTCACACACTTTGCAGATTTTCTGCTCTGGCATTTGAAGCTCAGCCCACACTGGAAGTGGAGATTCCTGCCTGACAGAAAATCCATCTTCCCTGAAATCCTTAGGTGGATGTTGAAGATGGTCACATATTCAGAACTGTGATTTGCCGACAACTGGACAAATCACCAAATATACCTATTTGCTTGGGTGCCTGAACAGGAGCGAAGTATGTTGGAAAATAGGATTGACTACCAATATTAAAATGGATGCTCTGCCATGCCTTGTGTGAAAAACGTTTTCAAGAAGAGTTTGTTGTGTGCCTGTTTCCCTGCATGCCAATAGACTAAAGGAATTTACAGCCACATACTCATGTGGCAAACGTGCCAACATTTGGGTCTGCAAAATTTGGGTCTGAGTGCTATTGCCAAACTAATTACACAACGATATTGCTATAAAACAATCTGTGCAGACAGTAAGGCTATTGAAATGACATAGGATATTTCTAAGAAAAAAAATAGGATGGACTATAAAGTTCTTGTAGTGCTTTACAGTAAGAGAACAGTCACTATGGGAATTGTGCTTTGGTTTATGTGATAATCAGGTGGAAGCAATGTCTTAAGGCATGGAACCACACACCACAAGCATTGTGATTTCAATATGGAGGTTGTTGCACAGCCAGTGGGCAGTGTTGCTGAACATGCACTATAGGGTTATTCACTACACCCTGCCTACAGTCTCTGGCACTCATAAACTATGAGGCTGCACATCTTCTGTTTTTCTAAAATTGGTCCTCATCATGTTATAAAATGAAAAGTAATTTATTCAATTGTAATAATTAGGTGCTGTGTCTTTTACTTTTTAACCAAACTTTCCTACTCTTTTTTTCAAATATTGAATCTCCATTTTTATATTCAGAGAGGTCAAGAGATTCAGAGTTGGAGTTCCAAGAGTGACCAAAATTATGTTTTAAATGTGAAAAATAGAAATAATTGATGAGATGTATTTCTTGCTAAATAATTCCTAAATCTTTTTGTCATCCTCACAAAACCTGTAATACTATTGCTGCAGTTTCATAGAATCATAGAATGGTTTGGGTTGGAAGGGACCTTAAAGATCATCTAGTTCCAACCGCCCTGCTACGGGCAGGGACACCTTCCACTAGACCAGGTTGCTCAGAGCCCCATCAACCTGGCCTTGAACACTGCCAAGGATGGGGCAGCCACAGTTTCTCTGGGCAACCTGTGCCAGGGCCTCACCACCCTCGCAGTGAAGAACTTCTTCCTCATACGTAATCTAAATCTACCCTCTTTCAGTTTAAAGCCATTACACCTTGTCCTGTCACTAGCTGCCCTTGTGAAAAGTCCTTCTCCAGCTTTCTTGTAGGCCCCCTTTAGGTACTGGAAGGATGCTCTAAGGTCTCCCTGGAACCTTCTCTTCTCCAGGCTCTACAACTTCAACTCTCTCAGCCTGTCTTCACAGGAGAGGTGCTCCAGCCTTCTGATCATCTTTGTGGCCTCCTCTAGATGGACAAATATGTGTAATTTGTTTAGTTTCGTGTGACCTTGTTCAATTTGTTAAAAAGAATCCAAGCAGTTTATGTAAGATTTACATTACTTTATGAATCTGTGGCTAAATATAAAAATAAAGAGAGGGAAGCAAAGCATATTATGTTCTTTTCGACTTTAACCATGCTAAGGATGATATGAAGTGATATCATGCATTTAATTGCAGAACAATTCTAGTATCTTTTTGCAATGTCCATTATACTATTTTCTGCTGAACAGGAAAAAAAAGAATCATTGAAATTATCTAAACTGAAAATATTTGATAAATTGATTTAATTAAAAGTGAAATGTTTTTCAACACTGAAATTCACACTGAATCATCTGTTTCCCTTTTCCTTGGAGAGGGAAAGAGCTATTAGTAATTCTAACCAAGTGTTTTATAAAAGAAATGAAAAGTTAGATTTGCTCAACCTTTATCTGAGAACTTGGCTTTTGTGTGAAATAAAAGGTAATATTAAGTCATAAAATGCTGTCTGTTCTGTGTTTTATAATGTTAGCAGCAATTTTTCACATGAGAAAAAGGCTGGCCCAGCTCCTGAAGTAATATTTTTCTGTATATGCTCCTGAATTTAGGAATATTTTCTAAATATGTTTCTAAGTATGAAAGTAAAATGATCTTTTTTGACTTCAATCATAGATTCTCAAAGTGTGATAATTTTTTTTTTTTTTTTAACGTGTGGAGGTAGGAGGGAGGAGGAGCGGAGAGATTGACAATGTGTTATAGTGACTGTAGAGAAGATGCGGTATGAGTAAAACCTTTAAAATTACTAAAGCAGCATAATATCAAGGCAGTTTATCTCACAAAACTCCCGCCTCTGAACTTTAAAGCATTAGTTCATGTAGGCAATGAAAAGCATATGTTTTCAAATGGTTTTAATATACAAAGTTTTAAAAGAAATCTTGCAAGGGATCAAATGAATATTTGGTATTTTAGTGTTATTGAATAGTAATATTTGACAAGTTAAACATTGAAGTTTTATTATAATTACTGCTATTGATTAATCCTTTTTTTTCCAAAAACCTCAGCTGCTCTCTTGAGGCATTTCAAGTTCTTGAGCTTATAGAAAATGGAATAGTTCTGAAATAATTTTGCTGTCTGCAGCTGTATTCCATGCAAATTCTCTGCACTATTTAAATGACCAACTGAAGTGTTTTCTAGAAAGTCTGTGACTGTATTTAACTGCCATGTATTTTATTCAATCTGCAGGGTAATGATGTTCGGATAATCCTTGGCCAGTTTGATGAGGAAATGGCTGTGAAAGTTTTCTGCTGTGTAAGTAAATATATTTCATTTCATACCAGAATAAAGAATATGTTACATTTGAATAAAAAAAAATAATTTGAGCATAAACATTTTTTCATGTGGTTCAGCTCAGTCAAGGTTTATATTCTAAAGAGAGGTTACATATGCTTAGCTCCATTTCTCTTTCAATAAAATACTTTGTACTTGACTTCAGTGTAATTTAGGTGTTGATTGTATGGTTAGCAGCTTCTTACTTCTTTCCTGTAATGGAATTGAATGCCAAATAAATCTTGAACATTTCTCTTCATATCAAATCCAGGGAAACACTTGTATAGTAGCAGCAGATACAGAGAACTGTAAGAGTTGAATCTTGTCCAAGAGTTGTGTTTTGGTGGTGATGGCTGCATGTGTGTGATTTTGCATGTTTTGCTTTGAAAGAATAAGAAATTCAAGCAGTTCTTATACATGCTAACTAAGCAACCCTAATAATTTATGCTACTAGAAATATTGCTAATTGTACAGTTGTCGTTCACTTCTCACTGCTGTAATGTAAAACATTACATGAAAGTGAATATTAGTTTGTAAATAGTGTTTTGAATTAAAGGAAATATAGTAAGATCAGCATATATAATCCTCACCATTTGTTTATGTGTGTGAATATGGTGCAAAAATGCACAATGTGATTGCCATTGAAAGAGTGAAGTCTAAAATATGAATCTTTATTTGTACCTACTAAAAAAAAAAAACCCAAAAACATCAGGCAGATTTTAGTGGCCTAAATTTTGTATTGGTATTGAATTCTTGGTCTAAATAATCATATTAATCCTGTATGAGCAGAACACAATATAATGGAAAAGCAATATTGATTTCAGAATGTGTTTTTTAGTGTTCACTTAGAGAGACAGTTGCCCATCCCAGCAAAGAAAGGAAAGGCAGGTGTTCAAAATCTGAGTGCTACATGTGTATCAGACACATGCTGGCTCATACTCAGCAGCTGTTCCAGTTGCTGTCAAAATTTGGAAAGGAGATTGTAGAGTGTATTTGGAAGGAACAAAATCTGTTTGCATCCAAAAGGAAATAGAAAGTATTATTTTCTTTTTTATTCTTCTCATCTCTGATAGGTCTTTGTATATAGATCTTTCTGTTCTGGCATTTAAACTGGATTGACAGAGATAATCTCCCATTTTCCATTCCTGGAAGAAAGAATAGTCCTTCTGCAGCCCGGCTCTTCCTCAGATCTCTTGTGGTTGGGCTGTGTTTCCTCAGTTAAATGGTCCCAGTCAGACCCAACGTTAGACAAGAGATTGGCCTCATTTATGCCACTGCCCTTAGTATCTAGTTGCCTTCCTCTACAATTCTTTTTGAAGTCCATGTGCATGTGAGGCTACTGAAGAAATCCTAGAATTCCTTCGAGGAGCAGGGTGTTCTTTTCTCTGCACCTCCTTAAGTGGGGGATGTCTGTTTCGTACAGATACCTGCTGCAGCTTTTTGTGGCAACGCTTTAGTAGTAACATGGGAAGTGCATGTAACTCAGAATGGTTTAAAGAATGATGGCTGCTCCTGAAATACATTAGTGTTAAAAATAATAAGGGATATTTTTCTGGAACCTGGAGAAATCTGAGAGATCACGTATTTCAGCTTGTATGAATGTATTTGTATGAGAGTTTCAGCAGTAGACTGCAGGAGAGGGCAGTTCAAAGTAAGTCATTTATATATTAATGCACTACAATATGTCAGTAAGCTTGTTATTAGTCATAAAATATATTATTGACTCATGCATTCCTACAGCTATGTGCCCCAAAGAGCAGAATAATTTAGATATGTTAAGTTTTTTTAACCCCCTTCCCAAGGTGTATCTTTAGAGAGGTTGAGCTTTTGAGTCCCTATTATATTTTGGAGGGTGACTGATGTCAGCCAGAGAAAAACTTTGAGTTTGTTAAAGGAAGGTGCTATTGTACTAGTGTGAGAATTTGTTTTGTTTGATTGGTTGGGGTTTTTTTCTGATTGTGGTTATAACTGGAGTAGTATTTGCTAATGATTTGTGTAGGTGGGAAAATCTTTAAGGTCTGCCTCAGTTTTGTGTCTGGATTCAACAATCATATGCTGTGAGTTTTCCTCAGGACATCCATTGGAGTTCATATAGAATCATAGAATTGTGTAGGTTGGAAAAGTCCTGCAAGATCATTGAGGCCAACCATTAGCATAACACTGCCAATTCCACCATGTCGCCAAGTGCCACATCTACATGTCTTTTAAATACCTCTAGGGATGGTGACTCAACTGCTTCCCTGGGCAACTATAATGCTTGACAACCCTTTCAGTGAAGAGATTTCTCCTAATATCCAACCTAAACCTCCCCTGGCACAATTTGAAGCCATTTCTTATTGTCCTATCACTTGTTACTTGGAAGAGACCTACCCCCACCTCACTACAAGCTCCTTTCGAGAATCTTTAGAGAGTGATAAGGTCTCCACTGAGTCTCCTTTACACCAGGCTAAACAAGCCCCGTTCCCTCAGCCACTCTTCTTAACCCTTGTTCTCTAGACCCTTCATTAGTCTCATTGCTCTTCTTTGGACACAATATGCTCATTTTCATTTTGCCTGGGCTATTCCCTCCCCCGCCCCTCTGAATACACACACGTGCAAAAGATGCAGAGCACATAACTCAAAGATAAATGGGCTAAAAGATAGTCTAATTCAGTGGCAAAATTTAAAAACATGACAGGACTAATTGAAGCCGAAGTGAATGTTAGCAGGTGTTTCTTATGATGATTTAAATAAGCTTAGCTATTCATTTACCACTAGTGTCATAAACAGTTAGCAATTTTAATTCTATGGTAAATCTTAGCTTCCTAAAATTGTTTTCACCTCAGTGGGATGGATGTCATATTTTTCATAGAATAGAAATTAAAGTATTTTGCTCAAAACTTAATACTTCAACAATCAAAATGGTCAACTGTGTTGGATAGACATACTTTTTTTTCCATTTGAAATTGGATTAGCATGACTTTGCATCTTCCCAATGAAAACTTCAATTCTGCAGAAAACTTATTTTTAAAAAATTTTTAGCAGGAATTTTTCCAACATCTGATTTTCAAGCCATAGAGATAATGCAGTATAGCCATGCACACATCAAGACCAATGCCTGGCTGATATAATTGTCTGTCTGAAGACAATTAGAGAAGATTACTATTATCCATAGGTCACTGCATGAGATTCAGGTGGTTCTTTTAGTAAACATTTAGAAATAACTAAAGCCAAACTTAATGAGCATGGTTGATACAACAGGACTAGTCTCTGCTCTCCTTGAGCTGGTAGAGTTTTATTGCTGAGTCACTGTTTGGAAATTAAAGGCACTATTGATTTTTAATGAGAAACAGATGGACATTCATTGCAATTTAGAGCTCTGTAGGCTTTCTTTTAAGGGTGGGATATAGGATGTGTCCATGCTGACATGATGGAAATTCAATGAGGGTAAGGTTTTGCAGGCCCACGTACACAAACTGCCAGTAATTGTTTACTTCACATAGAAAGATCTCTCACAGAAATTTCTTTGTTGTAAATAAGCATCTTTTTATGGATTCAAACAAGAATGAAAAGCTAAAAAACAAAATAAACCCCCAAAACTTCAGTCTCACAAGGCAAAAAAATGTCCAGGATAGTTTTCTGGCTGCCTGGCAGCAACTCAGTGCTTTGCAGCCTAGATAAGGCATGGGGGAAAGATTAGGGAAGACATATGATTACTTTATGCTGTTCTAATGGTACATAGCACTTGTAAACCTTCTGTGCCGTGTTCTTGTGTGCCAACAAATCTTCCCCTTAGAAAGTAAAACCTGTAAGAAGTGGTCTGTGTGCATTCAAACATTTCAAGAAAGATCTGCATATTTCAAGGAAACATATCTTTAAAAAATCAAAATCATCTCTGTTTAGCAGAATCAATAGGAAGGAAATGGTGGCAAAAAAACATTGTTTTGAAATAAATCTTCTGGAACCCAAACACTGAAATACCTGAACACTAACAACTGTCCCTGAAAAAATGAGTGCATGTTCATGGTGCTCAGCTTTGGAGGAGCTAGTTTTGGTCCTTCTTTTGCCTTCCCCAGACTACCCTTCAAGCCCTATCATTCCAGCAGATAAAGAGCTGCCAGCTCTTAAAGCATTTGTTATTAGCTTTTATCTGTTTGAGGTTTTTTGTTTCTTTGTTTTTGACCACATTCCTGCAGTAATGTGGAAGTTTGAGTGCAACTTTGTTGGGAGTGATCCCTTGTTTCCAGGGTGGAATTTCCAGCTATTTTTAAACTTTCAATTTTTATCCTGTATCCCAGGACATTTACAGATTATGCAGGAAACATGCTTAAGTACTTATGCAAACAGAAAATTTCTAACAGCTATTTCTAGGATAGTTCACAGCCAATATTTTCTTGCAACACATGATTTGATACTTTTAGCTGTATAGAGCAAGGGAAGCTACAGAAGATTGTCCTTCTCTGTAACCACTATTCTGTGTCAATTTGTGTCCTCAGTGGTTTGAAAACTGTCAAATAAAAGACACTATGTTACTGAAAGGTCTTGATTGACCTAACTGTGTAATGGAAGCTCTTTTAGAATCAGGAAATACTGCAGGATGGGATTGCAATTTTCCTCACAGTTCCACCTGGGATGCATTGTCACCATAGCTGTAGCAGAAGTGGAGATGGGCAGGAGGGCAAAAGCAGAGGTGTTTCTGGAAGGGTAGAATTAATGAGCTAGAGAAAGACAAATAATTTATGTGGAACATGGAATAAGTAAAATGTCAGATGCAAGACAATGGGTTTCAGACAGAAGCATTTTCAAGCAGCATTGTGTACAAATGCATGAAATTTGATTTTGACTGAACAAAAGCTTCTGCAACCAGGGGCCAAACAAAACTGCTTTGTTCACAGTATGTTTATGAACTGAGTTGGCACCATTATAATAGCCTTCACAAATTTAAAGCACAATTTTAATTTGGATATTAACATATTTAGGAGGCTGTCTTATTTCGTAATTTTTGCTATTCATCTTTATATATCTGATAGGCTTTTGCTGTGATCTTTGGGATACTTTTCAAAATGATTATGTTCTGAATGACTAATATGTCCTGTTTGCATTCTCATCATTTCCTCCTTCTGTAACATTTTCTGTGAAGATGTAACAGTTTTCCAGCTAAGAGCTCTAAGGATGCACCATGTATTTCTAAAAATTGGAATTTTTATCGTATAAGTGTGTCTTATATCTCCAGTATTGCTTCTATTAGGAGCCAAAGAAGCATGAAACCTGCTGTTTTGAAATGGAGTCTGACTGAAATGTCAAAAGAAAAATATCTAGTTAAAAGACAGTGAGAGAAACATCTTAGAGAAAATTTGCTAATTTTATCCTAGAACACTCTTCACAATGGAATAGAATATCTCTGTGAATATATCAACTTCTAGGCATAACAACATATGTGCCTGAGTAATAAAGTATTTCTGTTACCTGTTATATGTATCTGCTATGTATTGAAAGGAGATAACCATCATCTCAGTATCTTGGAGTACACTGGTCTGTATTCAGTATCCAAACAATACAGAATTTCACCTGAAGAAATTTCTCGCTGAAAAGAAATTGGAGATTTGCTTGCTTTATCAATTTGCTACTGATTCATACTCCCCAGGAGAAACTGCTTACTTAACATCCCTGTGGTCTCTGTTTTAGCACAGTCACATAATTCACATTTGCAACATTATAATTTGGTGGTGCTTAGTATCTAAGTTTTCTTGTTTACCTTTATACTGTTTTATGTGGTCTTCAAGATGATACTAGGATGATAACAACTTAGTTTAAACATTGTAGCATGGTGGTCCTACCACTCACATAATAGTTGTCTTATGGATCATTTTATATGCAAATACTATGCTTTCTGCTAGTGTTCTTCTTTATCTCCCCCAGCTTTAGAATCCAGAATTTTATTTTTCAGTTTCTGAATAAATGGTCTATTGAAAGCAAAATAGGTTTTAGTAAATTCTCTTCTCATAACCTGAATTGTAAAGAAAGGAATCTTCAACAAAGGAGTCTTCGTTATTAGCAAGTAATTATTCTAAACTGTTCAAAATACTTGTGTAACCTTCAATTATGCCATAATTTCATTAATAATGGAAAAAACATGAACTGAAAACAGTCACTTTTATGTTCACTATGTCTGTTGCAATGTCTATTAGCTTTTCTATTTTTCTTTCTTTGTAGGCTTATGAAGAAGAAATGTATGGCAGCAAATATCAGTGGATTATTCCAGGGTGGTATGAAAATCTTTGGTGGGAATCCTGGATTAATTCCTCACAATGTCTCAGCAAAAATCTTCTTGCAGCCATGGAAGGTTATATTGGAGTGGATTTTGAGCCTCTCAGCTCAAAAATGTTAAAGACCATATCAGGAAGGGTTAGTATTTTTCCTCCATCTATTTTATTATACCATTAGTTGTCTCACCAGTGTCTTGACACAGCAAAGCACCAAGGAAGGAGGTGGACCTAAAGGGTTCTTCTACAAAGAGAGCTGGCAGTCATCATGGTTAGTCTAATCTTTCCACTGTTTTTCAATTTTTTAATAGTTAGAAGTCAATTTGAATTCTGTATAGGGTAAGGAAGCAGTGAAGTCCCTTGCCTCAAATCTGTCCTCTTCCCCCTGTATGAATATTACAGTTAAATGTACAGTAAAGCTTGAATTATTGTCTGCAGTAGTATGCTCTGTGTCATGTCAGGTTAAATAGTTGAACACAGAAGCAGAAAACTTTCATATTTAAACCTAATCCAGTAAATGGCTAATTTCAGCAGTGATTTGTGCCTCTCAGAACTAGGGGATGGGGGGCACTTTTTTTAAGTATGTAAATATGTGGTATTTCCATAAGGAACATAACATTTTATCACAGAACAAATTAATGCAAACTCTGGCCAATGAATAAACATGCCTGATTTTGCTGCTTTTCATCTTTTTTCCTCTGTCTTTCATGCCTTGCTGAGTGAGCATGAAAGGCAACTTTATAAAAAGGCAACTCATCATAAGATAGCACACCATAAAAAGCATAGTAAACTTGTAAAACATAGACAAATTGCCACTCACATAATTTCATAATAAGCAAATAGTTGCTCAAATGAAGTCTTTTTTGATTTGCATTATCCTATCAAGTGTAATCAGACCACTAATTTGCAGGGATATGGACTAATTCAGTTCTAGTATTATGGCTCACCACTGTGCTGGTAGCTTGGTTGAACTGAAGTCTTTGGTCCAAAAGCAAAGTTGTCCTTCATACAGAGAAGCAGAACAACTGCATTTCAGTCTCTCTATCTCCTAGACCTCCCTCCTAGTCTCACCATCAGTCTTCTAAGTTAGGCAGCACATGGTTTTGGAATTTTACTTTCTTAATTTTTGTTTTGGTGTCCATTTCTGTGTTAGTCATACATGTCTCTGAATTGGAGGGTGCAGTTTGAGGTGTCTGTTTGGATGCAACTCTGTAAAATGTTAAATCTTGAAGTAAAACTGAAGTTTTTCTCCTCCGCAGACTCCACAGCAATATGAAAAGGAATACAATGCTAAGCGTGGTGATGGTCAATCCAGCAAATTCCATGGGTATGCCTATGATGGAATATGGGTGATTGCCAAGACACTGCAGCGGGCAATGAAGTATCTGAATGCCACCAACAAGCATCAAAAAATTGAAGATTTTAACTACACAAATCACAAGCTTGGCAAAATTTTTCTGGATGCTATGAATGAAACCAACTTCTTTGGAGTAACGGTAAGTCCTGAACTGATACTTGTGGGGTGGAGGAGGCTTGTGATTTTATATCAGCATCTGAAGCAATTATTAGATTTTAAATTCTTTTTAAAAAAAGAAACACTGTTGTGTATTTCTTATATCTTCAGAGCTTCCATAGTTCTACTTTATCTTAGAAATTAACATTGTTGCTTTGAGACTCTTGCTCATTACCTGTCTTCTGATGCCAGTTACCAGATTTTTAAGCACAAATGTCATCTGAATTAACAACTCAGAGTGGTCTCAAGGGAACCCCACGTATTGCAAGCAAGCAGCAGTGACCTTTAAAGTGATTTTTTTTTTTAGTAGCTGGGGAGTAGCTGGAATGTGACCTGAAAATCACAGTTAGAAAATCTCCTATCCATTATCCTCAAAACAGATGTTGAAGTAGCAGAACTAAGGTTGTCAAACATATCACAAATCGGTTCAAGGAGGCAATGCCTATGTGTAGACATCAACAATGAGTGCAGGCTCCAGTTTTTGATGTCTTTCTTAATTGCTGAAGAAGCCTATGTTTTGTTGCACAGTACAATTGAAACTGATTTAGGATTTGCAAGTAAAAAAACAACCACATGGCAAGACAGTACTAGAATCTAGTTACCTGTAGAGTATGCATTTTGTTTCCTTTTTACACTGAATTTGACAGAAAGTTTCAGTGAAAGAATTGGCTATCCCATTGCATCCATAGCAGGACTGATAAAGCTTTGAGTCAATAGCAGCTATGAGGTTGAAATTGTATATTGCTATGTAGTTCCCTTTTTTTTTTCTTTCCCCATCTTAGCCTTTTTGCCTGCTGTTTGATCTTGACAGCCAGTTATATTAAAATTGATAGGTTTCATTAGCACTGCTTAATTGCCCTTCACTGCCCCCCCCGCCCCCCAAAAAAACCCAAACAAAAACAAAACGTAAGATGAGGAAGGTTCTTGCATATTAGTTTCAGAGACACAAGCAAAACCTCATATATGAACTGCATCCCTTTATGGAGGGAATGAATCAGAGTTTCACCAACCACTCTCAGCCGTGTTTATTTACATTATTCCCTCAGGTATAAAGTTTTAAAAAGAAATTACTGCACAATTATTCACTGCATTTAGTGCTTGTCTGAGGCACTTGGTGAGATGTTACTCTTTAACATTGTCACCAATCATCATGACAATGCACAGCCCATATCTGGTATTTGCAAGGATCATGCTTCTTGTTCCTATAATACATTCACAAAATGCATTTTAATCAGAAAGATATGAAAAGAAGAAAATCTGTAGCACCTACGTTTTCTTAGGATATAATTAAAACAAACAATATCCAAGGTTCCAGATAGTGTGAAGAAGAAGAGTTTTTAATAAAGAGATACTAAATGTTTTGTATTGAAGTGTTCAGAACATTGAAGGAACAGATTGCTTCTTAACAGAAATATTTTTAAACATTTTATTCTTCAGTCTGATAGATTGGTGTCATTTGTGACCTAATTTAAAACTTCCACTGGAACATAAGTTTTAGGTCTTTGAGTACCAAATCTCATTTTAATTTTGTTTTCTTTTCTTTTCCCCCCAGAAAAAGTATTTTAATGTAAAATTTATTTTTAAAATAATGAACAGTTTTCAGGACAGGAGTCCTTTTGATTTGGAACTAGCTTGGCTTTCATGGTTTTCATTTTTCTAATTCCTTGCTTATAACAGCACTTATTATTTAATGACAAAGTTATCGAAACAAACAAACAAAAGTCTCTTCAAGGATTCTGAACAATTTTTTCCACTTAATCCAGATAAAGCCAGTTTGGTAAACCAAATGCAATCCTGCCACTCTAATGGTTTATAAACTGCCAGATACCTGTTTCTTTGCTAAATATATCCCTCTTCTCAAGTAGTACACATTCTTTCTCATAACCTGTGTCAGAAAATGAAAGATAAGAAGTGCTCACACGATTTATTTTGACAGTTGAGATGTCTGAGGAGTCCCCTTATGTAGTTGGTAGAGCCATTGGAGATACAGAGTTGGAGAATCTACTGAGGTCTCTGTTGAAGTGTTACTACTTTGAATCAGTAGAGAATTATAAAGTGACTGGAAACAGTATATATATACACACACACACATACGGGATGTCTATATGTCTGCATTTAAATTATACAGCAGTTTATAGCATGCTACCTATAACATGTCCATCATGTATGTGTGAAAGCCAGAAAGAATTTTCCACTCAGCTAGAATAATTCTCCTAAAGCAAGATTGCTTGTCTAAAAAAAAAGTCTATATTTATTTTGTGAAATACTACCATAGACCAACTTTGTAGACTTGATAATTAGTGAAGAATTAGTGCTGTCTTCTCAGGATACTGAGTCATATTTAGTGCATACTGAATCAAAACCCATCTAGAGAATAGAAGGATTTTGGTTTAGGGTTTTTTTTTTCTATTTTTTCCCTCTTTGTAAAGACTATGGATGGTTACATAGTACTTACAACTACAACAACATTTATATTTATTAGCAAAAAATGTTGGTTATATTTGGAAAGATAATTGAATACCACCTTTGTTCTCATCATGGACAGAGTTTATATTGTTTTCATGGGGTAGCCAAGTGATAGGAAAAATAGAATGAGTGTTGGAGATAATT
The DNA here is from genome assembly GCF_004027225.2 of Strigops habroptila. Taxonomy (NCBI): domain Eukaryota; kingdom Metazoa; phylum Chordata; class Aves; order Psittaciformes; family Psittacidae; genus Strigops; species Strigops habroptila. The sequence continues at coordinate 63,239,378 of NC_044277.2, read as the reverse complement.
TTCACTTTATTTTTTATGCAGATCATGAAATGATTTTTAAAAAAATTTTCCTCTAATTTTCTAATCACTTCACCTTTGCCACTAATGTGATGTCATGAATGTTACCATTCTCCCTGGTTTATGCCTGAAGTCCTGTAACTTTTGCAGTAGGGTATTCTACTTGAGTTTATTGCTGTATTTGTGATTATAAATCAGGCTTCAGAATTGTTAATTTATTTCTCATCCTTATGGCTTTTTATTATTTGTGTGTAATGAAAAAAAAAAATACAGTGAAGGAGAGAGAAAATTAAAGAGTGTTGTCCTTCCTTTTATGTCAGCCAGAGACTCAAGCACAGTAGGATAAAATTTCATCACAGTACCTGCTGCACAATTGAAACCACAGCCATGAAATAGCTTTCAAGTGTGTCCCTGGCATCCTGCATTTGAGTGGATCCAGTCATGTTTCATAACTGGAAAAATGCCTATTGATGTGAAGTCGATTTTGTATTTTGATGCTGATTATTTCTAAAGATTGATTTTAGAGGCTTGTCTCTGCTTTCCAGGCTTCGGTAGCCACTGTGCTGTACAGTAATCTCAGAATTCAGGATAATAATAATACAGGAGAGTTATCATCAGAACAGGAACAGGGAGAAAGTATTTATTTAATGTCACCCATCCTGGAAAAACAACAACCCTAAAACTGTTAAATTCAGGAATACATTGGTCTTTGGCAGAGCATCAGATGGAATTGGCCTGGGCTTCAACATAGTGAATTTATGATTAATATGAGGGTCTAACAAACATTTCTATGGTGGCATTGATCAGTGTAGTTAATTTTGAATGAACAGTTCTGAATTAACTCTCAAGAGCTATATATAACTGGAGTCAAATTTTCTTATTTTGCATTGCTGAGATAGGGCAGGTAGTAAAAGTATTGGGGGGAGGGCAGAAATTTTAAATCAAGTATCTTCTTGTTAATATAGAATAGTGCTTTAAAAGTATGTTTCATTTTATAAAGGGGGAGACGTGGAGGTTTAGTGTGAAGTGAAACATCTAATACTATAAAGATACATGTTCCTGAGAAATGCTTTTGAATGTTCCATGAAACTATGACTTGGTCTTAGTTTTGAGCATTTGAAAATTTGCATTTGCCCATTATCCAAAATCAGGTGATGTGAGGAAGTTCAGTAAGTAGCAAAATCCTTAGTCAGGAAACTATAGATATATGTATGTATATATGTATGTATGCAGATACATGCATGTGCTCACAATCCCACACGGCTGGTGGCAGATCTGTTTTTTCCACACCTGACCCCCTGGGTTATGAATGTGAACTACTCTGAACTCAATGCCCTGTATTTACTTTTGATTTTTCACAACTTGATTCCTGTTACAGGGTTTCTTGTGTAGCAGAAGAAAGAAAAGTACTTTGGGTCTGGCTGTGTGCAAGACCTCCTGCATCTCTTTTTGTTTTTCCTGAATGTTGAATCTCAGCTTCCACCAGTGGAGATAAATGTGCTGAATCTCCCACTTCCTTACTCCCTCCTGATTTCCAGTGCATTATCCACTCAGATCAGCAACTGAGAGCTTTAAAGTGGGCTCCTGAAATAATTTGCTCTCTATATGGCCAGTTCATTTAGGAGACTTCTCAAAATAGAGAGCTGCTAAAGTAAGCCATCAGCAAGTTTGCATAGGGTCATAAACAATGTTTGCTCATTAGGAAAATTCAGTGCAAATGTTTTCATCTGCCAACAATGTAAAACTGCATGCAGAAGGAAATCCTAAATTTTTAAAGCGAGAACTGAGATTAACTGTGACATTTCAAGATTAGCCCTCCAGCTAATCAACAGTTGATGATTTAATAGATATAGTAGGTGGCAAATAAAAAAGGCTTTAGTCTGAAGTTGTAGAACACTTATTACTGCATCTGTCATTCTAATAGGTCAATATTTGGTGAAAATAAATGAACAACATAGATTTACAGAAAAGCTAGTGAAACATTTTCTCAGATCTGGCTAAAATCTCTTAGCTTTCTCTGCTCTATATTTAATTTTGTCTGTATCTAGAGAGTGTTTAATGTACTACGTAATACACCCTAGAAGCTGCTTTGTTGCTACTTTGGGTACAAAGAGCAGAAATCCCTACAAATAGTAAAGAAACAAAGCTCTAGTGAAGGTGATTGCATTGCCTAAGTGGTGGTGCAGGTTTCTGCTTCACAGCATAGTTCTTCAAGGTTCTGAAGAAACAAAGCATATTTCAGTACTTCCACCACCCTGTTTTTTCTGAAGTGTGATCGGTTTTGTAGCTGCCTGCTTCCAGTGCACCTTTGTTTTATCTTGTTCGTTATGTTGTGTGGTTGTTTTGGTTTTGGTTTTGGTTTGGTTTGGTTTCTTGTTGTTTGGGTTTTTTTGGGGGGGGGAGTGGTCTTGGGGTTTTTGTTGTTGGTGGTTTTTATTTTTTTCTTGTTCTGTTTTTCTTTTCTGTGTTCTTTGAATTTGAATGATGAAAGACTAAAGAAAAAACAACATTTACGAAATTTGGAAGTTCTGTCCTGCTCTAGGTCAGCAGTTGAGATGGGAGAGGGTATCATTGGTTTTAAAGAGAGTTTTCAAGACAGTTTCTTCCTGTGCCAGTTGGTTGTATCTGAGGCTGGTAGAGGGCCATTTGGCAAAAAAAGATACTGGAAGAAGGGACAGCCTATACATGCTGGACTAGCAACATAGGAACTAAGGCTCCTGGTATCTCTTGCATAAGTAGGAGATTGTTTCTCCTGATGGTTAGATGGCCTTTTGTGTTCTATTTAGACAGAAGTACTAGGTAGGTAAGGTGTTCTTTGTCACCCCTCCAGCATGTAGTTGAAAAAGAAGGCAAAATGTTATGTACCCTATTTCATTGTGGTAAACCCCTGTGCCTCACTTCAGCAAGTTCTTTTTGACGTAGGTAATGTTGTTCATGTGCCTACTGAAAAAGGGTGATAGGATAAAATCTTAAAGACACTTATGGAGAAGTGACCCTCTTGCAGTAAGTGTTGCAATGAAATATCATCTCTGAAAAACAATAGAAAACCTGGAGTGGCTCCATCCACTTATGTGATGGCTTCAAACCATGTCAAGTACCTTACGATCAAAGGCAGATGATGCATCAGTGTGGATCTCCGGTGATGTTCCCATATCAGCAAGAGAATATGCACAGCATGTCTCTGTTTTCCATATACAAGCCTGTGGAAAAGAGTTAAGGATTTTCAATATATGCTACAAGAACTTTTTTAACAGCATCTCTCCTGCAAGTATAATCAAAAATCGAAAATTTGGTGTAAGTTGTGTGGTGTTGACAATGTTGCAAATTCCTAATTTTCTGTTTGTGAAATTTTACCATTTCTGTCACTGAAACTGCAGCTGTAACCTCCCCAGGAAAGACTAGAACATTGCTGTTAAGGGAGGTGCAGAAGGAAAGAGGAGCATGATGGAGAAGGGAGTCTCAGGTGCTTTAATTGCTCTAGGACCTGATGCAGTTCATAGTTGCTGTAGTATGTCAATTAATACAGTAGCCCTGCAAACAACTGTCTGGAGTGCTATGATTATATAGTGCAGGTTAAAATTATTCCAAGCCCCTTTCAAGTATTTCTGCCTGTAGAGGAAGACTGCTCCTTCCACAAGAGAGAAAGATCTTGAGTACAGAGGGGACAGATGAAGGGTCTGCAGGGCTGGGTTGTGGATGGCAATGCCTTTGGAGAGGAATTAAATACATAGCTATGTCTCTACACCCCACACACCTGTTTTTTAAAAACAATGAGTCTGGAAAGGAATACTGCAGGAAAATGTGTATTTAGGAGAATATAATGGGAAAGGAAAAGATTTCCTGGAAGGCTTTCATATAATCTGTAACACTGAGCAGTTCTGAGCTTTCAGTCTCCAGTGCCTCCTGTTCTTCTGATTTGTTTAATGGCATGTAGAGTTTAATGAACATCTCCACCCGCCTGTGCGTTTCTTGAAACAGATTTTATTATCCTTGTTGAAGAGCAGATCACTAACAGATAATATTCATTCCATGGAAATATGTCCAGATACAGATATATATGCATAGGTCATGTTTTTACTGGGTCGTGGGCCCAGATGGAGCGTGATGGTCCTGAAGAGCCAGGTAGGCTCTTTTATTGTTACCTAGCAGATGGTGTGTGATTCGAACAAGTACACTCCCATACAGGCACAGCTTCCAGGTGAGTGCAGATGCAATGACATATAGGCAAAAATCTATGAATTATGGACATTCCAGAGTAACAGTGTTTTTCAGTGGTATAGTTATTCGTGCGTTTGGTGTCACTAAGCAAGAAAAAAAACCCCATGGCAAATTTAGAGATGCTACTGCTTCTATCTGCTACACCTCCATTTGAAATGACAAGCAAAGACTTCCTCCATGGATACCTCCAAGCCCTCAGCTGCCCAGTGGCTTGAGGATGAAGTTCACCATAGTACAGCCTTCAGCTGCAGCATATTCTCTCGATACGCACAGTGGTCAGAGCAGCAAGATTATTTATCCTGCATCAGCTTCAGTTTACAAACTTTCTCAGACCTGACTGATGTATCTCTCTTTGCTCCTAGAAGAGAGCAGTGCAGAAGTACCTGAGTTAGGTTAGAGATGTGAATGCCTTTCAGTCATGACTCTAGAGTTAAAAACCACTATGATTTTAGAGATGGCATATTTTATAAATGGTATAAAACTGAATTCCTGAGTGCTAGAGGGTATTACAGTTCTTGTTTTATTTTCCAAGGGAACAGATGTTATCCCTGCTGCCTTGGGGTTGTTCCAGCTCTGGTAATTCCATTCTGTGTACCTAAAACTCTCACTGAGATTTCAGATGGATGAGGAAGTTATTATTTACTAGCTTTACACCAAGACTCTGCTGGGACAATAAATGCCATAAAGATACAAAATTTTAGCATTATTGTTCTGCCTTCCTTTAGTAGACATTTCATTTTATTATTATTTCACTGTACAGGCGAAGTATAGTAGGATTTAACTGATTTGATCCTGTTCCTGTTTCAGTCAGTGGCAAATCTCTTTTCATCATGAGTAGGATGAGGTCTTTACCTAGGAAAGTGCTTTAATAAATAATTTGTGGATATAACTCAAAATGTTATTCTAAAATCCTTTTTACTCACAGAAAATTTAAAAGAAACTTCTTCTGAAATGCTTTCTAGAATTAATGAGTATATTTTAAGTGCTGATCAGTTGTAGTGCTTTAAGTTAGTAATGAATGATTAGACAAAAGAGCTTGTTCAAGCACATTTGGAGAATGCCTTTAGATAGTGTACTATGTGGAATTACATGACTCAGATGTCAAATAACTTTGAGCGATTAAAATAATGTGGTGGATTATAGCAATTTAAAAAGCAACATCTAGTGATGCCTATAAAAGGCTGCAACTTATAATGCAGATCATGTAAATCAAAGAAATGCTGAATATTTTAGTGATCAGTTGTGCTCATTATATATATTCTTTTGGCACAACAGTGTAATTCTTAACTGGGTATCAGATATTTGGGAATATGAAAAAAGGAGAAATCTCAGAAAGCATACAGATAATATTATGAAAGTTGAAGCAATAGGAAGACTATTAATAAACAAGTTTGTGAAAATCTGAAGAATATGTTTTCTACTGTTGCTTGAAGCACTGTTATCATACAACTCTAAAATCTACTCAACATCTGTTTTGCTTTATATAAGTACTGGTAGTTTAGAGAGTGATTAAAGCACATGAATGATAAATATATTTCTCAATATGCCGAAATCCTAAACCAGGTTAATTTGGAAATTATAAATAAATTATGAAGTATAAAATCAGTTCTGCTTATTTTTATCCTTTACATCTCTGATTTGGAACTTTAAGAATAGAAATAAAAGAAATGCATTTTTATGATAATTTTGGTACCACACTTACAAAGATCCGTTGATTTAGGTTAATTGGACTATTTCTCCCCATTGCTGAATAGTTGCATGGCAACTAGGTTACCCGATCAGTGGGCAATTTTAAGAAGCTTTTAAAAGGAGTCTTTTTTTTGTCTTCAGTGAAAGTGACCCACATTGATGTTACAAGAATTAGAATTTAGCCTTATGGGAATTTTTGTGTGTACCTAAGAGCAAAATTTTCCCTTAGAGAATATTTTGCAGTGTGACATTTTTGCTTTCTGGCCAGCAAAAGAAATTAAACTTTTAAAGTGATTGTAATTCTCTGCTCACATTTCAGTACTTCTGAGATTTGGGCTTCACCAATTAACATACTCTCCACTGTTGTTAATATTTATGACAGCTCAAGGCAAAAATAGTCCTTAACTTGAATATAGCATTTTGCTGATTGTGAATCCACCTGTAATGTTAAAAATGGTGCTATTAGCTGACTTGCCTGGAAATGCTCTGAGGTTGTCAGGTCTGATGTTCGATGGATTGTATTTTCATACCTCACTGCTCCTCTTTTCTGGCAGTCATGATTTCTATGATGAACTAGTTTTCTTCCTTGGAGAGGTGCTCCAGTTGCAAATCGGGTTCTTGGACCCTGCAAGCATTTTAGTGAAACACGGGAAAATTAAAATATTGTAATGGCATTTATTGTAGACAGATGCAAAGGACATTTTCAAATGGTTTTCTGTTATTTTTGGAATCAGCTTTTAGGACTTCTCTATTTGTTACCTTCTGCACTTCTCTGCACCTTTTTCTCATAACAGCTTGTTGCCTCAATCGTTGCTGGTGATGAGGATGTTTTTTGAATTATCTCAACTCTGCTAGAGCAATGTTAAGGTCGTATTCTTTTTCTCAGATTTCATAACACAGCAAAGATCTTGCACTTCAATAGAGTATATGGACTTTCCTCTTGGAGTTCTTCACATGAAGAAACGCATGGAAGATAAGGACGCAGAAAGTGCAGCAAGGCCCTTGCTGGAGCCCCGTCAGTCTAGGACAGCATGCTCTACTTGTGCTGCGTCCCAGCTTTGGAGCTGCCGTGGCACCTACAGTGGTTTTCCATCTATGGTGTATTGACATGGGTTTTTTTGCCAAATCTGTTATCAGTAGGCATAAATTAGCTACATAGGAGCCAACCCTTTAGTTGGAAAACTTTGATAAACATAGTTATGGATTATATCTTGTAAATTCTACACCTTTTCATCCTCGAGAAAAGCAAGAAAACCTTGTCACCATGTTCCAGTATTTAAAGGGCAGCTACAAAGAAAATGGAGACTCCCTTTTTAAAAGGAATCACATGGGAAAGACAAGGGGTAATGGGCACAAGTTACTCCTGGGGAGATTCTGACTGGACACAAGAGGAAAATTTTTCAGAGTGAGAACAACCAGCCATTGCAATAGTGTCCCTAGGGAAGTGGTGGACTCCCCAGTGTTGAACACTTTTAAGATTTAGCTGGGCAGGGTGCTGGGCCACCTAGTCTAAGTCATGCTTTCCAAGAAAGGTTGGACCTTGAGGACCCTTCCTCAAGGATCATCTGGTCCTGGTATTCTGTGGTTGTGCCTTGTAAATTGTGCCCCAAAAACTTCTGGTGAAATTCTTCTGATATGCAATTTCAATTCTGCCTCATTCATTCTAGCTGCTGAACTAGACAGTGGTTCAGTTGTGTTTGATCATGTAATTAGAATGGGATTGTGTCTAAGTAGTCATCATTATAAGTGCTGCAAAATATACAGAGCTAAAAACCACAGCTAGAGGATATAAAGAATATTGCCTCGGAAGTGAGAGACAGCCACAGAGGCTGATGATTTTCCTTCCCTCCTTCCCTCAGCCACCTTCAGTGAAGGACAGGGTCCTGCTTCATGCAGTGGAAGAAATAGCTTGTTGGATCATTTGTGGAGTCTCATGAACTGAAGGTCACGCCTCACCCAGCTTTCTAGTCATGCATGTCACCACTTGCTTTCTTATGCACTGTGGTAGTGCTGCTGCATCTGCCTGCTGACTGTGAGGCTGCAGCCTCAGCATGTTTGGTTGAACGACTTTGGTTAAAGTGTTCTTCTCTATTTACAAAGGGGAGTAGAAGTTACGGGGATCAGAAGTGCATGTCTCAGCCCAATGTGAATTCTGTGAGACAGAGAATTGTCTCACAGAAGGAAACTTCTGCATCCTGGAGGCTCTTGCCTTGCCGAACTCCTATTTGCATGTTTGCTACATACCACAGAAGCATGTGAGCATCTCCAAAAGAAACCTGCAGTGATATTTTCCAATTAGAAGTGTTTGACTTTCTTAACGTTGAGTTTCCTACGATCACAGTCACATCTCAGAAATTTTGTTACTGGTGCTTTTGTCATGAATGACCCTGAAGGCATTTGAGACCCAAAATGGTTTTGTTCTTTTTTTCCCTAAGTGGAAACCTTTTCTGGCTACACAATTTCTTCTTTGTGTCAATTTCATTGATATAGAAGCAAGGTAAGAATTTTAAAAAGGCAAGTATAACACCACAAAATTCTATAGGGCATTAAACACATACTTTGCCTCAGGTAACAACACACAGATCAGTTAAATTGCATCTAGAAATAAATCAGTCCAGCTACATGTACAGCTGAGGAATAATTGTTTGCTGGTCCCTTTGGATAAGTGCAAAATGAACCAACACAGCATTAAATACTGGGTAACATAACGATCATTGTGAGCTGTATGCAGACCTCAGCAGTGTCACGAAGCCATTGTAAGGACCTTTCCATTGTAACTCTGAAGTTGTTTATTGATTTGTGAATTTGTGTGTGATTTTAAAGCTATGCATTTTAATGGGATTTATCCTTTAGCCTATTCTTTGAATGCAAAGACTGTGGCTCTGTGGAAATTTGGATCTCTTTGTATCTAGACGATGTTTTCTGCTTGTTTCCATGTTGAAGATGCAGGTTATTTTACAGAGGTCAAAGGGCCACAGTTAGTATTCCAGGAAAGATTCAGTGCTCAGTTTTCAGCCTAATGTTTCAGACTTGTATGTGTTAGTAACAAGTTTTACCTCTTGCAGAAAGTAAGGTGAAATTTTCTGGGAAGAAAGACATCCTTTGGTGGGTATTTCCTAAGAGTGCAGTAGAGCAAATTAAGCTTCTTTGCTTTATGTCTATTTTCTATAACACAGCTGTTAAGCCTCAAGACACACAGCAGGGGCCATTTCTCTTATTTGAGGTAACCCCTAATATGGGAGGGAGGGGAGGAAACCTGCTCCAGAGCAGTTCTATCTTGCATCCCAGCTGCTCCTGGGCTACAGGAAAAGCTGTGGCAAGGGAACAGAAATCCCTGTAGATGTGGTTTAGAAAACATCTGGATAAGTAAGTGTTATGGGTCATGAATATTAAGCATACTCTCCCTTAAAACCTAAGTAGTGGCATCTGAGTCACTGGGCTCATAAATTTCCATAGCTGTTACTGCAAATAGCATATGGAAGAAAGGAAGGAAAATGTTTAACTACCTTGCCAATTATTTCTTTTCAGATCTGGTTTTTATATTTGGGCATTTGGGGTTTTTAAGATCTGGGCATTTTAGATTTCCTTATTTGTACGGTGCATCAGTGAGTAAATGTCAGCTGTTAAAAATGTTCAAGCAAGTAAATATGCAGCTAAGCACCTAGAATATTGATTTTCTTGTGCAACTTATTATATAGTATGTATTTAAACATAAGCATACTGTATTGTGTTTCTGATTGAAATAAATCTATAGGGTATTTCCACAGGAAAGTGGATGATGCACTTTTTACATATATCCTGATAATCATATTATCTGCCTTATACATTCAGGGTATTTTAGGTAAGTATTTTGATTAATTGGTAAATTAGTCAAAGGCTCACCCAATGATGAGTGATAAAAAAAGAGTAGTGTTAGAAAGAACTCCATAAATAAGAAACAGACATGGAAGATCCTAACTATTGCCTGTGCAAATGTCAGGCTGTGTATTTTTCCACTGTGAATCGAGGAACATGTAATGCGTAACCAAATGTTTAAACACTGTAGAATATTCATTCTCTACTTCTTAATACAGATAATTAAAAATATTGGGGGCAAAATAGCTGAATTTCGTAATTTATTTCTCAAAAATATTTTCTCTGAGGCTTTCAAACTGTTTATACTGGCCTTTCTCTTAGGCTCTGATTAAGTGAAGTGCTTAAGAGCATGCTAAATATTAAGCACGTGTGTTCCAAATGGTGAAGGGCTGTGTTGAATGAAGTCTTAAAAGAGTATGTTCCTTGTTTTGCAGGGTAGGTTCTAGCCAAGTAAAAGAAACATTTGCCATACAGAGTTAACATTTAGTATCCTCTTTGTGGAACTGTTTTACAATATCCCAAATGCTATCAGCAAGAGACAATAAACTTGTTATACAAAATGTGAGCATTACACAATTTTTAATGTGCATCTCAGTAAAATTAAAGGCATGTCAGACTTAGGTTTTTCAATAAAGGCATGCCATAGCCTGGGGGCTTGTCATGCCTGAAAATCTAGTTTGTGACATGCTTTTCACTTCTCTGAGCGACATGGTAGGCAGTGCTGCAACCCAAACTACAATGCTAGCAGAGACATAATGTGTTAGGCTTTTGCAGACTGTATGCATTTTACGATCTTAAGTTATAAATAGGACTTTCAAATGGAGATAAAATTACGTTAGTAACTTCTGTGTTAGGTTCACTTTATTCTTTGAGGTCTGCAAATGCTTTATAAAATACATAAACCATGGACTCCTCTCAGAAAAAAACACAGCTCTATGTGATGCAATCCCAATACAACACAGCAACCTCATTTTCTCTTGTGTCTTTCATAGCAGCTACATCTCAGGCTGCTCTCCACAATGCTCAGTAGCGCCTGGCAATATATAGGAAAGGGTAGCCAGGAAAGAACCTGCTCTAAATGACCCGTGAGTCACTGGTATCATCTTATTCAGCAGTGGGTGGGAGAATAAGTAAAAAATTCTGAAACACAGCAATTCCCTTATGCTTTAATGAAATTTTAGGAAGAGAAAATAGGAATGCACATCTTTCTCTGCCAAAGTAAAAATTATTTTCCCCATTTTTGTAAGATTAATTAACTTATGATTGCAAAATATTTAAGCTCTGTTACATTCACAAGATTCTGTTATTATTGTTTCATTTGTCTTTTCGTTATAGCAGTGAGAAAAGTTACGTGTAATAACCACGATCTTTTAGGTAAATGCAAGTTCATGTCCCTTTAACCTTTGTTAATTGGCAGCCAAAATGAGACACAGTTTACGTTCGTGAATCAGACTACACTGTTTGTCTTAAACACTGATTGTAATTAATCAAATGTGCACAGTTTGCTTTGCAGAGCTACAATGCAGATGCTGTGCTGCACAGCCTTGAAGCCTTGCACGAACGATTTGCCCTTTACCACCATCTCTCTCCCACTCCAAGATGGCACTATCTTTTGCTTTTATTTCTATACTTGCAACAGAATGGTCAGACCAAAGCTTGAAGTCTTTTATTAAAGTCTTATTTCTCTCTCCTAGCCTTCTTTGTGCTGTAGATCTAATCTGTTTCTCCTGCATTAGTTCTTTATTTACCTTTGCAGTACCTAAATAAAAAGCTATTTTTGCTGATTGCCTCCTTCAGATATTTGTGGCAGTATCTCTTTTCACTTGTTTTTCAACCATCCTGTATAGATGGGAAGATCCTAATCCTTCCCAGGAAATTAATCCCTATGTACTTAATTTGATTTAAATTCCTCTACAAATGCATATGTTAAGAAGTTATGTGGTGGCGAGCAGGCCATTGATTTAAATGCTGTGATCTGAGAGGGGAAATAGTATTTGACAGGCATAATGTTGGCAAAAGCTGCTTTTGTGTTGTGGCTTTCTGAATTTCCCTTCATTAATTCACGTTTTTCTGCAGTGGCAGTGTTAGTAAGTGATAGGGGTTTTCTCAATATGTGTTATTCCAAAGCTTACTCCACAGACACATGCACTTTTGCTTCTCATCCTCACCGTTTTTCCTCATTGTCTCTAGTTTACACATCAGTTTGTTTAGATCTACCTTATTTTATTGTAAACACTGAATATTTTTCTGTCTGGGTTCTTGAAGCCTGCATGTTTTGTTAGCTTAATCTTGTAATTAACTGCAGACGGGTAGTACTGGTATAGGTGGGAACAGCTGGCATCCTGCCTGGCCTTCCTCTGTGCAGTTTCTTCGCAGACAGGGTTACAAGGATGCCTTTACTGACAGAGTACGTCCAGTTTATCTCTCCCTAATGTTAATAAAGGCAAAGCAAGACCTTTAGGTGATTCTTATATTTGCTATATAGTACTTTGCAAATGCACAGTAATTAGCGTAAATTGGTACTCACCAATTGCAGACATTTAACATCAAAAATACTAAATATTTCTTCCAAACTTGGATGTGTTAAAATTCTCCCCAAAATTCTGACAATGCTATTGTTGACATTTCTACTTGTGTCAGCAAAAAGAAATTGTAAGGTATTTTTATCTGAAATATGGTTGAAATGGAAACTACTTTTAAAACTCTCCAAACTCCAAAAGAGGTTATCAAGACTTATCATAAAGTAACAGGAGGAACATGGAAGCTTGTTCCTACAAGTTATGCAGGAAAGCTATATATTGAACGCTGCTTCTTGAAAGTTGTTGATGAATTTTGTTTTTACAATCTATTTGAAAAACAAAACCTGACCTGACTTGATTTCACTCTAGAGCAAAGGTTAAGTATAAGTTTAAAGATGATGTAACTTGCAAGCCATCAGTGTTTCAGGGGCCATATGTCCCTATGCTGCTAAAAAAGGTGAAAATAAGAAAAGAAGTAAAACCTACTCTAGAAACAGATGGTACTGTTTGCTTCAGCAGGAGGGGTCATAATCCTCTTCAGATTAGCCATCCAGGAGATGAAAGAAGGAAAGATGATTCATCTTAAACAACAGTGTCTCGTGTTCTTGTTTTAGGCCCAGTCTTCAGCTGTCCTCCCATTTTGACTGTTTCCTTTTCACTTTTGTGATATCAGCAAACCCACTGTGATGGACAGTAAAATGAGAACTGATGGGAACTAAAAGTCTGAAAATAACTGCTTTCTTGCCACTCACAAGGTTGTTTCTCAGTGTAGAAGTAGAGTAACCCAGCAGCAGTAGTCTTGGACTGGTGTATGTGAATCACGGACCTTGCAGAGGCAGCACTCGAGTCAAGCCTGCTGTGGATTAGGCACCATTTCCATCTTTGCCTGAAGAGATATTCTGTGATAGCTTCTGACAATTTACTTGTTGCATGGTGACATGGCTTTGTTTCAAAGGTCAGACACAAGCTCTAAGTGTTGTGGAGTGTGTTACATGTGTAGCTGACAGCCAGTTTGAACCCATTATCTTATATCTGCGTGATCTTTCTTTTAATGAATGGTGTTTTGTGCAGTGTGTCTGCATGAAAACTTCTTGCATTTGTTCTCATTGAAATAAACAGCCAGATTTGACAAAACTTGAAAGTTTTTGCTGGATCTCATGCTTGCTGAAGTTCTGAAGTGGTTGTGGATGAAATGGGAAAAAGAGGAAAAGGGTAACTAACCAGAGACTTTAGCTCTGTTGAATATACCTCGTTTTCAGGAAATCTGCAGTTTATTTCAAACATTGAGCTACAGTATTTTTGTTCGGTTGATTTTCCGTTTGGGTAAAAGAGATAAGTAATGGGAAAGAAACAAAATGCCTAAAGAGTCATGAAGAGCTTACTGTGACAGTACCCTGAGTTCATTACAGAGTGGGCTAAAGCTGTGGAATGATAATATCTATCTCCCTGATTAGCACCATTCTGAGACACAAATTTGACTGACTGCATGCAGTGACCAGTCTTGATTTGAATTAATACACATACAAACAAAAAGCACAATTTTATTATAACTAATATCAATTGCGAAGAAGAGAATTAGGAGAAAGAGATGTCTTGTATGTGATGTACAGAAAATTTTAAAATAAGACTCCAGTAGGAGGTTGTGCATTTGAAGCGTACTTGCTTTTTCTACCATATATTCCTTAGACAAATTTGGAACTAAAGATGTTTCCTCTCAAGCCATGCATGCAGATATTCTTTTAGGAAACTGTTATTGATTTAAAAAAAAAAAAAAAAATTAGAGGAAAACTTTGTAATACTATAATAGCATAGTAGTTGCTAGATTATACTATTTTATGATAGTGTAGTGCTGGGTTACTGGGAATTTACAATTATTTCATTACCTATAAACATAATTTTCTCTGCCATTTCCTTATTCCTCACCTGTACATAATATTCAGTATAGCTGTGATGTGTGACATACTGATTTTTATATACAGTTCAATAAAATAAAAAGTCTCATCCTTCTCAGTGAGAACAGTTAATAAGAAAGTTTAATTTACTTAGATGTGATCTAGGACATTTAGTCCGTTATTTTCCATGGGAATACTTCCATGAATAAAATCTTGATGGAGTGAGTGGTGGCTTGACTTCCAGGAATAAATCAGGTTCAGAGGCTCAGAAAACCTCCAAATTATGGTCTTTATTTATAAGCAGTGCATGTTCTAGGTAAAAATACGTATCATTTAGATACATTTTGACAAAAAAGAGAAAGATGGATGCTGTCTTGAGACAGAAATTTGTATTAAATAGACTTCACTGGACTTCAGATATTTTCTATGATACTGTTGATCAAATACAGATTAGAATGACTGGAGACAGGAATTGTCTTCCCAGACATCACCTTTAAATAGGATATTGATAGTCTCTTTGGGGTTAGATATGAAAAGATTTGCAACAAGGAGCAACTTTATGACTGTATCCACAACTCCCTGTGTGCACGCCACTGTATAGGGAGCAAACTAAAATGTCTTTTTAATGTAAGTATTTAAAAATTTTTAAAATGTAATAATATGAACATTGTATCTCTCTTCAGGAGTATGAACATACCCTGTAAAGTGTATGAACATTGTGTCTTCGTCCGTAGGACAGATTGTGTCTACCCTGGGAGATAAATCAGAGAGCACTGGAAATAGTTCCTGGCTTCAAGATGCAGAAATTATTGTCAGGGTTTAGTAAGGAAAGTTCCTTCTCCTGAATACGTTGAGTCAAAAAAAGTCATATCCTCATCAGCAGATGTCTCACCTCTTTCATTCCTGTGCAGTCCCCCTGCCACATTGCAGAGGAAAGATTTCTGATGAGAAAAAAGGAAGAGACTGATAGATGAAATTCTCTGTCTCCAGGCGTTACCAGTGCATGTTATCTGATGGCTAGTAATAAGAGAAAAATAGGATTGAAAAACAGAATTGCATAAATTCCTTTATCTAACTTGGACAGTAACATAGCCCAACAGTACCACCTGGTACACAGATCTGCGTTGAAACTTCCTAATAATTTCCTACAAGTTCCTGTCCAGAGGATAAAGTTTTTTCAGTTACCATAAGCCATAGCAATATGGCCCTTCCAGGGAAATTGTCTTGGTTTAGTGGCTTCAGAAAAAAGGCCTGATATAAGTGGTATCTTCCTTGTATGGATATTCTAAGCTTTTGAAAACAAGATAATTTATATGCTAATAAGATTTCCATTATTGCAATGATTGCTTTCTTGTCTATTCATTATGTACACTTTGATCGGTCAGCATTAGTACTGTGCATAAAATAGCTTTACAAATATTAAATAAATGGGTTCATGTTATTAGTATTTTTAAATATAGTTGTTGCTACAAATTAAGAGATTCCTTTTCCATCTTCAAATATGAAGATAAAATATGATCTAATTTGAGAAGCAATTGTGTTAGCTGTTTTGCAATTATTAATTCCTTTTATGAGTGGTAGAGAGTAGAATCTCCTTTTAAGTGCTGTATCCTCATTCTAGCTGGAATTCAACATTGCCATACCACTGCAATGTAGTGAAAAACATCATAAATATTCATTGAATGCCAGTGGCAGAGAAGGAAATACTTTCTTATTTTAATATCACTTTCATTTGAGTCAGATGAAATAAAAGGCTTCTCATTAGTTATTTTGGGACATTTAGTACACTATAGGAATACCATATACTTGGACAATTAGCATAGACGACTGATAACAAGTATTAAAAAAACAGAAGTAATGGATTTTTAAGGACAGCTGTGAATACACAGTTTGTTGCTATTGTACAGAGCAGTGCAGTTTGTCAAAGTATTAAAAAGAAATTCAAGTCAGTGTGAGCGTGTTGACCGAGATAAGGAAAAGGGTACAATACTGGGCATAGCCAGAGAAAATAATGGAATCTGTCATTTGTCTTCCTTCAGGCTGTTTAGATATTATTGCTGTCTCTCTTCATGTGCTCCTCTCCCAGAATCCAAGTGCCTGATGCTGGAATGCTTTTATTATGGAGGTGTCACTGTGAGCTTCAACTTGTAGTTTTGGATCTTTTGTAGGAAAATGAATGCGTCTTTAAACAATGGCTTCTTTGTTTTCCAGTGAGGTCTTTTCCAAGTATAATGCTTCCTAGACCTTGAAGGTCTGATCTCTCAAACAGGGCTGAAGAACGCAGCCAATCTGATAAAATAGTAGTTTCTACACTGACGTCAACCCAGGAGGCTTTGAGTATGAGGCGACCTGCTCACCTGCTAATTCTCTGGGGACAGAAAAATGGGCAAAGCAAGGGCTGGGCTGGACTTCAAACATCTTACCTTAAAATCAGTTCATCATGCTCCATGGAACAGGGTTTCAGGACTTCCTTTAGCACGAGCTGAGGTGCCGCCAGAAGTGGTCCCAGCAGATTTGCACTGGCGTTGGCTTGCTTGGTTGCTAGAGCACACTGCTGGGGCTCTAATGGCAATTCAGCTCAGCTCAGCATGATTCAAGAATGTGGGGCTGGGGTACTGCTGTTGAGACATTAATCTGGGGAAAGATGACCTCATTTTGTATTCAAATGAGTGCAGTCCTTTTTGACTAATGTTAGGGAAATTACTGTACATTTGTGTATATTATTCTCTAAAGAGTGCAGTTATGAGTCAATCAAAAATTATCTGTTCTTTAGAGTGATATTCCACCACCATCAGCCTTCTGATACACACACAGTTGTTTTGGTGGGGTTTTTTTTGGTCAAAATTTAAATATTTGAATATTTTCAGTATTGCAAAAATGTAGAAAATCAGTTTTACAATTTCAGAACAAAAAATGTAACATTTTCCTTTCAGATAAATTATTTTAAAATCTGAAAGTTGATCTTAAGTCCTTTTTGCATGTGAGAAAATTCTGTGGGGCTTTTTCCTGTTTCCCAGCATTTTTTGTACTTCTTTTCAAATGTATTCTTTTTCCCTTGTATTTCAACCAAATAACAGTAAGAAATATGCAATTTTCAAAGTCTGTTAAGTATTAAATAACTGAATTGTGTTATTCTGCCAAATTATCAGAGCACAGCCTTAGTTGCTCAATGAGCAAGTGACAAGATACAAACTTTCCCAAAACAACTGAATTAGTAATGCCCAAATACCAAAATTTGAACTACACATTAGTAAAACATACTAAAGCAAACCCAAGTTTGGAAGTTCAGGGTCTTTGTTCTTAGGACTATACCAATACATAGCCAGCTCTACCTCATGGCAAGCCTGTCTGAGTGCATGGGAAATGTAGTAGAATATATCTGTCTGGGTTTCACATAGTCATTTGATGCAGGGTCATGAGAAAAATGAGTTAAAAAGGCAGCTAGAATACAGCTGTAGGAGAGGTAACCCCAGGGTGGACTGAAAGGGCTAGGAAAGGGGACTCTTCCAGCAGCTTCTCCAAGACACCAATATCAGCTCTGAAACTTATATTAATGAATATGTTCATTTATGCCTCACACTATAAATAGAATAGAATTAGAATTAGAATTAGACTAGACTAGAGTAGAAGTATTATTCATGCAACTTGTTGATAACATGGTTTTGAAAGGTGCTCTTAAAATAGGGACAATTAAAATATTGTGTAGGAAGAGCTGAAGGATCTTGAGAGTTCCAGTGAGAGATACTGGAGGAAATAAAAGTGAAAAATGCAAGGGTTTGCACTGAGGCAGCTGTCTGCTTTAGACATACCAGAGCCATTTAAAGAGAATGTAGACATCCAAAGTTCAGGCAACAGCAGCCCAGAATGGTTCCTCCCCAGTCTCACCTTCAGGACCCTGGAATTCAATCCCTACCTCCATTCTGGAACACGACGTTCCCTATACGCGCTGTGCACAAGAGAGACGTTTCAGACTGAGCAGTAACAGTCTACCTCTTATATAATGCCAATTTTTGTGGCTCCCTGTGGCAGCTCAGAGAAAACCCAGTATGCTAAGAGAAGAACTACTTATTCTCTGCATAAATATTAACCAAAAAATATAGGGGGGAAAGCTGTTTTGTCCAAATCGTACTGTAAGCCTAAAAGTATGTGATTGAAAATAAGAGGAACCTGAAAGCTAGAGGAAAACTTAAAATGATCAGAAGACTCAGCTTCAGAAGCAGTCTTCTTATGGGAACGATGGAAGTGAAAAGCTCTCTATGCTGAGTTTTACAACTTCAAGAAAGGGCTTTGATATGAATACAGCCACTTGCAAATGCATTGATGGGTAGTAATTCCCTTCCTGTTCCAAATTTACTGGCTCTGATTCTGCCTGTGCTCCTCTTGAAGCTAGAACTGAGAGCAGTACCTTAAAGATACATGAATTTATTTTTTTTTTAATCATGTCTGAGCTGAGAAAGGGTATTCACTAGACCAAGCCTCTTAGCCTGGGAATCTGATTGTACTTCCAGACTCAAGCAGATCATGCTTTCCTATGTAGATTTACCAAATGCCAGTTCACTTGCCTGGGTGCATTTGAATTAGTCTGCATGACATGGGGTAGATATCATTTGGGTATGAAAAGGATGGAGGGGGAGTGTGGAGAGAGAGAATTCTAGTCCTTAGCTATTTCGTGTCATTAATTGGACTTTGCACACTGCCTTGGATTAGAAGAAAAGCAAGAAGAGGACTTTCTTTACTAATGACTTGCTTTTCTTCTCATTTCTGCAGATTAGCTAGTGTGACTTAAGGGGTAACAATGTTTTTATTGCCATCATCATGTCCGTAGGAAAGCTTGAAAAGTTTACAGGTAGTATCTTTTTCTATTAAGCAAGTGTGCATTCTAGATATGTCTTAATTTTTTTAGTATGATATTGGTTTTAAATTAATATCAGGCAGTGAATGTATTTAAAACAACAAAATACTTCAGAAGTGTTTTTGAAAGCATCCATCACAATGGGAAGATGTTTAAATATCAGTAAGCCTTAACTTCAGTGTTCTGAAAATGTAGGAGAACTGATCCCAAAGTAACACCATTACTCTAAGCATTGCTTTATGGAGAATAAAGAGAGCTGTACCTTTGAGAGCTCTGATATATGCCAGATGGAAAGCTGTTATGCTGTGCAGGCTCTAATGGTATATGATGCTGATCACTCATAACTCAGAAACCAAAAAGAGTCTTTTCCAACATCTTTGAGTCTGTCTGTTTTCTGAAGACCATGGAGAATGCTGTCTTTCCTCAGTAAAACTGCTACAAGGATATAAATAGAGAATCTTTAAAGTGTCAAAATTATGCCAATCATATCTCACTGATTCTCTGCAGGCTGTTGGCATGGGTTAGAACAGCCTTAAGGATTAAAATGGACAACTGAATTTGATTTTATGAAGAATATGTTGGGTAGGCCTCCTTCTTGCCACTACCAAGCTTGTTCAAACCTCTGTAGCCAGCAATGCTAATGCTCTTCTCTGCAGCTTTGGTCAGAATTTGATGGTGATGAAGGCATCTCCTGGAGGCATGCAGCACTAAAGAAGTGGAAGAGGATGAAACATCTACTTTGTTATCATCAAACATAGCTGTCTTCAAGAGTGCTTTCTGATGGAAAGCTATATAGACAAAACCTGAAATTTTAAAGAAGAGTAATTCTAAGAGTCCTAGGATTAGAAATAGTTTAGCCTAGGCTTTTTAGCTTTACAGAAATAACCATCTGAAATGTCATAGTAATTCTAATGGTTCTCAAGTAAAGCCAAAACTACAACTGGGCTAAAATAAAAGGGTGTTAGAAGCTATAAATTTAGATGGACAAAGATTATTGTTGTTCCATTATGAAATGGAAAACCAGCCCATTTTAGTGACTGTCACTGGGAAATATATATTAGAAAGTTTCTGTCCTGGACAGTTCCTGTGTACCTTGAACTGCCTTAATTAATTTGCCAAAAAAGGGTTTAAAACCTTCTAGTCACTAGAAACATTTCATGAATATTGAATAAAAGGGTTTGCGTGTGAGAGCTTATACTGAGTAAAGAAGGAAAATCAATGTTTGTGTTCTAGGCATAGATAGCTGTTCACTAAAACCCCCAGCCTTTTATAGCTGATTCCAAATACTCTTTCCTGATCGTGTCAGCTCACACTTCTGCCTGCAGGGGAATTTTCAGATGTAGAGGAGCCATATAACACTGGGAATGAGTTTCCTATCATAGCCTTTTCTTTAGCCAGTAGCAAGAATCATCCAAGACTGGCAGGTATTCATACTCTAAAAGAGATTTGTAAAGCTGTTTGGCCTTTTTTAAATTATTATTATTTTCCTTTCTCATTAAGGCAGTTCTGAATTAAAGTTGCTCACTTAGACAATAGTCTAAAGATACTGTGCTCAGCACTTCCACATGACCAATGCCCGTGTGCTATACTTTGGATGCAAGGACCTTGCTATTAACATAGCTATCTACTCACTAGCAAGAAGAACATAGTAAACAAGAAGAACAAAGTAATCTCCTGCAAACAGCCAATGTGACATATCCTGGGGAGGAAGAAATGCATGGAGAGGAAGTAGTGGCTCTTGCAGTCTTTCGGGTCACCATCAGAACAAATGAAACACAGCCTGTGCAGTTGAGCTCTCTGCTGGGATTAGTGTAGTTTACAGAAAATGGAAGAAATTATTTCAGAACATCATCTGAAATTGCACTATTGAAGAGAGAGCACTGCTGCTTAATGTGGTGTCCTTAAAAGTCTTTGTCATCTCTTCTGATTCATTCTTACAAAAGCAGTGGAGGAAAAAAAAAACCCTTGGTGGTAGAATACAACGTGCTGTTATGCTGTTTCTATAGACACACAGAGCTAGAAACTGAAATCATCAGGGACTCAACCTCAAAAGAGCAATTCTGAACATCACCTCAGCAGTTTGTATTTACTTTTAAATACACACTGAAAAGGGCTTGAATTCCTAGTCCCAGTGCTTCAGACTGTTTCCTCTTCTCTTGCCACCCTGAAAGACAGGTTGTTTACATCAATGTTTTTACACACATCTGAAAGAGATTGAGGCAAGAGTAAAGGAATTATTTTGCCCATGCTTCAGAGGCCAAACATAGATCAGGAAAATGGCTAAATATTGGTAGTCAGAACTTGATTACATATATCACCAGACTTGAAAGTGTTTGTTGCAAACAATTCCAGTGCCTGTCATTTTGTTTTCAAAGTATTAAAAAAGTCAAGTATATATGTTTCATTTTAATTTCCTTCATGTCATGCTTTTAAATCTAAGACCACTAATGATGATCATATTTTAGGCAGCCAACAAAGAGCTTATATGGGCACTGGAAGACATGGCTCATGTAGAAAAACTCTATCACTGATTTAAAATGATATGGCAAGAAAGAATTGTAAAAAAGAGCATCTAACTGCTTTGCCCTGTGCTAACCATAAGCCTAGCTGAATGTGTAAAAGCACATTCATGAGTAGCAAAGCATAAAGTTTTCTTCTTTCTTCACCTGCAATGGCCAGCAAGTGCAATACTGTTTGCATGATTTCCTGGCTAGTATCCTTTTTTCTCCATCTTCACCTGCTTATGCATTTCTGGTACCTTGTTAGCAACATTAATCGCTTGGACTTGCTTCTGTGTGTAAAACAGAGTGCTCAGATCTTCACAAATCATACTTTTGCTTACTGTGCTGAAAAAAATGCTATCATTGTGCTGTCTCCTTTTAGCATGGCTGTGTAAAATTGTGTACATGCATCTAAATGCTAATTTAATGGAACAGCTGAGTCTGGGCTTATGTCATTATGCTGGCAACAGCACACTTTCATGCAAAGACAACTGATGACAGAGGACACTGCTGAGATGAAGGGAAGAAATTTCATCTAAAGAAATTCTGTCAATTTCCTGTCTGATTCCAGCACTTCCCTGAAAAGAAAAGAAAGAAAAAAAAAAAAGAGATGAAGTTCTGTTCAAAATATGGTAAAGTTCAGATAGCAAAATATTAGTTAGAAATAGAGGCACCCTTCTACACAGCAAGAGCATCTGTGTTTCAGTTATAGATAGCCTTCCTCAGGAAACAAGTAAGAAAATTAAAAAAGGGGCTTAGAGAGTGGAGATAAGGAAAAAAAATAATGCCCTCTCCTATGAAGAAGAGACTGAATGGACTGGAGCTCTTTATTTAGAAGGGAGTAAGAGGCAGCATGGTGAAATCATGGTTGTAATGCTTACAATACTTCATATTTTCAGGATGTACTGCTGAATACTCAGGATATACTTCTAGATGCAGGATGTATGTGAATGATAGGCAGATAAAGATGTTGTTATACTTGATCATCTTTTCCCAGAATTTGAAACTTAAGGCACTGGTCTTCAGTTGCCTTTTCTTCCAGCTCAGCTGTGGAATACCAGTCTGTGATTCGTATCATGATATTAGGAGATGCACAGTGTAGCCATTTTTTTGAGGAATCTTGGTTTTGGGAAATGTTTGTAATTCAAGATGGTTCATACTAATGGAATCAGGGAAATTTTTATTTCTTTTTTTTTTTTTTTTTTTTTTTTTTATTTCTAGAAACTGTATTACTTATTCTGTAGGCCTTTAGGGAAATGTGTGCCAAAAAGCACAACTGGGCAATGCCACAGACTACTTCTATCAGCTGTTATTAACAGAGATCTTCTCTTGGCAAATATGAGGCACTATCTTTTGTATTAAAATTGCTGGATAATTTTGCCCAGCACTTTTGTATGTCTCTCTTCTTGTTTTTTATTTCCAAATGGCCTCTGATGTGAGGCCCTCTCCAGAAGCTATCGGGAGAACTGGCTACCATGGATTTGGAGAAGGCTGAGGTTTTTAATGACTTCTTTGCTCAGTCTTCAGTAGCAAATGTTCTGACCACCACCCAAGTCTTGGAAAGCAGATGCAGGGACTGTGAGAATGAAGACCTTAGGCCCACTGTAGGAGAGGATCAGGTTCGAGGCCATCTTAAGAACCTGAACGTGCACAAGTCCATGGGACCTGACGAAATCCATCCACGGGTCCTGAAGGAGCTGGCGAATGAAGTTGCTAAAACACTGTCCACCATATTTGAAAAATCCTGGCAGTCAGGTGAAGTTCCCGATGACTCGAAGAAGGGTAATATAACCCCCATTTTCAAGAAGGGGAAGGTGGAAGACCCGGGGAACTACAGACCAGTCAGTCTCACCTCTGTGCCTGGCAAAATCTTGGAGCAGATTCTCCTGGAAAGCATGCTAAGGCACATGAAAAACAACGAGGTGGTTGGTGACAGCCAACATGGCTTCACTAAGGGGAAATCCTGCCTGACCAATTTGGTGGCCTTCTATGATGGAGCCACAGAACTGATGGACAGGGGCAGAGCAGTTGACGTCATCTACCTGGACTTGTGCAAAGCGTTCGACACTGTCCCGCACGACATCCTTGTCTCTAAATTGGAGAGACATCAATTTGATAGGTGGACCACTCAGTGGATAAAGAACTGGCTCGATGGCCGCACACAAAGAGTTGTGGTAAATGGCTCGAGGTCCAGTTGGAAACCTCTAACGAGTGGTGTCCCTCAGGGATCGGTGTTGGGACCGGTCCTGTTCAACACCTTTGTCGGCGACATGGACAGTGGGATTGAGTGCGCCCTCAGCAAGTTTGCCGACGACACCAAGCTGTGTGGTTCGGTTGATACGCTGGAGGGAAGGGATGCCATCCAGAGGGACCCTGACATGCTTGTGAGGTGGGCCGATGCCAACCTTATGAAGTTTAACCAAACCAGGTACAAGGTCCTACACCTGGGTCAGGGCAATCCCAGGCACTGCTACAGGTTGGGCAGAGAAGAGATTCAGAGCAGCCCTGCAGAGAAGGACTTGGGGGTGTTGGTTGACGAGAAGCTTAACATGAGCGGGCAGTGTGCGCTTGCAGCCCAGAAAGCCGTATCCTGGGCTGCATCAAAAGAAGCGTGACCAGCCGTTCAAAGGAGGTGATCCTGCCCCTCTACTCTGCTCTTGTGAGACCTCACTTGGAGTACTGCGTACAGTTCTGGTGTCCTCAACATAAAAAGGACATGGAGCTGTTGGAGCGAGTCCAGAGGAGGGCCACGAGGATGATAAGAGGGCTGGAGCACCTCCCATATGAAGACAGGCTGAGAAAGGTGGGGCTGTTCAGCCTAGAGAAGAGAAGGCTGCGTGGAGACTTCATAGCAGCCTTCCAGTATCTGAAGGGGGCCTACAAGGATGCTGGGGAGGGACTCTTCCTTGGGGACTGTAGTGGTAGGACAAGGGGTAATGGGTTCAAACTTAAACAGGGGAAGTTTAGAATAGATATAAGGAAGAAGTTCTTTACAGTGAGGGTGGTGAAGCACTGGAATGGGTTGCCCAGGGAGGTTGTGGATGCTCCATCCCTGGCAGTGTTCAAGGCCAGGTTGGACAGAGCCTTGGGCAACATGATTTAGTGCGAGGTGTCCTTGCCCATGGCAGGGGGGTTGGAACTAGATGATCTTAAGGTCCTTTCCAACCCTTACTGTTCTATGATTCTGTGATTCTATGAACCTGTACATCTGCTTATCCTGTAATTCGCTCATCTTGAAGCAGTTTCTGTAACCTATTTAAAAAATCGTGACTGTTTCCTGAACTCTGAGATAAAGCTGGCTTTCCACTTACTTTTCTGTCTACCAAGAGTTCACAGAAGCTATATAAGAAAATATGAAGAATATACTTCCCATGAGGTCAGCAGACCAGTTCACCTCCCAGGCTTCTGTTTCTAAACAAAACAAATAAATAAGTAATCCCCACTCAATGGAAATGTCAGAAGTTCACTACCTGCTGTGCGAAGGAACTATCTGAAAAACATCACTGATTTTTCTGGTTTAGACTGATGACCTAATAGTTTTGATGAGTGCCTCCTAGTTCCAATATTATGGAATTCGATGAACTCCAGTTCTTCGTTTCTCTTTTCCATCACTGTCACAATTGCCAGATTTATTTAATTTTTTTTCTGGGCACTTTTGTTTCCTCAATTTATCTTCCTTTTTCCCCACTTTCTTTGTCCAAAACCCATGTTTTGCTTAGAAGTAAGCATGTTCATTTTTTTTCCCTGCAGTTTTATGCCTGCTGTGTCATAGCTACAACACAAGTACCTTTTTATATGTGAATGGTGGTATTGCTTCATTTAGAAAATGTTAGCCACTGCTGAAAAGCAGTGGGCACTGGGTCTGTTTAGATCAAAAGTTCTAGAAACATTTTATCCATAGCGCTCTAGGGATATAAAATCATGGATTCAGGAGCATTCTTGATTTTATGGGGCATTTTAATTTTCATCACCCTCTACCTTCTGCTCACCTCTCACTCTTCCAAATGTGACAATTACCTCTTTATCCCACAGGGAGTGACAATTTTATTGCTGTCTCCCTAGCATCCTCTCTTGCATTGTGCTTGTATCTCCTGTGCTTAGTTCTTTGTCTCCAGGTAACTGAGTGATGTAACTAGGTTAAAACCAAACGAGTTGTGCACAAGCTGCCCTTAGCTGGGAATTGAGAAGTTTTAAAAGAAGCTGGGAGGTTTTGTTTTAGAAGAGAAGTTAGACTTGCAGAGCTAAAAGCTTGTTGGTTTACTCTCAACTATATAATTTGATAGACTAAACAGTATTCCCTTTCTCTATAAACTGCTTAGACCTGATGTTTGGAGGGTGGAAGAGGTTATGAATTACAGTGTGTATCTCTTCACCACCTAGAAGTTGCAGAGCCAAGACCCACAGAATGCCAGCTTGCTATTTCGTGCCTGTCAGGGAAGGCATGTCTGTAGCTAAGGAGGCCTGTTGTGAGTAGATCCGGGTGTAACACATGAGTAGCAGACTGTGTGGATTGCACAATAACACAGAAAAGCTTCTGAAAGGAGCTGGGACTAACAGAGGGTGTCTTGCTCCTCCCTCCTAGCTCTTTCTGCTAGCACCTGCATCCTTCCAGGGCTCCTGTGTGCTGACTCTGGTTCTGGCACTGGAAAGCAATTCAGAAACATCTCCTGCGCTTGCAAAAACAATGCAAAATAAAACACGAAAACATTTTGCTGGTTTAATAGGCCACTACAGCCCACATAGGGGCTGCATGAATGCCGAGCTACCATCAGTCAGTGTAGGACTGTACAGCTAGGAGCAATGTGAGAGGGCAATACCTGCCCTTTGAGTGTTAGCAAGTTCTTAGTTTTGCTGTCCTGTGATGCGTCAGCCTCCTTGGCTCCTACTTTTATTGGACTTAGTCCAATAAGGACACTACAGGATTAGAAGTCTGCCTTTATTTCAGCAGCTGTCACAGAACTTAAAGGGACAGTTTTACTTGTATTCTCATTATTCTTTAACAACAGTGCATTGTGTTTTAAATTAAAAATATAGATCCAGTTGCCTTAGTTATCCCACTGCTTTTCAGGTATTTCTGCATGCATTTTTTAAAATGGTTTCCTTGTATTAAATATCTAACTCGACTTAATTTATGTTGGAAAAAATACTGACAGTCACTTTGGAACTAGTTTGACTGTGTAGGCTCAGGCATTTCAGAGAAAGCTGCTGGGGGTAGACACTGTTATATGGGAAGATGTCTTGTCTACAGGGTGGAGTAGCCCAGGTTCCTGGACAGTGATATGGAATTGGGACAGAGTCGTTGAAATGTATCAGCCCATTGGAGAATGCTCAGGGGACATGAGTCCAGTGGCATGTAACTGTTTTGCATCCAGCTGTGATGTGTCAATATACCCATGATCTCCTCTCCAATAAAGGGATATTTGTGTTATTAGTTTAGCTTGAATATATAATATGACATTTAAAATCAACTGTAAGATACCAAGTATAAGCTGAGTATATAATACAAATCTGAATAAATAAAAAATTGTGTGGTGCTGTGAAGGGGAAGACTGTTGGTGAGGGTCTAAAGCAGACCTTTGTTCTAAATATAGTACTGAAAATCTCAGGAAAAAAAAAAGCTATTTATGTATTTCTCTATATACAGTATTTGAGACACTACAGAAGAAAATATGCAGTAAATGAAATGATGGTCAAAGGGCAGACCTGAGAGAGCAGTTAAGAATCTTCTCAATTCTGGTTGTATTGACTGATGAAGAAAGCAGATGACACGAATGAAAAATCTGTTGGCTGTGGACTTTAGTAGATGAAGAATGAAAGAATTCCAACTTTGGCATGAGCCTATGTCCAGAGCTGAATAATGATACTGTCATTGATAATGCAAAAAAAATTTCTAATAAATACTAGTGCTTCATAATTCAAAAAGAGCTTAATGACATGTTCATAATATAGCAAAGATAACTACTTTTTATCCACTAAGAAAAAATAAAGTATGATAAAGAGCTGCTTCCCAGTGTACACAAATGACTAACTAACTGCTATAAAGATGGGGAAAGTCCCATGTGTCTAAAATAAACCTAATGTCGGCTAATATTTTGTTAGTGCAAATGGATGATTGTTGTGGACTTCTTATTCTGACCACAAATAAAGGACTGGTGGCTTAAAGAACATCAGCTCAAAGTAAAAAGTGGAAATTGTACATCCAGGGAAGTTAGAGACTGTCTTTTTAGTAATGAGATGAAGTTCAGTTATGCTGTACAACAAAGTACATGTGAGTAGGATAAAAATCAATGTTAGGCTTGTAAAACAGAGTACCTAGAAGAAGATGGTATGCATAAGAAACAGGGAGATGATGTCCTTGTATGTGGCGGTTGCAAGACCAATACCATTGAAATGTTTGTTCACGTTCTGGTTTTCATAGTTTGTAAAGGACATTAAAGCACTGTAGCTTTTAAGGAAGAAAAAAAAAGCCAGAAAGCAACCAATTACAAGAAAAGCAGTTGGACTCAGAGATGTATCTGAAAAAAAAACCAAACCCCAAAACAAACCCAAACAAAAACCTAGAAATCCCACAACATAAGCTTCTATATTTCTATTGGCCAAGCCAGCTAAGTTCGGTAAGGCTGTATTATGAGTTATGCAGCTGTAATGGATCCCAAATATAGGTTATTGGGATGCTTTGTGCATCAGTTGCTGTACAAACCAGCAGCATCATCCATGGGTACCACACTGTGCCAGACTGAGATCACTCACCTTCTTTTCACCCCTCTGTTCACATCGCTGTCTATTGGATTCCAAACCATATGTGATTTCCTTTCCATCAGCTTTTCAAGGGTAATTGCTGATGTGAAATTGCTTGTCCACAGCTCAAAGTTGGGCAGATTAGTTGCAGAATTGGTATTTACACTAGCATCACTTTTGCAACTGGTGAAGAAAGAAAAAAAAAGCCCCAAAACCCTGTACGTGGTAGATGATAGAAAATAAAATAAACACTAAGGTACCGGTGTGGTTTCTGTTGGTTTCCATTGGGATGCGATGTGTATAATGAAGAGGAAAGCTTTGTTAATCAACTATTTTAATGTATAGTAAAATATGTGTTTTGATCTAAGTGCAAGTAATTCACTTATATAGTTGACTTAAACGCTTGTTAAGGACAGATTATATTTTACATCTCTTTACGTAAAATAATTTCTTGACTGGGAAATGTTGGTTGACTCTAACAATCATATTCTGATGAAGTTAGTATGAACATTTTTGTTATTATTTTCTGTGAAACCTTACTTCTCAACAATACAATCACTGATCCTTTTTCTAGTAGGTATCAAAGTAAGCCTATGCAATGCCACCAAAACACAGTGGAAGATAAAAGAGGATTTTGTTTGTTATATTCATGTGGATTTCATAAGATCTAGGTTTTATGGTGGGTCACACCATAAGCTGCAGCCTGTATCAGGACATGTGCTGGAGTATGTGGTGAGGTAAAAATAAAGGACGTAATAGTACTAAGATTGGCTTTTGTAACATCAGAGTTAATGTGTGTATTAATAATATTTATTATTCAAACATCCTCTACTTTAAATAAAGAAAAAATACTGTTAGTAATTTATGAATCTCAAGTCTAGAAGATATCTCTCTAGCTAAATCTTGTAGTATATTACCTCAGTGGCAAAGAAATTACTTGGTGTGAGCCATAGAACATCATCAGATTGTAACTCACTGATGATGCCATAAATCAGCACATCATTTCTATAAAACAGGTTTCTGAAACGCTAGCTGGCTAATTTCTTGCTAGCATTGCTGTAAGTTTGTTTTATTATGTATTTAGAACACTTTTTCCCCCAAATGCAATTGTGTCATTTTCATAAAATAGTGGTGAAAGCATAGAGCATGAGTGACTCATTAGTTTCCTTCCTATTCCTGTTTTAAGAAATGAAGGTATCGCTATTTATGCAATTTCTCAGTATTCATGAGGAGCACTCCATTCTGTCACAGTGGCAGAACCACATACTACAGCAGCAACACTATGTCCATGTCTGCTGGGGCTTCCTAAAGCTTCAGTAAAAATCTAGGAATGTTTCCTCACCCAGGACACAGGAATTTTAGAGTCATGAGAGGTTTAAGGTGCTTGAGATGCTGTAGCTGCTTGTCACATGTTATTATAAAGCTGCATGTTTCTGAGGAGCAAAGAACCAAATGGTAACTGCACCTGCAGTTGCTTTTTGATGCCTGGGTAATAAATATGTGCTGCCACCGTCATTGCACTAGAGATTCCTGCTTTGAGGCTCCTTGCTGGCATGGTTTTTGTTCACTTTACCTTTGAAAACAGATTTATCAGTTGGGTAGAACATGGAATAAATAGCCAATTTCAATTGCTCAAAAGTGTTATTTTGTTTCCTGTTTGTATCTGCATGTGTAACATACAGACTCTGTAGTTTGCAAACAATACCCAGGAAAATGTCAGACCTCACAAAATAGTATTTAAAAATTTTAATGCCTTATAATAATCCCTTTGTCTTTTTAACATTTTCCAGTAATCTTTAATGAAAGCATAACACTATGATTGAATAATTTGCAGATAATAAGGAAATTTTCATCTGAGTTATTCCATAACTCTTTCATCACCATCATCTCTTCATTTCTTTACTGCTTAGATCAGTACAAGCTACAAATCTTAGAGCAAAGGGAAGTTGATAAAAACAAATATTTGTAAATCTAGACTCTCTTTGTTTATATTTTTTAATCCAAATTTTCACATTTATTTAAAGGATTCAGACCTGATTTATGTCTTTGTAGTTTCAGAACATGCCAATAAGGATATATGTATTTTTCTCTAGTCAGTGGATGCATATGGTATACATCTGTACTACTGAATGATGAAAATTTTGCGAGTGATTTTGCAAGAAGCAATGATAATACTCCAAACCAGTTGCACTTGGATCTAGAAAGTTTTGCGAGCTGGTATATTATACTGCCAGTAACAGATGCCAATTGTGGATGACTGTTATCATAGATGATAGCAATGATGCTGTACATTTATCTATAAATAGCACTCTAGTAGACTACAACTTACAGTCCTATTAACTTGTAATAAACAATAAAGAGGAGACAGAACTAAATTAAAAGGCAGTAAATTTAAAATCAAATGAAAATATGATTTTTCCACAAAGTGAAAAATTTAGCTGCAGAATTCTCCAGCACAGGTCACAGAACTAAGAACTTAGCAAGCTTCACTGGATTTGCCATAGGTATATGTCTGCAATGACACTTGCATAGCATCTTTACTAGTCTTTTCTTTAATATTTTCTACTATTCTACTATTTTTTATTTAAACCAAGTAGCCAAATGCATTATAATTATGTTGAAACAAATGAAGGGATATTAAAAACTACTTCTCCAAGCTAAAGGAGATGTGGATGAAGGCTGCTAAGGTACATACATAAAACTTCCTGCTAATTTTTTACTTTTTCTCCTGGAGCTATGTTATCAGCCACTGAATGAGATTTAGCTCAACTGGATTTCAGTAGGAAAAGCTCCTGCGTCCTTCTTCAGTTATGGCCAGAATCTCTTCCATTACCAGTGTTCATTTCTCTTGCTCTCTTTTTGTCACAGATTAGGGCTTTTGGCTTTTAAGGCTTAGCACAAGATTGCTTAAACTTTTTGAAGGGAGTCTTCTGTTTATCAAAGGGAAATGGTGTTTTGTGCCTCACAGGAAATGTGGGGTGAGTGTGTTGTACTACACATCTGTTGTAGGGTTCCTTCAGACAGCTGCTTTTGGTAATTCAGATGGTCACCTTCAGTGCATCCCCTTAGTGACCAGAAGGGGTTGCCCAAAAAAGGGCTGGCTTGCATAGAGAAATGTATTGTAGCATTACATGCTTATTGTTTGGTTTCTCTTACCCTGATGTCTGCTAAAACAAAGATTAATGGAGATGATGATAATAATAAAGCAAACTGGGGATGCAGTAACACAGCAATCTATATTGACAGCACTCAACACTCCACTGCAGGTTCAAAATATTAAATATCCTTCTTAGCATAAATGAATAAAAACCTCTTCTTTCATACTCAGTTATGAAATAGCTGAAGTAAGGAAGAAATTTAACAAGATCTTTTCTTAATTTAAATTGGAAAGAGGGGATGGAAGATGGGAGTAATTTGCTAGGGATATGTGAGGAGATTTCGGCACTACATGACCATTATTTTGAGGAGTGACAGTTTGTAGACAACAAAGGGTAGCTTACATTTAAAAAGGCATCACATTTAGAAAGAATAGTAGGTCATGTGTGTTGGCGTAGTACAAAACCAAGCCACAAGAGCTACTGGTATCCACAATCAAGTAGGATAAGTATATAAGAAACAATAAAAGTAGGTTATAGAGCCATTTGAAAAAACATATGATGAATGAAATGGAGAATGATTTTCTTGTGTGATCTTTGATAGCTTTTACATATCCTTGATAAAAACAGTCACAGAGTGAAAATCAATTGTTTGCATATCTCTCATCATCTGATTCATCGTTCTGAGATTCAGTAAGTTTCTGGCTTTATAGTACCTACATTTCCATCCATGAAAAGAGGGTGATAACACTGGTCAGCTTTCTAAAGCCATTTGCAGTCTGTGGAAGAAAGCTTTAAGGAGGTTTAATTGAGTCTGCTATTTTCAAAGTTTAAACCTTGCTCGGATAATTTTAATAGTGAATGGAAAATAATTGCAGTGCTAATTAAACTATATGATGAGAGATTTATAAAACTTTTAAGTTATTTATTTATTTTATTTAGGGTCAAGTTGTTTTCAGAAATGGAGAGAGGATGGGAACCATCAAATTTACACAATTCCAAGGTAGGTTGCAAACAATTTAATTTTCATTATTATGATATTTTATTTATTAATTATGTGTGCAGTTTCAAACTTGTATATCAGTTGCATTTGTTTCAGGGTGTTTCAAATATGTACCATTATTTTGAAAAAGAACTGCTTGGAAGATGCAGCAAGGTACCTAGGTATATTTGTTACCTGTTTTAAATAGTGTTTTGAACCTTAAGTGCTCTGAGGTATTCCCAAGATACTTCCAAGAATTTTTCTATAAGAAAATTCATACATTTATAGGAACTACTGATCTATATCAGCCAATAACTGTTGCAAAAGCTGTACTGGTCAGCTAAGCACCCACTTCTTAATACAGTTGTTCCATAAAAGTGAATCTGAAGAGGAATTTTGAGAGGATTTTTGCTGTTGAGCTCTTTCAAGTTAGTGTTTGTGCTCTCTGAAGACTTGTTTTTGACATTCTACAACTGCTTGCTAAAAATTGCTTCAGGAGTCAGTCCCTCAGTGTGCAGAGGACACAAACTGCTGACCCCATCTCTTGGAGGCAACACACTCCACAATGCAAACTGTCAAGACTGCTGCATCCGCTCAGCCCGAGCTGTTCCTGCAGGGAATGGTCTCAGCAGCAGAGACCACAAATGCAGCCATGGGGATTTGTCAAGAGTGGTTTGCAGCTGGGATGAGGTGCTTGCTTGGGAGAGTTTTCTGCAGAAATAGTGATTCAGAGAAAACATGTTATAGTTTTTTCTACAGTTTATAGAATGCGATTCATGTTTTTGTTCCTAGACTGAGGCTGAGATAAAACTGGAGATGATTGCATTTGGATGGTCTCGTGAGAGTAGTAGTGAGAAAGGCGGCAAATCTTTTTCAGACAATGCATGAGAAAGAAGCTTGCACTCCCTTTGTCTTCAGGAGATCACTTTAAACATAATTCTGCTGGCCAAAGACTTGTCCTTTAAACAGAAATTGTCTACTGTATGTGCATTATTTTTAATGAATAACAGTGCACTTGAGGGGATCTGTTACCCATTCTAAATTACTGAAGCAATCTTCAGGATTGCTCTTGCCTTCACAACTATCACTGATGCTATTAACTCATGTTCCCTGAAGCATTTCTACCCACTAAAACTTTGCAGACATCATCTCATGGTAATATAATTTAGAAATTCTTGCTCAACACTAATGATAAATATCAATTGCTTCCTTTTCTTCCCTGCCCTCTCCCCCCACCCCGTCCCCTTTTTTTTTCTTAGTAGCAGTGTTTACAGATACATGAAAGAATAATGAGAAAATATTGTAAGGAGATTTTACAAGAGGTGTTTTTTCCTCAGAAGTCTGAAGGAGTTATGCCTGAGGCAGCTGTGTGTACCCTTCTAGAGCGCCTGAATGAGGAGGAAGTTTGGCACCTTACCTCTGTGCATTAAGGAGGTGATTTGGGGAGGTGCAACCTGTGTCTTCTGAACTAATCTAGAGGACAGACGTCCAGGATAGCTGATTTTATATAGATTTTTATTTCCAACCATTCAGATTTACTTTCTTTATATGTTTTCAGTTTCACGTCAGATGTTCTTTAACACGAATTTTTTACCACCAGTTGAAGTACTGTTTGGTCAATAAGAACATAGGAGATAGTTGCCAATTTTTTAATTCCTTGCAATTACAAAATTACTATTTCAGAACTGATTTGGGCACATACACAGGACTTTGACCATCAACCAAACCAAAGGTTTCCAACTAACCTATGGGAAGAAATAGCCCAGGCATCCTGTG
The DNA here is from genome assembly GCF_004027225.2 of Strigops habroptila. Classification (NCBI taxonomy): domain Eukaryota; kingdom Metazoa; phylum Chordata; class Aves; order Psittaciformes; family Psittacidae; genus Strigops; species Strigops habroptila. The sequence continues at coordinate 63,205,264 of NC_044277.2, read as the reverse complement.
GAGACAGGCAGGAGAAGGGCTGGATTATCTGTCATGCAAGCAGTAGTCTGTCAACACATCTGCAGCCTGATCTTAAGTTTTGTTTAGTTTCTTGCTAATTTTGTAAATTTAAAAGAATGTACAAAAATGTATGGGAACCTGAAATAAGGAACAGTAGAACAACATAGGTGAAAGTAATCTACCAGTTTTTTTAACTGCAAATTATATTCTATTAACAATTGTTTTCTCTATTCTTCTTCATTGGTATTGTTTTTATACAAGGTTTTTTATATTCAATACTTGTAGTATAATTATAGAAATTATTAATTTGTTCAAAAGAGTTCTTTATTGGTTAGGAAGCTTTCTGAAACATTTTCATTAACTTTTAATAAATTTCGGACTACTGGGGAAGTTCCTTATAATGGAAAGAAGTTAATTAGGTCCAGCACTTAAAATGGTAAATGGGATCTTCTTTTGTAGTTAGAGCTGCTAGGTGATATCAAGCTTGAAACAGAGATACAACTTATTCATTACATTTTTTTTTTTTAGAATACAATACAAATCATGTTGATTTCAAGGAAAAAAGGACCATATCAAATGGTCTTTTTACAAGATGACTTGTAAATGCTGTTATGATGTTAATTGTAATTGAGTATAGCATATATTAAAAGTATTGGTAGCTTATTATCCCAACATAGTAATTGGGAATCATCAGGTTTAGTGTTCTATACCTCAAGAGTCATTTCTTCATCCACAGTGCTTTATAGTTTTGTTAACAATTTGAATGAAAATGCACAGTTACCATGAATAACTCAATGCAGAAAAATAAATCAGGTAAACATAGCAGAAGTAGGATTTCTTGGCCAAAAACCACCCTTCCTCATTTGCCAGGGCAGAAAATCATCTGAGTAGACTCAGGACCTTCATTTTCCATTCTTTGCTGGAAACTTTTGTGTTAACGAGACTATCTGCAAACATTTTAGCTATGGAAAAAGCAGCTAGCCATGTCTGCCAGCAGCAAGGGAAGACCAGCCTGTGAGGGTTCAGACGGTAACTGCAGTATGCCCGACATGCTGTGATGAAATTTTGAATAGGTGGTTTAATTTTGAATCTAGATGTTGTTTTTCTCAAACTCACACCAGTCATGTCTCTTTTCCAGCTTGTTAGTTTTGCAAGTGGTCAAACAGATGGTGCCAGAGATAGCTGTGGCCGAAGCACTTACGGCTTTATAGATCATGAATACTACCCAAGAATGATTTAGTATGCAGCAGAGGATACAAAACACATGTAGTAGCATTTTCTTCCCCTACCTTACTGGCAAATAAAGAGCAGTCTGTCAGTCTAGCTCATATATCCAAGTGCTGTTTGAAGCTGGCATCCTTCCAAATGAATGGCATTTTTTCCATGGGTGCAATTAAAGGACTATTGTCACTGTCAAAACATGTAGTTGAAGTAGATGGCCAAAATCTCTTGGCTCGTGAAAGCTGAAGGAGGGTCCTGGCAACTGTTCTGTGCGTATCAAGGAGCAGGAAGGGCAGGAATAAAACTGAGATTGTATATTGCTGTGATACTGGAGGCTGCAAGAACAGATACATACCTGTCCTTCAGAGTGTTTCACTTTGGCAGATCTTTTCTGATTAATCTCACAGTAGCCTAAAAGGCACCTTGCTTTCAGTCATATTCTTATTTCTGTCAGGCATTAGAGAAAACCTAAGAGACTTCTGTGGTGGAACAAGCTAAAAAGGAAAAATTAAAGCTGAATTGTAAACAAACACCATTGAAATGTGCATAAATCATGCTTCTTGTAGCAAGGAACAAATGTCTGTGGTACTGCATACTGAGGAAGACTGAAGAAAGTGGGTGGTCATCTGCTCTGTCTTTCTGGGAATAATTTAATAGTTTCAACTCATTTAGCTAGGTAACGTGATATGACTTTTGTTAGTATTGAAAGTGTATCTGAGTGCCAAGCAAGAGTGAAAGCATGGCTTGTCAAGTGCAACACCATAGATCTTCTTAGAAAAGGCCTTACTGAATTTCTGCAGTAAACCCCCCAATTATTCTTCTCTGAGTTTAATCTGCAGAAATAGATAAACAAGTAACTACTGTACAGCCAAGAGCAATGTATGCGAGAATCCAGGATTACTTTCCTGGAGCCTCAGTTCATCTATCTATCTAGTTCTGGCTTGTCTGCTGTCCACAACTGCTTCAATGAAGGAGACATTAGCAATTCTGCAGAATCACCTACATATACAGTAGCTTGTTCTCCAGGGACATCAATCCAACATTGGAAAAGCATCATTCTATTATTCTAAATATAATCCAGCAGACTCTTAACTACTTTTGATTCTTGCTTCCATGAGCGTTCATATAAATAATGAGACTAGTTGCCTTTCAATATTATTTTTTTTTTATTTTAACATCTGTCCAGTATATACCTCACAGAATCAGTTTATGGATTTTCATTCTCTGATCATGTTGAAGGAATATAATCCAATAAACAGAAAATATTTAGTGACAACTTTGAAAACTCAAATTTGAAATATCTCATGTCAGCTATCTGGAATCTGTGGTGTCAAATATTCAAAATCAGTAGACTCAGATTTCTCTGCTTCTGCAGCATACTTACAAAGTGAGAAAAAAAATCTAATTTTTTTCAAAGATTAAGGAGTACCTTTGAATAACCAGATATGAAAATAAATAAAGTAGTACAGAATTCTGTTGGGTGAGTAGAATTTGAATAATGAACTTTTGTGTTAACAAGATGATCTCTAGTGTCATGTAATGAACAATTAAGATGTGAAACAATCCTGGGCAGCTGCATTCTTCTGGATAAGATTGCTCTGTCACTAAAGACTATAATTTTGTGCACAAAAAATGGAATTAATTAAGGAGTCAGAAAACTTACTTCTGATACATGCTAACTGGAGTGCTTGACTGCATCACAAAAATGTGTGTTGTGTACCATATCCATTCAATTTTATCTGCATATGATTAGTGTAGTTAGATTGTAGCCCTTCATAGCTTAGTGACCATTTTTTTTTTAGCTTTAGTGATCAATTCATCCTGTTGAATTAAGTCTGTTAAACAGTACCCACAGTGGTTTGTAGCAATTTTCCAGCACGCCAGCACACATGAACACCCCCCCCGCCCCTCTCCAAAACTGCTTTTTCAGTTCCAGGGCAGTGACTGTGTGGGACCTTTAGTAGGTCCCTCCAAATTGAAATTCCCCTAAATGATAGTTTCCTACATGCTACCAGATGTTTCAGAACAGTTCGTCCTGATAGTCGGAACCGTGGTATACAAAAACCCACTGGTGCTATCTTGTCTTATAACTTGTCATGTAGAACAAGCTGATTCAACAAGTATTTTGGGCATCGCATTTCAGTAACATAACTTCTGCAGATTACCGTTTCCCTTTTTTGTTGGCAATGACATTTTCTTAAACAATTTGTGATAGCATAGTCTATATGAAACTACAAGGCGTCCACAAAACTGGTTTAGAGAAAAAAAAAAAAAAAAAAGAAATGAAAACTAGAAAAGTAGAAAAGAAAAAAAGAAAAAAAGAAAAGGATAGCCTCCTGATATGGAGAGATATACCAAGTAAAGTCCTGAAAGGGTGTGCCTTAAATCTGGAGTCACTGAATATTGTCATTGCTGATTCAGAAGCTGAACTAGAATGTGTAGTTATCAAATGTACAGTGGTCTCTGGGAGAGCCAGCAAGCATAAGGGAGACTAGACAAGGATTCAAAAAGATGTTAACAAACTGAAGTAATCAAGAAAAAAAAAAAGAATGCAGTTTATTTAGGTCAATGCCTCATGCTATGCTGGGAGTAAACTGCTGTACAAAGAGGGGAACAATTCAGCAGGCCATACTTATACATAGAAGGAACTAGGGGTTACAGTGAGTCACGGGCTGAACATGAATAAGCAAAAACAAGAAGAGGTAAAAAAAGAAAAATTCTGTACTGGGATGTATAAATAATAGTATCTTTTTAAACTACCCGGTGCCAAAAGGCCATAGCTAACTACTGTGTCCAGCGCTGTTACAAGGAAAATGTGTAAAGATTAAAAACATACCTCATTATGAAAAGCAGATGATCTAGGCTGCTTGAAAAGAGATAGTTATAAGACATGAGAAATGCTGCTAAAGCATTTGCATAACAACACTGTTTAGTGCCTGACAACCCCAAATAGCAAAGTGAAACCTATCCCTTGTCTGTACCAAACGGTGGGATTTGGAGTGCAGAGAGTTTGGTGCTTCGATGCCTAATGATGTAACGCCTGATAACCTGTTTGAATCAGACCATAATTATTTGTATGTCTAGGGTATAAAGAATTGCAGTATTGGGTCAGCTAACAAGCTCTGTCCAGCTCAATATCTGCTAGGTAGTGGATACTGAGGGAAGTAATGGGTATCTGTGTCAAAACAGGCATGTATATAATTGTTTTTTCTCTATTTTACATTCTGAGTTTCCAAAGGCAAGTGTTTTCATGACTTTCTGAGCTGGAGGGTGTCTTTGGACCATCAGATCTAACAGTTACACATGGATTTATCCTCTATCAATTTGACATAACTTTCATAAATTCATTTATGCTTTTGGCCTTCAACACATCCAGTGGCAATGAGTTTTACAAAATAATTATGCATGTAATGATTAAAAGCCTTCCATCTGTTTGTTTTAAACTAGCTATCTCACAATTTCATTGGGCATACCCTACTTCTTGTAATGTGAGAAGCAATGAATAATTGTCTTAGTCACTTTCTTCATACCATTCACAATTTACAGATCTATCTTTCAATGACTTTCTTTTAGAAATGTGAATCCTTGTCATCCTTTTAGTTTTTTCATCATGTACAAGCTGCTTTGTAATTCTAACAATCCCCTACCTCTCCTGCTACTCATATTCCCTTTTTGTAAGAGCTTAATGAGAGCCACACATGGCATTAAAATATCCATCTCCATACCTCACACTGCTGAGTGACCTTTCCATGTTATTTTAACTGCTTTCCCAATATTCTGTTGTACCACATTCATTCTCTCTTCACTTCTTTGGCTACCAGTGAGCACAGCACTTACGTTTTCAAAGAACAAGCCATGGTCTCATCCTGGATGCTACTAATTAATTAGTACCAACCACTATATATGTATACTTGATAGTCTTTTTCTCTTGTACGTTACTCTGTACCTTACTAACACTACTGTCGCCTGACATTTTATTATCAGTATCTCAGATACCTTTACACCAGTCCTCTGTCAGATGTAAACATGAAGGAGATTATATTTTTATAAATGTTTATAGCTGTTTTTCTCCTTTTATTGTCAGATTATTTCAGACACATTTCCTATTCAATTTCTCTTTTTTGTTCTATACATACTAGCAGCAGTGTTTTCACCTGAGGCAGTTATTGCTCTTGTAATCTATTTTACTAGTATTGTTTACTAGTAGTTGGGGGTTTGTTTGTTTGTTTTGTTTTATAAGTAAACATGGAATAATGTATGGAGATTCAGGTACCTAAGTTGTGCACGTGTACTGTCAAACTGGAGAAAGGAAAGAAATTGTTTGTGGTCTTAGGATATTACTTATAAAGAAAGATTAATGGGATTGTGTGTCGAGTTGATAGAGTTGCCTCATTTGAAACAAGCCATATTGTGTGGATATAAATTGCAAGGCCAGGGAGGACGTACTGAAAGGGTACACTGATGCTGCAGCTGCTGGTTCTTGCGACAGCTTATTTTGTTTTACCTGAGCTGTCTTTAAACAGGCCAACTGGGGTGCTACTAGCAACTACACAAATCTTTACATGCTGGCATGCTGTACTACTAAGTAACATACCATTTTTGCAATTGCTGTAATGTCAAGTAATAAGTCTATGTCTTTTTAGTGACCTAGATAAACTTAATTTTCTTTTTCTTCATTCATTAAGAATTAAAGTTGTTCTATTTCATGGGTTTGTATCTCTTGGGGAAATATTTGCACTACAGGTTAGGGACGATGTCATTGCAATAGTCTGCCTTCTCTATCAGCAGTCTATCTATCTGTTGTCTCTAACAGCAGCATAGCAACAATAACATGGAGCACACTGTAAGCTGGAAATCTGCCCAGGACCAAAATAAGCATTTTGGTAGGTAGCCTTTCGTTTGGGAGCACAGCTGTGGGAGACCACAGATTTGCAGATGTTGGCATTCCAGCCAGCTAGTATAAGGCTAGCTGGGTACTTCTGTGCCACCCAAAGTTGCAGTGTGACAGAGTTGTTGGGTAGAGTTGGATTCATTATTTTCCCCCAGGTGTGAGAGGAAGGCACATGTTAGGAGCCAGGGAGACCTATTTATTGCTGTATGTCTGCGCCTGTGTTTTGTAGAGCAGTTCATCCACTGAGAGGTGGTTTGGACTGAGCAAACAATTATTACTGGGACAAGCACACGCATTATAAAAATAGGTGTATTTTTTATAGGATTACACTTCAGTTTATCTGGCATGCTCTGAGGCACAGTGTTTCATAGGAACTGAGAAGTGTCTCGCTATTTTGTGCAAAAATGTCCTACGAGCTGCCTTAAATACCAAGGAAAAGGACTGTTTCAAAAGTAACAGCAACAAAAAAAGGCCAAAAAGCAACAGAAAATAAATTTGCAATAATTAACCTCTACAAAAGTTTGAAGTATCCAGCTCGAGAAAGTTAACAGAAATCACTAAAGAAATGGTGTCAGAAAAGGGCCTGAAAGAACTGTCAGCTGTCTCCTTCAGAGCTCTTCTACTTTTACTGCAGTTTAAAAAACACCTAATTTTTGTAATCAGTATTCATAATCCTACCTCTACCAGAGTTAACTCATTCAGGTGCTTCATTTCAGGTGATGTACAATGCTGTGCAGTGCCTTTTCAGCACCCAGTCCTCCTTATCTTTTGAAGAGAGGCAGAGTATCTCTTGAGGGCTGTGGAGCTGCCCGAACTTGCTGCTCTCTACAGAACTGTGTGCTGGTGAGCCTCTCATCTCAGAGAGACGCACCTTTTTTATGGAAGGAGTTGTAATATAGCTATAGGAGGATTAAAAGAGCCATAGGACTTATGAGAAACTCGTCGGATTCTGGTATATATGATGGGAAAATATTTCATTTAAGGTAATTGATAGAGAGGGCAGTCTATTGCTGTGACATTGTCCCTAACCTGTGGTTCAGATATTTCCCAAAGAGGTACAAACCCGTGAAATAGAACAACTTTAATTCTTAATGAATAGAAAAGAAGAAAATTAAGTTTATCTAGGTCACTAAAAAGACAAAGATTTATTACTTGACATTACAGCATTTGAAAAAATGGAATATTACTTAGTAGTACAGCATGGCACATGTAAAGATTTGTGTAGTTTTAAGCTGAAGATACTGAGATAAGGTTATAACACCTGACAGATCTCTAAGTCAATGGAATTTTGCAACAGAATATTTGACAAAAAATTCCTTTTAGATAACTACTTTTGGGATGGTAGGCAGTATTACCACAATGTTATGAGAAAACAGAGGTGACAGGCAGAACTGTCACAGATAAGGAAGATGAAGAAGGAACACTTTTTAAAAAACAGTGAAGACTGGTTTGTTCACTATGTAGGTGACCAAAGACAGTTGTGGATCATATGCTGCAGAATTCATACAGTCATTGGTACTAAACCTTTGAGAGCACAGGAACAGTATTAATCCAGATATTAGCTCCTTATTAAGGGTACAAAAAGACAAAATTGCTTTTCAAATTTACTAGTCCCCCATTTTACATCCTAATGATAGTTTCTTTTTGTTCTGTCGTTACAAGTGCTAATTTAATTTCAAGTCATACCTGATCATGCAGTCATTGTATTGGCCACCTTGTTCTCCAAGCTGACATTTTAGTTTCTGTAAAAACAGTCTGTTTCAATACATCATCACTGGAGTTGAGTTCAGAAATTAAAGAATTCTGATTCTGCAAGCATGGTAATAGAAAATGAGCACATGTAATTAATAGATTTAGGAGGAGAAAAAATTTTTACTTTTGCTTCTATATGTCTGACCTTACGTAACACTCTAACAGCACAGGTGTCATTTTCTGTCTTGAAACATGTTATTTGAAGTAACTATATTAAATTCCTTATACTTCTGTGGTAAGCATCTCTCTGTTTTCAATCAATCTTGCTGACTTGCTGACAAGCATTCAAAAGAAATGAAGTGGGGATGCCAATTCAGAAAATGGTAGCTTTGCATTTTTTTGTTCCCAGTGGCAGTACAGACAAAGGGATAGTCACATAACCTGACTGACAGCAAGCTCATTTTTCAAAGTTCCCTCTTGCAGACTCTGGGAGTCAAAAAAAGCCCAGATGTTTAGGACTTAGGCAAAACATCTTTAAAAAGCTCACTATGGATCCTAATTTCCCCTTGCCCCTAGAACAAAAGGACTGAGTCATGCTTTTCTTACTCTTGAGTCATTGGTTCAAAAATTGAAACCAAAGAGAGAACATGAATGTGTACTGTTGAGAAAAATGTCTGCTTACAATTCCATCCATCTTAGGATTTGTTATCTTCAACTCGAGTGCATGTATATTATTTCTTTAAATAATTATGGAGGACAAGGGATGGATGAATTCTTCGTAAGTAAATTATTTCATTAGATTGATCTACCTGTACATCTACCTGTAAAGAAGTGATTTCACCACAGATGATTTAGCAGTAATTTGGTTTAAGCTACTGCCAGAATGAAAAATTGATTGAATTAATACTGTATGTGTAAGAAACAGGGTCAGGCAGAGGAATAAGAACTGTCATTTGTACATAAAACTGTTATTTTCTATGATTCCTCACTAATGACACAAAGCTCTTTGATACCTCGCTGTGTTCTCACAATCATCCTCCCTGCTTTTTTTGACCTCTATGCCACCGACACATTTTTCCTCCTTGAGCTGCTTTCTGCATATCCAATTCAGAGCTATCCAGGCCTTGCTTGACCTTGACAGACTGTGTACAGTCTTTGCTGGTTAATCCCTTGTATAGGAGCATATATGTGTAATAATAAATTTCCTTTACTTTTTCCAGATTTGGGACTTGCTTGGTCTCACTAGGTGGGCTCAGAAGCCCCACTTGACAGAGGGAAGCTCTGGCACAGCCTACCTGTCAGTAGCTGGGCCACTGCAAATCATCTTGGGGCTACTGATACAGGCCAGTTTGAAGGAGGAGAAAAAGAGCAATACCTCACTGAAAGGGTATCCCCTAAAGTCCTGCTGCATAGCTGCACACCAGCTTCTGCACTGATCAGGCTGGTAGCTTTTCACTGGGAAACATATTTCTATCTATCATTAAGCCATGGCGGATCCTTGCTAAAAGTATCCTATAGGTCCCAAATTAGTACTGCAGATTCCCTATCATACAATAGAATCATAGGATAGTTCGGGTTGGAAGCCCATCTAGTCCAGCCCCCCTGCAATGAACAGGGACATCTTCAACTAGATCAGGTTGTTCAGAACTGCATCCAGCCTGGCTTTGATGCCTCCAGGGACAGTGCATCCACCACCTCTCTGGACAACCTATGCCAGTGTTTTACCACTCTCATTGTAAAAAATTCCTTCCTCACGTCCAGCCTGAATCTCCCCTCTTTGGTTTAAAACCATTGCCCCTCATCCTATTGCAAGAGACCCTGCTAAAAAGTCTCTCCCCATCTTTCTTATAGGCCCCTTTTAAGAACTGAAGGGCCACAATAAGGTCTCCCAGAGCCTTCTCTTCTCCAGGCTGAACAACTCCAACTCTCTCAGCCTTTCCTCATAGGAGCGGTGCTCCATGCCTCTGATCATTTTGTGCCCCTCCTCTGGACTCTGTCCAACAGGTCCATATCTTTCCTGTACTGAGGACTTCGGAGCTGCATGTAGCTCCCTGTTCTGACCATTTTAAAAAGGTTGAGTTACTTTTAAGCCTGATGAGGCAAACAGCTCCCAATTCTGCCCTGAACAGTGTTAAAATGAAAAGCTCAGTACATCAGAGGAAGCAGATTCCTGTACTCCTCAACCTGCATATTGCAAAGAACAATGCACCTAACATATACAGAGGCCCAAATCCTCGAGCAATCAATTTTACTCTTTTACAAGACTGCTTGTACCACATAGGTAATAGGATGGAGCCACGGTGGATTGCAGGGATGTTGCACATTCATACAAGCTGGCAACTTCAGCAGGCTCTTCTCGCATGTACTTCTCATATTTAGGACAGAAAATAAGGAGAAACTCCCTGCACAGAGCAAGGGGAACTAAGCCTTCCTCTCATTCTGCCCCTTCAAAAGGTCAGTGCGGAAAGTGTTATAACACAACGTGATTTTAACCTGACTTTGCTAATGTGACATTTGGAGCATGGCTGTGGCAGTCTGATGTGACAGCAGGCGAACGTTGTGTTGTGTTAGTAAATGGCAGAGGGCCTGATAAAAAGGAGGAAGTTGTTCACATATTTAGTCTGTGCTTCCCCCCTCAAAAGGGAAAGACTATTGAAAAGCCCCCGAAGTGTGAATCACAAGGGTCAGTAAAACCATGAAGGGCTTGTTGAATTCAGAAAAGAGAGCAAAATTTTTGAAAAATCAGTCATGAATTTTCACACCCAGAAAATGTTAAGTTGGATTTAAGGTTGCAGTTGTATACAGAAGCTATAGATCATCAAAAGCTTTTTAACTGCTCATATCCAGGTTTGATAAATTCGTCTGACAATCTAAGTGATAACCTGCAGCCAAATGCTACTAGGTTATTGCCTGTGTATTACAGGTTCATTTGTCAGCATTGTAGGCCTATTTTAATCACTGAAAACCTCCCAAGACTCAGGCAGCTTTAGGCCAGCTTATGATGTACTGATAGCTAAAATCGGTGGTGCACATAACTCAGAGTCTGGGCTGGCTCTGGAATTAGTGGTGTTTACAGAAGCATGAGTTCTGGGAAGGACTCTTGGCTCACAAGTCATAAATGTGCCCTATGGGATATAGAGTGCCCTACTGATGCCATGGACCAGCGGTAAGTAGAATATTACATCCCTACTCTTGGCTCCGACTTGTACTTCTGTTTCTCTTATTGATTAGTATTTCAATAATATTCTTATTTTAACCAAAGTTCCATTTTTAGCCCTCTATGATCTATCTGCATGTGTGGAAGAAGCTGACTAAATCTGAGAAATATAGAAGATAAGATGTTAGGGGGAAAGACAACTGAGTCATAAGACTTGTATTTCTAAATCACTCAGTTATTTTGAAAATGCTACCCAAAATGGATTCTCCCCAACTAGAGCAAATCTGAAACATAACTGTTTTGGAAGATGAAGTAGTCAGATAAATGTGTCTCCCTCATTGTCATAACTGAAGACTTGAGTGTGTAAGCAGTGTTCCAAGCTTTTCTCCCCTTAGGCATTTGTTGTGATTGACAAAGGAGATCTTGCCCAGATAATGATAGTTTTCTTGGTCTTTTACTGATTTAAGAAAGAAAAACAGTCTAGGTAGGAGCATTGCAAAGTTCCTGAGCTCTGCCTTGTGGAACTTGGTGCTGAGACTTTCTTAGTGTGAGATCCTAAAAGGAGTAAAAGTTTGTCATAAATGATCCATCATGTTCAATTTATTTGCAGTAATTGGCCTGGGGCTCTGCCACTTAGCAAAACCTTGGCTGCTCTTGCATGGGCAGAGAAGTTGGAAGAAAAGGCTCTTTTTGCTGCCTACAGATGCACCCATACAAAGCAATTCAGCTAGCATCACTGGCAGGACTTTGTATGCTATAGGGCCGTGGACAGATGTCCATGGAAGAATAACTCTGAGACTTCACAATCTGCATATGTACCTCCATGTACTGGGCAGCAGATACTAGCAGAAATGCACACTGCCTCTTTCATGACAGATTTGAGGAATTATGTGCAGCCTCTTTCCCTCAAACAGCTCTGCCATAGCCAGGCGTGGGCTATGGGAAGGTGCACTCATCTCAGGGGCTGCTGCCAGTGATGGACTCTTGGCGTGCAATAAAATTGTGCTTGTTTGAAACCCAGAATTCACAGTGCTTTTCCTGAACTTCAGATGACTACAAGCTCTGGATGCAAAGGATGGTGAGAGAAAAGATGATTTCTAGCCTGAGCAGTATCTGTTGCTTTATGCTTTCACCAGCTCACTAAAAGAACAGGTGTAAAAGTGGCTTGGCAGTATCCTTCATTACAATATAATTGATTTCATGACTACCTTTAATTTATACTCATTCAGGCAGTATTCATTCCAGGTGGCATTTATATTCTCATCATTTTGGATAAATTTAGTGATATATGAAATGCTTTATTTAAGACTAGATATATTCCATTTGCTTGCTTTCATCTTCTTGGCTTTGCAACTATTATTAAAAACAAGCAAAAAAGGGGGAGATGGGAGTAAGGGAGTGAGATATGACATTTGCATGACATAAACCAAGTGCTCAAAAGTCAGCAGTTATAGGATCAAACATAAAAGCTTACAAGTTTGGGTTTTTTTCCTTCTCTTCTTAAGTATAAAATGACTAATGCTGATAATCTCTAGCATTTCAAAAGTTACAAGCAGCTGAGGTAAGCTTATTGAAGGTCTAGTTAAAGAAACTGGAATACTCTATGCTGACAGACCCAATTTTAACTAGGTGAAAGATTAGGTCATAGAGTGGCTTTTAGTCACTTTGCATTAACAAAGTGAAATTCTGTCCCTGTTTTACATTGCTCAGGGTGGAGGTGGAAACACAGAGTTGAAGTGTTTCATAATGTTAATCTAATTCAGTCAAATGGTTTGCCACTTAGCATTTGCAAATAGTTTCTTGACTAATATAGAAACAGGAAGACTGAACAAGATGGGCAGAAAGGAAATGCAAATTACAGGGTTCTCTGAATTTCTCCAATGTCAATCCTTTCGTGTTCCTCTTTGTTGATACCCTCCCAGAGCAGAGGACTGCTAGAAAATTAGACTTTAAAAACTAGGTTCAGTACTTCTGTTGGCAAAAATGCTAAGAAATTTTCAACTGGTTAAATTTTGCATTAGAAATAGTGATTTACATATACTGTTGTCTCAGATCCAGCATAAACCACATACAGTATTCCCTCTGTCACCATCATGCGTGTATTTTCCAGTCTTTGTAGAGGGCCAGTAAGAATCAGTCCCTGAAATATTGGCAAACTCCTTTGTGCTTTCACTAGAATATTCTCCTGTGTATTCCCTTTTCTCAGATGATAAGGTTTGCTGGCAACTGTCCTCATCTGAGATTTGTGAATTGCTGGTCATGAAATTGCCAATGATCACCTAAACAAAAAGATGTGGGTGCCTCATAAAAGTCTAAAACAGGAGGAAAGCTTCTTGGCTTGCACACATGGTAGGTTTCCCTTCCTATACTACAATTTAGCTGCCATTCTTAAGGATATGATTTTTGTCTCCAGTCCACAATTATAAGCCTAGATAAAGATGTAAGGGAATATTTAGATTAAGTGTGTTGCGTTTAACCTCAGTTGGCAAGTAAGTACCACACAACCACTCGCTTACTCCCCCTTTAGCGAGATGGAGAAGAGAATCAGAAAGAAGGTAAAACCTGTGGGTTGAGATAAGAGCAGTTTAATAGCTGAAACAAAATAAAATTAATCATAATTGTAATATTATAATTATTGCAATGAAAAGGGAGACAACAAGAGACAGAGAAATAACAAAAAAAAAAACCAAACAAACCCCCAACAAAAAACAAGTGATGCACAATACACTTGTTCATCACTCATTGAGCGATACTCAGCCCACCCTTGAGAAGTGATTAGCTGCTCCCAGCTGTCTCCCCACAGTTTATATACTGGGCATGATGTGCTGTGGTATGGAATACCCCTTTGGCTAGTTTGGGTCAGGTGTCCTGTCTCTGCTTCCTCCTGGCTTCTTGTGCCCCTCCTCACTGGCAGAGCATGAGAGACTGAAAAGTCTTTGATCAGGGTAAGCATTACATAGCAACAAGTAAAACATTGGTGTGTTATCAGCATTATTTTCAGACTAAAGCCAAAACACAGCCCTGCATCAGCTACTAGGAAGAAAAATAACTCTACCCCAGCTGAAACCAGGAAAAAAATTCAGCCAAATCATTGGGTAACTCTATGCAATAGTCAAGCAGTAGAACAAGCTGCCAGGAAGTTTATCCCGTTCACATTTCTTTTTTCAGAACAGGCTAGCCTGCCTTTTGTTCTACTAAAGATAATGTTAGATAATTAATCCTGATGGAGTGGCCAAGGACAAACAAACCCGAACAGTAGGTGTTTCTCCTTTTCATCTCGGACAATTCTATAAATTATGCTGTTCTGTGGAAATCAATAGCTGATCTGTTGGATAAAACTCAATCAACAGATAAAATATAAATGGAGCTGCATCACACTGAATTGGGTCAAATTGCATTGGAAGTGGGTCAAGCCTTTAGGAGTCCTTCCGTACTGTTGATTATAATGAGTGCACAAGGTTTTAAAACCAGCTTACTGGTTTTAATCAATAGCTTGTGGTATGATGAATTACTGCTGTGTATATAAATACTTTAATTAAGCAGTGTTTTATGAAGATGCTGTAGTTGTATCATTGTAAACTCTGAGCCAGCAAAGTTCTGAGTAGATCCTGAAACATTAAATTCATTTGACATTCAGGACTTGCAGCATCTCACGCAATCAAACCTGTAATCTGACAGACAATGTGAGAGACCTCATTTTGCGCATGGCTTAAATATTCATCTGGAGCTATAGCTAGTTTTAATTTTTAAGAAATTGTTCCACAGCCTACTTTTATCTCATTGTGTATAATAAAAAAATGAACCAGTATTAATAATAGGTACCCAATTATAGAAAATATGTTCTTGAGGCATATGAAATACAAGTCCTTATTTCCTTGAAATGCAGAGATATACCAGGCATGTGAAAGTCTGCTGCAGTGCCTTCTCACAGGAGAACAAATGCTAAAGGTGTGCTTAGAATTCAGAGTTTGCAAAAGTGCCTGTACAGTTAATCACATGTCATTTTGAATGTTTTGATTTGGTTTGGTTTGGTTTTGACACATGCACAAATTGACTGTGCTTGCCGGGTGAAAATTATCTTCAAAGTTCAGATGATAAATTTATTTTTTTCAGTAACTGAGTGCTATGGAGTTAATTGAAAGAGACTTTAATTGTTTTACCCTGCTACATATGATTAAGAATGTAGATCCTCAGAGCAGTTCCTCAGACATTTGCCTGATCTTTAATTCCCTGCATGCCCATATTTACATAAGCATTTGTCTGCTCTGGACTCACACTAAAATATGGCACATCTAAGCCCTAGTACGTCAGGACAAACTAGGTGTTCTCTTACATTTCTGGGTGGTCTTGTTGGCTGATGTGTCCCCTTGTGATACCCGCTGTTCAATGCAGTAAGCCAGTTTGGTACCTAGTGGCCTGAGTACAGACTCCTGTGTCTCTCTCTCTCTCTCTCTTACCAAATTTGTTATCAGCAAAGAATATTTTGACCATCACATCTCTGTAGGAAAAAAAAACCCAACAACAAACCAAACAGAAACCAAAACCAACAAGCAACCAACCAACCATGTTTGGCAATAAATATGCAATTTCAAATCTTTCTTTTCTGAAACATTGTTTTTCTTTTTTAAAAATATTTGTTAAAGTTTACTAAATTTTGCTAGATTTAGTCATCATGTTTAATACCTAGGAAAGAGATCTAAATATTTTAAAAGTTATATTTTGCACTTTTTGGTTTTGCTCAAAAAAGTTGCAAGATTAATTTATTTTTTGTAAGAAAAGTAGAAGAAAGCTATTTTTAGAAAAGTGTTTTTATTAAGAAAAGAAAAAATCATTTATACAGTAATGAGAACTATAAATTGATTTCATTAATTCATGAGATATTTCCACTGAAATACTGAGAAAATTTGTAACTTGATTTGGGGAGTTCTTTTAAAATTGGCTTTAAAACTCTTTTATTTGTGATCACTATAAAAGCTATAGTAATATAATTTTAGAAAAATATCATCTGAGCTGGCATACTTTTAGCAAAAATTAATTGTGATAATTCTGTACAACTTTATCTTCAAGAGGCTTGTTTTCTTCCCGATATAGAGCTAAAGTAGTCATACACAGATTCCTCTATGAAAATGTCTCATGCAAGAAGCAGAGAAATTCAACATTCTTCAAATGGATTTTTCACCATTTCAAATTATGTGTATAGTGCTCTCTTGATTATTAAATTACACTCTGTGCTAGGTCAAGGTATAGAATATATGATTATCATTTGTATTAAGTGAATGGGAATTAGATAATTAAGAAGCATATTATTGGGTTTCACATAGCAAGTAATTTTGTGTTTAAGCTCAGTGAAAGGTTTGGATGGGGTGTAAAAAGGAAAATTATTAAGAAAATAAGAGCAGGAAATTGGACAATTTCAAATCAGACCTACTAAAATCAGTGGGCAGGTTTCACAAAAACAGCATTGTTGAAGGTAACAGACAGTGTACCAGCTAGATCATAAGATGGATTTAGTTTTTGCTTTCAGTTGAAAGCACTTACCTTTCAGGTTTTACAGCATTTCCTGTAGAAACCTTCTAAGACCTGGAAAGTCCCACTGAAGGAAATAGAAGCAGTACATCTGCGAACATCATGTCCCAAGTTAAGAAAATCATACTGATTTTATACATTAACAAAAATGTAATAGCAGTTTATTCTGTTTGTTCATGACTTCATTTTTATAGGCAAAACCAGGAACTTAATAGGACAGATGTATAAAGAAAAATCACAAGTTGAGTAGGTACACTGTTCTTATTGGTGAATTGCTGGTTTTGAACCAAACCTGGTTCAATAAGTCCTGTAACTATTTGGAACTTTTCTGGAAAACTTAAAAATGGTAATGATATGCCCAAAACAGCTGATTAGTTTTGAGGAACTTAGACTCTCTACATATGAGAAGGGTAAGGATTTAATGATAGGTATACAAGGATTATGGATCTACATGGCCAGGACCACAGACCTCCATGGATCTCAGGGCTCTTGTCTCTCCAAGATTAGCTGCTACAACTTTGGGTAATGAAACATGGCAAGGCAGTGTCCTTGTCCTCCCACCATTTCTCTGCACCTCCCACCACCTGTGCCTTCTGGTCACTGGGATCAGCGCGGTTGCCCTACCTGACCACTGAGCTGTGTATGTCCTGCAGCTGTACATGTGTTAGCGGGCTCTCTGGTCTCTTTCTGTTCTCTGGCTCTCTGTCAGTCCTCCTGGTCCTGCAAAATGTTATTCAGCCCTATAACCCTGCTGAAATTTAAGAACAGACCATGAAAAACAATGAAATTTTGGCACAGGTAAAGATTTTTGTTGGCCTTGCTAGGGACAGTTGAGGCATACTGCTATATAAACAATGATATTTTTTGCTTATTGTCGGGGAGAGGGGTGTCAAAGTTCTGAAGGGATTCAGTAATTTGAGGGTAGGAGCATGAACTGGAAAGGACTGTGTTGTTAATAGCTAGTCCAGAAGAGTCCATAAAGTCTCAGTACTGGTTGCAGAAGTGAGAATCACTTTGACCCTGGTCGCATGAATTGCAACACTTTATCCTCTGCAGCTCAGGTATGGAAAACATCTGCAGAAGCAGTCTGTCAGGTGGAATAGGCTATGGAAGTTATAGAATATTTTCCATTTAAGTGAGAAACTTCCATTTCTAGGTGTATATCTGCTGCCATCGTCCAGAAATTATTCAGCAGAGCAAGGCAAAGCAAGCTACAGTTTAGTGTTGGTGCTGTACATGGGAAACAGGGGCACTGCCAAGCAGCAGTGTCCTCCTCTGAATGGTGTGATTGAAAAGGAGCCAGGAGCATCTCTTCCAGCAAGGCTAGAGCAGAGGAGGATGCCACACGAGCACTGTTCTGTTTAGCAGCTGTGTTTTCCCCTGTGTTTACACATGCTACTGATGAAATGAAGAATAACATGGTCTAGTTGACTGAAAAAGTAATTTAAGCAGGGTGGGCTTCTGGCACAGGGAAGCCCTGTCTTAGTACATGTTGTGGCATGTAAAACGCACTGCAAATCCAGGCCTTTTGTTGTCCCTTCTCTCTCCTGGTCCTGATCCTGCCAGGACCAAGACCAGGACATCTCCATTCCTCCGAGAAAGTCAGGACGTGCTAGATTCTGAGACCATAACACTGTTGAGATGAGGAAGGCATCAAGAATAAGGGAAAGACTGTAGCTGGAATTTGGAGGGCCCAGGTTTCTAAATATGCAAGTGAGAATCCAGGCACTGGTCTCACACAAGAAGTGTGACTGCTTCTCTAGGTTATGTTCGTATGTTTCTGACTGCTGCGTGCTCATGAGTTTTGACCTTTGTTGTCTTACATCCCATTATTCTTGCTTAAATCAAGGTTACTTAAGTCTAGAAACAAGAGATTTGTGCTACGTTTTTCTGTACTTACCCAAAACACAGGAAAGCAAGACAACATTTTTTCATCTTCTACTGAAAAGCAGTTAGTAAGAGCTTTTGACTTGCATTGCTAGCTTCTCCTGATCTATAAAGGCTATTCCAGAAGAAGCAATTGTGCACAAAAAGGTGAAAAGACAATAAGTGTACCTAAGTTTAAGAAGTCTTTTTATACCATAGTTTTGTACTAAGGTTTTTAAAATTTGAGGGGTTAAAGATTTATGGTCAAATAGATAAAGTACTTGCTTTTCATAATTCTGCTGGCTATATAAAACACATGACATTAGATTATGATTCTACTCCATTCAGTCTTTTTTTTCTTACTGAAACATTCTATAATTTGAATTTCCATTGAATGCTGTAACTAGTGAGGGATTGATAGCAATTTCTTAGATACACATGCACTGAGATACATACTCACTTCAAGTAAGATTTAAATCCCCTTCTCACAGTTTAATCACTGTGCTTTTGACTTTCAAACTTGTCACAGTTAAAGTTAATAGGACAATTGACTTTTGTACATAGCTTTTAGTAATACTTTGCTAACAGTTTCAGGGGAAAGGTTTTTTGAAAGATTTTTTTTTCTTGAAACTGTTTTTGGCATTTCATTCTTCTGGAATTCCTTTTGCTCTCATGCTCCAAATAAGCTTCAGCTTTCTTTACTCATCATGCAGCTACAATTTTAACATTATCTCAGGCAAAAGGCAAAACTTTATGCACGAACAGGGAGACAGTATGCCCCATATTTGAAACACTAGGGTTTTTCAAGTTTTGATTCCAGTTGTAATGAAAAACTGATTACATCAATTTTGTTCATCAGTTTTCCAGATTTTTTTGCATCTATAGAGTTTATTTAATCTAGTCTTTTATGGCCAGCCAATTGTAAAATCTCTGCTGTTCTTCACTGTCATACTGCAATACGGTAGTACAAGAGTACGAAGAAATGCATACTTCTGTTTTTCTAGTTTTAATCAGCTTTTCAAAGATTTTGCCTTTTATTATATTTCATTCCTATAGGCATAAATCCTGCCCTCCTGTAACAAGTTAATGTTGAAACTAAAATCATCATTGTTGTATGCTATCAATTTTCTGGGCAGAATAGTTTCTTTCAGACTATGACTGTTTCGTCAAACTGTTTTCTCTCGGTACCTAAAGTATCAGTTTTGATTCTGGAAACTCTTAGATGAGTGTATTTATTGTTATGCACAGAAACAAAGCTATGTTTATGTATAAATGCTTGTGTGCTCTGGCTGTGCTTTGTCAGGCAACTTTATTCCAAAGCTGTCTGTCAGGTTTATTATGTAACTGCTCTATATTAATTATTAAATCCTTTATTATTTAGAGTAATTATAGTTTAATGGCTGTAGTTTTCCATGGGAGGTTTTTTCTTTTAATGCAGGCCTGGTTTTTGTAACTATTCAAACTCCGATGAAGAAATAAAAGAATTTAAAATTAACCACCACAAAAATGAAGCATACCATATTTTAGGAAAATTTTGAAGAAATCATTAAAGATAAAATCAGGGACTGTCACTTCAAAACTCTTCTTTATATCTTAATTAGTCTTCTGCATCACTTCCTTTGCTTTTAGTAAAATACATGTTGTTCCTAATTAGTACTAAGAGGAGATTACTGTTGCCTTTTATCCTCTTTTCTGTTTTGTTTGGTTTTGTTTTTTTTTTTCTAGGGGGTTAGTAATGCAAACAGATTACTCAAAACAGGTTAAACAAGTGGAGGTTCACTGAAATAGCAGGCAAATTGAGTATTTCTCTGGAACATTTAATAAAGTCCAGTTGTGGTGTGTCTCTTTCCTTTTGAATACAAGATTAGCTTACAGGCTGAAAAAAAGTCTAACCAAACCAAAATAGTTTCCTGCATGAGCTTTATTTTGCAAATATTATTGGGGTATTTTTTCATGTGAGTTTTAACACCATTAGAATTTAAAAGGAAAAATAAAGAAATAGTAGTGATAAATTTTGAAGTTCAAGAATGAATCCTACTAAAATGTACTGGCAGTGACTGAAGGAAGCCAAACAGCTCTACCAACATGAGAAATGTGTTTCAGGGTGGGTTAAATTCTGATCTGACTGGTGCTATCGTCTCATGTTTCAAAACTGTTTTGGCCTTATCCTGACGTACAATTCACATACATCTAAAACAAAATGGCTGTCAAATTGAAATTCATAAAATGAGAAATATCACTGTAGGGGTCTATTGCGCTACACAGAAAATTTCAAACATTAGTTTTCGAAAACCCAACACTTCTGTTGTAGATCAGCAGTCTCCCGTGAGTAGATCCATCTCCTGGATCAGTCTCTTAAAGCCTTTGAGTACTGAACAGGGTACAGTCATTTTTTCTAGCTGCCAATATTTCATACACAGAAATCATGTCAGGCTGCACAGCATCACCACCTGCACCCGTCGGCCAGTGCCCCAGGCTTTAGGTTCCTCACACATGTGCCTACGGTCTCACAAGCACCCCTCCTCCTGGTGGGTACCCTAAACTTTGCAAACTCCACAGGCAGCCTCTTGGAGGTCAAAAAGGCAAGAAATGCAGACTTCAAAGAGGAATTTCCCAGCAGCCACTTGTACTTGTAAAAACACTCAAAGGATCACTCCCAAACACACTTTTCTCACCCTATGAATCATGAGATTCTTCGGTTAAATGGGCATCCTGGGGTTGTATAACGTTTCTTGTTTTCTCACTTCCTGGTGCACTGTCTCTAAATGTAGCAGTGACCCAGACAGGGAGCGCACCTCCCTGAGGACAGGGAAATACAATCTGTGATCCCACATGGCTCTAAGCCCCAAGCCAGGCTTCTGTGTGGGGAGCTGATTGTCAGGGTACTGTTAGAGCTTGAAAGGTTCAATGTTTGTGGCTTTCAGTGCCTGTTTGAGTGACAGCTCTCTTGTATATCTTAGCAGTGGAAGCTGGAAGAGTGATCTAGGCGAGTATCACTACTTGGGTGCCTTTATAGTCTTCCCTATATCTCAGCAAAGGGTTACTTGCAGATGCAGGTTATTACACAAGTGGGATTTTTGTTGCTCTAATTTTTTTTTTTTCTGGAATGCTTCTGCTATTCTTCCTGAACAAAGTATCTGGAATAAACCAGCCTGGGTGAGTCAAACCTGGCTTTTTTGTACAGGAAAAAGTCCTGGCAGTCACTGTACAAATTACAAGACAGAAAAGAGCATGGAGTTTGCAGCTTTGTGTAAATGTGTTTAACACTGGCTCAGCTACCTTATTTTGTGTCTTAGGACGAGGGCAGTGGAAATCGTGCCTTTGGGTATGACCCTGAATCGTGAAGAAGATATTCGAAGCTCTTTATGTGCTACATTGTTTTCACAGGCCACCTGGTGTTATGGCAAGAGTAGATATTCAAGGACATAGTGAGTAGCTCAGATCCAACACTCCTAATACACACCACAGCTGCTGCTCTCCTCCCATTTCAGGCATGGTAACTGTGAAACTCCAACCTCTAAGTAATGCGCTCTTAACTCTGTAAAAGTTTAAGGATGCAGAGTGTAATGAAGAAGCCAGAGCATCTTGTTTTCTGACCTTTCAGCTGAAGCAGGCCAGGCACAGGCTGCTGCAAGGCTGCTCAGCATGTGCTGAGCTCTTCATTCCCAGGGGAAGGGAAGCACAACCCTGACAGATGGCGAGGGAAGGCCCTAATCATATAATCGTAGGTATGCATCCAAAAGTGCTATAATAGAGCCTTTGTTTTGTCCGTGCGTTGTGTGAGATTACCAGAAAGCAGGCATGCCTTGCTAAGCAGAGGGAAAACAGCCTTGTTAGGAGCCACTCGGTCACTTCGTCATGTCTGTGCAATAGCTAGCATGCTGCTCTACTCCTGTTCTCTGGCCAAGCACGCCTCTTCTGTGGCAGGGGACATTTTTATTCCTGTCACTTTATGCAGGTAAGTTGGGTTATCAAATAAATTAGGAAGGGCCATCCAACCCTCAAAAGGAGGACTGCATCATGCAGCTTGATTTGTATGTCTGAGCAGCCACCAAAATCCCAGAGGCAGAGACTTGGTGGCACTGTTCAGGTCAGCTGGAGCTGTCCACAGACCAGGGCTGCTGTCAGTGGTTGTGCTGTGCATCACCACACTGACAAGAAAAGCCTCTCTGGGGAAAGAAGTAACCACCCAAGGTTTTCTAAGTTACTGGTTTAGGGTTTTTTTATTTGTCTTCTCAACTGCAAAAACTGAGCGATACTCCACATTGAATTGAAAATTTCAGTTAGATAAGCAATGTGTTTGGGCAAGTGCAGTGAAACATTTCTTTTGGGCACGCACAAGAAAATAAAATTAAATGCTTGATTATTAAACATACTGAGGGAGGAATCTGTCTGATCTTTTGTCTGATTCAACCAGAATGTGCAGCTGGTCTGAAGTTAGAGTCATCCAGGTCCCCAGGACTGTCTTTCCTGTCAGGACATCCCCTGATGGTGGCCAGTCACAAATTCTGTCAGTTTTGTATGGAAAGCTTAAATGCTGAGCCAGCAGATGGAAGCTGAGATTAGGCTGCTGGCTTGGCATTTTGCGTTTTTCAGCTACTGATAGACTTTAACCTGGTGAGTCAGAAAAGACTGACAGCAGTGCTATTCCCAGCGTTTCTTCCCTAAATAGCACTGCTTGGTGAATTTGACTTAAGTTCATGAGTAGCTTTTGGGTTAACTAAAAAAAACCAACCCCAACGCTCTTTGGTAATTTGATAATGATTCAGATATTTCTTTGCCAGAGTCTCCTGATAGTGCACACTGTGCCTAATCAGACTCAGTTTCCAGGGCACCAGAGAGATAATAATTGCATTTATTCCCCTTGGATAAGAGATCTGGAAACACTACTGCTCTGTCATCTTGTGTTTCTTTGGAAGCCTCATAGATTGTCAAAATGTATATGCTGCCGTCCTATGGTTTGCTGTCCCTTGTGTTTGAATTAGTGCAGTATCATGGTGTATCTTGAATTGTGCCTCACAGTCTCTGATATTTCAACACTCTGAAATCAAGCTCAAGAGGCAACAAAATGTGGCCACAGCCTCTCTCTCTGGCATCCCCACCTCCTGTGCAGTCCTGGCTTCAGCTGTCCCTTTCCCAGAGAGACTCTGACAGATGGAGCTGCTGCTGGGCCCTGGGCTACTGCCAGGGGGACTTCTCCACACATAAGTGGCATCTGTATCCAAACCTGTCACTGTCGTGATGGCCCTTCAAACCTGGGAAGCTGCTGGGAGGTCTCCCAGGAAGCCAGCCCAAGCCTCTGTGTCGGCACAGGTTGATTTCTTGGCACACCCACTGTAGAAAGCAGATGAGTGTATGAGAGTAAAGGTACTTAAAGACACACAATAATTAATAAAGTTGTGTTATTATCTAATAATTGAGAAAATTCCTTCTCATGGTGGCTGCCTGTAGTTTTACATAGGCAGTGCTATTTCCCACTGGTAAATTCTGAGACAAGAAAAGCACATTGGTTTTGGACTCTGCTAGGAAGAGGTGATTCCAAGTGATAAGTGAAATAAATGCCAATTCTTGTTTATAGACCATGTTACATTTAGACATATGTTAATATTAAAAACCATGTGTATACTTGCACTCTGAGATACTGATGACTTCAATGAGTAATTTACTACGGCAAATAAACTCTCAGAATGACAAGAATTTTAATTCTCTGAAAAGTTAATCAATCATAAAAGAGGATGAACAATAGCATCGGAAAACCCTTAGCTGGATTCAGATGTTGCAGTTATTGCACATGCATATATCCTAAAATATAATCATACCGTACCTATCTGAATACTTTTTTTTTGTATCTGTTAACTTCCTTAGGGGAGTTAAAGATAATTCATATTACTGACATATGTTTCAGTGGTTATACAGTTTGATTATGATTCTTAGTTAAGATTTCATGCTAGCAGTATTAAACCCCCCAAAAGTGTGATCTTATATGCAACTTCATTTCAAACTATCAAGGAATTTATTAAGCATCCTAAAAAACCGGAACTTCTTTTTAGAAATATTAATGTAAGCTCTGTACCCTTGCTTCATCACACCAGTCATTATACTTCATGGATAATCTGCCTTCATTACTGTATATTTGTTTATACCTTTCTCAGTTTCCTGAATGAAAGGTATAATGATGGTATAACAATTCAGATTTTAAGAAGTAATTGTTTTAAACTCAAAGTCATTATTTTTTATTTCATTTTATAGCTATTTGATACATTATATATAAATATGCAAGATAGATATTTAGGTATTAATCCACATGAACTATATTACTAAATTTCTATGCAGAGCTAGAAACCAGTCTAACAAGCAAAATAGGAGACAAATGTAAAATCAGGAATGTAAAAACAAAGGTTATAAAGAATCAGTAAAATACATTTTATAAGCTTTTAAAAATGCAAATGCTTGAACTTTTTATGGAAAAATTTTCTTGGGCTGTGAAACGACGATTTTTTATGAATTCAGGATACTTAATGACATTTTATGTGCTACTTGCTTGCTGTGTCTTGTTGGCTAAATACCATTACTAATGTAGTGAAATAAGCCCAGGGTTAAGACTTCTTAGCTTTTATTCTGACTCTAAGGCTGACATACATTTTTTGGCCTTTGGCTGGTTTAACCTTTCTGTCTGTTTTGCTTTATGGATGAATAAAGGATAGGACTCAAGAACTGGCTATGAAGAGTAATTATCACTTGCTATACATACTGCTTTCATAATTCAGGATTTCCTGTATGTTGTGTGCCCTGGAATTCAGGATTTCAGAAATAAAACATCAGAACTTCAAATGAAGGCAATTGTTATGCAGGAGTTAAAGATGAAGGTAATATTTCTTTGGGCAAAACAGATTTTTAATTACAAGGGTAAAAAACCTCTGGTAATTCAAATCCTTGCAAAGGTAACATATTTTTCTTCCTTGATTCTTTCTTTTCTGGCAGCTTCTGCTGAGGAATAATCTTCTATCTGACCTGACATTTTCTTCGTTATTTGAACTGTGATTCTTAATCTCAGCATTTCTGTTTTTAAACAAAGAAATGATTGCCTACAAGTGGGTAGAAATTCATGAAAAAGACTTTGCTCATTAATTATTTATAAGCTTCTCTTGTGATTTATATTTTTTTTAATTGGAAACTTTCAACTTGTTTTGGTTATTGCTGACATGTGATAAGGATAACTGAAAAGCTTCCCATCCTGTTTGACAAGGATATATTATGAAATTTAGGAGTACATTAATTTGCTAAGAGTTTCTACAGGATCCACAACAGGAAATGTTTCTGTATTTATACTGAAGGAAATCAGCTTTCATGACTCTTGGTTTTATTCAGCAATGTAAAGGCATTTAAAACAGCATTTCCAGCTTTTGTGGTAGATCGTTATTTTGTGAAACAGCTTTCAGAATGAGAAAGACAAAGGTAGAACAGGTTAGAAGAGACTTTTCAGGCAATTTGCACAGGACTTACTGAAATATGGGAAGCGTTCTCAGACTTGCCATCAATTTGCAGTCTCCAGCTTAGATTTTTCACTACTTGTGTTTGGCCCATCTTCTTTGCCTGGACTTGTTCTCTGAATACCCTTGGTCACAGGATTGCTGTCACTCAGTGTGGCGCATTAGCTCTTCAGGAGCCTTCACAGTAGGTGATAGAGGGAATGAGAATGAAGAGCTAAGACCTGTCAGTGACAATTGATTGCTAGGTGACCGATAAAGTGCTGAAGAAAAACATTCACTCTTTAAAAGGGAATGTGACCAGAAGCCAAATTAGAGAAAGTCAAGCTGCAGGACACCATAATGTAATATGTCTGTGCACCCTTTGCTCTGTCTCTGGACTGAACCTCTCAATGAGTTTCCAATAGCTTGTGAATGCTAAACTGTGAGATAGGATAGATGTGTCTTTGAGCATGCGCGTACTTGTGCAGTGATTATACTGGTGTAAGCATTTTTATATTGGCTTAACTGCATCACTACTAGGGTTATTTGTACCATTTCCGTCAGAAAGTGGTACAAGCTTTATATATATCCAAAGTCTTAGCATCATTAGGAGCTAGCCAGTATTGTCAAAATAGAGAGAAATGAAGGAAATCCATCTGTCCCATCTTGTACACAAGTGTTTTCTCTCATCCTTAAATATCTTTTAGTAGAAACTGTCTTCATGAGGTGTGAATAAGCACACTTATAAAATGTAGTGGAAATAGAAATTATGATGTGTAGTGAACGGAACTGAAACTAAGCATAGTCTCATATGGAAATCAGTGTGAGTAGGTAACAGTAATACTGGCAATCATAATACTGATGCGCTTTTTAGTAAGTTTGATTTACTCAGCTGATGTCGGTTGCAGGATTACTTTTGCCTTTATTCAACAAGAACATGTAGCTACCTGATATGCAATTAAAAATCTGTTGTATTAACTTTGTGAAATGCAACCCATTTAATGAAGTGGTAGTGTGTTATCACTTTTTTGTCAATTCTGTAATAAAACATGCAGAAGGAAACATTTTAATTCATGTTTTAGAGTAGTTTAGTTTTTTGTTGGCAGAAGACTCTAATCTTGGCCATGTAAGTAATCTATTCTGTGACAATTAATTAACAACAAGGATTAGTTGTTTATAATTCTGTTAAGCATAAATTTGAGTCATATATTTCTGGACCAGTTTTCTCTGTGTTGGCTAGTTTTCGTACTTTTCTGTTCGTGTGTGAAAGAACAGCTGCAGATTCAAGTTTTAAAATCCCGACACTCCTGTCATAGTATTCACATACATTATCTCACAAAACATGTGTTAATTCCCTCATATTTTTTCTTCCTCATTTTAACCTGAGCAGGGGGCTTTCAATACAATCTCTCTATTGTAAGTACTGAAATATAAGTTAAAAATAATGAAAGCACTACAGAAAGAAGGAACATCATATTCTGAATATTGTGCAAAGCATTTTATTGGTGCGTTTATTTGAAGGAGTTCCACTTTCTCCTGTCCTTTTGTTGTTGAACACAGAGAGATTTTTGACAGATATGAGCTACATTATACGAAGAGTATACTGACTTGAATAATTCAGAATTTCCAAAGGGAACTTGAGGGAATGGCATGTAGAAAAGTAGAGCCTGCCATCCTATCCTTAGCTATGTCAGCTTGTGCAAGAGAGCAGAGAGCCATAGAGCTGCCTCCTTGCTTCCTTTAATTAATATTTGGAGGTGACTGTCACTGCTCAGCACTTGCACTTGGAGAACTGAAAAACCAATAGCTGTATTTGTAGTCATAGCTGAGGGTACAAAAGAGCACAAAGACTATTTGTGTCTCCCTCTCAACAGCCCTGTATGGATAACATACCCTTCTGCTCTATAAAAATATGATTTACTTCCCTCATTGACTACTTTCCACCACTGTAACTACTTTAAGATATCAAATATCTTTATTGCTTTTCTTGACTTTAATAAGTATTAGCATGTGCTCTATGAACTGTCCTTTCCCATTTGTAAGGGATGAGGCATTGATCATGTGGTTCCTAGGTACTAAATGCTTTTTTCCCCAACACTTTTAAAGTTTCTAAGTCCAAATAACTCTTGCTCTTCAGTTCAGTCTGTTTGTTTCTCCAAGTAGCTCTACCAAGCTCCATTCCTACAAGCGCTAGCTCCTGGCACCCAGGCTGGCTAGTTGTAGGCTACCTCATCTGTATTGCACTACATTGCAGTTACCATCATAGGCACATTCTCAATGTTATATCATCTGTAAAGGAAGCCATGTGAGAATTTATAAATGTTGAAAAGGAATGATGTTGTAAGTCACATGAAGCAATCACAGGAAAAGTTTCTCAATTGCAGGACTTTAAATGGACCACAGATTTACTCTCTCTTTGTGTATGCTTCCCCACCTATTATGTGTTTCTAGTCCCAGGAATTATTCCATACAGAAACATTTTTGGAGCAATTGCTCTTTTCTCTTCGTTGTTCATCAGAGCTGCCAGGTCTCAGCCTGTTGCTGTAAAGTTGTGGCTAGACCAACACCAAGGTGTGTGTCCTCCGCATTTGGTATAAGTAGATGCTGTGGACAATCTGGCATCCAATATGCAAATTTTATGTTGGTATGCATTCAGGTGTTTGTCTCTCTTCGCTCTAGGTTGTGATGTTTTAGAACTACAGGTAATAGCTGTCATGCTACAAATACAGATGGAAGTGAATTGGTCCAGTTTTTAGCAGTAATGATTTTAGCTTTTAGATGACTTCTGGGAAGATTTTATTGTTTAAGACTGTGAAGCATTTATGCCTTTAATTATTTCACAGAGGATTTTTAGCCTGTGACAGAAAGTACAAACGTACATTTGCTCCTGAGAGTATGCATGTGGATGGGCTTTGTGAAACTCTTGCTATAGACCAGGGGATTGCAATTTTATTCCAAACTACTCTTAAGGCCCCACAAATGGATGATGCTCATGTGAAAAACAGATCAGTTTTCAGAACTGCAGACTTCATCTTTTCACAGGGGTACAGCAAATGCTTAGCTATCGCTGCCCACTCTACAATTCTGCATAAACAATTTTAACTATAAGATGTGTGGTTTATGTAAGGAAAAGTTTTGCCTCCTGTGAGCTCTCAGGTTAGTATTAATCAGTCTGTAGATTTTACTAAAGTGGAGGTAGCCGCTCCATTCAGCAGAGCTGAACAGGCACAATCACTTTGAGCAAGAAAGGAGAAAAGGTTAACATGGAACTGTTGGGTGAAATATAGTCTTTTCAAATTTGCCGTCTAGTTCAAGATCATCAGCTCCCAAAATCAGTGTCACAAATAGGGTCATGGGCTCAAAATTTAAATCTAAATTGGGTTGTGAATGCCCAGACATAGAGGCTTGAGTGGAAATTTTTGGCTCTGCTGAGCCAGCTCATCAAAGAAAACTTTAGCCGATATGCCTGTGGTTTATAAATCTCTGATCAAAATGTAAAACTTTTAGTGTAGAAGTGATACTTTATTAAGTTCCTGCACTTCCAAGCCACACCAAAACCCCAACAGAAATAGCAGAAATTAAGTGATGCCAGATGTTTTCGGAAAGGTGGGACAAATACGTGATGGAATTTCAGCTATAGTGGCCAAGGCAGCAGCCAAACAAATTAAGTTCCTGTATCTGCGTTACTCTACTCCATTAGGTACAGGAAGGCCATCTATGTGACAATAGCCCCAAAACAGCAGATGAGAGTAACAGTAAGATTTTAGCTCGAGTGCATGTTTAATTATATAACTTAGCTTTAATTATATAACATAGTAAGTTTTGCAGTCAGGGTAGTAATGAGTTGCTAATTCCCAATCAGCATAAGAGATTAGATTCCCAGCATATGTATTAACTAGCCTGTCTACTCAGTACTGACTGAAGTCTGCCACTATGACTCCCCTGGGAAATACTTCACTAAGCAAGATGTCCCAGTTGTTTAGATGAGAGTGGAATGTCTGATTTAGCCATGTCTTTTCTCCCAGCAAAATGTCCTGCATGGTGTGAGCTGGTAAGTAGGCATGTGATCTTTAAGCTGGAGATGTCTGTGCCCAATAACACGATTCCCTCAGTATGTAAATGAGTTCTCAAAAATACTTTGCATTTCTTCAAAGGAATATTTTTTCTAATGATATCAGCTGTCTGGCATTCTGCTTTAATAATTCATGCATTATTCTAGACATACTGTCAAAAAAGAAGGCTAAATCAGATAAATAACTGAGAACATGTGAACTGCCATAAACAATTGCTCTTGTTTGTTTCTCTGCAGAAAGAAAGGAAGTGAAGGTGGGAGAGTACAATGCTGTGGCTGACACACTGGAAATGAGCAACAACAGCATCAGGTTCCAAGGTAGGAGAGAAAACTGGAAAGAGGTGCAGGATTGACATGGATAGCTGTATGTAATTTATAAGACTGTGTGCTGTTAAAGAACTGATTTAGGATTTTTAATATCAAAAAGATATGACACAGTATGAAGAGAAAGAGAACTGAGCTGTGCTTTTAAAAAAATAGAAGAATTCTGAACAGAAAATCACAACATTTTGATACTGTGTACTTGTTTTTCATTCCAGTGACTAGGACAAATTCAAATTTATATGTGTATACAAATGTTTTCCTTTGTTCCACCAATCAATAATGTTCTAATTTGATCCCCATTTCCCACTCCCTCAGTTCATCACACCTGAGGGCTGCTCTCATGTGCTGTGTTTGCACAAACAAGGAGATGGCTGTTTGTCTTTGGGAGGTGTTTGTTAAGCAGTTAGAAAATAGGTTTCCAAATACCAAGAATAGCTTTAAGATGGCCTATGTGAAACAGGGTCAGAGAGGGTGTTGAGCCCAGCAGAACTCTCAAGGTCCCTGGCAGATGTATAGACTGTTCTGTTTTACCTTCTCGCCACTTTTTATCCCATGCTGCTCCAAAGTTAGCATGAGACTTCCTCTGCCTTCACAGCCGTTGAAGTGTGGGCATAACCACAACTTTCTGAGAATATGATCATGTCAGCCAGATGTCAGCTGAAATTATTTTTAAGGGTCTTTCGTGATAAATATAGGCATATACATTGTTTTTAAAGCTAATAATTAAGATTTGTGATAAGCTGCTCAGCCCTGGGTGGTCATCCTTGCAGTCCCACGGAAGGCTGATTTGAAAGGACAGGCTCAGGAGCTATAGGGCACGCACATTTCTTTCTGAAGGAAGACAGTGGTGCCAAAGGCCTTTTGCCATGCTCCTGTACCAAGGAAAAAATTAATAAGCAGATAAAATGGAGTGTGGGGAGTAGTGGATGCAGAGCTTTATTGCAGTCGTCAGAAAGTAATTCTTCTCATTAAACTGAGAAGCCTTTAATTAGTGGGAGCAGACTGTCAATCAAGCACATGGCTTTAAACATAGTTTCTAAGTTGAGACATCCAAGTCCACATCTGCAGGGATTTGCAAAGTGGGTCTGTCCCTGTAAAACCTTTGCTATCCATTTTTCCATGTTGTTCTACTCCGTAGAGTCCTGAGGGCACCAACAGCCCTGCCTCCCTCTGTCCTGGGCCTTCCCCCACCATGGTCACAGCCCAGGACACTATTTCAGCCCCCCAGGGCTGTTGGTCCCTGCCCCAGTGATGCCACACCAAGGCTTGTCTACAGCTGTGGTAGGTATCTAGACAGGCTGTTTGAATTTGCCCTTGTAATATTGGCATTATGCAGAGAAACAATACTCTCTGTTTTCTACTCATTGCTTTGTCACTTGTTTCAGGAAAGCATAACCTCCTGGTAAACTTTAAAGTCATAGTATGAATTTTAGTGTTTATTTACACTTTAAAATGAGTTAGCATGTATTTTATGGGGCTCTGCATTACGGTATTGCTGTATTATTTTTCCAAAGAAGTTGTTCACCTGTTCCAGAACCACAAACCTTCTTGTCAATCAATGTGACTAACACATGTCTGTCAAAGTCAATGATTTAGTCAGCTACTGATATGATTCACAGTTGCCAAATATGCTAAATAGAGATATAGTAGTTGAGAGGCAAATTTTCTTACAGAAACGCTACATCTTGCTGAGCTTTAGCCTTTTTGCTTATTGTAATTCTAGGGCTTGAGCCTCCAAAGGACAAAACAATTATACAGGAGGAGCTACGCAAGATCTCCCTGCCTCTCTACAGCATCCTCTCTGCCCTCACCATCCTAGGAATGATAATGGCCAGTGCTTTCTTGTTCTTTAACATCAAAAACAGAAATCAGAAGTAAGACACTCCTGTTACTTCTATCACTACTTCTTTTGTATTTAAATACCATGTTTGTAGAGTCTGCCATATATTTACATATATAAGTAAATTGGTAAAACTGTGGAAAAATGATATTTTAGAACTATTTAATTGAAATCACTGTGTAATATATTAACATTGAAACAGATTGCCTATGTCTTAAGACAAGTTCTTTTATACTACCTGGAAAGTGGATTTTTTTTAGTTTATGTTTGACTGTCTGCTAGTCACATTAACTGTAGCTAATTAATCCATCAGTAAAATAGGAGGTCTTTTGACTAAACATTCAAAAACCTGAAGCAGTGCTAGACTTTCTAAAACTGCAAATAGTTTTATAGTGCATGCCTATAGATTTCATAGAATTCTACAAGAAAGGTTATCTGTTTGCCTGGTTACAAAAATCTCTTCTTTATTGTTTTAATAGCCTAGCAGTAATCTTTTCCTCTTTAATGCACTATCACCTTTTGTCCATAGACTAATAAAGATGTCCAGTCCCTACATGAACAACCTTATTATCCTTGGAGGAATGCTTTCTTATGCATCTATTTTTCTTTTTGGTCTTGATGGATCCTTTGTCTCCGAAAAGACATTTGAGACACTTTGCACAGTAAGTAATTCCATATATTCTAGTTGAAGATAGTCTTGCAGGAAGCTCTGTGAGAAATGTGAATAGAAAAGTTCATTAGTTGGACGTCTCATTCCATTTAATCACTGATTCTCTTAGCTCTTCCCTGAGATATTTTTTTGGGTCCAAATTCTGAAACATGCACAAAGCTGTATTAGTAGGATTACTATTATTATTATTGAAAGCTTCAGGTGCATTGGGATTTGGCCTCAGACTAAAAGAGTAGATGTACTTTCTTGGATGAAATTATACGTATGAAGATGATTTATTAAAGGTTGTGTTTGTAGCATGACAACTAGTGATATCTGTGAAGCCTCTACATTTTCTTTATAGATTCCATATTACTTTAGACTTTGTGACAGCTGCTTCTCTGGTTTTTTTTGGTTGAATCTCCAAAGATTTCTACTATTTCTAGGCTACACTATACACTTATACAAGCCTAGATCCATGTAGAATATATTCTAGTTAAATCCAAACAATCTACTCTGAAACCAAATTAAACATGTCCACCTAGAAGCTTGTAATGTCTTAATAGCTTGCTGTAATAAGTAGCTTGGCTTACAAAGGCCATTTCAAAATATGAAAAGTACTTCACTGCAAGAATATTCCTTCCAAAGCCAATACAATCCTCATTTGAATGTATCAAGTATTTTCTCCTCAAAAAATTCTAAGACTATGCTTGGCCCATTGCCTCAGACATACTCAGGAGTTATCCTCACTATGGTTTTGGTACTTCTTCAAGTCTCTAGAAAGTTGCGCTTCACAGCACCTTTTTTTACAAGTCTGAATTTCTGATGTTAGCATTGGAGAAAGAGAAACTTTACTTCTAGAGAATAATTCAAAGCATGAAAGTTGGATGCCTAAACCTAGTTGGTGCAGACACATCCCAATATTTCAACTGAAATTCTTCGTACTGACTAGAACCAATATAGAAGTGAAATACCATATGATTTGTTCAGGTATACCATTTCAAAACACTAGAGAACACTTTAGTGTATGCCAATATGCACTAAAAGATATAGTATAGGTGAACTTATAGGATTTTCTATGCAAAGTCTTAGCTTCCTTAGTTGGGCCTGGACATAGCTGGCGTCAATCCCCATTCTTTTCTGACTTTCCATTGTAGAAGACTATAGTGGCAGGAGGTGCAAATTTTAGCTCCTGGTGTCTCCTCAGCCCTGAGGGTCTTGTATTCAGAGCTCCTGACTTCACTGCCAGGCTGTAGAGAGCTCCTGACTTCACTGCTAGGCTGTAGGCCATTGTATGGCTAGCCTACAACCCTCCTTTTGAAGCAGTCAAGCACTGCAGAACAGAAGGAAAGAAAGTGGGAACCAGAGGTACCTATCATGGAGCTGTTCTAGGGAACAGGTTTCCATCCAGATTTAGCTATGTAAAACTAAATTTAAGTCATCCTTTAAATGTGAAACAGTTCAGACTTTGAAAAATGAACTAACATCCAAAATCTTGTGCCTCTGAGCTAGAACATTTCTGCTATCTGATTTTTCTCTAATTTGCTTCTCAAAATGTAACCACTACTCTCATATTGTAAATGCATCAAAATTTAAGTGAGGGCTTCTTTGTTCTCTCTTATCTTATATACCTCTTTTTTTTTTTTTTTTTTTCCCCAGTTTCTATCTGTCACGTTATCTTAAGTCTGTCTTTCTGTCTGCCAAAGAGGGAAATACCTGAATGGGCACTTGAGTAAGCTAACTACTTTACTTAATTGACCAATAAAAGAAAGGAGCAGGGCAGAATACTGTGTTCTTAAACCCAAACTTTGATTAAGAAGTATTGCCATATGCCTTAAATGGAGATTTTTTTTATTTTTTTTTTTAACATAGTGAAATGTTATACCAACAGAGCAGAGTCTGGGAGATTTCTCCCCAGTCTTGGCTTTCCAGGTTTTCAGTCCAGTACAGAAGCATTTCTGATTGTGCTTTCCCTTTCCTGACTACTGATTTGTTTTATGAATCCCAGTTCTGTCAGTGGTTAGTATTACACTTACAAATGCAAGAAACCCTTGAGAATCAACCTACCAGGAAATTTTATTCTAACCTCCTGCTCATTAAAACAATTTTAATAAAATTTCTTCCTCCAGTTATAATTTTTTCAATGATGTAGCTTATGCTTCTCTTAGAAATCATATTTATATGGCGACCATTGACTGTGGCACTGCACTTTCCTTGTATCTAGAAAACTCTAAATTAATGCTGGGGAATTCATAAATATGGGAGACAAACCCACTTTTCTGTTTACTAACTCTCTGTCTCTCCTCCTTTCTCCCCAAAACATCCACTAAGTGCTGGGTACAACATATACATTTGGCTCCATGTCATGAACATCTATTATTAGCATATGGGCAACATTCATAAGGACTACTTACAGATACCAGGTCTTATAGGATCAGGCCAGTACAAATCTGTCTTGATCATTCATTTCCCTGGAAATGCATGATTTTGATTGCCCATTCTAACCATGTTAGAGATTAGTTTAAAACTCCCTTTTTATGCAAGACTGGCTTAGTCTTTAAAAGAACCAACTACAGTGGAGAGTTGTCATAAAAAGCAACCGAGCCAAAAACATGTGAGTATAACAACTACATCTTGGGCACAGAGAAGAGCCACGTAAATGAAGGGAAAGATGTTTTTTTAGGAAAATAAAAATTTTGATTCAGCTTTTGAAAACACAAGCAAAACTAAAAAGCTGTCATTAGTGTTATCCCCTCTCTAAGCCAAATAATCACCCTCCTTTTCTCTATTTCAAAAGCTATTAGATCTGACCGGTTGCAGTATAAACACAATAGCAAGTTTATTTAATTAGATATGTTATATATGGTCACTGTTTAATTTTCTGACAATTTTTTTTTTTTTTGCAACACTTACAGAAGGTCCATAAATACTCCTGAGTCAAACCACAAAATTCTGGAAAAATGGTTTCTGAATTGTAGGTATTACATTCTAAACTTATTGTCTGTGCTTCATGCTAAGTGTATAGCACAGTGTTTGTAGCATTTTTTGGAGGGTGAAGGGCTTTGCAGTTGCTGGTCTTTTTGAATTTTCTACACCTACATCTATATATGGCATATGTTACACGCTGTGTTTTGTAGCAACAGGAAAGGCAGATTTTTTCTTTTTTACTGATTTTTCATAGTTTTATGTCTGCCCCAGTAAGAGAACAACTAGGCGAGGTGGAACTCCATGGTCCACATTGTACCTTGCCTTGTGAAACCCTGAACCTGTGCAAGATGAAGATTCCAGGGTGGTATAAGAGTGGAGAGACATCCTGAAAACAACATCAAACAGAGACTGAGAGACTGCAGTGAGAAGCAGGGAGGAAAAGCCATGTGTGAGAGGTTGTGAAACAGGTTCCTAGGGATAGGGCAGGCTGCAGGGTGAGTGGGGTGCTGGGCAATGTGCTAAAACTCTGAACATCATGGCTGAGGGTAGCTCTGGAATCAAGGACTTGCCTTTAATGATAAAGGAGGCAGAGGGAGAAGATGTATGAACCTTCTGTCTATTTAGGTATTTATTTATTTATGTCTTGTCTTCCTTTATCATTTTGAGTTTTCTCTTTTTAACCATTCTTGTAGGGACTGACTGAAAGGAAATTGTCTGAGCAGTGCCTCAAAGCTGGTGCTGTCTTTGTGTACTCTGGGCAAGAGCCACTTGGACTAGACCCTGTGTGACCAAATAGCATCTAACCTTGATATTTGGTACATTTGAACAGCGGTTGATGATGTCCTCCGTATTCATACCCTTTATGCTCTTCAGGCATTGCCATAGGTTTTATAGGGTTTTTCGCCTCTTTGGACTTTATATTTACCTAATTCTTTTTCTCAAATTATTTAATTTTGGCCAGGAATTAAAAAAGCAGCAGATAGAGACTCAGCTCCCACTGAACTGCAAAAGGATTTGGACCTCTAATCCATTTCTTTGTCTCTCTAAACCATAGCCTTTGTTTGTGTTTTTAGTCTGGACTTTAAATTTTGTGTCTA
This sequence comes from Strigops habroptila, assembly GCF_004027225.2. NCBI lineage: Eukaryota > Metazoa > Chordata > Aves > Psittaciformes > Psittacidae > Strigops > Strigops habroptila. Next base: position 63,168,532 of record NC_044277.2, on the reverse strand, counting down.
TTCTTTAGTTTGTTTGCTACTTGATTGTTTAGCTGTTAATTTTAATCTCCTTTTTCTGTATAATCAATCACTTCCATAATTGTCCTCACTGTCATTCAGTCTGAGACTGATCTCACTCCTATTTAATTCAAAGGCAATTCTGTTACTGAGTTTAACATGAGCCTGATCAGCTTCTATTTTAGTAAATGACATTTTTCTTGAAGGAAAAAAAAAAAAGGTAGAGACAAAAGTTGCAACACTGAATGGATCCTTGAAATAAAATTACTTCATATGCTGAGGCAAATGCTCCACAACCTTACCAGAGATTTATTAAGATAATATTTTTAGAAGATTTAGCCTCTCCTTCAGTAGGACAACAGACAGATTTTAAAGCCCCCTTATAGATTCAGGAGCAACTACAATATCTTTTACGCTACCCATGGATTAATTCTGAAAAATGATTTGAAATATATTAAGAAATCACTACAGGAGATCTCACAGCATGTGAAGAACCGCTGTACTTAATTTATGTGAAAACAGCAGGATTCAATTCTCTAATGTTATTGCCACTTACGTTTTACAAGAACTGTGCCAGTGCCACACAAATTCTGAAGAATGAGTTAAAAGTCATAAACACATGTCGAAAACTGTTTGATATAAATGAGAAAAGTATAATTCAAATGGATGAACTCATTCTTTGGTGCCTGCCTGTGCTCACGCTGGGGATATTGCCATGGTTAGTAGAAGCAGGATCAAACCCCAGCGAAAACTTGTTGAGATGACACATTTTTGCTCATCATAATTACCCTTTATGTTCCCAGTTTGCCAAGAATAATATAAGGCACTTAATTTTCAGCTCATGAGTAGTCCACAGAAATCAGCAGAATTGTCTACTTAAAGATAATTTTGGTCTCAGGGGCTAAACGCAGCACAGTTTGTTCTCGTGTTTGTCACTTTTAAGTGCCTAAGTCTAATACTAAGATGCCACCAAGCCACTCAGCACTAATGTTCAACTGCAGCCTAACCCTGTGGGCACCGCAGCTTCAAATCCAGTGCATGTGCAAAACTAGCTAATTATCGATATTCTCCAAAGGATTCAGTCTGAGCCTCATAAACTGAGCTGGAGAGTCCTATGAAAGAAAGATTTGATAGTTTTTATTTAAAATAAACCATTAAAATTAAGATCTTGAGATGGTAAAAATAGTGCTTAAAAGAATATTAAATTTTAGTGGTATCTCTGCAGGAACATAATCTAAACGTTTGCTAAATGAAGAAAAAATTGTTAAAGAACCAAGCTTTTTCACTATCCAATTCAAATAATTGCTATTAAAAAAAAAAAAAGTCATCTCTCCAGGTGACAAGAAGTTTGTAGCTTTTTATACAAGTTTTTATGGAAGTTCTTTGTACTGACATTTGTTTTTCTTTATTCTTCATTCCGTTGTGAGGTTTTTTCTGCAATTTTAAAATTGCAACAACAACAAAAAAAAAAAACGTGTAGCATATTCAGTTCAGAAGGGTAGCTTTGGGGCTTTTTTCTTGCAGTTTAACAGAGGAATAAAATACATCACTTTCTTAATCAACTGCATTTGAAAATTTTATTATTGTTTTCATAAGCCCAATACCCTCCCAGGCATACCTGGGAGTATGAGTTCATGACTGTGGTCTTCTGAATGAATATGCAGCGGTGGTCAAATCTGGGAAATTAAGGAAGCTTCTTTAAAAGTGGAACTTTTTAGCTGTCATCATTTCAGTCTGTTTTCCAAGATAACCTTTTTTTATAATTTAATATAGTTTTAATTGTATGAAAATAAATTATTTAAAAAACAAAATAAATGTTGTTGTTGATTATCTGAAAGTTAACAGTACCTAAAATAGTGGTTTTGTTTGTAAGCTTCATTCTTAAGAGTATATAAACAAGGAAAGACTTTTACTTCTTTGTTCAGGATGTTTCTGATGCTTTCACTGCTTCCTAATTTTCCCTTAATAACTCATTGTTCACAATTAGATGGCTTCTTTTATTAATAATGAGTTGTAATATCAAATAACTTTATAGGTCTGTTAGATATATAAATAGCAACCACTTCACCATTCACATAACGAGATGATGGGAAAGGTGCAGATAGATTTATGTGAAGATATCAAATAGCAGCGTTCAAAACATATGCTAGCCCGCTAAAGCTCAAGGTTGAGAGGAAATATGATTCAAATGGAAGTAACTTTATATAAAGCTGTTAAGCTATAAGTGCTTATTATATGATGGAAGAATAGTCTTACTTAGCACCTTATGGATAGATTTAAAGCAGGTGTTTTGTGGCAAATGGAAGTTGAAAAGAAAGGCTCCCACAAGATGTAAGGAGCATCTTGTTCATAAATACAGTGACTCTAGCTGAACCTTACAACATTTGTTTAAACACCTTACAACATTTGTTTAAACATTAGTATTTGAAAAAGGTAATTTTGTTTGTTTTAAATAAACATGATAACTGTTCTAAGTCTGGAAATGACTCAGAATGGTCTGTTTCTTTGTGGAGACACTTTCAGTGTTTGGTGGTCATCAACCATGTTGTCCGCTAATAAAAAAAAAATCATTATTTCTACCTTTTTCAGTTATCACAAGTAATGCACCTTATAAGAGCTTCTATTAAGTAATTTATTAAAAGCACAAATTCCAATCATGGGTGCATACACAGTATTTTCAAAAATAGACCCCAAACCAATATAGTGGAGGTAGTATAAGGAAAATAAAAATAGGAAGCTGCATTTTAGCACCTGCATAGACATAAATGATTGTTGTAAGCCAAACAGTATTATTTCCTTTGACACTTGTGAGAGGAGATATTCGATTAGTCAAGACGTCTTATTCAAAAAAAGAAGTAACCAACAAATATAAGCAGATAATTGAAGGGATATCCTAAATTCAGTGCAAGCATGAGGAATTTTGTAATGACCAAACCTTTTAAGTTAAGAAAAAGATAAACAGTAGCTATTTTTACAAATTATCCTTTTATAGGAGCACAGGAATACTTTCAGGTTTTGTGTCTAGTTTGGAGTAGGGATTTGAATGCAAGTTTTCCATCTCCTAAGGAGATGCCTTGCCTGCTTGTTTGGTAGGTACTGAGGGGAGAGTGATCTTCCTCAGCTTCTTCTGTTGAAATGCATCATTAAAAACTTCCAACATGGAGAATTGCTGACCTATTGTATAACATCATGGCCGTGCACTCCAATTATTGGTGTTATTTTTATCATGTTCTTTCAAATGAGTGGGATTTGTATGTGTAATACATTTAAGAATATGAATGGGCAGATATATTAATTTCAGAGGTTTTTGCTTTTTCTAAATTTTTCATTTTGCTGGATGCATTAATGAATTATAGCAGACAAATTTGAGGTCATTTTCTTCAAAATTAAAAATTTATTTTCATCTGAAACTTACTGTCTCATTCTTAGCAGCAGTGATCTCATTTTCACAAAATCTCCTGGTATGTTTAAACTAGAATGTTTCCAATATAGCCAATAGTTATATTATTCTAATTTGCACAATCCAGATCAGAAATACATAAAACTTTTTGAACCAAAAATGGTAGAAATAACATTTTTCTGAATATTGGGTTAGAAACATATTATGAGCATAATTAAATTTATTACTATTCCCAAGAGGCAATTACTGTTTCAGTGAGAACAAAACAGTGTCTTATTAGAGACATGAAAATACCATGTATCTGTTTGCCAAATATATCACTAAACTGTACACAAAAGAGCTGAATACTTATTAATAGCAGCAAAGAGATTGAATGCTAAGTGTGGTTATCAGTACTCAATTAATGTGAAGTAAAAAAAAAAGATGTACCTGGCTAATATGAACATGTTGATATGAAACATACTTTTTAAATCACTCAGAGCAGATCTAACTAGTTTTACTGAATTTTTTTGTGTAATGTATGATAATGGATAACAAGCAAGACTTGAAAAAAATATTTAACATATTAACATGAAAATAATATGAAAAATTATTCAAATAATACTTTGCTGACCTAACTGTCCATTCCCATTTTTGGGGGGTTACAGGGTTTTTTTCTAATACCTCATTCAAAAATGTCACGAAGTGGAAAAACTCATGTGGTTTGAATCTAATCACAGTTGGTTTACTGGTTTTATTAACAAGATTAACCAGCAGTCAGTGAACGATACGGTCAGGGTCGGTATTGGCAATGCAACAGATAAACCACAACATTAGATGTACATACAAATATCTAAACAGTCTTCTATACGCAATCCCAACGTTTTCTGATAAATGCACAAGCTGAGTTACAAGCAGACACCTCCTGCTCACAGGACTCATGGGTTTCCAGCACACACTTTCTTCTTGGAGTGGAGGTTCCCCTAGACACATGTTCTGTGAGACACGTGAGCTCTGTGACGTAGTATGTATGTCTGCAAACTGGTAATGCCCACACCAGTGATACAGCGCCCCTGAGTTCACACTTGCACACTCAAGGTGTGTGTCTGTGCGTGGTGCACAGTGTTACCAGATTTGAGCATATTTTCTCGCGGACAGTTTTTATTTGTCGACTCGTATATGCTTTTATTTGTCAAGACCCAAGGTGCTGGTTCTGTGTCTACTTTTCCCTCACTAATTCACCATTATTGACCATACATATATCATTTATTTTAAGGAATTGTGGTAATTTTATGTTTCTTATTGCTTTATCAATATTTTTTGAGTGAGTCATATCAGGTTTTTTTTATTATTTGCCTTGATACCCAGTCACTAATGATTACTAAAAATCAGAATTTTTATTCCACAGAAAATTGGGGGTGGGAGGGAGGGAATCACATTTTGAATTTAAAAAGTGGAAATTCTGGAGATGTGTGGAAAGGCAAAAACTAGATAACGTGTATTTAGAAGTGAAACATTTAGATTATTTTTAATGTTTATCATAGATCCCAAGTTTTGCATCCTATTACAACACTTAGTTTCTCATCAATATGCATGTCCTAAAGTTACATATTAAAAATCCCAAACTCTGCAGAAGTCGGATGTGAAACGAGGCTGGTTTCCAGTGAAAAGCATTTTTTCCTTTAGATCATCCAAAGATTTTTTTTCAAATCCTATCTCAGAATGTCCTGGTTTCCATAAATCAGATTCTTTTATATCAAAAAGTATCTCTAGTGGCCAAATATGCATGGTCAACATGGCTAAAAGAAGGTTGGCTTTCCCTTTTTCTAGCTTTGCCGTCCCTGTCTTTAGCCATTGTTTTTCCCCTAGTTTTTCCATCTGCAGTATACAGTGCATTTTATTTTTACTTCTTTGTTCGCTTTTGTGCAGTCTCCCTTTTTGACAGCCAGCCCATGTGGAGTCTCTAGAGGGAGAGGAGATTGTTCATCCTCCTTGTGATTACTCGAGCTCTCAGATTCAGCTACAGGCTTCCAGCTCCCCAGCTGTGCCTCTCTCATGGTCTTCTACTTGCTACATTGCTACACTCTGTAGTCTCTGGTCCCTCTTTGCAGAAGGAAATAATCTGTTCAGGGCAGAAAAGCTTTCAAACAGCCAAACCTCCAGGGAAAAAAAAAAGAGAAACTTCCAAGGAGTTAGGAGGGGCTGTGCAGGCAGAGCTTACTATAACTCTCAAAGTCACTGGCTCAGCTGAAACCAAGTATGAAAGTGAGGGCCTACCTATGAGTATGCTATGGGCAGGTGAGAAATTCCACAAAAAGCTTTTGTAACTTGTGTTCTGTCCTCCCTGGGCAATTTGAGAGGTTTTTATTAAAAACAAAAAATAAAAAAGAAGTCATTCTAGTTTTTACTCTAAAGAAATCAGGTAATTTTCAGTTTAAAAATCTGGTTTTCTCTGGGAAGCTCACTATGAGGAAAACATCTAGATGTGTCTTTGTCAAAGCTGCGGCCAGCTCAAGATCCCATTACTCCATCATTCTGTGCAAGCTCATCATCTGTTTTTTCTTAGGCCCATATTGCACGTATTATCTTTGATTCAGGTCTTGTCACTGAGGCCAGCTCACCAAGGCTATGTTCCTGTCTTGCCATTTTTCCTTGTATGAAAATTTATGGTCTATTTTTCTTTTCAGAATGCTCAGGGTCTGCATTAAGTGATGCATACCTCACATAGTACAATTTCTTCTTATTTAGTCTGAATAACATCTCTACATCTCTGTTCATTTCTGTTCAAAATGTTAATATTGGCTCCCTGGGTACTTTTTATAGTCTCAGTCTCTAGGTTCCCTCCACTAGTTCCTTTCCTGCCTGCACAGAACACAATAAAACTGAAAAAAAAAAAAAAAATAGAATATTGTAAGGGTTGTGTTTTTATATAAGGAAGAGATTGTTAATTCAGCATCCACATTTGTTATAATTGGAAAGAAGATGGAGGGAGGAGGAAAAAAGCAAGAAATCAAGGAATGAGGCAATTCTGAAATTACAACATTTTTATGAAGTTCTTTGAGTATTTTTCCCAAGGTCTTGAGAAAAACTTTGTCTGAAATGATGGTATCCATATTATCTACTGAAAATTAAACAGCTTTGTCTTATTTTATACACATATATATATTTATTTTTTATTTTTTTTAGGTCCGAACATGGATTCTTACAGTGGGATACACAACTGCATTTGGAGCAATGTTTGCAAAAACATGGAGAGTTCATGCGATTTTCAAAAATGTAAAAATGAAGAAAAAGGTGAGGGGAAGTAAACTCTTATTGCCCTGTTAATATAATTTTGTAGTTTGCTACCTTTCCTGGATGGCCATACTTGTGCTGACTGTGTTCATGTGCCACATTCAAAGATCCTGAATGGTTTGATATGGGGGCTTTCTTGGTCTCCTTTTTAGTCTCTGAGAGCTGGAGTTGAGCATCAGCTCTTCAGTCTTTATAATGAAAGGTGGGCAGTGGAGATGGCTGTTAACTGTCAAAGTGAATTTAGATCCTCGCTCTTATTTATTATGTTGTTTCAGCATCCAGAGGTCTCTTCTGGTAGATTCACAGATGTTATGAAATGTTTTCTGTATATGTCTGTTTGGGATACAGGTATTACACACACATCTCACATGGATTGGTAGGAGGAGGCAAGAAAAAGTGCTGCTTATACAGCTTGCTTTCTAATTGGGATTGAAATTGCATAAACTTACCCTAAGACTGATAGGAACTGAACCACAGGAGTTGTGTCCAGCATTTTTGGTACAGCACATTTTCTGTAAACGGTTAGTGCCAGCTTAGGAGTAGTACAATACTTCATGTATGTATTGTTCATTTGATATCTTTCCCTTGGACCTTCTTTTCACACATGAAGTGCTTTTAATCCTATGGTTTTATTTAAAAATGGGAAAACTGGTAAGTAGAAATCATATTGATGGAAAAAACATTAAAAGAAATGTGCATGAAATACAGAAATTATTATTAGAGAGAAAAGTAGTGCCAAATGCATTTCCTATATACAGCTGAATAGATTTATTCTAATAAGTGGTAAAAAGTAATTTACATCCAAAATAAGTACAACAATATTCCAAAACCTCGTCAGATTCCTGTTAGTTTCCCTCAGCATGTGGTCATGGAAGAGCTGTGTTGCTATTTTTTTGTTAGTACTATGTCATTTGTTCCACAGTTGCAACATGTAGGGAGTTGCTGTCACCATGAGATACACCTTTCCCTAAACAGGTTTGGACTTTAGATAGACAGAGAGTTAATTCGGTTTCTGAGAGGATTTATGTCTCACATAATTAAGGAAGTATGTGCTGTGGCTGAAACTGGACCTACCACTCTAGCACCTTAATAACACAGCCACCTAGTATTTACCACTGTTCATGTCAAATTTGCTTAAATTTTTGCTAATTAAATCCCAAACATTATTCAGTGTAAAAAGTAAGAAAGAGTAAATAACAAATATCTTTAACTAAAATTATAAGAAATTTCTGCGCCAGAAACAGGATACTCTGGATGGAGAGAAGTAGAGATGACCCTTTCTGCACTTGTACAAAGAGCCCACCGTAATACATCAGTCTATGCTACCAGAGTCCCATGTGTATTTTTCAAGGATCTTACACTTCCTGTATTAAAGATTTTTCACCAAAACTAAGCCAGTATTTTACCTTCTTGAAAAATGAAATTTTATATTGCAAATATGTTTTCAGCTATATTGGTACAAATCTTTGTAAATTAGTGAAGTTATACAAGATACTGCCAGCATAACACATAAAAGCTTTTACTTTATAACTTTTATTATCCTGAGAATTTTATCATTTCTACAATACATACTATTCCAAATAGGAATGAACAGGTACTTCAGTGGGCTGTCACTGGTATTTTCTTTACTCTTTTTTAGAAAACATTCCATTTTACAGCTTCAAGTTGCTGCTCAATAAATTTCACTGTCTGTTAATTAAACATAATCCTCAAATTCTATATAGTGTCTATTCTTCAACAGGCTCATCAACAACTGCAAATTGCAATTCTTTATTCACAGCTGGATTTTAAAAGTGATTGAAGATCAGTTAAAAAGACACTGACCAGCATAAGGGAGATGATAAACTTTCAGACATCTGGATGCTGACCAATGAGATGCTTTGCTCTGAATTATACAGGAAATGTCAAGGCTATTAGGACACCTTATTCAACATTCTGTGATTAAGCAAATAACACATTTTTATTCTGTAAACTGTAAATTATGGCTTTTCCACAAAATTATCTTCATTTGCTTTATTTGGATATCCCACTCCAGAACATGACCATGAATCATAAAAGACAACAGTTTTCTTAATGCCAAACAAACTAGCTATCCATGATAAATGTTTACTAGTCATACATTTCCTGTCTTTGGTTTGCCAGGACAAATAAAACTGGTTTTAAGAGTTGATTGAAAACCATGGTGTTCTTTACTTATGTCTTACAAGAAACATTTGCATTTTCAGCAGATGTAGTTTACAGACAAAATATTTTGTACCTATGGAAGGTAACAGACATTTTCACAAACAATATCTAAACTGACAAATAAGAAAGGTAGTGCAGCATGAAGAAGCACATTAATGTTTTTGAATTACCCATGCCATGACAGAACAGACTGGCATTTCAATATGAGGAGTACAAAGTTCCAAAATTAACTAAGTACCGTGAATCCTATTGATCATATTCATGACTTCAGTTTCCACCCATATATAACAGTAAAATCTCACCTTTTTGTACACCACTTTTGCCTGTCGTCCTGAATATTTTCATCAGGAAAAATTTCCAAAGAGTGCAATTTCTTCACAGAGAGGAAAAATCTCTGTGTGGCTTTTGAAAATACTGGTTCATACATTTCATGGAAGTGGGTATTAGGAGGGACGAATGTCGTGAGTGAATCTGTATATCTTCATCAGATAGTGCAAGCTTGCTTCCAGACTTTTACTGGGCACTTATCTTAAGTGTACAGCATGGGTTTGTGAAGAGATGAGTGGATTTCTCTCTCATTGTGAGAAAATGTATAGAATTATAAATAGTAATACACTATATTTTAGTGCAGTGGAAAGTGGAACTAAATGATTTAGAGTGTTTTAAATTAGTTGAAAATTTTTGTTAACTTCTATTTATAAAGCTGTCAAAAATCTCTTTCATTTTCACCCATTTATACATCCATTCTTTTGTTATTGGAAAAAAAATAAACTATAAAGTTCAGAATACACTCCTTCTGCTATCAGGCTAATAACAGACAAATTTTACAAGATTCCCAGAGCTCTGTTACCATTTTTGATCTTGCTGGGGCTCAAAGGAAGCAAATTAAAATGTATTAATTTTAGCTGAATCTGAAACAGAGGGGTGCAAGGGAATCAATTTTTGCAAATGAAAATGACAAAATCAGTAGGGGAAATAAATTATTTTTTAGTTTTAAAGAGGTTAGTAGAGATAATGGAAAGTAAAATAGAATCAGTATTAAAAATAACTGTAACACTTATAATTGAGGTGCAATTCTGGTTTTGATACGTCTCCTTTTTGTTGGTTTTCTGCTGCCCATTGAGAGTATGGGGACTCTCATCAATGAGAAATGGGGACTGCTTCTATGCTCCCCTTGCCAGCAGGAGGGCTAGCCATAGGTAAGGGGAGAGACAGGAGAATATCAGTGGCAGGAGAGCATGTGGTGTCCTGTGGCTAGCATAAGTTTAGAAGGTTGTGAAGCTTCTTTTTTGATGGGAACTGCGCTGTCTTAGGTTTTAGGGAGCATTAAAACAGTCTTGCATAGTGACTGCTCCTGCACAACTCTAGTATGTCAAATAAAGTCTGTTCACTTTTGATAAATAACCAGAATAGTAACAAATTCAAAGCAGTGGTATTTAAAGCCTCCATAAGCATTATATATTCTGTTCAGACACATGTATTTGACCATTTGTAAGTGAATGCAATAATGCATGATGATCTGGGTCACAATGTTGCTTGTTGCAGTTTGCATTTGAAAATTCAATACTTCTTGGTTGACATTGTTATAAGCTCGTCTTACCTTTAACATAGTACATTCAAGCTCTGTCTATTTGTACTTAGTTCTTTAACTGTGACATCAGGAGAAGGATGGTTTATGTTTAATTTTCACCAAAAATAGTGTCTATCTACTCAGTTACTACTACCACTGTAGACCTCTGATGGCATATGTCTTTATGTTGACAGTTGTTGCAAGGTAAATAGAGAATATAATTGCACAAGGGATATGTCATAGCATCTTTTCTTAAGACTTATGCTGCTGTAGTTTTGCCAACATTATTCTACTCATCAATGATATTTCATAAGCTTTTCTCTGTTCATAAATTTACTATGTGACTGTAGAATTCTCACAGATGAGAAGGAGTTAAAGAGCTTAACAAGTATTGAGATATGGGTACTATCACAGGCTTAGAAAGCAACACAGAAAAATGACTTATCGGTCCAGCCTGACTTAGCTATGCCTGTCAGGCTGCAGTCTGGCAAACGTATTTTCTTACATTCAGCCTACTAAGTCCTTAAAAGACTTCTGAAGAGAGCTGTGGTTTTCAGGCACTGCACAGACAGATAGGAGATTGTACAGCCTACTTTGTTGACACTAGAACGGTGAAGGGAGTCTGGTGCTGCAAGGGAACCACAGGGCCAAGAGGTCGGGAGCAGGGAAGAGACTGAGAATGAGAAATCAGATTAGCTGCTAAGGGCTTTGGAGGGAATGGGAGCCTGTCCAGATAAAAAGAATAGGGAAAAGTTTAGGATTATAGACAGGGAGAAAGACTTGAAAAAGGAACTGAATTTGGAATTCCCAGAGAATTAAAAGAAAATTGAGAGCCAGCAAAGAGTTGAAGGGGGCAGGGAGGGCTGTAAGAAGTCTTCAAGAAAGCTGTGTATGGTGGGATGTAGGGCCTGACTTTGGGATTCAAGTGGCAAACTCTAGTTGAGGGACTAGGTCTGATTTAAGATTAGATTAAGATTGTAATTTTGAGGCAGAATGGCAGGGCCGAAAAGTAGGGACATAGTCTGGGAAAGGAACATAGGAATGGGAAAGGAATAACAGGCAGGGAAAAGTTGAAATTAGGACTGGCCAGAATGGTTACACAGAAGTCTGGGCAAAGCATAGAAACTGAACACAGGATTTTAGGGTTTCACTGTTCTTTTTTCTATTACTAGGTATCTGTAAAACCTAGAGGCAAAATACGTGCCTTGTTGTCCCATTATGCTGTTGTACAGCTCATGATAGCTGCTAGTTACTCTTATAGTTCCAGCTGATGAGGTGTGCAAAGATCTAAAGGTTCCTTTTGCTGATGAGTGCAGCTCTCTCTATAATTGAATTCTCTTTCATTTTTTTTAAAAAGAATGGGCTCATGAAAATGTTAAAAGGCTTATGTTGTGGATAAGTAGTTAATAATTGAAAACCTACAGCTTGCTAGGATCTCTAGAAATGTACATTTGTTGCCCCATGTGCATTTTTAGGACACTAGTGCAGCCTTAGTTTTCTACAGGAGGCCAGTGTCATGGACGAAGCACAGTCAGCCTGCTCTGGGCATGCAATAGAAAATGGTAATAAAAGAGGCAGTTTTCTGTTGCAGTAGTTTTCATGTAAACCAGAAAAAAATACATAATGAAAAAGGCAGTAGCAGTTTTGGGAAAGGTGGTCTTATGTATAAGACAGTTAAGTGCCAGCATGAAGAAAAATAATTAATTGCCATAATTGTTTGTTATGCTTTAGAAATCTCTCTGAGCACAGTTTTCAGAAAAGAATAGCACTTGTTTTTGAGAAGCAGATACGTTACCTGAGTGAAGCAGAGCAGGAATTCTCAAACTTTTTACCTCGTTACCTTTCCAGTCCATTTTTTTTACACAAACTTGGACACCCCACCTCCCTAATCCATATACTTTACTGTCCATAAACTGAGGCACATGGAAGACTGGGAGGGGTAAGAGACCATCCATGCTCTTTCTGGAATGCAGGGCACATGGGTTGCTCTGAGCAACCCCTGGTCCTGACCCCTCCAGTCAGGGTGGGCAGCAGCTGGCTGTGTGCTCTCACCCTGTAGAACCAGCTGCAGGGAAGCTGTTAGTACCTGCAATGACACAGTGTCCCTGGGGGATGAAAAAACAGTGAGAAAAAAGCAGCTGGAGGCCAAATGCTTACAAGCTTATGTGCAGCTGCCTTCTCCTCACAACTTGGCTCTGTCTATTGCTATCCGCATCCCTTATAAACTCTGCAGCAAAGTTTATAGGATGAGTTTAATCTCTAGTTATAAACTTTTCTATAGGCTTTTCAAGCCACCTATGGAATTTAAAGTTTATTACAACAATTATAAAAGATTTATAATATCTTTTTCACAAAAGTCCTGAAGAGGTTTTATAAAAAGACACGTATTATCTTAATAGTTTAAAAATAGATGAAGGAAAGTTTTCCAGATTGTATTGTTTAGGGTTTAAGTCAGAATCTCACAGGCCACATCTAATTTACTCACTTAAATGCCTTTGTAGATGTAGTTCTGTATTAACATAAATGTAGATCATTTAACCTCATTAGTTCTTTCTGTAACTACTGCTGTAAAATACCTTTCCAGGTCAGTTTTCAGACTGTAAATATTTATACTTTTCCAGGACATTTTTTTCAATCTAGCTAGAGGTTTTTGTGTGTACAACAAAAAGCTATATGCTGGATTTCCCCTAGGATACACATGTATTACACTAAGTATATCTGAGAGATCATAAGTCTGAAACGAAGATGTGTCAGGATCCAAAAATGTGCTTTGGGTAACCATACCAACAGTACAACAATCAATTAGGGACCATCTGCTGAAAATGAACCAGCATATGGATACCTAAACAAATGTTCAGCATTATTGTTCAGTCTTTAAGCATAAGAAAGACAACAGAGGTTTGAAATTTGCTTATGTTTGGGATTTTTTATTTTTTTTTTTTATTATGAAAGTTTACCACTGGACCAAGTAATCCATAATGCTTACAGTGCAGTGTAAATTATTCAGGTATAGCTTCATGTGTTATTAATATATGGATATAGTACTTTCTAAAGTGATATAAGTGGAAATCAAATTTTTTTTTTTTTTTTCCCCCAAATAGCTCTAACTATATATTTTAAGTCCAAAGCTTCAAAAATAGTCAGTGTAATCCTGGAATCCATATTTAGATGTAAAATAAGCATCCTATTTTTCATAAGAGCTGATCAGCCAAAATGCCAGCCAGGGAACAACAGGAATCACATTTTAAAATTTACATTCATATAAACGTGGATAGGGGAGCTAAATCTCAAGCTCATGTCACAGAAAGAAGTTGAGCTAATAAACTGTACATCTAGGAGAAAAATCTCTTTTTGAAGTAATTTATGTATGTAAATTTCTGCATGGTACAGTTTGATAAGGCAAAACCTCAGTAGCGATGAAAACAATGAAAACGATGTGAAATATAACTGCTCACAAATGGTGCTACAACCATAAATTCTATGTATTATGAGACTAATGGATGACAGAGAAATAAAGAACATGTCGCTATACAGTATGAGGCAATTTATTCCTGAATAGCTTGAAATTGGATTGTAAATGTAATCAAGTGCATTGATGTCCCCAGCTATTTGGTAACGATGTAGTATGCTTTCCCACAGAATTGTTCATTAAAGAAAATATTAAAGTCTAGGTATTTTAATGTTATCTCAAACAATATCAGAATATTTCTTCCACATCATTCAAATCCTTTGTGCACTTTTTTCCTGAAGATTGAGATCCCTTTTAGCACTAAAGATGAGAATTCACACCCCTGGTAGAAATTCCTCCACACTTATGGCCTATGCAATCTTGGTCTCAGCAGATACATTTCTCTCAAAGGTGAATTTGACCTGCTGTGCTGATGGGATGTGCAGTTCTCTCAAGGCAGCATATCTTGCTTTGCTTAAGGTAGTGAGCAGAAGTTAACATGATGTTGAGGTTTGTTTCTAAGACTCCAAAACATTGTATAGCAGGAATGATTGGTTCTAATGGTGTCAACTTGGATTTCTTTAGTGCCATTTTGATTTTTAAGACTACAGTGGGTTTCATTTTTGTTCTTTCAAGAGATTTTTGTGAAACTAGCCATGTTATATCACTCTGTGTGTGGTTGAATTAGCAATGTTAGTAAAACGATCATCTCTCCATTTATCTAATACGTTGTAGCTAGAATAGAGGCTCATGCTTTTAAAGATGAGGATTTTTATAATTTTTTAAGCTGCCACTGAATCCCTCTCATTTTCTAACCTCTGTAAAGTTTCTATCTTCTGTTCCCCCTAGGGAACATACTCTTAGGATATTCCCCCTTTCTTTTATATGAGTTGGAAATGTCTTTTAATTGGATAGCTTCTCCTGGCAGCAAGGCATAGACTCAGCACATCCACATTTGCAGTGCAGTTACTGAGAGGGTGAGTCTGCCCAAAGATGCTCTGCAATTATCCTGAGCATGAGTCAGCAAAGACACATTCTAGAAATAGTGCTTTAGCAGGCTAGTGAGTGTAGCCATTTAATTATCAAAACCAGCTTTTTGATCATATCCGATTGTCGATTATTAGTAGCATACCTTGCACTCCACTATCCTGGCAAGCAGTAACAGTCATGAAGTTATCAGGCTGCAGGAGTGGCCACAGATCCTCACAGAAAGCAAATTTATTTTTTAATTCATAAGTAGATGTATAAATCAAATAAAATTAATTAAAAATTAATTAAAATAATTAATCAAAATTCATTAAAATGCCTCTAAACCAGTAAAATGTCTTAAGCTTACCTTTTTACTACCAGTGACCTACTGGTCAAAGATGCTTGCTACTACAAAATATGACTTTTAAAATGTTAGCATTCAGTCATTAAAAAAAAAACTAACATAGTCATAGTGTGAAAAGTGTTCCCAATACTAATCATAGAACCTATTATAAGACATACTTATAATAGCTGTTGAAAAAAACATTGCGGCGTTATTGGGAACAATGCATAATGTGTTTTCAATAGTCCTTTTTCCTCATTCCATTACACAATAGAAATTAAGAATGTATTACAGAATAGTTCTCTAAAATATTAATGGCTTTAATAACTCAAAGATAGATATTTCTTTTAGCCCACATATGGCAAAGTTCACCTATCTACCACTGATTCTACATCACTAGCCTCATGTCACCATCCCACTTGTGCTGACCCACTAAATGTAGGAGAGCAACCCTAAGATGCCTCTTAGTCATACTGAGAGAAATGAAAGGGGAGTTTATGCAATGGAGAGAATATCCTGAGCTTAAGTTTAGGAGTGGTTATATGGTCCGTTTTTCCAGCCTTGCAGGCTTTATAATTTCTTCCCCTAAACTCTGGGGGCTTCAATAATTGCTGTCAGGGCTATTCATTTAGTGGAATAAGGTCTATGAAGCTTCACAGAGGGATCCTTTAAAGAGCATTTCTCTCTAGAGATTCCATCTGAGGAAACTGGAAAAAAAAAAAAAATTGCTGAATAACATTAAGTGTTTATCCAGCTAGTGGCAGAAGGCAAGGGCCAGATCTGTCAACTAGACTAGAAAAGGTTGATCTACATAAAAGAAACAAGAATTTCTTTCTTAAACCAGAAAAAATACTCCCAAATTTTCAAGTAAAAAAAAAAAAAATGTAAATCTCAAAACCTGTAAATAAGTGCAAAAATACTCCTGGCCTTGCTATGCTTCTATGAATTCAATTAAACAAACAAAGGAGCAAGCATACAAACCACCAAGATTTAGCTGATAGATCTTCCTTTAAATTTAAAGATATTTTATTCTGAAAAAGGGAGGTGAAGTTCCTGGTAATAAACACTAACTCTGAAAAAAAGGCAGGAGGAAATGAACTATTCTGTCCATACTGGAGAGCTATTTGTGAAACTCAGTAATGTGGCATTCCGGAGAAGAGGGTAAGTTTTCATATGTAAGGTTTAGAATGGATTTCAGCTTTAAGACCTGGGTTATACACATTTGCAGTGTTGGTTTCTAATAAGGTAAGAGATAACAAAAAGTTTTCCTCAGCCTTAACTACAAAAAGCAAGCCTAATGTTTAATTATTGTTGTTTGCCAAATTGCCAGGTGATCCCATCAACTGGCTGAGGATAGGGTCCTGCAGGGCACAATGGAAGCACTTGAGAAAGCAAAAGAAAAAAAGCCCCACAAAAGGTCTGTGAAATTATAACCCATAGACGATTGATGTTGCCATGGCAAGTAGTACAGCCTGTGATAGTTCTATAAAATGCCCAAGAGTTTCATGAGCAGAAACTTCATCCCAGAACTTTAGACAGGGTTTATATCTCTTGTGATCAAACTGCAAGGTCCATGTCTCTTTGCTCATACAGTGATGTTGCTGAGAAGAAAATGGCCTACCATTTTCTGTTCTGAGTGAATTTGTTTTGAGAACAGATAGCTTCATATCCAGATATATAGTCCAGACTGGTAGCAGTGGCATTTATAACAGTGGGCAGATCTGCCAGGATGAGACAGATTCACCTATCCAATCACAGATGGTAGAAAATATTACTCACAAGCTGCTGTAAGAGAGCTTGGCTTCATCAAGGAGTCAGGAGCACTCGCAAAAATGGATTTTATTAGCTGCCGTGCATTTCTCCCAAGGCTGATTTACTCTACACTAGAAGGAAGATGAAAAGGGGAAAAATAAGAATCTTCCTCTGAAAGAAGAATTATATATTTGATTGTAGGGAGCATCAGTTGTTCATAACTTTCTTCTGTCAGACAGAAATTGTTGAATTCACAAGATCTGAGTCAAGACTCCTTCAGTGCATCTGGTGTTTCCCAAGGAGTGAATGTACTGATCTTAAGGAGTGTCTGTGGGTGGGAGTGATGGCTGGGGAGAGGGAAAGCTGGGCTTCCTGAGGGTGGAGGGGGGAGATCAGCAAGGCTTTAGAAATGCTGCTACTGATACACCAACAGCATTTGTCAGAGCAAATTTATGTTAGGAGAAACTGCTAATCACTGGCAGAAATGAAAAAATAATTGAATCTCAATGTCTCATTCTGAAAAGCTAGCATTTAGGTGAAGAGTTCTGCTTCAGAGCTGCATTACTGCAATGGTTTTGCCAAGGACCAACCAGAGCTGTGATGGGTGTGTGAGGCAGCTTTGGGAGCCCTGCTTTCAGCCCGCTCACCCTGCATGCAGCACTGGTAGCACTGGGTTTTGCAGAGCTCATTACAGCTGCACAGATCACCTCCTCAGGTTATCTTATGGCCTTTCTTTTGCTTGCCTTCCTCCTGGCTGTCTGGCAGAAGTAAAGGATAAATAATACCTGCTGCTAGTGACAGCTGCTGTTATGCATCTCTCCCCTTCTATCCTGAAAAGGGCCATTCACAATGTAATGCAGTAAAAAATGCTCAAAGAGGTATTCAAGGAAGAGCTCCACTATTTGCTGTCGTTCAGCTTTCATTCATTCTAATAATTATCTGCCCCCAAAAAAGGTTGCCAAACTTACATGTGAGCTAAAACATTAATATTGACCTGCGGTATTGCAAGGTCAGGTACAAATAAAAGATGCACAAAAGCAAGGAAGGGTGAATAGGCATGAGATTTCTTTGACCCCAATAGTGACTGGGTTGTCAGTATTACTGCTTTTAATAGGATCCTTTCACTTTTGCTTCTGGCGTTACTGTACGAGTTTGATTAATATTGCTAGGTGTTGGTAAATCTACATCTAATATAACCCTACTTTCACTATCAGTATAGTCCATATAAATTCAGAATACAGTGGGCTAGCTGCCACATGTTTTACCTGTGCTAGATAAAATGTTCACTATTTTTACTAGAAAGAAAAGATAAAGCATCATTACTGATGTTTCGGGTTTTTTTTACAAGGAACTTTCATGGTTCAGTAGAGCAGAGGGAAACATTTCTGTTTCTGCAGCTATTTCTTCACTTAGCTTTAAGTTTCTAAAATGTATGTTTTTAGTAGAATTAATTGTCTTCACAACCTCTCAGAGGGGGTGAGGGAGAAGGGTGAGATGTTTTAGAACAGTAATTTCTCTGATCCTAAACTGTACCCAAGATAGATGCGATGAATTGTCCTTTAAAGGCTTCTGCCTCTGCCCACTGGGTGTTGAAAGAGGCTAGACACATAATGGTTAAACAGCCCACTTCAGTAAAATAAACCCTATCTAACTAACTAAGAATATGCCAATAAAATAAATTACCTATTCATTTAAGAGGGAGAAGAAGAAATCTGGGTTGGGGTGTCTACATTTCACCTAAATCTGAATTCTCTTTGAACTTGTTTCTCCATAGTTTTCTCTCCTATGTCTCCACTCATATTAGGAGCAGCACTAGGTATGTTTCACCCAAGTCCTGTTTAGAGGCACTAGAAAAGAGATAAAAAATGGGTGGGCTGCTTCTACAGAGGGGAACCTGACTGATTAATAGTCCCTTTTCAGCTTTGATTGCAAATTGGTAAACGAATGAAAGGTTAGGCATAGTTACATTTTCCCAAAGAAGACAAGGGACTAAACCATGTCTGAGAATCTTTGCATAATATCCACTTTCCTTTTAGCTTAATGAGGAAACACATCGGAACAGTCTTCCTCCCCTTGCACTTCCCACTAAGACACCTCTCCCATGTGAAATTCTCCTTGCCAAACCAACCAGCAGTGAGACATACCATGGAAACTGCACCTTTCTCCTTCACCTGCCCTCTCCAGGCATGCCTGTGCTATCTGTGATGAGATGGACGTACTGCTTTATTACTGCTGCAAACACATGGAAAGCATGATTTTCTGATGCTTTATGATGATGGTAGCTACATGGATTTAAAGAACTGGTCTCAGGAAATGAAAATAATGCATCAAGTCCTTTAAGTCATTCTGATTGCTAGCCTTTGTTTTTCACTTAGTTTACTCCAAATGATTTATAAAAGAAACTAGCAGATTAACACAAAACGGTGCACAATATTGCAGAAATATCTTTCAAAATAAAAAATATATCTCACTGAATAATCTGAAAAAAAAACCCTTTCTAAAGTTCCTCTTGCGTTATTTGAAATTGTATTCAGTTTTATAATTTCCTTAAGCTTGATAGGAATTTGATGCAAATACAATTTATTCTAGGCAGGCATACCTGCCTCTCCTGTATTAAGATTAGCTGACACTTCTGGCTTTGTAATGCGTTTTCAAAATTCGAACAGGTTTATCAAATTGCATTGAAATAATCACAACTTCATTAAGCTGCTCAGGCTTAGTATTTTTTAATATTTCATTTGGATTAAAGCAGCTGTTTCTGAGAACCGAAACTAGGGAAAATATGTGGGTCTGCCCATTTTAAAACAATTTGGCAATATCTTTTGAATATTGGATGGCTGGTCATTGGTAGTAGAACTACATATTAATTTAAAAAACATGAATGTAGGCACAAGAGGACTAACATAAGTTAATTTAAGCCTGATATTTGAACATGCTTACAACTTTGCAACTGAAATTGTACTTGCAGTGTGTTTTTTCTGTGTTGCTATGTGTATAACAGTAGCAATAATGTAGGGATTGCATGCAGCTATACAAGATTGTAATACATGGTTTGGCTTGTTATTTTTGTTAGCAACACTTGTTTTCTTTTTTGAACCTAAAATACATGCAAAATTAAAAACTTTTTAAGTTGCATGTGCATAAAAGCGTCTAACCTTTGTAACATAGAAAAAATACATCATCCCTTTCTGCTCCCTGGGTAGCAGAGGCAAATGTTACACACACACAAGACCTCAGAAATGAACTTATCTTTTAATACCTCTCAAGTGTGTTTTCTACATCCAAGAAAGTTATGAAGAAATGAACACTGTAAATCTTAGTGAAAACTATCTCAACTCCTGCTACTCTGAGAAATGTACTGAACACTTTTCCACATTTGCATACATAACTGCAATAGTAGCTCTCTAGAACATTTGGGTTGTTTTACTTTCCAGGAGTTAATATTACACTTGGACCTCAATATTAATATTGAAGAGTCCTCCCAATTTCTTTTTAGGAATCAGAATGCACTTTAGGTACTTCTAATAACCATGAAACAAACTAAAATAATTTGTGTCTTCTTGCTTTCATCTTTTGATATTTCTGAAACTTTTCTTTGTTCGTTGTTAAAAACCTTTTTGTTAGCAACCTGTGTTTTTCTCCCTATATAGGAATAAAGCTGTACAGGGATCTATCTATGGCTCATGGGAATCTCCCCCCCTTTTTTCTTTCTTTTTTTTTTTTTTTTTGTCTCTCCAGATCATTAAAGACCAGAAACTACTGGTGATAGTTGGAGGGATGCTACTGATTGATCTTTGCATCCTGATTTGCTGGCAGGTTGTGGATCCTTTGAGAAGGACAGTGGAAAAGTATAACATGGAGGTATGTCCTCAAGCCCAACTAATACTTATGGTTGCATATTAATATCTACGGTTTTCTATAAGACCAAGATAAATATGCACTAAGTTATATGAAAGCAGGTCAAGCTGCGTATGTGGGGGTATAAGAAGGGTTCAGTTTTTTAAAGCAAATGAAAATTAAATAACTGCAACCAAAAGAAGTTGTATCTGCAGTTGAAGATGCCACATTTCTGTCACTTGTGAGGGATTTTAGATGAAAGTGTTGTAAACACAGGAGACTCCTCTGCTCAGACGCTCTATTAGAGTCTGTTGCAATAAATAATAGATTATCAGAACCCATTAGCAGATTTCAGTAAGAGGTCATTCAGGATAAGTGCAGGAGAGGTCACTGCTTAGACTGCATTCTTTGTGGAGATGTTCTGGAATTACACTACGTACTGCTATATTTATTTTCAGTAATAGCATGTGCATACACACATGCTGATTGTTCCTATTTTAATGTCATTCCATCATTCCCAGAAAGGTCATGCTAGAGATTTTGACAGGGAAAAGATAATAGCTTAATGCCACCTGTACAAGTTTTCCAGCATTCTGGTAGGTTGCTAGAAGTAGAGATTTCTGGACAAACTGACAGCAAGAAGCATGGCAGCAACAATACAGAACTAGGGAAAAAAAATCTATTTGTATGCAGATCCGCAGTCTTTGAGAGTGTATTAACTCCAACATGGAAGCTGGTGATATCTACAAACTAGGTTTTATGAGGACAATCTAGAAGTATTATTCTATTCTCCAATAGTTGGTAATCAGTAAGAAAAAGAATGGTAGTTTTCTCTTCTGATGTTAATGTCTGAAAGAAAAGATATGCTATTTTATTCCATTATTTTTACTTTGTTCTTATTTTGCAGTGTAACTCTGGAATTTTATTAGGATAAGATTTTGCTTTTTATTTTAGTATAATTTGTAGAAGATACCTTAGAATGATCCTTCCAAGCTGCAAGGGATGCCTCTCAAGAAATAATTTTAGGGTCTGAAAACATACCTCTCAGTTGTTCCCTAGAGTTTAAGCTTTATTTTGAAGAGACTTTCCAGTTACTACAGTTGCCAATAAAAAGTTGAAAATCTAACTGAAATTTGTCACAAGACACTTCTGCTCTATGTTTACAGAGCTTGAAACAACAGCAGCTTGTCAATAGCCTTGTTTACTTAACTTTATTCCAACTATACAGGAACTGATATTTCAATTGTTAGTGGTGATAACAGTTTCACTGCTCATATAAAACCAAACATATTATGATGAGTAGTCACAAAATCCAGTTGATTAGTCACAAAATCCAGTTGAAATAATGCTCATTTCAGTGCTGTGGTTGAATGAGTTAGAAGGACGACTTTCACTTTTTCCCCTGATCAGAGGTAAACCATAACTAAAGATATCTGGTCTTATCAGAATCACTTGAGTGAAATTTCTGTTGATAGTAGCAGTAACTGTGAAGTTAGCAAACCATAAATATCATATATCTGAAAAATAATGTTTATTGTAGTTCTAAATGACTGCAGTTTCCATCTGAACTTACCAGTGCATGTTCTTTGGTCGTGTGATGTATACCACTAAAAACATAGTGTATTTGTTCCACATTTGGTGCTACCTAGACCACAGGGCTGCACACCGCTTGCCTGAACTTTGCATCAGAACTGAAATTCTCTGCGAACTATGTAAGCCCATGCAAACTCACATTCACTGAAAGCACACACAAGAATGTCTAATGTTTTGAACACTTAGCACAAAACTGACCTAAACTTGCTGTTTCAGCTCTTAGCTATAAGTTGTGCAGGACGTTTTTTTAAGCTAATGGATTTGGGGAGTGAAGGTAATAAAAGTATTATGCAAGAAAATTTGGTCATTAAAATACTGTAAATATGTTTTTATCTTATATAAGCAGTCAGGTGAAGTGCAGTTTGCTTTCCTGAAGCATGCCTCTTCACATCTCAGAAACTCCTTAGTAAAAGCAAATGACAATTGTGTTTGCTTTTTTTATTATTATTGTTATTTTAGTTTGCTTTTTAAGTTTTAGTGTTTTTTAAGTGCATTCTGCAATGGTGAATTCTTTAGTTGAGGTTGCCTGAGCAGGTATTATCTTTTGTGTGTTTGAAAAGTGCTTACCGCATAGTAAACACTACTGGAGGCAAGTTTCTGGTTTATTTCAGGAACAATGTGTCACGTATATTCCGTGGCCCAGTTGCTTCTAAGAAGTAATTTTAAAGGCATATTTCCTCTCAGTTAAAGTTGATCTGAGTGATAGAGACTAAACTAAATGTAGGCTCCAAAGTTATGAATGCTTTTAGCCATTCTAGCTAATGAACTATTAGACTGCTGTTTTAACTATGAATGTTCATCAGCTTCCTATGTGACAGTTCTGCATTTGGCTACTATTGGGTGGTCTTCTGCTAATTGTGTCTTCATAAACATGTCAATCAAAGTAACCAAGACAGGGAGGCTAAAAACTGACAGTGTCCTTTGTTGTTTGGCATTATTCACAAAATAGTTCACTTGCATATAAACACCAGCAAATTATCAAGCACTTTTTAAAAATCCAGACTCCTTTTCCAGAGCTGTTTGTGAAGTCAGCCTACCCACGAGTTAAAAGCTGAGGATGGGCAGTCTACATCTAAAAGTACAAAAGGAAGTGAAGGCACTTGTGGTATCTCTCTGCCCCTGACAGAAGGAAGAAATCATATGGAATGTCATGTCTGTCAATTGCAGAGTGGTGTCTGGCATCCTTACCCTAAATGTCAGGTATCCTTATGAAAAGTACATCTATGGCTGCCATAAGAGACCATGTTAAAAGTTTTAATGGCTAAGCCATAAAGCATTCAGATCCTCCAACTATAAGTAGGCTAGTTATTTGGTATATGATATATAGTCAATAAAATCACTGGATAAAAGCAAACAGGTTACAGATAAAGGCAGGGAATACTTTAAAATTTCTGTAGCTGTACACTGATCTCCTGCAGAAGAACTGTAAGGTTCCCTCTGCATACACTTCATAAAGTGTACTGTAAGTTTGATTCTTACATAGCACAGAAGTATATTCTAACACAAAATGCATCTCAACTTGAAATAGCAGTGTAAAACATGGGAATTAATCCAAAAAGTTACCACTATTCACTTGTTTTACTTGTTGCACCAACTGTAACTGTTTTTCTTTTTCCTAATATTTCAGACCAGTGAAGAGACCAATCACTTCCTTCTTCCTATGCTGAACTTTAAATTTTCTTTTTCATCTTAATTCACCATTTTTGTCATAATCAGAATGTTCTGCAGATATGATCAGATCTTGACTAGGTTCCTATCAGACTAAGTGTCTCCCAGTCATGTGAACTGGAGTGCATCTTCCCTCACCATCCTGCCAATGAGGCTCTTGGCTCGACAGGCCATGTGGAATTCTGGTGCTTCTGTGTATGTGGCTGTGGAAGAGCTTTGCCCCGATGGCAAGGCTCTACTACCTTTTTCCAACCATCTGGATATTGCCCTGGTTTCTTAAGAAGGCAGTGTTTATGTGCAAGGGTTCTCTGTGTGTTTTTTCCTACCACCTGACAAACTTTGTTTGCCAGTTTCAGTTAAACCTGACAGATCAGATACAGCGCTTAAGTACCTAGCACTGCTACAGATTTGATGGAAACAGCCAGCTTTGTGAAGGAGAGGTTATGGTAGTGTCTCCCCTGAGAAAGCGTCACAGAGTGATCTTATCCCTCTGTCTAAAGACAAACATTATAAATGACCTGCTACGGAGGTCTTCACACTTAATTGGACACAGAGAATCCAGCCACAAGACAAAAAATACATAGGAAACCAATTTGCTCTAATTTCAGTTGCTGACTGATACACCTGCGTTGGAATGAAACCACAGTCTGAAACAGCAAAATCCTTTACAAAGTGGAATCTGTTTCTCCCTGTGAAATAGCTTTATCATAATTCAATTAGGTGTTTACTACAATTCAGTAAGTCTGTGTGCAGACATACAGTCACACTCATGTCTTGCTCATAATACAATGGTGTAATTCTTTTATTCTAGAGTTTAGCTTGAAGGCCTCTGACTGGCTTGTCTTCTCCCCAGAAAAGTATCTATGACACAGATTGAATCACTGTGGCCTTGTTAAAGTTTAATTAAAAAAAAGAACTCATATACTAGGGGAGATGGACTAGATTTTTTTAATTCCCAGGGAAAAAAGATCTTGTATTAGTGTTACACTCAATAAAACTAGCACTTTGCAAACTGGATCCCAATATTTATTGTAAAATTTTAAAACCTGTTTATCGAGGGCAGCAACCTTTGTATTCCTTGATGTCTTAGTACCAGTTACATAGTTACCTCTGTGGTGTTCCCTCTTATGCAACCCTATGATAACATTACCAATATTTAAAAATAAATAAATAAACGGAATACCAGTGTTTAAGGTTTCACACTGAATTGTCCTGGGATGGTAATAAACATGAAATGCAGAAAAAAAGCAGAAGAGAGAGTGCCATTTTAGAAGATGCAGAGGGAAAAAGCAGATCAATGAGACATCCTATTTGGGCTTCTAGCATTGATAAAGAGATAAAATGTGGAAACCAAGAATGCCCAACTTTATATGAGTACATTGCTGTAACAAAAATATTAATATGAAGGAAAGATTGAGTAGGCCATGCTAGTGGCATTTTAGTGAATTCTGTTAAAGAAAACTTAGGAGTCGACTCAGATTCACAAATAAATAATTTCAGTGAGTGAGGCAGAATTCCTATGCATTCGAAGGATATGACTATGCTATCGGACACATATTACTAACCAAAAAGCCAGAATGTCAGCTTTGACTGATATGCTGAGGGAGTCATAGACATTGCAAAAGCGAAAAATGGCTATGTAAACTAGACAAATGTGCTGCTGACACTTAACTCATTTAGGAGGAGCAACTGCTTTGTAATTCAACATATTAGAGAACCCACAAAGAGAGAATTAACCCTTGACTTCATTCTGAATAGCATACAGAATCTGTTCCAAAGTGTTGGTTTCTGAAGCACTTTTCTGTAGCTGCAAATACATAATTTTTAGCTTTGAAAAAGCAACAACCAAAAAAGATCAGTGGAGTGGTACTCAACTTCAAAAAGGCGAACAGCATAAAACTGAGGAAGCCTCTTAAATAGATGCTAAGGAGGACACTGTAGAGAGTTAAATCTTTGCAGGTGGCCTAGAGAGTATTAAGAATATCAGATTGGAGACACAGAGTAAATGCATGCCACACATCAAGTAAGACTTGAAAAAGAAGAGGCTCGGCATGAAGAAACAGCAGGAAGACATCCTTTAAAAAAACAAAGTTGTATCCAAATGGGGAAAACAGAAAGAATCTTAAATTCTAGTAAGTTAAATGTAGAACACAATAAAGCAGTCTAAAAAACATTTTGCAAAAGGAAAAAAAATTTAAAAAAAATCCTTCTCTAAATATTGGTAGCAGGTTTGCCAGGGAATCTTTGGGGACAATATTTGATCAGAATAGAAGAGCATTACTTGCAGAAAACAATCGTAGAATGATTAAATGATTGCTTTGCTGCTTTGTTCAGCACAATTCTTTGTGAAAGAGCTTGTGGAGATTGCTATGCTAGAAGCCTTCTGATGAACTCGCTGAGGAGTGACTCGCTGAGGAGTGACTGGAGTTGCTGGTAGGAATAGAGAAACTGATCAGAAATAAATCACTGGAAACAGATTATATTCTTCCAGGCTTTCTAAAGCAATTCAGAGGAGTAATAGTCAAACTACTGAGAGCAGTATGTAATCATTAGCTCAGAACTGCTTTGATATCTGAGTGAAAAGTTGCAAATGTCTTGCCATGTTTTTAAAACAGAATGGAAACCTCAAACTTGTAAGTTAATGTCTGTAGCACGCCAACTTATAAAAATTAAAATCAGGAGTGGAATTAGAAATTGATATGCTACATTGAGGAAGAGTTGACATGGCACTTGTAAAGGAACAAATTATTGAAAAACTCAGTGAAGTCCTTTGAAGAAGCCAGCAGGCATGTGAACAGAGGCTGACAGGGCCTGCAAGGCCTCCAAAAAGGACTCAGCAATTTCTTTCATCAAAGGCTCTCATGGAAATTAAATAGCCATGGAAAAAGAGTGAAGCCCTCAAATGGATATAAAATTCTTTAGAACAAGGAAACGGATTAGAGAATAAATAAATATTAATTTTCCAGTAAGGAGGGATGTAGCCTGTAGAGTCCCTCAGGACAAGTCTCAGTCCCTGTGCTGAGATTTGTGTTGTTCAGTGGAACAGGAAGTGAATCATGAGATGATAAAATTTTAGTGGTTATAGTAAGTTATTTCAGAAAATAAAAATGAGGGCTGATTGTGAAGAATTCTGGAGGGACATTGCAAAGCTCAACATAAAGTTAAATGGTCTTTCCTGATTGCAGCTGCAGCAGCAAACCTAAAGATTATTATCTTGTTTGCTATGCAAAGTTTATTGATATAGGGGAAGATGGGATTTTAGGTTTTGATTTTAAATTCAGCTGGAGGAAACCCATAAATAAGACTAGGTAAATTCAGTATGTCTTACATCTTTTTGAATAAAACAGAATAAGCCTGGCTTAAAACAATTACAGCTGCCTAAGTTTTTTATTCAAATAAATAACGGATTAAAAAATCACAATGTGAGCTGACTTGACACAACTCTGTGAGCACCCTGAGATGTTTGAGTATATTCTTAGTAGATGGAAGCAAGTTTAACAAGACTGGGGGAATAAATGTTGTTCCTGGGTATCTGAATGTCTTTTCTGTGAGACTACTTCTAGTGTAGTACCTGAAGAAATGGATATTCAAGAGATACTATTTGGACTATATGTGAATTCAACTAAATATGCAATTCTAGAAGTTACTTATGGTAGTAATGCCAGTCCACTGATAAGTGAGAGTTATGTGAACAAAACTGAGATGTGATGTAATGAAAACTCAGGAAGGAGTGCAAAAGAAAAGGAAGTGTAAAAGCATGTCTAAGGTGAGCATGGTGCTGCACCCTAATAGTTAGACTAGTTACCTGAGAGCAGAGGCCACCCAAAATAAAACTTTTCTTTAGGACAGCCTTTTGTCTCTTGGAATTGATTTGTCTCTACATTTTTAAACAAGAAAATATGTGAAAAATTGCATTCAACAGATGTAGATCAAGTATCATTTTCATAGAAAATGTTACTTAAGTCATAGATTAGTTGCCTCTTTGCTTTTTCAGGGTTCTTTTATAATCTTCAGTATTGTTTTAATTATTTTTTTTTTTAATATTCATCTTCGATCATATTGCTGCTATAAGAACTGGAAAATACTCTGGCCCAAAATTATGTACAGAGGAGGAGGGATGGGTGTATTTGCATACACATGATAAAAATATGGGAGTAACATAGGTCTGGAATTAGTAAAGATGTCTGGTTCAGATTCACGTGTTTAAGTAGAATTATGCAGATTCTTTGCCATTTTGAAACAATCAAATAATGTTATTTTCTCTTTCTGCATATGTATATATGCATAAACAGATGTGTTTGGGGGGGTGTTTACATTGTGCTGTTGGGCTATTCAGTCAGCTAACAGCTGGATTAGAGAGAACTTTGTCAAACGTACATTATGAAATGAAGAATATAATTGGCTGAAGTAGTTTCTGGGGGTGTTCAGCCTAATGCAGGTCAGAGCTTGTTAGTCAATTTGTTCTCTAAATATCATTATGCCCATCTGTTTCCCCTACTATTTTTTAAATAAATTTAATTTCTTTCCTTCCAATTTGAAATATTACAGACTGTGGGAGCCAAATGTCTCATGAAATCTGTAGCCTGCTTTCAAACCCTACCATTGTAGCTCACAGCAGGCGGCCCGCCATCAGTAGCTGAAACTGAGAACTCTTACTTGCATCTGCTGGGGCCCACTGGTGGCTGGCAGCCTTTCCAGGGAGAAGGAAAATGAATGGCCATTAGAGTCAGCTGTAAACCTTCCGCTGGCCCAGAGGATCTAGAGCAGGTCCAAAGACAGAGTAAATATTAAAGAGCAGAAGCTGGTTTACTTCTCTTTCTTGTTTGACATCAGTTTCCAAGGAAACGGAACAAAACATGAGAACTGGGAGCCAGCAGCTGAGATTGACTCAGCTGGTGGCTAGTCCTGCTTCTGTTTCCATGGAAACACGTATCAAATTGGCAAAAATAAAGAAGTAGGGCAGGGTCAGTTCAAAATGGCAGGATGAATGGCTGCTGCTTCAGCTACTTAATAAGATGAGGCTTGCTGGTATTTGTCCCTCTTCAGTAAGCAATTTGAATTTTAGTTCTGCCTCCATTATTCACTTCCCAATAAACACTACTTTCCAATGTGGGAATGTAGGAACCACTATTGGCGACAAGAGTTTGTAATTCGTCTTGCTCAGCGTCTTGGTTGCAGCAATGACTGGCACAAATACTTTCAGAGGTGGATGCTAGAAATGTGAAGTGCACATCTGAGAGTTCATCTGTCATGCTTGAATTTTCAGTCATGGTTCACAATGAACAGTGACTTCAAATATATGGTTGTGCATACCTCATAAATGGTTTATATGCTCAGTATTTGAATACCTTTGTTATTCTCCTAGATGTCAGTTTTTTCTGATTCTTGCTAACTTTTCACAGTTCAATGTAATTGCTAATTATGCACTATGTGAAGAACTTCCTTTTTCAGTTTTGAAAATGTTGCTTTTCAGTCCCGTTGAACATACATTATTTTTCTTTTAAGGAAAAGAAGAATCGAGTTTCCCACATTTAGTTTTGCAGTACCATTCATTACTATACATCTGTGTGTTTACTATTGAATCTTATTTTCCTCTTCTCTCTTTCATAGACAGTCCCGATCTTATTAAGCTCTTTTTCCTATTACATACAAACTTTAAAGCATCCTTTTTAGTTAGGATGACTAATATTGCATAATGGTTTTATCTATTATTCATCATGTTCCGTATATTTAGTGTATTCCTTTTCACTGTCCTACACCATTAAATGAAATGTTGGACTTTACTGTCAAAGTCATTCCACTTTGACTCTTCTACGCACTAATCAAGACACCAAGAAAATGTGTAAGTAGTTCCACTGGTTTTAGGTGAAAATGGCTTCACAGTTGCTAAAATTGAATTCCATTTGTCATCATATAGCCTACTCATGTTAATTACTCTCCTCACAAGTCTTTAGACTCAATTAACCTCAACATTTTTGTCTATATATTTTCATGCTTGTGCTGTTGAGCAACACTGATTGTAGTATGGAATTATCGTTCTTAGATGGTTCTTAGAGATGAAGTATTACTCTGAAATATGGAAGCATGATACTGCTCTTTTAAATGTATAATTATTGTTACTTGTGCTGCTGTTATTTAGTCACACTTCTGTCATGTTCCTGCTGCTCTGCGAACATTTTGCTGTAGCAACTCCCTGTTCAGAGGACTCAGCTACCAGAGGTACCCGACAGGACCCATCCTTTCCACTGCATTTGGCAACCCAGACTATTGTTCTCCCTTTGGGATTTCAAGGTATAATCCCCACTCCTAAGAGAAATAGACTACTGGAGGAAAGGTAATCAGATGACAGGTATCTAACAGCAGTGAAATCATTACACATGGATTAAAAGCAGCCATATACCACTTTTGGTAACAACACTGCTGAGGTTGCTGTGTATAGTGTGAGACTACCAGTAAATCATTCACAACCTAATCATCATTAAAAGCAACAGACATATCATCTATCAGTGTGTTACCTGGCTGGTTCAAACAGAAGGCACTGTGACAGTTTTGTTCATTAACTGAGAAGGCTCAGTATATGACAGACCCAGTGGCACTTCTTGATACGTAGGATACATTCATTCAGGTTTATTCCTCTGAAGCTGAAGCCAAAGTTAACATTGATTTTATGCTCCTTTATCAAGCTGCAAACAGCTACAGAGTTAGTGTAGGAAAACACTGATGCTTTTTGGCAGTCAGAAACTGGCTACCAAATAGTAATATACTTGGCTTTAGGATATTCCAGCATTTGTTCAGCAGTGCCACACTTGCAAGCGCTTAGAAGTTCATCTTCTCACATGCTTCCTGTGTTCTTTCAGAGATAAATCTCTGGACACATTTTTACTTGAACTACATAGTAAGTGTCAAGATTTAGAGGCACTATAACCCAGACAGGAACATTTTTTGCTCTTTTGTCACTGATTTGAGTTGTTCTTAATATCAGAAGCAAGAAAGGCAAGAAAACTCCCTCCATCAAACACCAAAGCCTGATTAAGAAAAACTTCCAGAAAACAGGCTCCAGGAACTAATTAATCTTCCTTGTTGCATTCTATCCTGGGCATTCAGTGTACAGCACTTGCTAGCCCTGTACCATCTCTCTGTTGTTTTCTGGAACTAAACACCACTTTATAGAGAAAGACATTAATGCTTATGTCAAGAAACAGATGCTGATGTGCAGATGAAATTAAGTATGATGAATTAGTTGAAGAATACACTGAGGCTGCAATAGAGACCAATAAAATCCTTCTACCAGACTTCTCTGAAGATAGCGAATTCTGCATTAAAATAGCTATTAAGGATAACAAATTGTCTAATGTAATTGATGTTTCTTTTGGGGAAGAATATTCCCTTGTTCCTTCAAATGTTTAATAAGCTGATACTGAAAAAACACACCCTGGGTATCCTGGTACTCCTTTAAAACTATACCTTTAGTCATGAGCAATCTTATGGAGAAGGCAAGCCTCAGCTTATATTTTAAGTAATTATAGTCAGTATCATTCAACTGGAACATCCTGAGTTGTGGCCAAGACATTGTACTGAAACGCATTAATGACAGTGATGGATTAGTCCTGCTGTCATGGGGAGAAGCAAGCCATCTACTCACCTGCCATAAGATCTTTATGCCATGCTTGACCATGAAGTAATGCTCCCTCAATCTAAAAGACACACCTTGGCTTAGCACTGAAATCTCTTCAGTGCTGCTCAAACTTAATAGGTACTGATGTACTTTTACTTAGAGGCGAAGTGCCATGCAGAGCACTTCTGTTCTAGCATACACAGGGAGACACTCGACAAACAGCTAGGCAGCATGGGCACACACACACAGGCAATAAGCAGATGGCAGAGTGCTGGAAACTTACCCCATGTAAAACAGACTTCATGCTGGTGGAGAAAGGGCCTGAGGAAGAAATTGCATGCACAAAGCCATCCTCTTTATGTCTATGCACTACAGGTCATTTTGCTTCTGTATTTAGTTCTGGATTCCTCACTGTTGCTAAGCGCTCTTATAGAGCAGCATCCATTAAGTAATACTATACTACATTGGTACCCAAACCTGGAAGACTCTGTCCCTCTGTGGCAAAGCAATGCATTCTTAGTTGTTTATACGTTGTCACCTGCAAAGCACCAATACAATATATTTGGACAGGAAAATACAGACATTTTGAAAACTATTTTAAAAACTTGTAAGTACCAGCACAGGATACTTATTGCAAATGGCTTAGGCCATCCTCTGCTTGGGTTTCCCATACAGTAGTAAATCAAGACCTTTGGCTATCTATATTTTATGTATGTAAAGATTGCTTTGCTTTAGAGGGTAAAATTGTTTCTTCTCTGATAAGCATACTCTAAAAATTCAAATGTATATGTCATATGTAAATGAGAAAAAGCTTTTTTGGTACCTGCCAAACACTGGAATGAACTTTTCTACAAAAAATGCAGATTATCACAAATCTCTTGATACTCCTACAAGAGCAAGGACTGTTTCTGAATTAGCTCTTTCCAGCATCAGTATCCAACAGAATGTGTTTATGCATATGCATTTTTATTTTAAAACATCTCAATGTATATTCTTCTCTCCCTGGAGAAAAGAGAAGAAACACATAATAGCCGTTAACCACGTTGTAAATGGGACCAATATGCATTAGCAATGCTCCAGTGATACATGTATTTTTAACAGCTAAAAAACAGGAGGCTTTTTGCTTTGTAATGGCCTGAATCACTCTAAAGTCTACTTTCCAAACTGCCTTTGTTCCTATACCTCCAGCAGCTGCACCTGTACTCTAGGAAGTACATACCTGCCTTCCATGTTTCTCCACCCTCCTGAAATGCTTTCTCCCGCCCATGTCCATGAACTCTCATGCATATCAAATCTCACCTCATGCTCACTTTCACTGCCACATAATCTGCTGGTCATTGTTAAAACTGACTGTGTGACAGGACAGCAAACTTGTGGCTTTGGTCAGCAGTTTTAGATCAGTACCTACATGTCAGAAGCTATTAGAGACTGGCAATGACCTGATTGCAGGTAGCCATATTTTAGGTACTACTTGGCTGGTGTTGACATGTTTGTGGACAGTCAACTTAAGGCTTCCCAGTAAGACCTGATTTAATGTTTGTGGTAAGAATCGAATATAAATGTTTACTAACTTAATTGTGTGGAAGTGGTGGAGCTAGTTCCTAGTGGATGAGGGTGGGATGAAGCCTAAGGTGAAGGTCTTGCAGAATTTGGGAAGATGCTAATGGCCAAAAGTAACTGAGAAGACTCAGACATTTGGAGGGGACAGGGGAGAGCTGCTGGGCTTGCTGCTGTCACTGTGTGCCAGAGATATGTGGAAAGAGTGTCTCATAAAGAGAGAGACCCGCACCCTACAGCTGTAGCTGCCTGGCAGCCTTCCTTGCCCTTTTTTTTTGGTGGTCGTCTATCCAGCACACATTGTCTCCTCTTTGTATAGGCTAAATAGGCAGTCAGAGTACTGCAGCTCACAGGAGCTGTTCTGTGACCTGTAGCAGCCGCCTACCCGTTCAACACCACTGCTTATGAAGTCCAAGTCTAAGTCCATCCCTGTGCGAGGGCGGTCATCTCATAGCTTGCCTAAGTGCTTCTATGTATTCCTAGGCATCGTTCTAATACTATGTCCCTTACAGCCTTTAAAATGTAGGACCAGCACTGACTGTCTTTCAGCCCTCTGGCTTAAAAGCAATTTGCATTAAAAGACTATACATTTTTGTCAGGTTTTGTCAAACTACATATTTTGTTAGCTTATTTTTGAAAATTAGCAGTATTATCTCTGGGCATACATTATATAATAAATAGTGTATTGTTTTATTAAAAATCTTCTGAATCTTGATGCAGTAATAATTTGTTACCTGCAAAGAAGGATTTGGTGAAGAAATTTTGTCCACAGTCTCTTCAGCAGAAAATGCTGAGATTTCATTCTTTTGCCATTTTTACTTCTCACCTTAACTCCAGCAATGTCATAAATCCAATTTCTTGATTTTCACGTACATTTAAAGAAATTCCGTGTTGTCTTTTAGCTGCTTGCTCTTGAAAACCTGTATTAGCCATCCTAATTTTGCTCATATAATTTCTTCTCTAATGTATAACTTTTTTGTATGAACTTGTTGTTATATTAAAGGAACTCCTGGCTATCTCAAATAACATTTTGGATTTAAGTACCTTGGTATACTAATTTCTTTAGTATTGCCATTTTATTCAACAGTTTCTATTCATTCTGAGGTATTTTTTTGCTTTCTCATGCAGCATCTGTGACCCAAGTAAGAATTTTAAAGATCAGAGAATCTTTCTCTGCAGTTAATAGTTCCTTTATTACTCCTACTATATCATGTTAGGGTTTACAAGGTTAGAAGCCTCATTTAATGGAAATACCCTGCTTACATTTTAAAATCATTATGCCTGTTTTTTTTCACTAACAAATAAAATATTGTGTAATTCTTACCAGTGTGGAAGAATGTCTTCTGATGTGTGCTACAGAATGAGATACTCCAAAAGGCACATATTTGTGGGGAGGAAGGGGAAAAAAGCTTCTCGGAAAATTTAATTTCAGTATGTTGCATATAGATGTACATATTTATGTATGAATGAGTATATGTGATAATATGTACATATATACATACATGTTTAGTATCTTGACTGTTGATGTTTCAGTTCTGGTATCTGGTCAGAGATAACTCAGGTTTTCCAATTAAAGAAGTCCATTTTTTTTTTTAATTGTTACTTTTTCTAAAACTTGATGTACATGTATTTTTCAAAGAGGCACAGGGGAGGGAGTTTCTCTTGCCTGCTGGCAGTCTTGAATGTGTATGCTCCTAGCTCATGTGAATTTCAAGAGTCTCTTATGGAATGGTATAGAAGCCAAACATAATGGAAACAACCCATGGTTCTGATTGTGGTAGGCAAAAAGCTGGATATCTCACATGTTACATATTTCTGTGTGCTGGTTACTTCTCTGCAGAAAAGGAATTTTGACCTAACAGCATCGATTAGTCCTCTTATTTTGTGGGACTTTCGCAATGAAAAGTGAAACGGAACACCTACATCATAAATTTATAGAGCTAGTGATAGAAAGTAATTTACTATGGATTTTTCTATTTGCAATAATACCATTGAGCTAGGAAGTAATGTTGTGCAGCAGATGAAAGCAATATGAAAATTTCTTGCTGCCAACATGAAGGTGTTCTTCAGCTTTGTTATATAGGTTGAAGACATATATCTTTAATGTTTTCATTGGAATCTAAATTTCCAATAATACTGTGAGCAGGATTTTAAAGCAAGATTTTTTTTCATATTCTTCATTTACATATACTAATATAGAAGAAAGCACTGTGGAGACACATTCAGTATGGAAATGTATGTGTGGTGGCAGATCATCAAAAACATTATAAGAAATGGTATTACAAAGGAATTATGCGGGAGCAAGGTGGAAGAGATCACTGCAGGAGTAGGAGTGTGATAATTTGGGTATTTTTCATATTTTGCCAGTGTTTTGGGTTTGGGTTTTCTTTAATAAATTCATAAAATTTAAATTAATCTGAAATGAGAGTCATATCAGAAATTATCAAGGTAATTATTTGAGCTGTTAAAATGATGAACTTTGATGGGTCATTTTCACAAGTCACTATGACACTGATTTCATAAATTGAAATCCCAAGCAAGATTTCTGTTTTCAATAAAAATTAAATGATAGGTGGAACTGAATGTAAATAAATGCTAGGTGATGGCAAAAGTCTCGATACAGTAGTACATAGATGTAAGACAATGTCATCATGATGCTCAGTGACAGGGAGGTAGGAACTGGATGATCTTAAGGCCCTTTTGAACCCTAGCCATTCTGTGATTCTATGATTCTGTGACTGGTGTACAGGCACTTTGAAGAGATGCTCCATCATGCTGACTTCCCAGAAAAAGTGTGAATGCTTCCCCCACTGTTCTCTTCACCCCTGTCATCCTGGCATTTGCATGCATTCACTTCACGTGGGCTTCCTTCCATCCTGTTTTGTTGCTTTAAAGCTCTTTCTTGACTATCTCATTCTGGCTAGTCTTCCACTGTTGAAGAAAAAATCAGTGAGTTATTGCACATAACTGGTGAAATAGTCACATAGATACCCATATTTCTGAAAACTGTTCAGTGCTTCACTGAACTTCACTGTGTTTCACTGACTTACAGAAATAGAATTGCTGTGTGAAAGTAAAAGGCTTTCAAGGTTCAGTACAAATATGTAAAATTATTAGACATAAAATCTAATTTCCACTAACTTTGTTAAAATATTCTTAATAGTGGTATTTTGTTTAAATCTGGTCACCTGTGATCAAAAAAATGAACTCATAAAGGAACAGGTACCTGCAAGAAATGTTGGCTTAATAAAAAAAAATTGAGAACATCTGTTATTGAAGTCTACAAAAGTACAGCTTGCTTAATTTTGCAAAATTGATGCCAGGAGGATATATGATTACTATCTCCAAATTTCATGGAAAATTAAAGAACAAGAGGGGAGATGAACCATTCAAATTGTATGCCAGTGCTGACACATGAGGAAAATAGTTAAAAACTGGTTATGAGTAAACAGGACCTGGAAGTGAGAAGATGTTTTTAAGGCACTAGGTTAGTTGAAGATCTCGAATTGTCGTATGTTAGGGGGGTAATGATTTAACATTTGAAATTCACAGTTTAATAAGTATATGAAGAGGATTATATGATGTGGAGACTGGACCCATCTTTCTGTTTATGAACTGGGCCCCAGATTTTTACAACGACCTTGTGAAAACTGCTTGCATTCCTGTTATTTTTCAGTTAAAGGCCAGATAGCTTCATCTGGATTTTGTAATATTTTTTCAGCCACAAATGGCTAACACAAGAGACAGAATACCACAGCTATCACTGCATATCCTTTAAAATGGTTCATTTGCCTCAGGCTTTAGGATTTATCTGTAATGAAGATGGAAGATTGATGGCTGACTACTGACCTACTTTGAGGAAATGAAAGAGCAGGTGGCATGCTGCTGACTAGGAAAGCAAAAGGCTCTACTAAATGCAGAGAAATAAAAGCATGGCTGAATAAAGTCTCTTTTAGATCACAGCTATTTTTCAGTAGCCCAACACAGAATAATACACATCTGGGAACCTCAAAACCTCTTTTGTATATATGTGCACGTGTAAATATATTTAACTTATTTGAAATAGTTATTTTCATTTTATGTAAGGGGGCTCTTCGAGTTACTGTTAGGGCTTCGAATCTATCAAACCGCCACAGCATATTGTAGAAACTAATAGGAGAAGCTAAACAATGGCTTACAATGTGACAGACTTGTGTCAATGCTTGCACCAAACTGTTCCCCAAGTTTTGTTTAATCCTTGGTGAAAGAGAGACATGTTCATCTAAAGTCAGAATTAAGGTGCTTCCAACTGCATGACAGAAGTGTGTAATAGTGGGAGACATCCAGTCCTTCAGCAAAGAGCTGACACCCTTTAACTAGGAGCAGTGTACTCTAGTTTGTGTTAGGAATTTCATACATGAATCATGAGAAGGGGTTAAAGGAAAACATTTTCAGTTTCTTGTTAGCAGTCTTGTATTTGAAGCAAACTAGTAGCTACATTGGTGAATAATGTTGACCACCAAATATGTCTGCTACTTCTCACGACTATGAAGTTTATAGAAAATGGCATAATTTTTAAGCTAATTGCTTTCATTACAAAGCAATTATCTTCCATGTTTTGGAGCAGGTAGAGAAGAAAAGAGCCATTTTGCCTACTGTGAGATCTAATGGGAAATGGACTAATGCAAGCCAAGAGACTGAGTTGTAAGTCAACATCCTCCCCTTACGTCTTGCACTTCTGCACTTCCAATACCCCCATTGTTAACAAGAGTGTCATGCTGACATCCTGAAGTGAAAGAAAATTTTACAATTTGATTAGAACCCTCTATATTCAGCTTCAGATGGAAACAGGACCCTAGTAAGTAATTTAAGACATCCAATTCTCATTCATTTGAAGAAGAGTCGAAAGTATGTGCCATTTTTAAATTAAGTCTGGCTCTGACTTTCCTTTTAGTAAGTTATTATAAAGGTTCAAGAATGTGATAAAAGGCAACTTTGTAGATCTTCATACTCTGGCTCTTTTACATGGAGAGTTT
Organism: Strigops habroptila; assembly: GCF_004027225.2. Classification (NCBI taxonomy): domain Eukaryota; kingdom Metazoa; phylum Chordata; class Aves; order Psittaciformes; family Psittacidae; genus Strigops; species Strigops habroptila. The sequence continues at coordinate 63,130,311 of NC_044277.2, read as the reverse complement.
TTAGTTTAGTCTTTGGGTGCAATTCAGACATGGGAGATACCAAGCTATTAGGCTATCCAGTCTGTAACTATTCCCAAGACCTTTCCTTTTTTAAGTCTGGGAATAAAATCTGATTCCATCTGACATTCAGCCCATATTCTAAAATAGCTTAATCATTTTTGTACTATCTTCCTTTATTTTCCAGTTTTGAAAGGAGAGACAGCTAGAGGAAGTGGCCACTTATTATTTTGGTGTTATTCAAAGCCTGACAGTGATTTAGAGGGATAAATGGGAAAAACATGCATGCATGTATCAGGGAAAGTGGCAAGTGTAGGTGCTGAGCCTTTTTTTTTTTCACCCTGTAATACATTCTAGTTAGAAGAAAATTTACATTTGTTTTTTATAATTGTGGTGGATGTGGGAGAGTTGTAGGAAATCTTGCCTTTGTATCCAAATAGTAGAAGGCATTACATATATGTATCCTATAAAGGACAAAAATTTATTTCATCATCTTTTTCCTAAAAAGAAGTTTGTTTTCCAAGTTTTTGTATTAATACTTATGGGCTTGGTTGCCTTAGGGTACATGAATTGTTCTATCCACACTTCCTTTTCTCTGGTTTCAATGTACCTTACCAGGTGTTTGGTAGGTGTTCATGCAAAGCAAACTTGTTTAGTTGCAGTCCTACATTCCATGTCATAGACACTCCAGCATACATTTGCACCATATTCAGTTCACTGAGAATACAGCCTTATTATGAAGCTCTGCATAAAAGCTCTAGAAAGGACAAAAAATTACTTTTATAAAAAGTTACTTTTATAATGGTAGAGTTAACCCATAAAACAGATTAAAAACTACATATTTTTTAAAAAATAATATTAGAATGAGTCAGAATATTTTAAACTTTTCTGAATGGTAAGGCTGCCTGTATACACTGACGTAAAAACAAGAAATTATTTTCCATTTTTCTTACTTGACCAAAACCAAGAGCAACAAGAGTGAAGGTCAGGGTGGCCTAATGAAAAAAGATAAGTCTTCTTTTGGATCCAGTAAAGTCTCAGTATCCAGCAAAGAAGACAAGGCAAAAACACATGGCTACCAATGAAAATAACTGTGCTTGGACATATCTAAGTCACACCTGTAAAGAAAAGACCAAGATAATTCTTTTATTGTCTCAGATATAGTCTGCAAAGTAGTAATTGAATAGATTCTTTTTAAAAGGTTAATGTAATCTAGCCATTAAAATTGCAGGTTTTGGAGTGTGTTTTGGAAGTTAGGACTATTTTAGCGCAGTTAGTAAATATTAATTAAAAAGAAGACTTTTGCCTTAACAGATCTATTCAGAAAATTGCATGGTGAAGGGATGTCATTATTCTTCTGTGTTAGAAATACCCTGCACCTATGTGAAATTGATACTATTTTCTTTTTATTATTAGAATCTATGGAAATTTGCTTGCATTGGTACTGAAAGATTTAAGATGTCTCAGTATCCCTAGACATGATCTACATATGAAGTTAAGAGGGTTTAAGTAAAGGTGTATTCTAAAGTGGATATATTTTGTGACATCTCTAAATTGATTTTGACCTAGCTAATAGCCATTTAATTCATATCGGAACTCTTGCCGGTGTACAGTTATTAATATGAAACCTTTTTCTAATTCTGCAATTCTTTTCACCAGCGTAACCAAAATATTTTTTACTTATTAAAATTAAGCCAGTGATGTTTATTATATAGGGAAGCCATGATTTTCTAAGCTAGCTAGTTTCCTGTCACAAAGACATATTCACTCTAGGTGGAATAAGTTGAAGGATTGGAATCTTGTCTATTAGACATTTGAATACTTAGATTAGGGTCTATTATTGGTTTGTGTACAAAGGGGTAAAAAGTATGACCTATGGAAATCAAGTAAAAATTTTGTTTGCTTTGGAATTTGGTGTTTTCTTGCTATTTTCAACTGAATTATTCATCATAAACAATTTGTGGATTTATGATAGGAGTGGTCTGTAAAAAAACGTTCAATAGTGATTTAATTCTTTTTTTGCCCACATTTTTGGTCACTACCCTCCCTTTTCTTTTTTCCATGTTTGCCTAAGTCTTTCAATGAACAGAAGTGTAGCTTTTTCTCTTTGATGTATGTCCCTTTTGATTAGGAGATCATCAATTATTTAGATTGTTCCAAACCTTTCAGCCTAATACTTTGAACATAAGACTGTAAGTAGAGCATTTTGAAGATCAGTGTTTAAAAATAGGTCATGTTTTTCAAGAGACCAGCCAATTCAGTGCTTGAAAATCTGGAAAATCTCCTGATTAACATTCAGTATTTGTTAACCTAATATGGACTTGTTTTTAAAACATTATCCATATTATTTTCTCTATTTAGAAAAGTCACCTATCTTATGTGTAATATTTAATGCCAGTTGTATTATTAACAGAATCTATTAAAAAAAACCCCAGTGATATTTAAGTGGTTTTGCTGAAAGAAAAGAAGATATTTTCCTAAATTTCTTTAACATCTATTTCAGATAGTTTGGGAACCTTATAAAATCATCGGTGTTGTTTTGCTATGGTAATTATTTTGTGCATGTTCTTCATTATTATTAATAATAGTAATAATAATATTTTGCATTTCTGAAGTACTTTTCATCTGCCAACCTCAGTTCTTTTTGCAAACAGCTAATTAGACTTCAAAACACAGTAAGTGGTGTTATACCCACTTTTCTGCAGGGCAGTACTGAAGGGCAAACCATGCTGCCTCTCAGTAGGCAGTCCAGGATGCTTGAGAGGTTGAGTAAGAACCCCCATGAATATGCATTGTGAATTAATATGCCATGAGGGAAGTTTCTTACTTATTCCAACTAATTAGCTCATGGCCTGATAAATGAAAAGGACAGAAATTTTAAACTGTTCCCTGGAACTCCATGCTTAAGTTTTTATGTTATCTTGTCATATGTCAGTGCAGTCATGGCAACAGCAAAGCTTTTCACAGTGCCTTCATATGCCAGAGAGAAGTTCAGACAAAACTAACTACTTACAGATATTTTTTGATTAAATGGCATTTTCCATCCTAATCTGTTTAAATGGTAACAATTCAATTTCTTCTAGCTTTGTTTCTTTAATTTTTTTTTGTTTTTCAAACGAATGTGCTTTCAGCAATGTAGGTCCTGATACTTGGGTAGTTTCAGTGGCTCTCCAGGTACCCTGATGCTTTAAGGACTGGCTTTTGCATACAGGTATACTAGCAATTTTCACTCCACAGAAATCCTGATATAGAACTATTTACCTCATCAAACCACACATTCAGTCTAACATCCTCCTTTTTAAATAAGGAGGATAAACTTCTATGATGAAATGACTGGCCTAGTAAATGAGGGGGGAGCAGTAGATACTGTCTGCCTTGACTTGAATAAGGCTCTTGACACTATCTACCATAAGATCCTCATAGAGAAGCTGTTGATGTAGGAGCTGGATGAGCAGACAGTGAGGTGAATTGAAAACTGGCTGTATGATTGGGCCTAGAGGGTGATGATCAGTGGCACAAAGTCCAGTTGGAGGCTGGTAACTAGTGGTGTACCCCAGGGGTAAATATTAGGTCCGGTTCTGTTCGACATCTTCATTAATGATCTGGATGATGGGGCACAGTGTACCCTTATCAAGGTTGCTGATGACACAAAACTGGGAGGGATGGCCAACACACCAGAGAGTTGTGCTGCCATCGAGATGGAATTCCACAGGCTGGAAATATGGGCTGACGGGAACCTCATGCAGTTCAACTAAGGAAGTGCAAAGTCCTGCAGGCAGGAAGGAACAAGCCCCGGTACCTGTACATGCAGGGGGCTGACCAGCCTGAAAGCAGTTTGACAAAAAAGAACCTAGGGGCCCTAATGGACACCACGAATGTGAGCCAGCAATGTGCCCTCACGGAAGAGGCAGCCACCTGGCTAATGGTATCCTGGGCTGCATTAGGTAAAGCATTGCCAGCAGGTGATCCTTCCCCTCTACTCAGCACTGGTGAGGCCACGCCTGGAGTGCTGTGTCCAGTTCTGGGCTCCTCACTACAAGACAGACATAGACATACTGGAGAGAGTCCAACAAAGAGCCACAAAGATGAAGGAACTGGAGCATCTCTCCTATGAGGAAAGGCTGAGAGCTGGGCCTGAAGGGGGATCTTATCTATGTATATAAATACCTGAAGTGAGGGGGCAAAGAAGACAGAACCAGGCACTTTTCAGTGACTCCCACTGACAGGGCCAGAGGTAATGGGCACAAACTGAAACACAGAGGTTCCCTCTGGACAACAGGAAACACTTTCTCAGTGTAAGGGTGACTGGGCACTGGCATAGGTTGCCCAGGGAGGTGGAGGAGGCTCCATCCTTGGAGATACTCAAAAGCCGTCTGTACATGGTCCTGGAAAACCTGCTCTAGGAAGCCCTACTGACCGGAATACCTCCAGAGATCCCTTCCCATCTCAGCCATTCTGTGATTCTTTGGTTCTTTGAAATGAAAAGGTGAATTTCCTAAGATTCTAGCTCAGGGCTGCTTGGGATTTCCTCTCTGCTACTAATTTTACCTTGGTTGCCATGGAACCAAAGGCAGAGAAGCAGAAGAAATCAAGTAATATAGCCTACAAGTAGTTTCTCAAGGGAATGAGGAACTAAATACGGTAAATTGATAATAAATAAAACAAAAAGTATTGCTCATTTCACTGAATGCTTAAGAAAGTAACAGAAGTATGTCTGAATGCAAAACTGTATGGATTGGTATTGTACATCGTCTTTTAATATCTGTAATTTCTCCCTGTTATCATAGAGTTATTACTAGTCTCATCTTTACACAATAGCACAGTTTAATGTTTTCTGAAATCTGTTGTGTGCACAGAGGATGTTAATAAGACCAGTAGAACTATCCATCATTTATGTCTGTTTTAAGAGCAAATTGGTGCTTTGATTGCTGTCCTACACACAAGTGAATTTCACTGTAATTTTTTGCTTATGTTTTAAAAAGAAAGTATTGGCTGTTCACAAATATTTCTCCTGGAGATTGGGTAGAAGACCATTGTGAAACGAAGTACATCATCAACACAGCCAGTGCAAACTGTGGAGTTTGTTGTACCTAATGTTTAGTACTTGAAAAAGAAAATAGTAGGGTAAAACTACTGATAGAAATTCCTGTCCCTGACACCCAGAGTACACATGTTCTGAACACATGCAGTATTCCTTTTACTACCAGATTCTGAGTTAAGATTATTCTATTTGGTGAGTTTTCCTTTTCCTTTTATACTTTTCCTTTTTTTTTCTTCTTCTTCTCCCTTTTTATTTTCTCTTTTTTCTTTTTTCTTTTTTCTTTTTTTTTTTTGTATTTGTATTGCTTCTCTTCAAATAAAATAAATATTCACTGTTGCTAAAAGTTACATCTGCTCCTGAGTTAAGTTCTCTGCCGTTGTGGACTTTGGTGAGCCAATGTAATGAATCTCCTTTAAACTTCTCAGAATTTGGCCCTTTGGGTTGTTTATTTGATCTGACCTTGAAGGAAGTGCCTGAGATTAGGGGTTCTGGATTTTGTTTGCTTCTTTGAGTGGAAAAAAAATTAAAAACACATGTCACTAAGGTGAAGGAACTATGGACTTCATGTAGCTAAGCCCTGAAGAGGAGGTAGTTTCCAAGCCTTTCCTCACTTCTTAACACAGTGCACATTTCCATCTCAACATGCATCTGCTCCATTTATGTTGCAAATATCTGACAAAATTGTACCAAAATTCTCTGCTGTTTCTTCTTCCCTCCAATAATCAATTTGTCCTAAATGGATTTTTATTCCAAAAAGCCACAACCACTAAAGGAGCAGTGAGGTGTGTATTCACATCTGCACAGTCTTTCCAACTGAACCCACATGAAACACGCATAAACCTAGAATGTGCTCTAAGCCATTTTATTGCTTATTTGGGCAGAATTATTCTTCCTGCGGCTTGTCAGCCCAGCATTCCTGTTTATCTTAAAACAACCAGGTCCTGCAAATTCTCTTCCTTTTGTTGCTTACTAGTTACATGTCTAATAGAAATATAAACTCAAGTTATAACCCTGAGACAATTCCTTTTGAAACTGATGAAAAAGTATTACAGAAATTAGTGACTTTGTACTGATCCAGATAAGTATTAAAATGTTCTTCTTCCCCTCATTCCTTGGTTTCCTCTCTCTCTCTCTCTCTCTCTGTATATTTTGCATTTTCTCTTTTCATTCTTCCAGCCGCCTCCTTTTCAGATTACTCTTTTCCTTTTTATTCATACATTTTTAACTTACTACATGTCTTATCTCAGCTTTTGCCATTGAAAGCTTGCATTTACATCTCCTTCAAGGAAAGATCCTTGTTTTTCTCTGCTGAGGACACACCTGTTTTTGGTTAAATCAAGTACTTCTTTTTCTGCTACTTTACCTCTGAATCTAGTGAGGCATGCACTGATTTTGCCCAGCTGAGTGTTCCATAATGTGGGTCTACAGCAAAAACATTAGGGTCACTGCTACTGTTTTTTTTTATTGCTGCAGTTTTGAAGTTGACCGTATTGCTGCAAAACAAGCTGTAAGCACCCCACCCCCCCATTTTCTTGCTGAAATACCTACATCCATGACAGATCAGATCTTTATCAACCTCTGAAACTATCATTTTTTTTCCATATTCCCCCCCCCCCCCCCCCCCCCCCCGGAGCCTGCCTTTCATTTTTATGTAGATATAGTTAACAGTGAGGCATACAGATGTGCACTTACTGCTGGGAAGACACTGTCCACGCAAAATTCCAGAATCTTAACAACAAAATAGAAATAAATAAGAAAATTAATTCATCTTTAGATATTAACAATACACATTCTTAATAAAATTCCATCATAAATATTCATACATGCAAACAATGCTTGTTTGGAGAGAATTATGAAAGGGCACTCTTGCTGTAGTTGCAGTGTCAAATGGGTACCTATTGGTGTTGGATCAATGTACTTGTTTTTCCAGACTACACTGCTCAGCACACTGGTTCATTCAGATTTGAACACTAGTATTACCCTTCTCTAAGGCACTTTTCTTGAAAGCTTTTCCAGCCATCAACAGTCATCTGACCCAATCTTCACTTCCAATTAAACTCTTATACAAGCTTAACACCTTCCCTGGGCCTTTGATTCATGTGTCAGCCTTCAAATACATCTTCTTGTGCTGAAAAATATATAAAATACTTCATCTCCTTCAAACTAAGAACCCCAAAATAAACAGCAGAAAGAAACGTTTCATATGACAGCCTGTCTCCTACAGAAAACAGAGCTGTGAAGTGCATAGACAGATGGCTGCTGCAGGCAAAGCATATTCTCAATGTGTGATAAATCAGATTTTTTCATAAATATTCTTGTCATTTTTTAAAAAAATTGTTGTTATAGAAAGATTATTATTAAAATTGAACAATAGGCTATAGATTTCATACTCATTGATGAATGGGAGAACATCATAATTCACTTGAAACTCTCACTGGCAAGGCTCTCCAGAGAGGCAGGCAAGACTGGTTTGTGCTCCAAGAAATGACGTAGTTTTGGAGGCAACACCTAGATTACAAATTGTAGAGCCAATTGACCTTGACACCTTTGACATTTTAGCTGCATTCTTTTCATTAACCTATGCATGCTTATTATTAGAGTCCAAATATCTGACACTTAGGGAAGGATATATAAGCTTTTCCTTGAAATATAGAATTTCCGCTGATTGCTGTTATCAGCTCATCCCAACAGTGGTGAGACTTGTGAACCAATGATATTTTAAGGTATTATATTTTATAGTGCTTATTTTTTCCCTTTACTCAAATCTTGTCTCTCACTGCTGCATATTTCCCATCCACCAAACTACCACCAGCAGTATCAAATTAGCACATACATTCTCTTTAGTGTGAAATCTTGCACAAGTGCATCTAATAATTTAATACTTGAGTTGAGAAACATAGAAAATTTCCTAAATAAAATGTGTATTGTGAAAGCTGAACTACCTGGATGACTATGCTCTGTAAGTACGAATGCAAGAAACCTGTCATTTTTGTTTTCCCGTAGGGAGCTCACTTTTCTGTTTAGTCTCCAAAACTTAGGACATGAAGTGTTTTATTCCACACTGCATTCTCAGAAGGTAGGACCCACTGGACTGTTTTCCCTTCTCTTTTTTCTGTTCTTAATAGTCCCCTTGGCACCGTAATACATTTTGAAAGAGCCACGTCTGCTTCTCTAGCCTGTGGGAACTGTCAAACCTGACAGACTGCTGAGCTCCTTCCCTTTAGCCATCCAAGCCAGGTCATAGACTGGGGGAATAAAAAAATCAAAAAAAAAACATTTGGGAAAACTTGACACTGAGGCTTCATCCTGGCAAAGAGGAGTTCTGAGCCAGGTCTGAGATGCCAGAAAGAAATGGGCCAGAGACAGCAGTGTAAAACAGAAGTGCTGTTAAATTCAAGGTGGTGAACATAGTTAATGACCGTGGTTAAGTCAGGTCAGTGTTTGTCAGCATTGTGCAGTAGCTTGAGATGACAAGCCTCTCACCAAAGACAGTAGCAGTTGCTGACCTAGAAGTCGAACCTGTGAGAAAGAGGACCTGTCACCTACTGCTGTAAATGTAATTGGATTTGTTAACAGTTCTCTCATTTATTCTTCTGGGGTATTCATTTTGTGTCTTCTCCCTTCACGGTCTTGTTGCATGAATTAATCAATCATCAAGCATCCACCTGATTTCAGTAGTGGGCTTCTGAGCAGTGCTTGGATTTAGGTTTTAAGTCATAACTTTTCAACTCAGAACAAGCTGTACCAGTCACAGGAAAGTTTGCTACAATATTCAAGCTGTTGGAATCCAGATCACAACCACAGAGACAAAGTCTTATCCTAAAATACTATGTTACAGCTTTATTGATCTTTTATAATGCAGGGAGGTTTTGTACATAAGGAGTGTGTAGTAGCATTATATGCATGCACTTAAATGGAATCTGCCAAGCATCACCTTTGTCCTTCTGCCATTAAGATGAATTCTTTTCCTTAGCTTTTTATTTCTATTTTGTTAAGATTCTGGAATATTATGAGAAGGACAGTGTCTTCTCAGTTGTTGATGCACATCTGTATGCCTCATTGCACAAGGAGAAAAGCAGTCAGGAGTACTCGAGTGAGAACTAAGTAGAACATAGACAGAGAGCAGTAGTAGGGCTGGTTGGTTACGGTAACACGCAAAGGTGAATGAATGAGATCTAGACCTCACAAATTCTTACATTTCTTACAACACATATGAATTAGTATATGATTTAGGTTTTTTGATAGGCTTAACTCTTCAAAAGCAAGAGTAATGTTCTGTCCATGTGTGCGGTACTCTTCACAGTAGCATATAATCCTGTACCAGTTTCTGAAGTTATCTCATAACCAAAATAGTGGTGATTTTTGCCATTTTTTTGTTTTATGGTTTTGCAATCACTTTTTTCTGTCATGTCTTACTCTGTTTAATGTTATTTTATTTGCTTTGCAGCCTTTAAGGGCAGGCTGTGGTGGCCTATATGTACTTTGCGCAGCTATTATATTCACATACATATATACATACACTAATTCACACTTCACATGTAAGTAACACTATAGTTGCACCTCTGCTATTTACAAAAAATCAGAACTACCTTTCATTATTTGTTTGGTATTTCCTTCAGTTCTGTCCTTTCCTGTTTCTCAGTTTCTCTTATCACCGTGTTCCAGTATTATAACCATGTTCCAGTAAAGGGTGGCTCCAAAGAACATGGAGATTCTCTCTTTACAAGGGGTCATATGGAAAGGACAAGGGGTAATGGGCACAAGTCATTCCTGGGGAGATTCCAATTGAACACAAAGGAAAATTTTTCACAATTAGAACAATCATCCATTGGAATAATCTCCCCAAGGAAGTGGTGGATTCCCCAACATCTTTTAAGATTCAACTGAACAGGTCTAGACTGTGCTTTTGCCAAGAAAGGTTGGACCAGATGATCCTTCAGGTCCCTTCCAACCTCGTATTCCATGATTCCATATCAAACCATGATTCGATTTCATCTTCTGAGAAGACAAAAGGACATGGACTCTTTCTGGGGCGCTTTAGCAGTGTTTATACTTTTCTTAGAAATCCCTGCCCCCTGGTCTGCAGGCACTTTGGTTCCACTGGTTAGTTCCCTGGTGCCTAAAATTCTGCATCTGCACATACCCCATGCAAGTGGAAGTTCACGTTGTACCTCAGGCCTTTTTCTACACATATCCCTTTAGACATTTAGTCTAGTGTATGTTGTCAGAGCAAGTCCAATACATGCAAGTAGAATGAGGTCCATTGAAAACACAGCAGTGTCAGGTGCTTTTGTTAAAAAAGTAGAGGAACTGTTCTTGGTTCAACCACCCTAACTGGAATGTTCCCCATCAGCCTACCTTTTGTACTGTGCTACCTTTTTCTTTCTCTTTGTAGCCCAGCATATCCAGGATGGTTTCTGTTAGGACCAGCAGGTGGGACTGCAAGTGTGATGGTGGTTGAGCTTCTCAACATCTACAGTCCCATGTCCTCAGTAAGACATGTATTATACAACTGGGGATTACTACAGCTGCACTGTCTGGGTGTCCCAGTCCAAAAAGTTTGGAATAGACTCTCCACAGATTTTGTCTCAAGTTAGGAAGATGTCTTACTGTACTGGAGAGACTCCAGCGTGTGAATCCCCAGCACAGCTAATCTTCTTCTGGGATTCCAAGGCTGAAGGAGCGTGGGATTTTAAACACACCTCTCTCCTTAGCAGATGCCAACCACTTCCAAGTCAGACACCGCAATGCCGGGTCTCACTCTGTGCCTGCGTTTTTTTGCGTAACACACCTTTACATTTTTAATCTGAGACACACAGAAACTAAATGCTGAAAGATGGCACTTGAGTCATCTCTTTCATTTGCTGTGCATTACAGGAATACGCTTCACACTAAATGCCTTAGCTCTGTCCATTTCAGTGTGTAGCAGGTTAAGACAGTGCTGTCCAGTCATGGGTTTGGTAATCAGGCAGAATGGCAGGAGACAGGGCAGGCCTCCTTCAGATGAGGGGCTCAGACAAGCTGACAGGCTCCGGGCATGCCAAATTCCCCAACTGAACTGTTGAACTTGTCTAGTTGAGTCATGGGGGCACAACTTATTAATCATCACTTCCCACCACCGCTCCCTCTCTGTGCCGGATCTTTCCTTTGCATGCTGGTACTTGGAAATTTTGCTAACAATGTCAAGGGGACCTTTTTTTTCATCTGACCTACAAATCAAAGACTGCCTGCCCTATTAATACCAAATTTACTCCTGAAAATTCAGCAACTAAATTTTTTAGATGGAATGACAAGTATGTAGTTTACTAAAAACAGAACTGTCAGTTTTAGTATCGAGAAGATTGCCTTCAACTATTTTGAGTATCAACTCTTACACATCAAAATAAAATGCAGGGGGTTTGTAATACTTTGAACTATATTGGTTTTCAAAGATTAACACTTTAATTTCTAATTTCCATAACTTTAAGATAGAAAATTCTCTTCAGTGAAAAATGGGAGACAATTACAGATTTTAACTGTGAACCAAACTCAGCCGTTGAAATATGTGTGCTAGGAAATATGTGTGTTATTCAATTTAACAGCTAAAGGTGTTTCCTTACCAGAGACAGATCTAATAAGACTTTAAAGGATGTGAGGCTAAATTCAGGTAATGTTTATGTACTGAGGGTAAGATGTTTTTGTGAACAACCATCTCTGGCAATAACAACAATTTCTTTGGATGGAAAATGGCAAGACGGAGGTCGCTTCATGGTGCAGTGAAGGGAAGGTGCTTCAGTGCCTGATGTTTCACACAGACACTGCTGGGCTCACTCCTTGCCACCCAGCGAATCTCTTGGCTTCTGTATGGACCACGTCCCTTCTCACCAACTAGAAATGCTGTCATTGCAGAAAGGCTTAGGCAGGGGCAAGTCAGTACACATGTAGACAACAGTGACCTGTAACCCACCACCCTGAGCTGCAGGATCAGAATCTTTTAGTAAGATAGTGGTACACAAAATGAGATTGATATACAATTAATTGGATCCTTTCACTTAATAAACGCAGTTTTCTGTTGGTTTCATGTAGATTGTGGTAGAAATGGCTGAATATTTTTTCTAGCAGTTAAAAATGAAAAAAGAAAAGAAACACTAAAAGATCTTACACATTTTAGACTTACTACCAAAGTTACTGGCAACCATCACTGCAACACATCACTAACAACCTAGCCTACGTGTTTTGTAATCTTCGCACCAATTGAAACTTATTGATTCAGTAACTCTTCTTAAATAATAAAAGGTTAATTAACACCCAGTGTTCTTCACAGAAGCACTTTATGACTGTTATTGAGTGAGTTCTGCTAAAACCAATAAAGGAAAATAATTTATTATTTCCATAAGGGTGTATTTACAGACAGAGAAGTTTAGTGATTTGTCTCAGACCTTAAAAATTGATCTCCAACACCCTAGTTGCATAACACAAGATTAGTTATTTCGCTTCAGAGTTCAGCTGCCTATTAGTTACACACTACATCTTTTACTATTTTTGTGTCCAAATTGGTTTTGGGATCCTGCCTGCTGTCCACCTGAAAATGTCACTAATGGGCTAAGGAGAGTACGGCTTCAGTGTTTACCTAATATGCTATCTACCCAAAATTGTATGTACACAACACTTTTGCTCTGGGTTATCAACCTCTGAAAATGAAGGTCTAAAATAAAACTGATGATGTAGCCTTAGCTACAGAAGACTCAAGTAATTTCTATTACAGCATAAAGTGGAAACTTTTTTTTCCTTTTCGTCTGCAGCATTGTGGCATGCTTGGACTGAGTAATTTCTTTGATGTGTAAATGCACCTTAAGAAGGACATTAAATATTTCAAATAATTGGTATGAACATGAAATCTCTCATTAGTGTCTGCTAGACAGCTGCAAAGTGCAGATAAGAAAGTGCATGTGCTAGTACAAGGAAATATTGCAAAATTCTTGAGGGAAGCTTTCTGTCTAGAAATTCCCCTCTTCTTTTTGCCCTTCCAGAATATGTCTATGCAGCCTGTGTCTACTGCAGAAATTCTGGTAAAGTGGAAAAATAAAGCACCGTGTATGTTAATCTCCTTGCCACAGAAGCTGTTCCTTACAGTGACATGACATCCAGGATTTAGGCTGCAGACCAAAATTATTTTTCCCACCTACTGGCAGAACAGAATTTGAATGGTGCTTATTTAAAACACTTTAATTTGTCACGTTTGATATTGAAATGTGTTTTCAATAACTTTCACTGAAGTCCATTCTGAAATTGATCTGACTGTCTAAAATGAAATGACAACAGTAATTAACATTCCACTTCATGGTTAATTAAAATAGATTATATACTAACAAAACACAGACTTCATATCATAGAACTAGTTAATTAGTCTTCTCAAAACTGCTTTTATGAGGTCTGTTGCTTTCACAAGTTTAAAATCTGTCTGTTAGATTCATACGGATGTAAAGAAATCATCTGGTCTGTTTCTAGGAAAGGAGAAAGTTTACTTCCCCACACATACTGCTGGCAGTTTCTGAGAAAGTCTGGATATATAAATTCACCTTTCCTGAGACTGAGCAAGTTGTCATTTGGAATTAAGGAAGAACCTTGGAAGGGAAAGGAATTTCATAACAGGCAGGTTTTCTATGTTCATTGTGGTTGTTTACTGCACTAAGAAGGGCAGTCATGTGTATAGTCCCAGTATAACCATATTGAATAATCTTTTTTTAGTGGGAGACCAGAGATGAAGGCTGGAAACAGAACTGGAGTCCTTCAGAGATCTGGGTGTTTTGCAGATACATGACAGGGTAGAGTTGCTTTAGTGAAAATCTAATCTTTTTTCAGTGGTGCTTTAAAGTCAGGGTAGTATGTCCTTTGTAATGCAGAATCCCAACGTAACGAGAGCAGCTTTCCCCATTACCTACAGTTGTGACCTGCATTGTGCATTAACCATTACTTCTTTAATGGATTTTTTAAAAATATTTGCAAATTTCTCTGAAGACTTCCTCCTTTCATATCGATTTAGTACTGATGAAAGAGTACCAGTTAGTAGTTTTGGTGAATGAAGCTCTATGTCTACAGTCCCATGGTGGCCTGTAAGCAAATTAAACGAGGAGGGAGAAGGAACTTTCGTAGGGAACAGGCATTTCAATCACAATGATTTGTGCAACTCTGGCTTTCCAGTAAGCATGCAGACCATGCTGATATATAAGGAAGCTGAATCCAACAGCCAGCAAGGTCAACTCCTGATTATTTTAAGAAAAAATGGCTCTAGCGTCCTACTGAACTGGGATGCATTACATCAGACATTTTACAGAAGAGATGTTTTGTTGCCAATGAGGCCAAAAGAGAAAATGCTAGTTTAGTGTTACTTATAAATACTTATATATAAAGTAAATTTTTTAGACCACAATAGATATCATCAGGTATACAAAATCTAGAGTAGTGCTTGAGCTAAGGTACTCCTTAGGTCAGTGTTGTCATTTAATACCCTGGGCCATAAATAGTTTTTCCACTTTTGGATCTCTCGAATTTTCAGAACAAATATTTTCTTTTAGTGCTATAAGAAGAACCATAGCACAGTGCCTAGTAAGAAGTACAATCATAAGTGATACTGAGATTGTAAATTAGATATTTGATGCCTAGCTTGTCTTCCTCAATCCAGGAACAAACGAGTGATAAAAATACCTGTTTTAGCCATTAGTGCTGACTGTCTATTTGTCTCAAGTTGTCTTAAGTACATAACAAAATTAAGTTTAACTGGGAACATTTTTTCTCTTCCTACATTAGGTCAAAATTCTTGCTTCCTTTTCATACCTGATGACAAGCTCATAAATCCATAGATTTACTTGATTTTTTCCGGTCAATCTAACAAAATATATTGCCCCCTCCTACAAAACCTGCTATTCTCATGTCATTAAAACACTAAGAGCTTGAACAACACCAGCCATTAAACCATCCTGACTGTATAGTAAATTCCTCTCTCTTTGCAATCCTCAATTCACCAGTGCTCTGTAGCATTCAAACCACAAAAGACATAATGATCTGATTTTGTATTACCATAAATTAATCTCCTTCCCAGAATATAGAGGTTTTCTTGTCCTTTTGTAATCCCTTTCTTTTTCATCTTCCCAGTTATGCTGATAATTGTTTTCTGGTTTTCATTACCCTGATATAATCTGTCAATCTTTCATATTGTGAACTTCACACCATTTCAGGCCTCTAGAAGAAGGATGTATCTTGTTTCTAACTTTGGTTCCAAACCAAGAAAATATTTCAATATGTTGTACACCTTCAGCATATGGGTAGTCACACTGAAGTCAACAGGTGACATACTTAAAGAGAAGCATATGGTTAAGTAGTGGGGGTTTTTCCCAGCTTTGGATCTAAAATCATGCTGGAAAAGCTTGAATATAACAAAACTGCTGTTATTGCACCGTGCGGAAGAGCAGGGCACCTGACATATTTCCACATTTCCTGTCTGTGTGCCATGAAGCTATTTTTTGAGGGATTCCTTTCTATATATGTGTATGAGGTTAGAGGAAAAGCTGATGTAGCAACCACATGCAAATTATGAAACCAGGCGGCCAGAGGAACAGTTCTACTAATGCTTTGCAGAGATAATCTGAGTTCTGTGAAGACTGGCAGAGTAATACCAGGTTTTGGTACAGTAACCAAGGTTTTGTTACATAGATACTAAACAAGATTGTGTGTTATGCTGTATTCCAGGTTTCTTTGTGCAGCTCTACAAAGACTTTCTATTCAGGTCACAAAATAGCACTAGGTTTTCAATGTTCATTTCACTCATTAACTTTGAAGGGGCTAGATTCAAATTTGTCATTGTTTACTGCTTCTCTTTCATATGAGTTCTTTATATGTAATTGTAGCAGATGAATGAGATTGTGTCAGGGTAATTTATTTAGCATAATCCATTAACGAAATCAGATTTTTTGGTATTTTATATCACCTGTTTTTTGTGATGGAAAGAAGAGAGACTTCTTGGAGCAGGATCAAAATCCAGCTGTGCTTTCTCCATCTTGCTCTTTAGCTAACCTGTGCATTTCATCTCTTTTTGGCATTTGTGTGGAGACAGGCCTATGTAAACAAGAAGAATACTAGGAATTCCTCTTTTTTCTTGAGTTTGCTGTTACTCAGTGCTGTTGCTTACTGTACATGCAGTCTTTTCTCCCGTCTGAAAGGAGAGGCAGGTAACTGCAGAGGAGGATTCTCGGTTCTGGATCTGAGCAGACCAAAGTGCCTACCATGCAACCTTTGTCATGAGCTGAAGCATCTGGGAGAGGCTGGTGGCTTAGCACACCTCCTAGGAGAGTTTCAACTGTGGAAGAACATTGAAATGCCTGTTAGAAGCACCTAGTTGCCATCAGTTGTGCTCTAGCAGATGGTCTCTGGGCAAATTACTGCCTCCAAACATCCAAGCCTGATATCTACTCTCTCAGATAGCTAACAGAAGTGACAGAATGACATTTTGGCTGCCACAGTGTGCCAGCTAAGTTATTAACCCAAAAGAAAGTCAGCAGTGATTTTAAGTTAATGTGTGAGCATTGAATTGCAGCAAGTATATCATTCATTCTGCCATGTCTGCTACAGTGGCAATAACCTGTGTCAGAGGTAAACAGCTCAGATTGGTGACCTCTTGGATCTTCATGAATTCCCAGAGACTGTGGAGAGACTGTAAAGTTGTCATTGACTGCACTGGGAATTTAAATGTCTAACTTAGATACTTTGATACCTAGGTACTTTGAACCGTTCCCTCTTTGAAAAAACAACAAAAAAAAAAACCTCACAAACACCTTCCCCTACAGGGTTTTTAAAGCAGGTGTTTGGAATCAAGCCCCTTTGTCATGTGCATATTAGTATTATCTTTTTGCAGTTCATTGATTTTGCATGTATTTTGCCCATCACCTCACAGTTTTGCAGTAACCTCTTCTGTAGAAACTTGGGGGTTTAAATGGAATATATTAACTTTTTCTCTCATAGCCACTATTTTATTTACAGTCAAAGAGCAGTAAGAGATAATTCCTTTGCAGAATCCATGCCAATTAGATCATGTCAGCAAGCCTGGTCTCTCAGGTCTCTTTTCATTCTCCTTAATTTGTCATTTCAACCCATTTGCCAGGTTTAGATGTGAGGTTTATTGGCCTAGAATTGCCAAGATCAAGCCCTGGAGTTTTTAAAAATACAGGCATAACTGTGGTTGTGCTTAAATAGGACTTCATTTTTGTAACTACTTTTTAAGTATATCTGTTTCCAAAACAGACTCTTTTCTCCCCAGACTATAGTATTTAAAAGATGTGGAGAAAATACGCATTGAGTCCCAGTTGGTAGTTAAGGAAATCAGGCACTTTAATCTCTCAGATTCTTTTGCAGTCTTACCTATACAGTGAAATTCCATCAGGACAAAGGCTTCATATTAAGGTGCAAATTATTGTACTGAGGGTACGTACAAGTTGTTGTACTGAGAGTGATTATAACATAAATGAAAACTGTGATCTGCCCTTTTAAAAGGTGTCTGCTGAAGAATGATTGACTGTAGAGGATGAATCCTGAGCAGAGCACAAGGGTCCCTGCAGGAACATGCTGGCTTCATCTCCATACTCTTCAGCCTGCCACATCCTGCCATTAGGATTTCACGGGTCCCAAAAGAGTTGCCATATCTGAGAGTTCACCTCAGCAGGGATGTGTCACTGTCACTGGCTCACGTGTAGATCTTAGTTTTTGCATAGAGAGTTCTCTTCATTCTGATGTTCAGCTGAACATAACAGAAGCAGTACATACACTTCCAAGTCCAACAGATGTTTTATCACATATGAAAAATTTACTGTTAGAAATGGCCATACCATTTCAGGTGCCAGAGCATCACATCAAAATAAAAATTATACTGTTCCAACAGTAGCATAAGGAATCCATGGGTGGCTACCTAAATGCTGTCAATGTCATAAAATGAATGTGGAAAATATTTAATGTACATTGACTGATCAAATCAAATGATCCCAGAACTTCTACTGAAGACTCATACAACAGCTGTTCAGAACTGAGGCTCCTCACCTGTCATCATTAAGAACTCTTATCACAGATACAAACAAGTTTAAAACAAATTAATGATAAAGCATTGCAATTCAGACAGTAGATGTTGTCTCATTCATCTTTACATCAGCTGTTCAGTGGCTATTCAAACAGCTGATCTAAAATACACCGTCTTCCTAACCTCAGGCAACAGGTAAGGGAGTTAGTTGGTGGGCTTCAATGGGAAGGCTCTGATGGGTATGCATAAACCTGTACAATATAATATTTGAAATAATTAAACCTAGCAGATTAAGTTAAGGACTAAGAAAACCATAGCACTCGCATCTGTTGTTTCTGGTGCAGTCGTGTAGACATACCTGATTAATTTAGCCAGAACTGGTAGATTACTCTTGTAACTTTTGAGCCTTGTCTCTAATGTTAGCTCTGTAATATTTTAGCTCGTCTCATTCTAGGATGCCTTAGCTATTCCCATTATTAATATAGTTTACTGATAGTGTTTCATTATTAAATTATTGAGATAGGCAAACAACTTTGGCACAAAAGAATAAAAGGGAATCTTTTGCTATGGCTACTAAATGTGTGCAGACTGGAATGCTGCAAATTACTATCTATAATGTTGCTACATATAATACACTCAAAACCCATGAAAATATTTTCTTTATATCCCTTAAATGTGTAATAAAAACTTGATCTCTATAACTGTTAGCAATAAGGCAGAATAGCAGTGAACCTTAGGGCTATTTATCTCAAACTATTCTGATTAAAAAATATGAAAGAAATAAATTATTATGGAGGAATATCTTTTACTAGCCAATTTAGTGCTCAAGCCTCTGTATGAGATTGCTTGTGGACCAATATACCTAGTAATGTAATTGCTACTTACTTCGATAAATATCAGTCATATATTTCTCTTGACCTTCTAGTCTATTTAAAGCAAAAAGGAAATAGATATTTATTGTTTGCCAGCTCTTTTTTCTGTCTCATTTCACTTCATATGTTCTAGAATCCGGTTTTCTAGGCAAGTTGACTGCATTCATTCCATTCACCATTCTGCCATCTGTGAAGTAATTAACTTTTGACTTATGGAAAAAAAATCAAGAAGAATTACAATCATTTTATTTGTTTCCCAGTACTCCTGAAAGATAAGCAGTAATATTGTTTCCATTTAAGTCAGGGGCACACATGAACATCCAAAATCTGGAAATTACTCACAGATTCCTTTACAGTAGCCATTTTAATTTTATTGTAGCTAAAATTTTACTCTCATTACTATGAAGACTGATACAGTGAGCTGTATTTCTGCATCTGGGTTGAGTGTGGCCCTGAAACTTAATATGAGGACTGGATTGAATGGTTTGATACAGACTGACATCCTCGTTTGCCAAACCACAGCAACACTAGAACCAAGATTTGCAAAACTGTCTAGAAATTTGCAATGTTTTGTGTGTTTTGGGGTAGGAGAGAAAGATATTATCATTTTTGTTGGTAATTTACAAGCAGATTTATATTACTATATATTTTAAAAGAAGATGCTGCTGACTATCCTCACTGGAACAGGTTGCCCAAAGAAGAGGCAAATGCTCTATCTCTGGCAGTGTCCAAGGCCAGGCTGGACAGAGTTTTGGGAGATATGGTCTAGTGTGAGTTGTCCCTGCACATGGCAGAGGGGTTGGAACTAGGTGATCTTAAGGTCCTTTCCAACCCTAACTATTCTATGATTCTATGTTAGTGTTCAGTTGAAAACACCTCACAGACCTCTTACAGTGCTGATCACATTAGAAGATCAAAAGCTATATTCTGTTATGCAAAAGAGTAAGGAGCTGGCAAAACATCTATTTATGTACTTTGCCTGTACCAATTCACAGTCTGATGAACTAGCCTGAAGCATTCAAATTTATACTATATAGAAACCATGTGTAGCTACTCATCCAGGTTGATGTGCTGTTTACCTTTCTTCCCTGGTGTTTTAATCCAGTTGAGTTGGCACAGGGTAAATTAAGATATGGCAGAAGTGCATGTTGCCTTTACCAGTTTTCCCACCCCTAGTCCCAGGTGTTGCCCCTTCCAAAGCAGGGACCACACATGAAGTTTGCAACACAGAAAATGGAAAAGAATATAGTCATGGTCAGGCTATTTTCTGCAGCAGTTTGGGGATGCTTCAGGCGTGGTTCAACCATCCTTTGGCAAAGGTGTACAACAGCTTCAGGCATCCTACTGCAATCTTCACTGTGAGTCAGCAATGTCAGGATTACAGTCTTTCCTTTAGAGATGCTAATGTTGCAGAAAACATTTCCTGGGATGGTAATTTCATGGTCTTTTCCCTGCAGTACTTTCTGTGGAAAAGTGTCTTGTCTTTCAAATAACTCTGTCTCATCTGTCTCATCTCATGCCGGTGGTATTTCACCTATCTAGTGAGAGAGCTGAAGACCGCATGGATGATAACTGAGGAAGCATGGTTTCAGACCAGGGGTGACAGCAGTTTTACCCAAAACAGGGTTACAGCATAATGAACTATTCATAAGCCCGCTCTCCGGCAGAACTGAAGGCCATCCTACCAGCTAAAAAAATTGAAAGAGCGGAACAAAGACAGGGAAGGACTAAGTCAGAGAACAGATGTAGTAATCCATGCTCAAGCTCCATCAAATGGGATTTGAAGCTGCCTGTCACAGGGCTGGAAAAAGAGTGGCAAAACCCATCTCTGCCTTTCCACATATTGAGGAAAGGATTCATCTCACTTAAGCATCAAAGCACAGAAGCATCCTGGCTGCTCATCTCTGCAGCCCTTGCAAAACATGTAGGTAAACATACATAAATTGTTCAATGAAACAGGTTACATATAGTTATTTTCTCACAGGTTCTCCATCCCAGATGCTCTGAAAATTGACCAGTTATATTCAGCATTTTTTCTGAGGGGATAGGAAGGATTTTAATAGAATATAAACAGAGCACAATTTTTAGTTTGACTTCAGAGTTTACCTGGCTAGTGAACTATGTGTTACCCACTTCAGACTTTTATTTCCCTTCCAGCAGGCCACAGATTTGGGTCTTGTTGATAAAATTTAGAAATGCAGACTTGTTTATGTGCATTATCTTACAGCTCCATCTTGTAGTTTCAACTATGCATTCAAAATTATAAATATATGGACATGAATATGGATAGTATTCTTGAGTAATATGGATGAGTGCTCTGGAACTGCTGGAATCAAAAATCTGGCAGACTATTACTGGCATAATCTTTTGTCTTTGTTTTCCCACTTGTGTGGTAAAAGTTATTTATTCATACTCCTGCACAGCCCAAACCAAAGTAAGTTTTTCCAGGGACTAGTTAATGTTGGCATAGTGTTTTCAGAAGGCAAAGATCTCATTTCTGTAACAATCTGGTGTAAGACAGCTCAATCCCCCCCACAGTTCATGCAAATCCTTCTGTAGTTGAAGTCCTTTGTAGTATTTTACTGCCTGAAACCATTTAGTACAATCAGCAAACTTCAGTAATGCACAGCCCACTTCTCTCTTTCTATAAATATGTAAAATAAGTATGGCTTACATTAACTCTGAAGGATATAACCTTTTAATCTTTAACCTCGCTGAATAGTGTGAAAGTGGCATTTTCCTGCTATTGTGTGCTCTAACCCAGTAGAAAGCTGGACACTTTGTCACTCTACTGATTTATCGGCTACACCTTGGGCATCCAAGAATGGGATTGGTTTTTTGGGTAGACACTATTGGGGGTTGCTGCAGAGATGTTTCATACAAGAGAAGTGCCCTAGGTACAGGCACACTTGAGGGAGGGCAAAATGTGCCAAAGTTCATGCTACTTGTTTGTTTGTTTTATCTGATAGACCAAATGTTAAATTTAATTATCTCAAATTGTATCTATCAGTGTCTTGCTAACTTCTCAACTAGATTCTCAGACAGTTTCTCTGGCTCTGATTTAAGTTGCTTCTATCTACAGCTCGTAAGATTGTCTTTTTCGGAGCAGCATTGCTATCTTTAGAAACAGTTGCTGTTTTTAAGAATGACTTGCATAAACAGTGGGTTTAATTGCACTGGATTATGCACAGTGTTTTCTAGATATATGGTAGAGCTAGCTCAATATACAGAAGTACACAGGAAAAGAAAGGAAACGTGTTTTCTAGCTATTCGATGTTAGGGGTTGAGGATTTCTTCAGTATTTAATCAGCTCTTAATTGGACAGCATAGCACAGTTGAAATATATGCACATAGTGTAAAATCCTATGTATGCTGCCTATTGAAATAGTCATTACTAGTCTTGAAGGTCTGAATTCCAGATATTAACATCACTTGCATCTATTCTACCTTTTACTCACTAAACCTTTTTGAATCTTTAGTACTGAATACCATAATATTGTGTCACATGTAGTTATCTGTACAGACTTAGGTCCACTTCATTATTGCCATCGTAGCCCAAGGCTATTTAGTTCTTAACCATAAGTACTATGGCAAGTAAAATATCATGCCCCCCAAATGTCCCTCTCAGATCATTGTGATAGATAAGGTATGATACATTAAGTAATCTGACATTGCTATAAATTAAAAATTTTATAAATGTCTTTATTCATTTATGTGTTTATTTTTATTTCCTTTTTGTTCAGCTAAAGTTTTCTTCTCTACCATTGCAGACAAGAGGCTTATGCTAAATTTTGGGCAGCCAAAAAAGCAAATGCATAAAAGCCAGCCCAAACTTCCAGACCATATGAGACAAAACTCTTCATGGTCAACAGCCACAAAAAATTTCACACTTAACAGAATCAGGGAGAGTTTCAGGGACAATTTGCCTGGTTGATGAGGAAAGGCTGTGGACATTGTCTATCTGGACGTAAGTAAAACATTTAACACTGTCTTCCACAGCGTTCTCCTGGAGAAACTGGCTGCTTATGGCCTGGATAGGTGTATTCTTCGCTTGGTTGGAAACTGGCTGGCTGGCAGAGCCCAAAGAGTGGTGGCAAATGGCATCACATCTAGTTGGTGACTGATCACTGGTGGTGTCCCCCAGGGCTCGGTATGGGGACAATGTTGTTTAATATCTTCACTGATGATCTGGATGAGGGGATTGAGTGCACCCTTGGTAAATTTGTGGACGACAAACTGGCTGGGAGCATTGATCTGCTTGAGGGTAGGAAGGCTCTGCAGAGGGAGCAAGGCAGGATGGGTTGATGGGCTGTAGACAATTTTATGAGGTTCAACAAGGCAAAGTGCTGGGTCCTGCATTTGGGCCACAACAGCCCCATGCAATGCTAGAGGCTTGGGGAAAAGTGGCTGGAAAGCTGCTCAGCAGAAAAGGACCTGGGGGTGCTGATTGACAGAGATGGACATGACCCAGCTTGTGCCCAGTCAGCCACGAAGGCCAACAGCATCCTGGCCTGTTTCAGAAATAGCGTGGCCAGCAGGGCCGGGGCAGTGATCCCCCTGTACTCGGCACTGGTGAGGCTGCACCTCGAATCCTGTGTTCAGTTCTTGGCCCCTCACTCCAGGAGAGACATTGAGATGCTGGAGCAGGTCCAGAGAACGGCAACAAAGCTGGTGAAGGGTTTGGAGAACAAGTCTTATGAGGAACAGCTGGGGGAACTGGGTTTGTTTAGTCTGGAGAAGAGAAGGCTCAGGAAGGACCTCTAAAACTACCTGAAAGGAGATTGTAGTGAGGTGGGTTTTGGTCTCTTCTCCCAAGTTAACAAGCGGTAGGATAAGAGGTAGTGGCCTCAAGCTGCACCAGGGGAAGCTTAGATTGGATATTAGGAAAAATTTAGACACCGAAAAGGTGTTCAGGCATTGGAACAGGCTGCCCAGGGCAGTGGTGGAATCACTGTCCCTGAAAGTGTTCAAAAACCATGTAAATGAGGCCCTTAGTGACATGGTTTAGTAGTGGACTTGGCAGTCCTGGGGTAATAGTTGGACTTGATGATCTTAAAGGTCTTTTCCAACCTAGTTGATTCTACGATTCTATTATTCTAATTCTCAGGGAAGAAATGGTTTTAGTTCAGAAGAATCATATGGCTTGCTCTGGGATGGGACAATATTCCTTTGGGTAATCCTGTAATCCTGTAGCATACTCTTGCCATGAGAGTTGCACTGCAGCAGTTTGCACATCACACATCAGCCACAGTTTGTCTCTTTGCACTGGTGTTCTAGCCAGAGTTTTCTGTTTACTTCACAGATACAACCAATCCATCTTGAACCACACAGCTTACCTATTTCAGGAAGGAACATATGCAATACTTCTGCATTTCTACTAATTTTGCTATCTGAGGTTGTGATGAAGTTAGTGAGTTTCATCTTGACCTCATGAAACCCATTTTCTCATCAGAAATCACTCAATATGAAAGTCAGATTTTCTTCATTCCAATTGTTTTGATTTTCAGAGGTACAGGGTAAGACTCATTCCTTTACTCAGGGAGCATCAAGGACCCAGAGACCAGAGCTCACTCTTGTGTCTCCAGGGTCTTCATGGACAACTGTCAGTGACTATTCAGTACACCATTCTGCTGAGAAATGAAGCCTGCCTCCTTGGAAGCTGAAGAATAAATATCCTCTTCAGTACATTCTTTCACATTATTCCTTTGAATCCTTGAATGAAATACCATCTGGTCCTGATGACTTACTGTAATTGCATCCCTAATTGCTCTGTAACTTCCTCCTTAGACAGTTCAATCTCTGTGAGGGACATATTCTGATTTACCATTAAAATTGCCTTCAGTATAGCAATTCAGTTATCAGGACTCTCCTCTTTCTACATGTCACTGTATCCAAACCGTATAGAATAGTGGGTTTTTTCTGGCCTACAGGAATCCTGCTTTGGTTAAATAGAGATGTTTTTCCAGGAAAATACAGATCAGACAAGTGAAGAAAGGAGGTGGATTGGGAAATCCTTAGCATTGAAAAATCTGATACTTATTATCAGTTCTGTTGCTTACATCTTTCTAGGCTCAGGACTGACATAATTTTCAATCATATTGACATTATACCTTTACTGTGGAATGCTTTCCTCCATTTAATGTCTTTGTTCTTGTTTCTTAATGCTTTATTCTAAAATTGCTGAAAGTCACACTGACTTCCCCTGTAGTTATGGTGTAATTCATCATGGCTCATAGATACATGTTGTTGAAGCATTCCCGTTAATGACAGATGTAACTGAAAAGTTGAAAGTTCTTTGACAGACTACAAGACCACACTTCAATTAAAGGATCAGATTAAGGAAACCTTTTTTGAAAAATGACCCAGTAATGGAGATCCTAACACAAGAGTTATCCTGTAAACAGAGCAAGACACAAGACATCTTCTAAGAAAAAGCAGCATGTTTAGCCCTACCTCTTACTTCTCACATTTTGCAGTTGCCATTTCTTCTTCTCCAATGTCTGAAATAATTTACAAATAGGTTTTGTACACCAATGCCTCTTAAAGAAATGACATATCTTACTTCTGTTTCAGAGCTACAGAAGAACTTTCTGTTGCTAGCTGTATCACTTCCTACTGCATATCCAAGAGAAAATGGGAGGATATAACCAGTAGAACTCAGTCAGTTTACCCATATGTATCTTCAGCTCAGGATGGTGACATTGGCCTTGCTCACAGTCATTAGGATCTCAGGATTTTTTTGCAGCTCTTGAGTTCAGCTCCGTTCTTGGTTCCATAAGAACAGTCCTGGGATCCTGAGCATTTTCAGCAAGATTTCAGGTCAATATTTTCAGTGTGGTCAGCATAAATCTTTGCATCACAATGTGATTATAATCGTTATCTCACATGGCTTCACATGCGAGACTTCACATAAGGCTACTTCAGAGCTAGCTGTCAGTCCGAAGCAGCATTTATAATATCACTTCTCCAGCACTGTCTTCACACAGGGGTGTGAACATACGTAATCTCAGTCTCATATTTCCCTTCCTTCAAATATATGGTCTTAATATATGCCTCAACACATGCAAACAGAAGGCATACGGGCTCTTGTCGTCCACTCTTCCTGAAAATGAATTGAAACTCAGACAATCCAGTTTGCCTGCAAAGATTTCATTCTTGTAAAAAAAGAAGTCACACTTTGCACACTGACAGACTGCAGGGTGTATGTTACATTGGCTGTATTCGCAGTGTAAGGAAGCAATTTTCAACCTTATACATTAAGCGTGAAATAACTTGTACAGTACAGCAGTTACCAGGTGTAAACAACCACGCACCAGACTATTTTAAACTGTCAACAATCCCCAGGCTGCCAGGTAATGCGAAAGGCCAGTCCAGCCAGTACAAGAAGGAGAATGAGTAATGAGTTGAAAACATACTATTTTGTGCCATAAGAGACTGCACTCCAGGTCTTCTCTGAGATGCCCTTTGGCATCCTTATAAAAAGCCATGCATTATCAAAGTCTGCACCTATTTGCTTTTAAGAAATGAAAGTAATTCGGAATGTTTTGTCCATGTGGACCCTATTATCCATTTTTCTTTCTCTCTACACCATCACCTCTCTGTGCTTCTAGGATGATTTGAAAGTGTTGTATGGAAACATGGAATACAAGTTTCTAATGTCTCTGAGATGAGACATTTGAAGTCTTTACACACCAGCCAGAAGTATGAGAGATATGGAAGTATCCCTATGTACAAGGGATACCTAGAGACAAATATTTCAGAGAACTGTGGTTATAGTAAATTCAGTGAATATATGGACTGTCAGCTGCTTTGGCTGGTGGGAGGAGGGGTTATAGAGAAATAACCTCAATTATTTAATTTCGTTTTGAAGTCCTCTTCCTCTTTTGGAGTCTATCTGTGTGCAGATCTGAATGTTATCTCTGTGATTGTTGATGTCTCACCTGTTAAGTGATACCACTGCTATAATGACACTCATACTGTTGACATTTTTATAAGTAGTATAATGAGTTAGCTATTGTACTAGTTAGTAAATCATTCCTTAATTAGATGAATATATTTCTGTGATTTGTGAGGCCCTTACTTATTCTGGATTTAAGTTTAAAATACTTAGTAAAATTCTTCTCAAATCTAAAAAACATTCTGAACTTTATGGCAAGTTAATATGTATTAATAGAGCAAATTTATTTTTTCAACACAGCTATTGTCCACTATTCATTCTGCTTTTTGTAAAGTATTAATCATCCATGCAGGAAATTCAAACAGTACTCATATGATAAGGTATAAATTAGAACACACGATTTCTTGCTTTGGGAAGTGGCTTGCTATTTGTTTTCAGGTTATTTTTGGTGTGAGGGAAGGTGCTAGCATTTATCTGGATTTGTTCAGCAAATGTTGGAATGGAATATTTTACATTAAATTGCTCAACACTATGACAGTTTATAACCTATAAAATCTATAAATAATTCATCTTTAATAAAGAGAAGAATACATGCTGGCAAAAGCTAAGAGTTATGGACCCTTTCTTTTAAGATACAGAGACAAAACACATGATTTGTCTTCAGGCAAGAATAATCAAAATGTCATCCAAGGTTCATGCACCTTGACCTCTTTGCTGAGTAACATACCAGTTGCACGACAGGTGCACTTGGAATATTAAATTTTGGTGGAGCTGGGAAATATAACTACAGCTAGATATGTATGTCAGCAGAAGTAAGACATGGCTAATCTATTAGGAACAAAAATCTATTCTACCCACTTCAGATGGAGCACTCAATCGGACACTGTATCACTGCGATGGTGGTAGAGTTCCAGTTTCTCTGATAGGATGATGAATTCTGTCAGATTTTTACAAGCAAATGATATGGACTCACAAGACTGGGATTTGAGGAGAAAACTGGATTTAATACAGAAGGAACTGACAGAAAGAGAGATTGAAAGGGTCAAAGGAGAGAAAGCAAAAAGTGTTTTCTTAGAAAAGTAATCTTTTATTTAATATAACTAAACCAATCTATATGAGCCTTCCAGAGAGTCAGACTACATAAAATATTCAGACATGCTATTTTAATCTGGTCTCTGTCTATCCTGTATAAATCTGGTTTTAATCTGTGTTCCCTTACCCAATATAAATAATATAAGAGTAAGACTCTATATCTGAGATGAAAATACAAGGCCATAATAATTCCTTAATGGTCTCAAATCCAGCCTAAAAATTGAATGCCCGAATTCTGAGGCCACTTTCTAAAACTATTGCATGTCTGACATCCCAGTGATAGCTCCTGTGGGGAAATGGAGGGGAGGTGTTCCCTACTGTACAGAGAAAAGCATTTTCCTGACTTCTGAGGTAAAAAGGGATTTTCCCAAAAACCTCACCATTATATGTTCTGATACTGTTGTTGCATTGCTACAGGCATGTCTTTAACCACACTGTTACTAAAAGGAACATTATGGGCCATGATATGCAGTCAATTAGCCAGAGCAGCTCTGCAGAAGTCAGTATCATGGGAATTCTGGACTGAGAAGAATATTACCAGCCGACATGATGATATTTTATTGCACACTAGCAGCATTGGCCTCTTCCGCATCACCTGAAGTCAGTCATCATAGCAAGTCAGACTAAAAAAGGTGGTTTTTTTCTGAGAGATGACTCCCTTTCAACCCAAAAGGCACACCACTGCTCCAGCAGTATGTATCTGCAGACGTTTATTGCTGTAGACATATCCAGAGATCCTTTCAGGCATTGCTTAGTTGTATTTGAGAAAAAAGCAAGCAGTGGCAATGACATCTCCATGCTGTGATGAGGTAAGGTAGCAGGAAACCGAAATTGAGGATCTATCCCTCCACATCAGCAATCTCTGGGGCCAGCAAGATCCTTTTCTCTCTTCTTCTGATATCTGCACCAGCCAGTGCTGAAGTAGCTCTGTTTGATGCTTTCTTAAGTCCAAGTATCTTGGATTCTTGTGCACAGACATCAGCCCAACCAACTTCACAGACTGAGCTATATTAGGGTTGAGTAAATTTTGTTTTAAGACTTGAGGCTTTGTGAAGAGAAGTTTAGGCCTACAGAATAATATTACCTATTGCCTTCTTTTATTCTTAGTTTTCCAATGCTGAGCTGATATGTGCTATTAAAAAAAAAAAAAAAAAGTCAACAGACAAATTGAAAACTGAAATTAATGAGAAAAAAATTCAAGCACCTTAATTGGGTCTTGAGCAGAATTATTGGAATTATCCAAAACTGTGAAGACTATTATGCAGCTGTCACCTAAACCAGAAACACTCCATTTGTTGCTTTAAAATCCTCCAGAATGATAATACACACAATGTATGCCTTAGGAAGAATGGAGGAAACTCTTACATTGTTTTACCCCCATGCTTGAAAGGGAAGCATCACTTCTCTTATTAAGCTTGAGCAGCTTAATCCAGACATTATTAGGTTTAACTCACTCTGACAAATTTAGATTCAAAAAATCCCACCTCTGTGGTAGTTGTCTCTTCTTTATAAAACATAACCATTTATACAGCACAAGATGATGGTAAGCTTGTTTGCCCAAGAACTAGAACACCAGGTTCAATTCCCTCCACAGCATTTAAGCTCCCAGTTCATCAATCAATGCCCTAATCACCAAGCATTGACTCTTCCTTGTAGGAACATTTGTCTGTCTCCTAGAAAATTACGTCACTTTGCATTTGTGGATTTGAGACACAAACTGTCTTTGTAGATGATTGATCCCTAATCTCACGGTTACTTTTTTTTGCATTTTATTCAATGATCCAGGAATCGGTTTCCCTCTCTGTAATCAGTGCTCTAAGGTATCAATTTTTATGGGGAAATGGAAGACCACTTCTTGTGTTAGCTTTGTTTTTAAAGAAAAGCTCAAAGGTATGTTTCATGCATGAATTTTGTGATGAATTTATAAAAAAAAAAAAAAAAAAAAAAGAATCTGGGTGATATCCCTAAAAGG
This sequence comes from Strigops habroptila, assembly GCF_004027225.2. Classification (NCBI taxonomy): domain Eukaryota; kingdom Metazoa; phylum Chordata; class Aves; order Psittaciformes; family Psittacidae; genus Strigops; species Strigops habroptila. Next base: position 63,100,401 of record NC_044277.2, on the reverse strand, counting down.
CAAGATTTAATGATCCTGCTATGCTATTGCCTAACTATAGGCAGCTTTCCACTCAAGATACTAATTGTTCTGGTTCCCATTTGAGGATATCTATCTATGCCCACATATCTAATCTAGCCACCAAACCTGTGAAGGCAGATGCCTGAAAGATAGCCATCCCTGTCCTTGCTTTTGGGATCATCATTTATTGGATCCAGCCTTGAGAGCACATTGCTGTGGGGCAGCAGCAAATTAACTTTATGAAATGTAGATTTTTAAATTCCTTCTTATCTGTCTAATAAATTGCAACCTTAAAAAAAAGAAAGAGTCTGGCCTAGAGAGTTAAATTTATCATGACATTAATCTAACTATGTTTTTACTCTGCTTAAAGTTTAATTTGATTCTTTCTCTCTAATAAATCTCATTTTAATTAAGACAGCCCAAAATGAATTATAAGGACTGTTACTGGATGCTCATTGTTGAATATTTCAAAGATAAATGAAGCTGACTTCTGCCCTCAAGTGAAGCACAAACAGCATGAGGGCATAAACACTGATGGGCACACTGATAGGCATGAGATGGCAAATTCTAACGTGAGTTAGAACTGTGAGGTTTCTACCAGTAGATCTTGGCTAGTAGACCCTGTGAGGGCAGTGAAAAACCTTGTAATTTCTATAGGGAGTATACAAAAAATGCTGTTAGTCTTATTCAGTTATATGGGTGGTTTTGCCATAGCCATGGCAAATGTATATAGCATAGCTGGACTAGTATGTACACATTCATGTAGAGATTTGACAGTATTGCATTACAGCTGAGCCAGTGAATTTCAACATTTATCTATAACAATCTGGTCATCCCAGTCAAGCACTCTTCTTCTCCTTAGAAGATGCAAAACTATACAAACAGCACTCAGTTTTTCTTTCTAATTTGCATCGGCTTGAAATGGAGTTGTTCAGATATACTTGAAGGCAGAATTGAGTCCATAAAGACCCCATTCCTGTAAAGTGTGACATGCATGCAAATAACTCATCGTACAAAGATTCCCATTGACAGCATTAACTTTATGGCCAGATGTACGGTTTTATGAAATCAATACCTTTGACAAGAGGGAAATTTTTTGAACATGAGACACATGGCTTTTCACAGCCATTAGAAAGGAGTATTCAGTAAAAATTCCCATATTTGAATTTCAGAAAATTTTAAAAAGCAGTATTCCTTCTTCATAGAATATGACTAGATACATAGTTCTGGTTTACCATCAGATATTGCCAGATATAAAACAAGAAGTTTCTTTGACAGTACATGCTTTCATAATCTAAAACTATTTTTTTATTTAAAAGTGTCTTAAGCATAAAAGGATCATGAGTCCTTAACGAATCTATTAGATTCTATGAACTGTATAAATGAGAACAAAAGATTTCTATTCCAGTATTCTGCAGCTGGTGCTCTATGTTGTATCAGAATTAAAATCAGTTACTGAAATGGTGATAAGGTCACAGTTAGTATCTCTATTAGGATAATAAACTCTGTTAACTTTTTTCCCAAAGGAATGGGCTCACAGGACTGGGCTATTAGATGAAGAGTGCACAGATTATATAAAGGAGTTGCAAATGATAGAATAATCAGTAGAACTGAACCTATAAAAGCAACAGCAACTGATTATGTTATAGGTTGATGCCATCCAGTGGTTCAGTAGAGCACTGAGGGTCAGGTTTTGAGTAGTATCTGGTGCAAGATACCATTTACAGATCCACCTACATAATTATTCCTCATTGATATTATCATTTTAATTGAACTTGATTGTGTTTAGTGATTATCAGTTTACTTATGTTTTAACCTACAGTTATGTAATACACTTCATATATGCTTTGGCCTATATGCATATACGCAGTCATAGATTGTCCTGCCTGTGTTGCGTGTCTGTGCACACATACAGGCAACAGTAACGTTATATAGTACAGTTTCCAAATGAAAGGGCATTCCTCAGAAGAGCACAGTTATTAAAAGAAAAAGCAGCAGATTTTTGCTGAGGTAAGTCAGGTTAAAAATATGTGCTCCAAAAGTGGAGCAATTGTTTTATTTTAGAGCTCTACACAACAATAAAATTTCTATTTTATCAAATGCCTGTAAAGGAGAGACATATTAAATGAGCTGCATGCAATTCTGAATGCTGCTAGGAGTAACCTACCTATGCCATCATAATACTTCACAACAGTGCAATTTGTTTATGTGGTCTCTATTAAGAAAATAAGGAAATGCCAACAGAATTGATGTAACATAGAGTTCAGATGGATGCATTGCATTGCCAAACTGCAGAAAAATTGCCTGTAGATGTTAACTTTAGAGTGTTCAGTAAGCAGAACTGATATTCTGATTAGTTTCAAATTAGAAAACCAGTGCAAATTAAAAAAAAAAAAAGTAACTCAAGCCCTGACAAGAAATCTGCTTGCTAGTTTTTTATTATAGAATTGAATCATAGAATAGTTAGGGTTGCAAAGGACCTTAACATCATCTAGTTCCAACCCCCCTGCCATGGGGCACACTGCTGGCTCATTTTCAGTTTCTCATCAACCAACACCCCAAGTTCTCCGCAGGGCTGCTCTGAATCTCTTCTCCGCCCAACCTGTAGCTGTGCCTGAGATTGCCCTGACCCAGGTGTAGGACCTTTCACTTAGCTTGGTTGAACTTCATAAGGTTGGCACTGGCCCACCTCACAAGCGTGTCAAGGTCCCCCTGGATGGCATCCCTTCCCTCCAGCGTATCAACTGAACCACACAACTTGGTGTCATCAGCAAACTTGCTGAGGGCGCACTCAATCCCACTGTCCATGTTGCTAACAAAGATGTTGAACAAGATTGGTCCCAACACCGATCCCCGAGGGACACCACTTGTTACTGGTCTCCAACTGGACACTGAGCCATTGACCAGAACTCTTCGTGTGCAGCCATCCAGCCAGTTCTTTATCCACTGAGTGGTCCATCTATCAAATTGATGTCTATCTAGTTTAGAGACAAGGATATCGTGCAGGACAGTGTCGAACGCTTTGCACAAGTCCACGCAGATGACGTCAACTGCTCTGCCCCTGTCCATCAGTTCCGTAGCCCCATCACAAAAAGTCACGAAATTGGTCAGGCAGGATTTGCCCTTAGTGAAGCCATGTTGGCTGTCACCAACCACCTCGTTGTTTCTCATGTGCCGTAGCATGCTTTCCAGGAGAATCTGCCCCAAGACCCTGCTAGGCACAGAGGTGAGCCTGGTCTGGAGCTCCCTGGCTGCTGCGCCTCGCCTTTGCCTGCCCTGCTCTCCGCGCTCCTGCTCTCCGCGCTCCCTGGGGCTGGTTTTCCCCGCTCGGGCGGTGCCTTCCTCCTGGCACCGCCCCCTGTGAGTCCCTGCCCGCGGCAGCGGAGCTGCGGCTCCTGGGCAAGGCCTGTCGAGGGCTCTAGGCTCCCTCTGGGGCTCTCGCTGCTCAGAACCGAGGCTCCAGGGCGCGGGGTTTCCCCTCGCTCCGGGATTGAAGGCTGCTCTCTGGAGATGCTCACCTCGGCAAATGACCGATGTTAATGTACAATAAACAAATTAATATCCATTCTCCAAAATATTACTCTAACAACTTGAGTTCTTTAGTTTTATGCTAACAGGATTGTTGATTTAAAAAAGGAATAAAATCTTCATTATAACAAAATACTCCTCAAGAAAAGTACTGGTTGCATGAAAATCCGTTGTTCGTCGTCAAATGAGTAAAGAACTGTGGCACATATAGCAAGGTATTTATGTCAAAGTCAGAAGACTGGTTTATGCCCTGGATTTGTGTTAATTCACAATGAAGCAAGTGGGAAAGAAGACTACAAGCCATAATCTGAATATCCATATTTGAAGAGTTCTTATGAGGCAGGAGATTTTAAGGGGACATTTGTGCTATCTCAGACACTCTGTAAAGCACATTGACAGTCTGTGAACCCTATGCTCCTAATTCAGGCGTCTCAGTTCCCTTAATTAAGTGGAAATTCTTCATGATCAGGGTGCAGTCTCAAGAGCAGCACTGTAATCCTGGGGAAACCAGAGGTTGTTCTCCCTCTGTTCAAAACACTGACATTACTGTCACTGCCTTATGTGCCACACCCCTAGCTTTTTCATATGGAAGGAGTAGAACAGGAGAACCTGTCCAGGTACAGTAGAGAAACGTCGTAATGTTTTCTTCTACAAACATTCAAAGAATAATTTTCAGCTCTCTCTTTCACCAGTTTTACTGCACGGGCCTTCTACTCGTCATCTACTCCCTCCAGCCCCCATCTTCCTCCTTGCCATGGGACATTCAAAGTATCTTCCTAAAAGAGCATTCAACATTGTCTTTTTAAAACATGGAGAGAAGTGGCAAAGGCATGTAGCATCTGACAGCACCGCAGGGAACTGTATTCCAAGCGGGACAGGACCTTTGTTGCTGTCAAAGTTAACATATCAAGGTGGAAACATTAAAAAAGAAAATCAATAACAAAAGTATGAGGTGTAAAGGTCAGAACGAAGTAAGAAGTATCAGTTCTAGTTATCTCAAAAGGCAACATGTTAATTTTAAACTTCTCTAATTCCATCTGTCTGCATTGTTAATATCCTCTCCTTGGCATCTTAGAGGCAGGAAAAGCGTAAGTTGAAGGAGAGGAGAGCATTTCTTCTAATACTGAGTGTGAATTTTTTCCACTGTGGTCTGTTGATGTTAATATGGTCTGTGAAACACAGCAGAGTTGTTCTAGACTACCTGGTATGCAAAGACACGTTAATTTGACAAACCTGACTCTTTGCAGACATTGGCCTTAAAATAAGCATGAAGAAAATGCATGTCTTCCATTCGTAAATATATTTATATGATGTAACAGTTTATTTAGGGGATTGAAAGAGGTATTGGGACTTTTTTCTTCTTTTGAGAATGGAGGCCAGTGCTAAACAGCAGGGGGATCAGAAACAGCTCAGGCTACTTTTCCATGCAAAAAAAACCCAAAAACTTCAGGAGTGCTCTGTATTGGAATGCCTGCAATTCCCTATGAAGTGACAAATGATAGCATCAGCACATGGTAAACACACTTTGAAGTACATTAGAGGAATTACTAGATTATGTTGTTCTCTATGGAAATTGCATGGATTTCAAAATCGCATGGATTTCAAAATTGAGGATTTTGGTGGGAGGGAGTGTGCAGTTATGAAGAGGGAAAAAAAAATTCTATGTGCTCCCTTTTTTTCTTCTGTAAATAGTAGAAGCAGAAACAGAAAGGAGAGGGCTGAGAAAGTGCAAAATAACTGACAAATTAGGTTATCCCACTTCAATTTTAACAGGAATGTGAAGGGTGTTGAAACAAGACAGTTTCCTGGCATTCTGTTTCATAGGCATTCCTATCCTCTAACAATAATGATTAAAACAGCAATTACAACTTCAAATTCAAGTTACCAAAAAAGCCTTTTGAATACTTAATAGTTGCAGCTTTTCTGTCCCCTGGAGTGCCAAGCACCGCTCAGTTAATGTCATGCGAGCCTTCCCCCAATTTGTGAAATCCACAGTGTTTCAAATACAGACCTAAGGTTTCTGTGTGTCTATTAACAGGGAAGTGCTTTCTCTCATTTAGCAATTATTACTCTTTTCTCTAATCTCTGCCACAGGCAGTTAAATTTTACTTTGATCAACTGTCTTGTCTTTATATCACTTGTCTGAGATCTGAAGAGAGAGAAACATGACTGAGGAAATGCTTGTGAACTGGCATTATTGTGATTTAAGTTGTTTGAATAAGTTTTGGATTAAATTTGGCACTTTTTTATATGTATGTTCGAATAGATAGTTTTCATAGATGTTGGGATTGGAAAGTATGAACACATGGATTTGCTGCAATAGTTACAGGTGCCCACGTACGGCTGTGCTCTGACTGTAAAAGTTGTAATACATAATTCTGTGCTCCATTGTATACTTACATCAATTATTACCCACCTTCTCTAACTTTGATCTTACCTTTTCCTCTGAAATACAGAAGAAGATTATTAGTTTTTACAGCATGATAAAGTTTGACAAATGGCGTGGGTGAAGAGAGTAAAACTGAAGATCTCTGAGGGCAAAATTCTAGTTGCCTGTCATATCTTCTGCAGAGACTTTGCTTCTCTGGTATGCTCAGATGCTGCAGTACAGAATAATGATTTTGGTAGTGGACTTTGCCACTAGTATTTAGATCCTTGTCAGACTTTATAGGGCTTTATAGGCTTAAATTGTCCCTTTCACTTCCACCCAGGAGCTCCCTGAAGGCTACTATAGTGGTGCTGAGGGTAGTGTAATGGGCTTAACTCCTACTTGTCCTTCCATGTAACAAGGTTTCAACATCTCAGGCATCACAGGCAAGTTCTTTCTGAAAAGCGCATTACAGTGACCTTATTTTGGCAAATCCTGCAGTGGAGAGGAAGCAGCATGGGGGAGTGAGCTGGTCTCTGCATTAGAGTGCTGGAGAAGCCTGGCCAACCGAAAGCAAGCCCTCTGTTACGAAAAGGAATTTCTCCTGTTTAGAACAAGTTGCTAATATAAATTGGGACGATGTTATCTCTGACTTGGTGAGTTGTATAACACCTGAGTGCTAAATTCATCCAAGTATTGGATAATATGCTCCACTAGTCCAGCAGCTTCAAACAAGATGAAGCTGCAGGACTGTGTACCGCAGGAAACTCGTTGCCTTCCCAACTCCATTCAGAGCAGTCCTGGGAGTCACACAGTAAGAGGACACTATTCTGAATAATGGTTAGGAACAGAGGCAACATAATGGTCTAACCTGTCATTCAGAGCATCCAGATTTTTTACAGCAACCTTAAAGTGTTTTTTTTTACTGAAGGTTTTTGTATGACTGACACTTGTAGGCAATATTGTCTCATGGCTGAAGCACTTCCTAGTTTATTATTTCTCACAGTCCTTTGCTGCACTGCATTGAACTATGAGCTAATTAAAACTGTTGTCCCTCAGAAGTGACAGATTCCCCGCTCAGTGTTTATTTAGTCAGGCTGAACATCAATAAAAAGTTTGGAAGTAAAACCAGATCTATAATTGAGATTGCTGTACGTAGATCCCACTGCATTTCTTGTTTAGTTCTGTCAGGCTGCACTGGCCAAACAGTGAGATGGTTTGAATTCCTGAACCCTTTTGGTGTTTAGAGACAGTTGGCAAAGGAAGGACAAATCATGCCATCGGTGGTTTTGTTTTGCTAATCGTTGTTAGGAGTTTGCAGACAAGCTTGTAGCAATCTACTTTTGGTTTGCTAACTCTGCATAAGGATCATTAAGGAAGATCTTCCTGAGGAGGACTTTGAAAGAATGTAAGGAAAGGGATTTGTGGCCTAATTCAGAGAAGGAATTCAGAAATGTATCTATCTGTAGAGTCCTCATTACTTTTTTTTGCAGAGTAAAGAGACAAGCTTGGAGCAGGCACAATTGCAACAGTAGAAGAAACAAAAGGCAAAACCCAAATACAAAAGCCAGGACAGAGATAGATACACAAGTTGTTGTTAGAGTTTGTAATTTAAACAATGTGCAATATTTAGTTACATTATAAATTGTTGACTTTGAACTTGGGCATTCCTTGTCTCTAAATTGCAGAGACATCAATTTGATAGATGGACCACTAGGTGGATAAAGAACTGGCTCGATGGCCGCATGCAAAGAGTTGTAGTAAATGGCTTGATGTCCAGTTGGAAACCTGTAACGAGTGGTGTCCCTCAGGGATCGGTGTTGGGACCGGTCCTGTTCAACATCTTTGTCGGTGACATGGACAGTGGGATTGAGTGCGCCCTCAGCAAGTTTGCCGATGACACCAAGCTGTGTGGTTTGGTTGATACGCTGGAGGGAAGGGATGCCATCCAGGGGGACCTTGACACGCTTGTGAGGTGGGCCGATGCCAACCTTATGAAGTTTAACCAAGCCAAGTGTAAGGTCCTACACCTGGGTCAGGGCAATCCCAGACACTGCTACAGGTTGGGTGGGGAAGAGATTCAGAGTAGCCCTGCAGAAAAGGACTTGGGGGTGTTGGTTGATGAAAAGCTTAGCATGAGCCGGCAGTGTGCGCTTGCAGCCCAGAAAGCCAACCGTATCCTGGGCTGCATCAAAAGAAGCATGACCAGCAGGTGGAAGGAGGTGATCCTGCCCGTCTACTCTGCTCTCGTGAGACCTCACTTGGAGACCTCCATGGATGGACAAGGAGCTGCTGAGGACACTTGGAGGGAAAAAAGAAGCTTATAGAAGGTGGAAGCAAGGACAGGCGGCCTGGGAAGAAGACAGGAACATTGCCCGAGAAGCTAGGGACCAGGTTAGGAAAGCTAAGGCCCAGCTAGAATTAAGTTTGGCAAGGGATGTAAAAGATAACAGGAAAGGATTCTATAGATACGTAGCAAATAAAAGACAGGCTAGGGACAATGTAGGCCCTCTCCAGAAGCTATCAGGAGAACTGGCTACCATGGATTTGGAGAAGGCTGAGGTTCTTAATGACTTCTTTGCCTCAGTCTTCACCAGCAAATGCTCTGACCACACAACCCAAGTCTTGGAAAGCAAATGCAGGGACTGTGAGAACGAAGACCTTAGGCCCACTGTAGGAGAGGATCAGGTTCGAGACCATCTTAAGAACCTGAACGTGCACAAGTCCATGGGACCTGATGAAATCCATCCACGGGTCCTGAAGGAGCTGGCGAATGAAGTTGCTAAGCCACTGTCCATCATATTCGAAAAATCCTGGCAGTCAGGTGAAGTTCCCGATGACTGGAAGAAGGGTAATATAACCCCCATTTTCAAGAAGGGGAAGGTGGAAGACCCGGGGAACTACAGACCAGTCAGCCTCACCTCTGTGCCTGGCAAAATCTTGGAACAGTTTCTCCTGGAAAACATGCTAAGGCACATGAAAAACAACGAGGTGGTTGGTGACAGCCAACATGGCTTCACTAAGGGGAAATCCTGCCTGACCAATTTGGTGGCCTTCTATGATGGAGCCACAGAACTGATGGACAGCGGCAGAGCAGTTGATGTCATCTACCTGGACTTGTGCAAAGCATTCGACACTGTCCCGCATGACATCCTTGTCTCTAAATTGGAGAGACATCAATTTGATAGATGGACCACTCGGTGGATAAAAAACTGGCTCGATGGCCGCACGCAAAGAGTTGTGGTAAATGGCTCGGTGTCCAGTTGGAAACCTGTAACGAGTGGTGTCCCTCAGGGATCGGTGTTGGGACCAGTCCTGTTCAACATCTTTGTCGGTGACATGGACAGTGGGATTGAGTGCGCCCTCAGCAAGTTTGCCGATGACACCAAGCTGTGTGGTTTGGTTGATACGCTGGAGGGAAGGGATGCCATCCAGGGGGACCTTGACATGCTTGTGAGGTGGGCCGATGCCAACCTTATGAAGTTTAACCAAGCCAAGTGCAAGGTCCTACACCTGGGTTGGGGCAACCCCAGGCACTGCTACAGGCTGGGCAGAGAAGAGATTCAGAGCAGCCCTGCAGAAAAGGACTTGGGGGTGTTGGTTGACGAGAAGCTTAACATGAGCGGGCAGTGTGCGCTTGCAGCCCAGAAAGCCAACCGTATCCTGGGCTGCATCAAAAGAAGCATGACCAGCAGGTCGAAGGAGGTGATCCTGCCCCTCTACTCTGCTCTTGTGAGACCCCACTTGGAGTACTGCGTACAGTTCTGGTCTCCTCAACATAAAAAGGACATGGAGCTGTTGGAGCGAGTCCAGAGGAGGGCCACGAGGATGATAAGAGGGCTGGAGCACCTCCTGTATGAAGACAGGCTGAGAGAATTGGGGCTGTTCAGCCTGGAGAAGAGAAGGCTGCGTGGAGACCTCATAGCAGCCTTGCAGTATCTGAAGGGGGCCTACAAGGATGCTGGGGAGGGACTCTTCCTTGGGGACTGTAGTGGTAGGACAAGGGGTAATGGCTTAAAACTTAAGCAGGGGAAGCTCAGGTTAGATATAAGGAAGAAGTTCTTTACAGTGAGGGTGGTGAAGCACTGGGATGGATTGCCCAGTGAGGTTGTGGATGCTCCATCCCTGGCGATGTTCAAGGCCGGGTTGGACAGAGCCTTGGGCCACATGGTTTAGGGCGAGGTGTCCCTGCCCGTGGCAGGGGGGTTGGAACTAGATGATCTTAAGGTCCTTTCCAACCCTTACTATTCTATGATTCTATGATTCAAGAATGCTTTGACTACAATAGAAATGATGATCATTTTGTGAAATATTGCCAATGACAAAATATAAGTTGTAGAACAGTCACCCTGCCTTCAATAGCCAAAAAGTTACTGAAACATACAGTTAAATAATCAGTTTATGGGCACATAGGTAATAAAATAACACAATGATATGAAACGGCCAACATCAATTCATCAAGAACATATCAAGTCAGATCAATCTGTTTTTGTTTTTGGCAGTTTAACTGACCTAGTGGGTACAAAGGAAGCAGTGGATGTGCTGTATTTGGACTTTAATAAGGCTTTTGACACACTACCAGTTACACTCTCATACACAACTTAGGGAATTATTCTGGATGAAATTCCCATCTGGTGGGTGCACCCACTTGTTGCAGAAATGTAGCAAGAAATAGTTATGATAGTTCACTGTCAAATTGGGAAGATGTTTTCTATAATATGCTTTTCAGACTTTGCCTCTGTTTCTATTCCAGTTTCATTAATAAGCAGAAAATGCTCATCAAAAAGTTGTGATTTTTTTTTTTTTTTTTTTTTTCTGATTATAAGAAGGGAATGTTTTGGAGGACAGGATTAAAATAAGGAAGTCATGGAAGTTCGAAGGAGTTATCTAAAATCAATAAAATTACATTAAATAAACATGCAAGAGTGCTACAGTTACTAAGGAAGAATAAAATGTTCAAACAGAAAATTCATGAGAAGTGTGATTATACCATACAAAGGGGCAGGGGTGGGTCGCAGTCCAGATATGAAACTAGAGTTTAATACTGCTGCTACAAAAAAAAAAAAAAAAGGAGCAGATGAATTGCAATGTCTGTATGTAAAGTATGGGAGATGATAGAAGATATTTTATTTTACATGTCATTTTAACTACAGCATTATGTCAGATGCTTAGATTTCAAGAAAATGTAAACAAATTGCTAAGAGTCCAGAAGAAAGTCAGAAGAGGTATGAGAGGTTTAGAAAATGGCTTGTGAGGGAGTTTTGAGAATTTGCTGATTTGTTGTGCCTTCTTAGTTCTAAACTAAACAAATATGAGAAAGCTGTCATAAAAAGTGAAAAATATTACGATTATTATAGTGACAAGAAATCAGAATTTCCTCGGAAGATAGGACAAAATTATTTAGCTGAATTTACCCAAGAGAGTTAAGTTAGATGCTAAGAAAAAGTAAGTGTAAGGACAGATTGTGCTGGAACATGCTAACTATGCAGTCTCCTTCACTGGAGATTTCTGAGGACACGTTAGATGAATGTGTAATCAAGAGTGAGCTGGGTACACTTCATCCTGTCTCAGAGGTTTCTTTCAGCCTAGCTTTGTGTGATTTCTACTTAGTAATGCAAATGTCTGAAATTAGTACTTAGGTGGATTCTAGAAAACAGCTCTTAGGTGGATTCAGGAGAAAGTATCTCTGCCAACAAACTGGCAGTAAAGCCTGCTGAGAAGACCTTGACACTAGGAATGAGGGGGTGAAGGGAGATTATGACCCACAGTCCATTGAGGAAGTGGTGGGCTGCGTTGGCAAGAAAGCACAAAGGGTATGGTAGACAAGAGAGCTTCAGAATGACAAAGCAGGGTGGAGGAGGCCCACTTCAAGCACATGCATACAAACAGGGAAGTGCCAAGAGGATAGCATCGTGGGGGAAGCTCTCATACTTTCTGAGAAATCAACAGCCTGGAGCACCTCTCTGAAATGCCTTTACACTAAAGCACACATGTAGCATGGGACAAAACCAGGAGGAATCAAGAGCATGTATGCAGTTGCAGGACTATGATCCCGTATAGATATGGTGGGAAGGCTCCCACAACCAGTGTGACACACGCTCTTTTGCAAGGACAGGTGAGGAAAGTTGTGGGGGCATTCAGCTTTCTGTAAGAGACTAGCAGGAATTCGTGGAGCCTTGCCCTGGAATAGATGATGACCCAGTCAGTGGTTCATGGGTTAGGATTAGAGGGAAAACCATGTTGCGGCAGGTATCTTCTACACGCTGCCTGATCAGGAAGATGATGTTGCCATCTTCAGACAGGGGAAGAAGCCTTATGTTCAAAAGCCCTGGTTCTCATTGGGGAACTAATATGTGCTGGATAGCAACACAGCATTAAACAAGAAATCCTGGGGATACATGGAATGCATTAATAAGAACTTCCTCGCAGTGGTGACCGAAGATCCAACGGTCCATTTGAATGGATGCTTACAAACAAGGAATGCTTGGGGATATGAAAGTGGAGGAAGTCTTGGCTGCACTGACCATGAGGTGGTGGAGATCCCAATCCAGAGAGAAGAAAAGGCAGCAAATAGGAGGAGCACAACTCTGGATTATAGGATATCAGACTTCAGCTACCTGGAAAGATCCCACAGGAGATGGTCATGGAGAAAAGAGCAGACCAGGAGAGCTGGCTGATTTTCAGGGGTCGCCTCTGCCAAGCAGAACAGTGAGCCATGTCAGTGTGAAAGAAATCAAGCCATAGTGGCAGGAGACCTGCACTAATGAGTAGGGAGGAGCTCTTGACTCGACTCAGACCTAAAAAAGAATTGTACAAAGAGCTGAAAGCTGGAACAGGTGAAACCAGAGGAATATAGAGACACTCTGAGTGTGCAGGAATGGTGTTATGAAGGCTAAAGCCCATCTGCGTTTGAATCTTGGGAGAGACAGAAAGGGGAACATGAAGGACTTCTTTTTATAGGCTCATTGACAGAACAGCAGAGATTTGGGAAAATGAGGGCCTTACACTGAATGAGACAGGAAACTTAGTGACCAAGGACATGGAAAAGGATGAGGTATCCAATACCTTCTTCACCTCAGTCTTTACTTATAAAATTTGCCCTGAGGAACTGCAGGCCCCTAAGACCAGTAGGAAAGTCTGAAGCACTGAAGTTTTGTGCTCAGTTAAGGGAATCACATTAGGGAACATTAAGTCAAGTAGACATACACAAATCTGTGGGACCCGACTGAATGCATCCATGAGGACAAAGGGAGCTGCCAGATGTCATTGTAAGACCACTCCTGATTATCTTTGGAAGGGTGTGGTGACTGGGGGAGCTTCCAGAGGACTGGAAAAACCGAAGGTCACTGCTACCTTCAGTACGGGCAAGCAGGAGGATGCAGGTAAATACAGGCCACTCAACACCGCCCTAATCCCTGTGGAGGTAATAGATCAGATTCACCTGGGAACCATTTCCAAACACAGTATTGTGCGTTAGGCATTTTCCAGTCCTTTGTATAAAAATGCAGAACATTTTTTTTTTACTTTTACTACCATACACAGAGGTTGCATGTCCACAACATTGAGGCTCTGCGCAGTTCAGTGATCTTGCTATTCAAATGTCACTTACCCTTTTCTGTCTCAACAAAAAGCAGACTATAACCTTTCACATCTCACAAATTCTGGTGAAGCTCCACATAGTCAAAGAGTATCTTCCAAACAGCACAGTCCAACCTTGTAGGTATTAATCAAATTTAAAAAAAATATACCTGTTTATTCTAAATTCACCTATTTCTAAATGACCATCATAATGCCATAGTTGGGCATAATAAAGTGCAGCCATCTGGGACTAGTGGATATTTGTGAGAGAGAGTGAAGATAAGATTATCTGGGTGCAGACTGATTCCAGTTGCAAAAGTAATAAATTCATTTATAAGGGAGCAATTTTCAGGAAGTTTTATTTGCAGAGTGAGAAATTAATTGAAGGCATGGATAATTTTCATCTTTTCAAGCAGCAAGGAGAACAAAATAAAGGGAAACAGTGAATATAATCAGAATGACACCAAAAAGAAAAAGTCACTTATAATTGTTCCTGGTGACAGCATAATTTTTTCAAGAATATGATCAGAGGTGTCTGAAAATGACTTTCAATAGCACTGAAACTGTGAATTGTATCCAGTCAACTATTTATTATGACCAAGACAGTTACACAGTAAGTCAGACACTTGGAGGGAACAAATCCATATTCACAAATTTAAATAATTTTTAAAATCAATAATTAAGACATAGATGAGATGCACACACAAATTCTGTGTCAATGCATAACCTGTGTGTTACACTCTTGATGCAAAACAAAAAAAAAAAAAAGACCTTTGTAATTCAAGGGAAAGAATTATATAGCTTTATTAAGCAAGGCCCTGCTCTGGATCTCTATTGAAGCTGTGGAGGAAAAACTGTCTTGAAAAAATAAAGATATTTTCACATTTGCATTTGTTCTGAGCTAGCAAAAATTGAAATATTTAATATTTTTCATAGAACAAAATAAGTTCTTGTGATAAGCTTGTTCTCCCATTCTTGAAGATCATGGCTGAGACTGCCTGATTCCTGATTCTGGGGATGGTTCTGCATGGGTTATGGCATTTCCAGAATTTAGTGTTGTTCTGAAGATTGCTGATTAGCAATTGGCCTAAAGGAGTTTGCCAAAGTAAGCAGAGTCCAAGAAAACTACAGCCCTTCCAACACAGTTTCCTTTGCTAGGAATGGTGGATACTGCTGTCTTTGTGATGATAATGAACTGTCTTGCACCAAAAGAATCCCTAGCTGACAAAATGTGTCTCAAATCCTCGCTACTGGTTGAATGTGAAAGTAAGTGAAGCGGATCTGATAATCTGGCCCACATGACTCCTTTACAAAGTAAACATTATCAATGAACACTTGATTTCCTGTATCCTTAAGGAAAATTGCTTTGGAAGAAAAGACTGCTCACGAGTGGCTTTTGATAGACTCTTTTCAAATGCTTATCTTCCTGGATCAGCAGGCAAGTCTTGTCTGTTAGGAGGGCTCCACTCTATCTCCTTGTTTGGGATACCAAGGGTAATTCAGCTGCATCTGTATCTTAGTTTTCATCATGTTTTGTTCTGCTGTAAATACCAGTTTTATTGACAGATATCAGCCTCTCTGATACTCCTCTGTTGGCTGGAGATGTGAAATTCTCCAGCTCCACTTTTTATAAGAACATCTCCCAGAGATATAATGAACGGCAGCAGGGATTGGAAAAAGCACTTGATAAGTGCTCAAAAGCCAGCTTCGTTCATTCTTTGTGGTAATTTGCTCTAACGTTTACTGCCTAATAGTGCTTATGCTACAAAACAGTGCTTCCTACATGATTGGCCTTTCCCACTACTAAAATATTGCATTCTTTGTGTTTGACCTGATTGTAAGAAGAACTTCCACATCAGGCTGCTGCTGGAATTATTTTACATGAAAACCATTGGGACTGTGTTTTAGGCACTCCACAATCTCTAAAAAACAAAACAAAACAAAACAAAACAAAACAAAAAACCCCAACAACTGTCACTATCAAGGACAGAGGACAAGTGCAGATGCCATTTCTGCACACTCATGATATCTGTATAATGTTTGCTGCATAGTGCAATTACTTTGCAAATTGTAATGCTTTTATTGTTGAAAAAAAAAAGTCTTTAACCACTAAAAATAGCTGTCTGAGTATAATGTGCTTCTGGCCTATAGAATTAGTCTTGCAGAAAAATGCCTCAAGGCAAAAAGAGGCAAGTCTGAACTTGACCCACATCCAGAGATTTTTGTGAACATAAACCCAATGGGTGTTGAGTTGGTAACAATTAGAATTGCAGAAAGATTTTTTCTTATATTTGTCCTCATGGCAATGCAAAGCAACAAGAAGAATGTGTGCCAAAACTATGTTAGTACATCCGTATCACAAACTTAAAAGCATTTGAAAAGGAGAAAGTGAAGAAGTAATATTCTAGCTTCAGAAATAATACCAGGTAATGTTAAAGATGCTTAGGTATGTATCTATAAGTCTAGCTGGATTTTAGTCATAGAAAGATCAGCCTACTGCCTTGCAGTTTTGATAATGTTATCATGAGCTTCATGCTTTTGAGGGTTTTCTCAGCTTTCTTGTCTCCTCTCCTGAAAAATTTTGCCTTTATTAGAAATGGTTTCTTCGTTCTATTAATTTCAACAGGATACTTCTCATGATTAACATGTCTGTCATGGCCACACTTCTTTGAAATCAGAAGTGAACTCATTCCTGACGTTGCATAGTCTGCTCTTCATTGCACATTCTAAGAAATGTGGGACTCCTGCTTTTTTCACTGTCCCCTTAATTATCCTTAGGACATATGTAGCTTTCTCATTAGAAGAATAAATGTATTTAAACTTTTGTTTAAGTGCCTATGAAGTCAATGTCATATACGTTTTACAAACGCATAAACTAAGATCAGAGAAGGGATAAACTAGGGACATAAATGAAGTTTTAAATTTCTACATTTTTCTTTTGCACTTGCACCTTAAGGTAGAACAGAGTATTGGGAGACAATTCTTATATTTCTTTAAAATCCTGTCAACTGTAATTCCATAGAGTGGGCTCCGGTGTATGTGTGGAAACACACTTGCAGCTGGCAGAAAGCATCCCTGGGTTGCCCATGCTACCACCATCTGCGACATATGCGCTATTTGGCAGAGGGATTTTTCTGCATTTCCTAGGAGGCAGGCCCCATCCATCCCTTTGCTGTTGCCATGGCCACATTCTCTCTCAGCATCCTTGAGTGGAGAAGAGTGTGATCGTGTTGCTTCCCCAGGAGATTGCCTATGTACTTTCCACTTCCTTGTGTGCAACATCAGTGTGCCAGAATGATGATTCTTGGTGATGCACCCAGTAAAATATAGCAAAGTTTATGAGATTTTAACCACAGAAGAGGACAAACCAGAACCTGATCTTCAGCTGCAGGCAGTTTGTGCTCCTCATTTTAGCACTGAATTTAGGAGTCTTATTACTTCAAAAAAAAAAAAAAAGTATTTATAAACATATATTCCCTCTAAATACATAGTTATTATATGATACGTTATACCTAGAGGATAGATCCAACCCATGAAATGTGGGGTTGGTTTTTCTCTTTTTGAGAAAAAAAGAGCAGCGCCTGTGGCCTGGTTCAGGGATTATCTCTTCACATACTCACCACTTCAGCTTATTTCACAGCAATCCCATTAATATCAGTAAGTATGCCTGGTTTTATAAGAATAGCTTTGGTTTCTCAGTAAATTAATCTCTTTTTGTTAGCTTGCTTTGTGATAACGTTGTACATTAAAAGCAGCTGCTCTGTAAAGATTGAAATGAGGACTATGCGGTAACCCCACAGAGAAGCAACGCCAGGCTGTGAAGTGCTCTTTCTTTGTCCAGGTGCCAGCATTATGAAGAATCAATAAAAAAAGAAAAATTAGGATGAGAAAGGAAACAAACATAACGGTGTCTCCACTGTTGTTGATCTCAGACAAAGCTTGTTTCTCAGTGTTAAAATCTTGTTAAACAGGCAGAGGCGAAAAGATGGTTTAATGCTGTGAGGTATGAAAAAATGAAGTGTTCCAACTTTAGAACTCTGTCTTCCTTTAAAATAGTGAAGACCAAGGTCATTTGAAGTTAGTGAGACAGGAGCCATTCTGCTGTGCCTTTCAATTAAAGCAGGATCTGGGCCCACATAAGAATGATGTTGTCTGCTGCACTCTTTTCAGACTCTAACCCAGTAATGACACCTCAGTTTAGTGTGATGACTTTCACAATCATTGTTACCTCAGGTAAGTAGGGATGGGAAACAAAACACCACCTTATAAATGCCTGTCACCATAGTAGAGTGACAGTATAGTCCATGATTAAGGAATATGAGCTTTATTTCGGAGAAATCATGGAAACAGTTTAAGCAGTCGTGGGAAAAGATAGGAAAGATTTCAAGTGAAATACAAGTTTCAGACAGCAAACAAAAACACAGTTTAAAGGTCAGGTGGCATAATCCTTTAATTGGGATATTAGCAGTGCATAAGACTTTAGCTTTATAATTTTTTTGCTGTAGACGGGCACCCAGCAAACTCCAACGTACATCCTATTTCCATATACCGTGGGGTATGGAGTTGAGTAAGCAGGGAGTTACAGTCCTCCAGATCCAGAACAATAACTCAAAAATAACAGCCTAAAAATAAACAGAAGAATTGAGTGTGAGGCTTTCGTACTGTCTCCCAGGCTAAGCATCTGTTCGGCAGTTGAGGTAGATATGTAGATGCGAAAAGCAAATTTTAGTAATTTGAGGTATGGCATAAGTCCCTTTCTCCTATGAAAAGGAATTTTTACAATCTGCTATGCTCCAGAGTGGAGAGCCACCTGGTGGGTATTAGCAGCGGTGCTTTACTATGTTCACGTACAGAACCGAAAATACTCTGTTTGCAATGTTCCTTTGGTTATTACCCTTAGGATTTCTGATTGCAAAATCTTCATGGCCTTCTAATTTTTCGTGCTGTGTTTTCTTTGTTTTGTTTTTGTGTTTAGTTTTCTAGGGGTGTGATTGTCATTATTTTTCACCAAACTGTTCACTAATGAGGCTTATTGTTATGACAGAGCTGGACAAACTGTTTTAGCCATAAAAAGAGGAATGACTCCAAAGTGCAAATTCACTTGCTCTGAAATATCTTACAGATGTAAACCCAATTCACCAAATAATTTCATGTGAAAAAGAACCTGCTTCAGTCAAGACAAGGGAGTTTGAGCTACACGAGGGGAATTAGTATCTGTCTGCCTGCTGGCTCAGGCATTACAACATTGTCGCAGACTGGAAGATACTCAATTCAGCAATGTTAAAATCCACCCTCTGCAAGACTGAAGGCTGAGGAGGCAGTACTGATAATCAGATTATACGACATTCTAAACAAGGGCTTCCTCACTCTTCCCTGTTGAGGTTGTTTCATTACTTATTAAATACTGACATAGTTACACAAAAATGAGAGCAGTCTGAGACTGATTCTCCAGTCACGTGGCTGGGACATTTGCTGGGTAGGCAGTATATGCATCAGTGTTCAGGAGTTAGTATCTACTAATACACTTAACATCTATTAATACAGTGCAAGAACATCAACAGGTGAAATACAAAGCACACTGTCCATTACAGCACCAGGGTAAGGCACTTTCTAGGGAGGTAGGAATTGGGAATTCAGATCCCCTCAAGCAAAGGAGACATCTGAGCTTGGAGCTCCTGAGCTGCAAATCCCTGAATGGTTGAATGAACCCATCCTTTCTTCCTGGTTTGGTGAGTCCAGGTTTTCTTTAGCATTGTTCTTTTAACAAGTTTCTGGAACTGTGTTTTCTCTAAGGGCGAATGAAATTTGTTAGGTTTTTTTAACAGAAAATTACTCCTTTTTAGGCACAGTAGGACAAAAAAG